>NC_139044.1:76582097-77268624 GCF_965140915.1 Aythya marila
CAGCAATCAAGGACAATAACCTATATAATCTGTAAAGATAATTTAATTATGTACTAGTACCTTTTTCATTTTGAAATTTAGAATTCATTTTCTCAAAAGATTATCTTTAGATTTAGATGGCATAAAACACTGAGTTAATGGATTAAGTATCATTAAAGTCATTCCATGAAATCAAACAAATTCTAGAAATACACTAGGGAAATATTTTAATACCATGTACCTGACTGTCATTTCAACACCAAGCAGCTGCACAGATGAAAGGCGTTCCTTCTTCACATCTGCATCCATGGCTAAAACAAAAGAAAAATATAATAAAGTATTATGAAAAATATGATTTAAACTGAATACTAATGTAAAGTTTCCATGCACAGATACTAATTTTGGAGATCTGTTTCATATTTAAGTGAGTTTAGCAGTATTTGCAAAGAAACATCAAGAACCTGTATTCCTCATACACTTTTTTTTTTTAAATTAAAATCACTTTCTTTACAGGAAAATGTTCACTTTTAATATGGTTATCATTATCTTTAAAGCATGATGAGAACAAACATCATCTTCAGACCCATTTCTTGGCAGAGCTTCATTCCTTCTTGCCAAGAAATCAAAGCTGCATTTTCTGGTTTACTTTCTTCCATTCCAGTGGCCTTAAAGTCACCAAGCTGTAAAGCCAACCTTGCTAACAAAAATTCTATTTTGATATTAATCTCATTGAACATTTTATAATCGATTGTTTCTTAAATATCCTGTAGTTCCATATTTTTTCTTTCACACAGTAATATATACCACCATTCTTTTGCATTTATTTAAATGAGAAATCCAAGTTAGATAAACAAATTAATAAATCGTGAATTAAAACAACCCCGTTAGTAACATTTTCTCAACATGCTAAATTTTAAATGCAAAAGATGAAGTTCTGTCTATTTCGTGTTCTCATCTCATCTAAGATAACGACACCTCAAAAAAAAATTCACTACAGTAATACTATGAGCTAAAAGCTGAGGTCTTAAGCCTTTAATATACTTCTTTGAGACAAAGTGCTAATAAAAAAGAAAAAAAAATGAACTTAATTAAAAAATTGTCTAAAAAAGAAAGAAAGAAAGAAGAAGTGTCCTGCTCAGATGAGCTGTAGACTGAAATTATCTTGAATTTATTCAATAAACTGATGAGATTGAAATAGTAATCTCAAGTCAAAGCTTTTTTTTTTTTTTTCAACCCCAGAACAGAAGTTCAAGAAAAACAGTATTTGAAAGAATACATATAAAATCACAGGGCATTTCAGTTATAAAGCCCTGGAGATGCTTGAAACAGTTGCTAACTTTTTACAGCTACTGTTCCAAGCTACCTTTTTTCTCAAGCTGCAAATACCACCTAAACAGTGCATCCATTTCCAGGTTCCTATTTGCAATTGTGCAGGCCAGAGCTATACTGTAACATAGAAGCCATGTTAGAAGACAAGCCAAGGAGAATTTGAATGAGTTGACTAATGGTAACTAATGGTTAATTCAGTCCTGGCATGACTGTATATATTCAGTCCTGCATGACTGCAGGAGAGAAGGAAACAGCCTAACAATCTCTACACCAAGGAAGCTCTACTTCCTTTTCAAGATGAGCCTTGTGTGGGTGGAAATGCTGGAACTGCTCTCAGAGTCCAACAAGGGTGTCGTGAGAAACAGCCATATGACAGCACACCATCTGAACCAGTTTCCACTTTGTAACAGCTTACAGCAAGTACTGAATGCTTACTTCCTACCAACATTACAAGAACACAACTGATTTCATTCATTCTCATTGCCTTTTATTTTCTGGTATAATAATTCTTAGTTGCTGAAAAGGATCTTTTCCTTATCAGTTTTCCCTTTGATATTTTCCCCTGTATTATGAAAGAAGATAAAATTAACATAGAGTTTGGACCGAATAATTCTATATTATGCAGTATCTCATCAAGGCAAAAACTCTCACTTTCTTACACCAGTGTACTTGATATAATCATAGCTCTGTACACTACGCAGTTGAGTTACTACCAATCGACAACTCACACTATGAACACAGAAATTGAGGTTCCTTGTCAAAATTTTTGATTTCCATTTTGCTTTTCCAATTAACAAACCGGGAACACTAGGCGTTAGAAAACTACAAAGCCATTTAGAATACACAAAGGACCACTTCCTACTGATTAAAAACTGGACCTAGAAACCTTGAATGTTCCATTAAGCTAGTGAATTATTATTAAGAATAAGTTGGGTATGAAGATATTGCATATTGCAATCCATCGATAAAAAGCTTACTAGCAAGCTTGCAGTCGTATGTTGTGACTGTACTATTATAATGATGCTCATGACTCTGTGGATTTAGTACACAATTTGATATTCTACAAAACATATTTGACAATTATTTATCAATATACCTGAAAACTAACTGTCTTGAAAAGCAGAAGGCATTGATGGAACAATTTTCTAAACAAGAATGCCATTTACCCTCAAACAAATGGCAGAACACCTCTCTGAACTGTAAATTAGATAAGAACATGATACTGCGCTGTGACTATTATTAAACGGAATGAACAACATGCTTTAGTAACTTCCTTTTTATTTATCTAATAAAAGAAAAATCTATGTCAAATAGGCATTTTATACTTCTTATTTTAAAAATCAAAATATGGTAAAATGGAAATTAACCCAAATTGAAACTTGAAGGATGACTTGAAAGATATTCCACATGTTCCTTTAGGAGCTGTATAGACTTACAATTAAAATAATAATAGTTACAATGGGAAGATGACATTGTCTCTCATTCTAAAATACATATGACTCCACAGCAGTAGGTATGGACCACTTTAGGATGTAAACAATTCATTTTGTTTAACCCTGCAACTACTCTTTACATTAGCAACCTACCATGCACTCTTCTAAGAAGCTGATCATAAAAAAAAAATATATCAGTATGGCTGCTCTTAAAACAGGAAGGCATAATTTATGTTTTTGGAAGCCATAATTTAATACAATCTTATTAATTCAAAAGAGAAAAAGATTCCTTTGAAACATCAATGACTGCAAACTCTTAATTGCCAATAATGACTTTAAACATGAGAATATAAACACTACGTATGAAAAAATGTAGAATAATAAGTTTTTCTACAATAAGGAAGTACTTATTTTTATCATTTTGTGATCTTCCCTTATTTCCAACCTTTCCTTGTCTTCTTGTTTTATTGCAAATTCCTTTCCTTGGCTTTCATGCTTTCCCAAAAAGTTAGGGGAAGCAGGAAGAACAGGAAAAAGGGAAGACAAGGAGCAATTCTTTATGCAATCTCAGTGTTTTCTTGCTTTGAGGTTATGATTGATCAGTTGTACTATGGTTACGCCCATTTCAAGTGCTTCAATGCACAGCACTTTGCAAAAGTTTTGTAACATTCAGGAGCATAAAAACAGACATTCTGAAAAAGCACGACTTGCAAAGGCAAGTAAATAGTACTATTAAAGTCAATCTTTAGCTACAGATACTTCAGAGTGAGTTAAGTGGCACACACAATCCAATAGTATTCTTCCTGATCAGGCTAAACTTCAATGCATCAACTTTACGACTCATCTGAAAGGTTTTCTTATTCATTTTTCCTCTTACCACAAAGAAACTTTTATGTGGTTAAGTCAGAAAATGGGCTACATTGCATTCACAATGAAGCGACTGGATGCCAAGCTGAAACAGCTTTACAGTACATTTCATACAACTTGTATGGTCTTTGGGTAATAATTTATTCCCATTTCACTGCTGTTATCCCAAAGAAACTATTGCCTTTCCTTTTGTGGTAAGTGGGAAAAATGACTAATGCTGTACTTACAGTATTGACTTACCTTTTTTCACTTGTTGATGTTCAGGCCAAATCTTTTTATGGTAACATAAATAACCTCCGCAAAATTCTAAATTTTAACTCAGTCTATTTTTAGGTAACAAATATTAGTTTTCTTTGTATAGATAGAAATTACATGGTTCCTTTAATCAAAGGTAAGTAAAAAAAATGCAAACAGCTACTGAATATCCCATGATGGTCAGAGGCACCTGCATAATTCTTGTATGAGCTTCAAGGAACTTTACAATACGTAGTTATTTTTCCTATCAGATCTCTAGTCTTTGGCTTTGTCCATAAAAACTAGAATTGTGAAACCGACCAAATCTTTTATTTAAATAAAAATCAGCTTTTCTTTTTATTTTTCTTCTTTAGTATGTGTCTAAACATTGGCACTGTAAAGGTACCCAAGGAGGCAGTATAAAACACTGTGTGATATCCTTATGAAAATTATCTATTTTAAAACATATTTTTTTGGAGTTGGGGAAGAGTGGAAATCATACTTTTATCACCATATTCTCTTCTGCCATTTTGCTACTGTTCTTTAATGAACATCAAAACATCATCTCCTCCAAAAAATTATCCATCTATAACGCTTCTGACAAGATTCTGACTGAATCTTGTATTCATTGTTTGAATTGTCTCTAAAAAAATCCCATTTCAAAGAAATATATTATTATTGTTGTTTTTAAACTGTGAATGAAGACAGACAATGGCTCCTCATCAGAGGTAAGTAAGTAATCTCAAGTGCAATTCTACTCTAATTGCTGAAAATATCTGCTAGGTCATCAGAAAGATTCCTCATCATAATAGAAGATCAAAATATTCGTATCTAGAACTTCTCTGAGTATTGGTCATCACAAATACTCAAGCTGTTTTTGGCAGCAACATCTTTAAGAATAAACTACATTTTCAGTCCAGTTACATAACAACTAGGAAAGGGCAAAATGCTTTTTGGTAATAGCACCTATCTTTAAAGAAATGCATCCAACAAATGATGCAGGAGGAAGGGATGAATGCCCCTCCTTCCGTCCTTCCCTCTCAGCCCAATTTGTGATGTAGTCCTGTATTTCTCATTCATTGCTCCCTCTAAGAAGCTTCCCATTGGCATTTTTAAAATTTCTGTTCATCACCCAATCCACCTGATCCTTAGTAGACTAAGCTTATTAAATGGTAGAAAGTTCCTACGAGATTTTGTTCATCTGGAGAACTGAGCCTCAACTAGAGAAGGAACAGAGCAGGATATTTCAATTTTATTCCTAAGGCCTGAATACCTGCGATTCTATTGCTTCAGCTGTTTCAGAGGTAGAGGTCAGTGGAAATAGAAAACTCAACTGCAAGGTCACCTGCACCAACAGAGCTACCCAAAAGAACAGTTAACCATGAGAGGTCATAGCATTCCTGAGTCTGGGAAGTTTGCAACACGTGGTGGAGACCATGACACTAGCATATTACAGAATCACAGAATGACCGAGGTTGGAAGGGAGCTCTGAAGATATCTAGTTCAACCCTCCCTGCTGAGCAGGATCACCTGGAGTACATTGTGCAGGACGACATCCAGGCGGATTTTCAATATCTTCAGAGGAGACTCCACAGCCTCTCTGGGCAACCTGCACCAGTGCTCTGTCACCCTCACGGTAAAGAAAAAGATAACACTACAAGTGGAGTTCTTTGAGAAATAGGCTTGCTGGAACCTTGAGAAAACTAATACATTTACAAAAAACATTTGTGTTTCAATGAACTGGAATTTGCTGGTAACAGGAAGATAAAGTAGCTATTTTAGTAACTTCATATCCCTAATGCATAACGCCAGTTTTACTGCTATAGCAAATTTCAATTCCTTGCCTCCTGCATCCTATTGCCATCCTATTGCCTCTGACAGCTAGGCATCAAGGATTGGCTTTCAATGTTCATATCTTTTTCAGAAGAAAGACAAATAAAAGCAAACTGTAAAGTATTAATCTTGGGAAAGGGGGTGGACAGAGTTCATTAACATTTAACATACGTACTGTATATTATTTTCCTCATCTGAATCCACATCACTGCAGTATCATTGCTGCTAGCAAAAAGTACACTTCAAGTAAGATTTGTATTACTGTTTATAATTAAGCACTGCAAATGCATAGTGGTTTATCAGTTATTTTTTCTTATCCCTTATCTTCAAAATGATAACAACCCAAACTAATTTGATTTTTCCATATTTGCAGATATTATAATAGACTGAAATCCTGAGGGATTCCACAGCAGATGGATGACTGTGTTATTCTAATTACAACTACCTACGGGTTTAGAAAGCTGTCATTTTTTTAAGATAATCTATTTCCCATTTCAAGGAACATGATAAACACTGAATATCTATACCCTATACTGGATCCAGTTTCATGAAAATTGTGGCTTCTCTTCATTAAGACTAAACATTAGTTAGAAATTGTTTCCCCAAATCCCGATTTATTGAAGATAGTGAATGGGGGACACATGCAATTGCAAAATGCATTTTTGGCTTACTTAGATATTGAGCTAGGAAGATGCATCCATTTCTCCCTTCTGTGCAAATACTGGAAGTGTAATACAGAGTTGTGGCCTCTCAGCACATTCCTTCTTCATAGGAATGCCACGCTGTATATTTTATTGGGTAAGAAAGAGTGAAATGAGTGTAAATTTAGCTATACAACTGATTCATACAGTCAAGCTTTTTTAATCTACCAGAGTGTTGTATAATCCTAGATTCAATTTTGGAATCATATTTTTGTTTCACCTTCTTGACAATCGGCATGAGTTTATTGGTCTTAGCTGGTTTTACTGGAAAATACTCATTGCTACACCTGTCTGAAAAATGTGTTACGAAATGTTATTAACTGACTTCCTGTAAAACATAAAATAAACCTTTGATGAATCACACCGTTTGACTGAGCAACACTTTTTCCTGGACTGGAGAACTCTTCACAAAAAGAGTGTGTGATGATGGCACTGTTGACCGGGGGGTAAAACATTAAGAGAATACCTGCCCTTTGCCTCCAGTTCACATCAGTGTCTTATCTCCAGACTACTGACAATCCTTCAGAAGGCCTCTCGCTATCCCATTTCTAACCTTATATTTATTAAGACAGGGCATATCAAAATTTGCAAAAGAAAATTGTTCATCATCCAACCTGATTTTTTTTTTTTTACTGTGAAAGTGTCATCTTTAATTTCTGATCTTAAATGTATTTACTCTAGCTTCAAACTCCTGTTATTTTATTTGGGTCACTTTAGGGTTTAATTTATCATCTAGTAGTTCTGAAGGAATAAGTTCGTCATAATCAGAGCAAATTAGTATAATTTAGAGAGAATGAGATATCTGATAAAACTAGTCATTTTAAATTATTTGGGAGATACAACAAATCTTCCTGTAGAAAAGCAGGAGGACTTTGCATACTGCTGAATTCTGAGATTCACTTTTTTTCTCTTTGCAGCTAAAGCAGTGAGGTCACAATGCATCATTGAACTTTTATTTGAGAACTGTATACATAAACTTCTTTAGAGAATTCATGTCCAATACTGCCTGTATAATTATGCATGAAAAAGTGATTCATAAAATACAGAAAGGAATATTATACAGACTGGACTGGTTTTCTGAAAAATATATTAAAAAAGAATTTTTAAAAATGGGTTGGTTTGTTGAAAACCTGTCCAGCCCAAGATTTTCAAGAGCTTTTAATTTGTTATATTTGTTTTGTCTCTGTATCTATCTTTTAAGAACAGAAAATCACAAGGTATAATTTCATGTATGTGATTGTCATACAATTTTCAATCTTGGTTTCTTTAAAGTTGGCGTTAAATTTTAGATGAACAGTATGTTATTGTTGACAGCTCCATCTGATCAATGGTTCATGTTGAAATCATAGGTTAATGAAGTAGAAGATTCAAGTTCAACCTTCCTGAACTTGTTTTAAATACTCATTTTGAACAATGGGTGGACAAGAGTGGATTGAAAATAAGGTTCTGCACTTCTAAGTGCAGAGGGTACAGATGTGTCCCTTCATTAGAGTTTTTCCACATTAGATGGGAACACTTAATGATTAAGTGTTGTGATTAAGAAACAGCACGAATGCTCTGCATTGCTGGGCAAGACATCCACTTGGAAGTTACAGAATCACAGAATCACAGAATTTCTAGGTTGGAAGAGACCTCAAGATCATCGAGTCCAACCTCTGACCTAACGCTAGCAGTCCCCACTAAACCATATCCCTAAGCTCTACATCTAAACGTCTTTTGAAGACTTCCAGGGATGGTGACTCCACCACTTCCCTGGGCAGCCTGTTCCAATGCCTCACAACCCTTTCAGTAAAGAAGTTCTTCCTAACATCTAACCTAAAACTCCCCTGGCTCAACTTAAGCCCATTCCCCCTCATCCTGTCACCAGGCACGTGGGAGAACAGGCCAACCCCCACCTCGCTACAGCCTCCCTTGAGGTACCCATAGAGAGCGATAAGGTCGCCCCTGAGACTCCTCTTCTCCAGGCTGAACAAGCCCAGCTCCCTCAGCCGCTCCTCGTAGGACTTGTTCTCCAGGCCCCTCACCAGCTTCGTCGCCCTTCTCTGCACAGTTGCACAGTTCCTCCTCTGTTCTTCTTTCAGTTAAGTTTTTGCCTTATTCAGATCAAATCAAACAGACAACATCTAACAGGAAGAACTTTTATAGTCTGTAGGCTGTACTATCCTCTAAAGAACCAAGAGATAGGCAGCCCCCACGGCAGGACAAGAAATTGCACCTGAGCCTTTAATATCATTGGAGATAGTACAATACCTTAAACTTTGACCCAAAAAGAAAAATGTACAGAGAGGAGCAAGTTGGGAAGTTGGGAAGTCTAGGTGTCAAAACTTTTAAGTTGTGAAGATGTTATACTTTTAACAGAGTAGCTGAAATAATGATTTGAATTGAGACAGATCTATGCAAATAGCAAGTTTTATGAGTCAATAGCAAGTTTTATGAGTCAATGAAAAATTTTTTGTTGCTCATTATGCCTCTTGAGAAGTCAAAAAGTAAGTAATAAACTGATGAAGGACAATAGGGTTTAGAAGAATCTTTCAGTACTGATCTTTTAAGGAGGAATAAAAAAATGACAGAACTGGCACTTAGCAACTCTCTTCCTTAAGCAAAGAGAAAGATTTTCAAATAAAATGCTCTGTTAAAGTATTCAGAAGATACTTGGCTAAATGGCAACACCACTACATAAAAGAAAGAGATCTAAATTACTAAAGGTGTTTTATGCTTTGAAATTTCAAAGGCATGTCTGAAGACATTATATTTTCATCCTATGGATGTGAGAACAAAATAGAAGTATAAATAATAGGTCCTCCCCAAAGATGGCTTGGGTCTCTAGAACTCCAAATAAGTAAACTACGACCTAGGAAAGAAGTCTTTACAGATATTAAAGAATGAAACTGCATTTTCCAGTAGTTATTAACTATGCTTTTGTATCTTCTGATTTTATAAGTAAACATATAAAAGTAAAACATATAAAACATATAAAAAGTAATATAAAACATATTACTTTACATTCAGAATAAATTAACTTTATCATTCCTCCTTTGTTCCTGGCTGTAAGCATGATATCTGTATGAAACTAACACTCAGATTGCTCTGCCAACAATAACAATTCTACTAATGCGATATAAATGGCATACTTAGGGGCTGATTACATAATAAAGGGTTTTCAAAAGGTACACCAGATTGCTTAAGCTTGTTTAAATATTTATGCCACCAGGTCTGCAAATCATCCTGAAATAGGTGTCAACAAATACTTTGAATGACACCCTTGCCTGTTCTTCATCTCCTTTCCACTGCACACTAGAAATGTGAAAATATCACTAATAATTGTCTGTACTGCTTCCTCAAGTACATCATCTTTTGCTCCAAACTGAGGTACATCAGTTAAGTAATGAATTTCTGAGTTGTTAAGGAAAATTTTCACCAATCCCCAAACCACTACAGAAATATTTAAAAGGAAGGTAATTTGAATATGAAGAGGCTTCACAGCAATAAATTATTAGGAAACTGACCTTTATAGCTTTCCATGCTGAAATAACAATCCAATCGGCTTTCAGAAAGATGTGACACGAACTTTTCAATTAATTCTGCCAAAACTGCAAAAAGAATAAAAATATTTAAATGTTAAAGGCAATGAACAAAGTGGGGAACTGTATTGCCTAACAAGATAACTAAAGCTATTTGAATTTCTGCATGTTTATTCATGTTTTTATGGGGGAACAATTCAAAGCATACTTAGTGCTTTTGCATTCCTACCACCATTCCTAGCTTAAATTAGATTTTAAATAGCTTTATTTAGAATATATTCAGTGTAAACTGAAAGAGAATTCCCTATTATCTTTGTATTACTTCAGAATTTGCTACATTATTTCAATATAAAATTACAATTAACTATAATTAAACTACAATATTTTATCTTTTTTTTTTTCTGTTTATGTAGACCAAAAAAAAACAAACAACAACAACAACAACAAAAAAATGCCAAGAAAAGTGAATAAAGTTTTAAGGGCTGTTTCCAACATGACCTATGACCCCAAAAGATAAAACCTATACACTTAACTATAAAAGCTATACACTGAAAGTTAAGTGAGTAGAGTATTTCCATTTGGAAAATCTGTAATATGATGGCTGGAATGTTGTTATTCAGTTCTTTCTGTGGAATTTTGAGTCTGCACATACTGCACAGAGAAGCCCAATGCTGAAATCTTGTCACTACATAAGAAATTACATATCCCACCTTAACAGAATGTTAGCCAGGAAGTTAGTGACAACTTTCAATGATCTTCAATTCTGCAAGTTTGAGGCTCCTGCAACTGAACACACTAGCACCCTACAGAGGTAAACTACAGGATACAAGGAAGTCTTTATAAATATTGCATGGAGGATATTGAGATTAGCCATATTAAGAACTTGATATAGCAATGATGAACATTTTTGATAAGTAAATGCTATTGTTATAATAAGCTGGTTTTAAAGAATAGCGATATAACTTTTTGCAGTAATGCAAAGCAAGGGAGCATTCTTACAGAGTAAAAAAGAGTTGGGATTTCCCGTTTTAAGTCTGCACTTTACAATTTCCTTGACATCACCTCAAATGCAACTCAACAGTGTTGAAGCTTCAGCACCTAGCCCCATAAAACTTCATGCATGCACAGGTCTTGTCATTTTTAAGCTGAATAATTCCGATAAAATATTTTAGCATGTAGCTGTATGTACAGTCATAGCAACACAAGCGAAGCATAACAATCTGTGGTGGAGATGGCAACGGAGAAAAGCAGAAAACTGTTGGTAGGAAAACTGACAGAGAAGGAGTGCAAGCTTGCAGTGCATGAGGAGAAGGAGAAGGACAGAACCTCCATGCACAGTCTGATGCTTGTTATGCCAGAAAAATAATGAAGAAAAGAATCTCAAAGACAATAACTAACTCTTATTCCAACCATTTGGAAGCTAACAACCATTTTTTAAGCTAATATACTGACATTAAATTGTGTGTTTTTGTTTGTTTGTTTGTTTGTTTTAATGATTAACTGGATAAAAACATTTATGGAAATTTATCTAGAACTAATCCAGTTTTGTTTTGAAGTTTTTTAAATGCTGAGTTTGGGTATTCCCCTATATGTGAAAAAGAAGTTTCACTACAACAGCTAAAAACAGGTTTACAGTTATAGTAACCAGGTCCAACAGTAAAAAAAAAAAAAAGAAAAAGAAAAAAAAATTTGCATTGCAAAGGATTAGCAAATCAAAATGAAAAATATTACACATATTATTTATATTGTTATGCATTTTTATGAAAAGAACTATTTGAGTCACACCTTTAAGAAACCACATAGGGCTAGCAAAAAAAAAATATTTTGTAGAAGAGCGATGGTTTATTTATTTTGTAAGAATAAACAATCTCACATCTTCACTAATAGGCTTAGTGAAATTTGGTCCACAAACATTGTAACAAATATTTGTGTAAGTAAAGCAAGAAAAAAAAATAGCAAAGAGGAATAAAGTATTTCATAATTCAATGTAAGTCAAGTCAGAACACTGTGTTTTTCTTCCCCTTTTTGTTGGAAGCCATCCACACGCTTGACCTAACAGTTAAATATACCAGTTCAGTGCTTGAGTTAATATGAGAAGTGACAGCTCAACAACTGCTAAGCAATTTTTTGAAACTCAAGCACAAAATTGATTTCCACCATTTGAAAGTATTTATCTAAGTGCCTATCAGGATCTTTGAAAAGCTTTTAATCAAGTTTGAGAGGAGAAAAGATGCAGAAGAGTTTATCAAAACAAATTTGGTTAATATGGAAATAGAGGGTTTTCACAGGACATTTTCTCTTTCACAAGAATGTTCATGTGAAATGACAAGTAGTTATTTTAATTTTTGTCTTATAATACTAAATCATTTAGCTGCCATGTAGACACAATCAGGGAACCTTTGTAAAGATGGAGACTGGCTCAGTGATTTTTCATTTAATTGGAAAAGGAGACAAATGAAATTTAGAAAAGTGCATTGTACAACACAGTCAGTGTTGTCACAATAGCCCACATCTCACGCAGAGATTATGTCCATATACAAAAATTAGTGTCAAGGCCTACCAATTTGTTTACAATGTTAATTTTCTTAAATTATGGTAGCTTGGCAGTATAAATATCAAAGTTTTTAAAACACTGACAATTACCTCATGTAAATTGAATCCACGCATCCGAAATAAAGAGAATTGTAGCTTGGGAGTGTGTAATCATATACAAAATAAATGGAAGAACTTTGAAATCTACTAAACTATTTCAGTATGCCATAAAACAGTTGTATTCCTACAGGACATTTGTTTTGTTTTGTTTTGTTATTTTTTCTTGAAGAATTAATGTACAAAAGGAAGGTAATTCAAATTGCTTCTAAACTGCGTAAGAACACTGATTTAAAAAATTATGATTCCAACTGTTTTATTAGGTAACAACCAGAAGAGGTTACTTAATTACTTCTCTGAGGGGTTTAAGCCAAAAAGGTCAAAAATCACAGCACATATTAGAAAATTTTTGATCCTCTAATGTAACTAGTATTAGGGGGTCGTATTCTATACCAACTGACAGATACTTCAAAGGAATTTAGAAGAAAAAGAACTCTCTTAAGAGTCAACAGTAGTCCTTCTTGACTTGTGTTAGAGGTTAAAAATTCATGAATGAAAACCTTGGACAGTTGACTTTTTTATAAGTAGCATCAGAAATTTTCAACTCCATCAACCATAGATCGTGACAATAAATCTATGAAAAACGCAGTCAGCAACTCCATTCCTAAAGGCAACAAGAAGGAGGACTTTTCTGAATTCCCAAGACAACGGAGAGACTTCAGTTATTATACATTGAAATGGCAAAAGCACAACTTGCATTTTGTTTGAATATAAGAAAACGAGGCAATAAAAATTCTGACAGTGTCTCCATTAGAGATGATGGTCGCATATCTTTTATCAATATACTTGTATCTTCTTTATCAACAGAAAAACAAGACTATCAGATCCTACACTCATCAAACGGTGTAATCTTTACACACAAGCATGAATGTTTACATGCATTTACACCACTTACTGTATATTCCTTTGGATGTTTTCAAACTGTTTTGGGGGCAGAAGTTTAGATCCACTATTGTTCTTCCTGTGTGACATGGAATACCTACTGTTTCACTCTAATTCTGAAGCAAGCCCCCTTGAAAAATCAAGTAAAGACACAAAAAGGTAAAAATCTTTTTTTTTTTTTTTTTTTTTTTTTTTTGTATTATTCCAAAGCCCTCTGCTGCAAATCCAGTATTTTGCAATTGGTCATACAGAAAATGAGAGCAGACCACTGACAGAATCAAGATCTGATTGCATGATCTTTGAGGCAGTAGATTTGGTCCATATTTTAAAAGACTAAGCTCAAATTAGAGAATCTAGGTTCTTCTTATAGGCTCCTCTGGAGATCAGTTCAGAAGGGCAATCTAATGCAGTTACTCTGATTTGTCTTTTTGAAATCATAGCTTAGAAAATTTTCTGTCACACACTTTAAAAAGAGAATCTATGGAAGATTACTCTGCAGACTGAAGTTAGTCAAGTCTTCTTTAGTAGCACCAACTGAAGGCTGAAATTTAAATAATTTTCAACCTCCAAAAGTAGCAACATGTTCTAATAATGGTAGAAACATAGTATTTCATTGTCTTTGAATCCAGAAGACCCTTTTCATCAAAAACGAAAGTCTGTAACTATTATCTTAACTTCTACAGCAGAGTGCTGACAACTGAAATACTCTCTTTGCTGCGATTCAGATAGCTGTCAAGTGTGTCTTGATATAAGCTACATTTTCAACCCTTGACTGGGTTATTTTGAAAATAACCAAGTCTATTGTCTTCTGATACTGAAGAGAAAAAAATAGTCATACCTATTGAAAATATTCATCTTTTTCATTGCCCATCCCATGGAGTAAGATCTGATGTTACTTTCAACTTTTTGCAGTGATTGCTAAAGGCTGTAGCACAGGAACATCACAATGACTTTTCATGAATTCCAAAACACTGTGTTGATTGTAATGACTCTATTGTCATTAAACATTCAACTCATTGTAAAAGATAAAGAAAAATCCTGTGTTTTCTAGTATGATTTCAGATGCAATTTCAAGAGCTTCTGATTATGTTTTTTGTATCTTTGAAGCCAATCAATGGTTGCTGAGACCAAAATAATAACTACCTGAAGGTAAAAATTGCTCCAAAAAAGAAATATCCTTCCCACATTTATTTTTTGTTTGTTTGTTCACTTTTTAAGAGAGAACATTTTGGAAGTAGATGGATAGATCCTAAAGAATACTCCTGATCTAAGTCCAGATTCCTGAGGGAATCATGCCATGATGACTGAATGCCCCCCAAGGAGCAAGTCATTGTAGCTGAGCTTGTTATCTCTATCCGTATCCACGTATAGATATAAAGCTTGACGAAAATGATTAGGATTTGGGGATGGATTACCTCTCATTATAAATGAAAGAATGTTACTATATAATTACATGATCTTTGCAACACCCTCAATTTCTCTTATGTAGAGTTTAAAGTCTCCTAAGATAAGAGTGGACTAAGGATGTTGGATTGCCCCCAGACAGGAGAGAGGTCAGCTGCTGATACAACACCGACTGGGAAAAGATAAGTGAGATTTCTTGGGCTAAAAACCAACAACAACAGCAACAACAACATAATAAAAAGCTTCTGCAAATCCCGATGGATGAGGGATGAGACGGGTTTTTTGAAACAGGCCAAAAAAATAGTTTGCTATCACACAAACGATTTGAACATTCAATACACTAAGCCTAGATACACAGCCCTGCAATTTTCCATGTAAATCTAATCTTTTTTGGGGGAGAGTTGATTTACCTGTTTCTCTTCCTGCTAAAGCCTAGGTTCAAATACAGAGAAAGCCCTGATGTGCTAAAGATGCTTCAGGGAGACTGCAAAGACTATTCCAAAAAGACTTAGCTTGACTAAGGACTGTATCAGTGGTCCTCTAGCTGATCTGAGCAACCCAGAGACACGCAAAACTGCACTATAAGCAGCTATTTCCTGAGCATGCACAAATCTATGGAACGTTTACAGAAGGAATGATTGGAATGTTTCTGTCTGAGCTTATTGTGCTTAGAGCTGTGGAATGTTGAAGCTGCTTCTCTATTTTTTTATTTTCTTTTAGAAGAAAATATTATTTTCTTTTAGAAGACCAAAAGAAATTCTGTACTTTCAGTCCTGCTGCACCAGAAGACATACATGTAAAATTCTGAGGAATGTTCGTATCTCCTTTTAGCAAATCAAGAAAGCCATTCAAAATATAACATAATCCTCAATAAAACTTTAAAGAACCATTGCTTACCAATGGCTTTACGTTTACTTGCTTTTTTCAACTCTGTAAGTCATACTTACTTGTTCCACTGATGATATCCGGTCTGGCTTTCATGACTTTGCAGAACTGTCTTCTACAAATATCTGCCCACCCACTTTGTTTATCTGGATTTTTTAGGAGTGATAACAGCTTGTCAAGGTCTTTATCTAGAAGAAATTAAACTAGTGTTATTTTTTAGTGACAACCTTGGGTTCTTTTTGTTCATTTTTCTTTCTTGTTTAAAATTTAACTATGGTAAGTAATAAGCAGCTACTAGATACAAAGTACCACAGAGACAAAGTAGATGCATTCAGAAGCACGAAACCGTACCAAGTATCAGGGAAGTCAGACACATATAAGAGCATTATCATTGCCTGGTATTTTTGGCAGACCTCACGCATAATAAAGAAAAGACTAACTAAATATCCCCTATCCATGACAATTAAACTGGAGAAACAACTAGTCTTAAAGCTGATGATGTTCTGCTTTACACAGAACAGAAATATTCATTTTAATTATTGAAGGGTTTTGAACATTTAAGATGTTCTTGAAGCACATTTTATAACTCCACTATATTTATTCCTCATTTGTCCCAAAATGATAAGAACTGGAAACTTATTTTAAAGATAGAAGTTAAACCTAAACTAAAACCTAAAATTTCATCACAGAAGCTAAAAGAGAAAAAATGGACAAAGAACCTTTATCATACATACGCGGATTAATAAAAAAAAACAAACTGTGAGGTGGCAGCATTATTTTGTTGAACACAAAATGAAGCATGCTAGATAAACTGCAAAGTAACAATGTTCCTCAGAAAATTTCTACTTCTTTCAGTGAGCAGATTTCCTTCAGATGCTTCTGCTATGGGTGGATATAAAGGCATATATGTGTATGCCTTCAGATTGCTAGGCATACCTATCAAGTAAATTTTGTGAAAATATACTGGATTGTCAATGGTATGAGAACTCCTATCTTCAGTGTTTCCCAACTTTAGCACAAATACACAAAACTTTGCAGAAGACTACACTGAATGTATATGTTTGCTGTCACTGAAACACGCCCTAATAGCCACCTTGCCTATTTATTTTAACATTTAGAGAAATTTAGAATGTCACACTCAGTTCTCTGAAGAATCTAGGTGAACCCAGCATGTTCCACAGCCAAGGGCCACAGATTCTTCATTGGTGCTGTCAGGATACAAGAATATAACTCAGGAATTTTCTGAATTCCGAATGCTTGAATTTTACCTGAGCGCTACTAAAGTACAGTATATAATTCTGCTATATATGAGGCTCAAAAATATCAGATAACATTTTTCATTAAAAGTTCAGCCTGCTTATAAAACAAACTCAAGGAATAGTTTACAAAAGGATTTTTATGAAAGAATCCTTTTTAATGCAAAGATAGAACTTCAAAGATTGCTCCTTACTGTTATTCTCACCTTGTTATTAAAGCCATATTCTCTCTTTCTTTACAATAGGAACACATCTTCAATATTAATATTGCCATTGATGCAATGACAAAAGACCAGTAAGTATGTACGTTCTTTTCTCTTGTCTAAAAAGTTTGTGTTGTGGTTTTTTATTATTATTATTACTATTTTCTACTAAGTTGGAGGAAATTACACATACTCTATCATTTTTCTAGAACAATCTCAGACTGAGCCAGTAAGTTTCACAACTGGCTGAGTCTAATAGAGGTTTGAAAACAGAAGAACCACAGTGACAAATGCAAAACCAGCTTGTGTAATCATACATGAAAATGTTAAGTTGGCTTTCAACAATACGGTATCTGTACTTAAAGTCTGAATATATTTTTCTTTAAATGAAACATCTTCAGCAACCAAAATTTCTATCTTGGAATTCAGATTGAACAATGAATACTAGCAATCCATCTCTTGACACATGAGACTGCACACTGAATAATGCATACAAAGTACTGATTAAAAGAATGCATACATATGCTTTGGTTAATCAAAGAGGAAATATTTTCTTCCCATATCCAAGATTTGTTAAAAAAGAAAAATGCTAATATTAATGTGAAAGACTTGCTCTTCTACTCTTTTTTTTTTTTTTCCCCTGAAGGCAGAACAAATTTCAAGTTAAAATGCAAACTAATTTTATAAAGTAATTATATGTAAGATAAGACTGATCAAACCCAGTTTTCTAGCATAAAATACTGGCCCTACAAAACGGAAACAATCAGTAAGACCATCTCTCCTCAGGCTACTTGGTTCCCAGAGCACCTGGGAGTGCTATGAAATATTTTGTGGTCAACTAGAGGGAAGAAAAATGTTGGTATCCTGCAGCAAGGTAAATGCACATGAGTTCACTTCAACTGTGCACATTCCCTTTGCTGCGGGATCATGCAGTTCCTATTGTTATGAAAGATCATAGCCTGCACTACCACTAAGCATCCACTATGATGACAGAGTTTCTTCATATGTTTCAAACTTTCTTTTGCTCTGTTTTTATGTTTGGGGTAAAATAAAACAAAAAAAAAAAAACAACAATCACTACAGAAATGACTTCTGTCATGAAAGGTGACTTCTAATTAAAGATTCAAAAAGCATTTGAGCCACTCTATGGCTATTTACAAATCTTGCTGTAATTTCAAAGAGTAACAACAGAAAGAGTGATTGGGCATTGGAACGGGTTGCCGATGGTGGAGTCACCATCAATGGGGGTGTTTAAGGAAAGGTTGCACCTGGTGCTTACGGATGTGGTTTAGTGGGTGATATTGGGGAGGAGAAGGGGAGGGGGGGACTGTTGGACCAGATGATCTTGGAGGTCTTATACAACCTTAATGACTCTATGATTCTGTGATTTTACACCTTCACAGTGTTTCAGTATTCAGTTTTCCACTACACCTTAATTGTTTCTACAATCAAAATACATTTTTCAAATGATCTTATTCTTTTAAGCTGATTAAAGGATTTTCAACAGAATTACTATACTGCAAATAATTTATTTTAAGCTGGTCTAATGACCTTAATGATGTATAATCAGCAAATTGTCTCCCTGTCACTGGAATTTATTAAAACAATACATAGTATTTTTAAAAAAGCTGATTACAGTAACTTAATTATCATTAATAATTCTTCCAAACTAATTAACATTAAATTCCTTTGTTATCCTCAAATAACTAAATCCTCAGTTAGTATCTTTCCAAATAACATGGCACTGATGCTTAGAACAGCTTATGTGAGTACAAAAATTTAATGCAAAGAATGATTTACTCTTACAGTATTATCAACAGGATTCTTAGTTCTTTTTCTCTCTTCCTCTGCCATTTCCATAACAGGTGAAAGTTGAAGAAAATCATAGAACAGCAAAGCAACATAGCTCTACAAGTTAAACAGGTTTTCACTTCCTAAGGACTGTAGTAATTCAGTTTGGCAGCTGAGGATCAGAAAATACAAGCTGGGATTTAAGAAGTCAACTTACCAAACAGAGACCAGGGTGAAATTTTGATACCACTGAAGGAAATAAAACTACTAAAAAAAATCCCCCAATAATTTCAAGAAAGTAGCATTTCAAGAACATGGCCCATCCATCTTTGCTGCTTCCTCCTGGCTTCTTGATTTGACCCCTATTTTTCTTTGCAGATAGTCTCTATCATACTCTTCCTCTCCTGCAAGTTATACAAAATTAAATCTTTATTTTATTTTGTGACTGCTGAAAAGCACGCAAGCTAATAGCTAGCAGCATCAATGTGTCTAAAACTATACTGTTTAAATGCTTTTTAAATTGGTCTTTTGCAATGCTAATTTATGCTCCAACAACAGAATAAGGAAATAAAGCTTACTGTACTACAGTCTTTTCTGAAACTTTGCTAGAGACCATAGACTACTGCATTTGCCTTAAGGTTTCTCTGGGAAGGTAATACTTACTAATTAAAAACAACAACAGAAAAAGGAACTTACGCAACTTCAAATATGTACCAAATATAAGAAACATAGATATGTTTGTATGTATCTACTAAAGGTCTGCAAAAGTAACAAAACCCAAGAATAAATACTCTCAGTAAAGTATTCAATACCCCTGCCGTGTCAACACTTATTTTTCATTTCTGACAGAGAAACTAGCTTGAGATCCATGCAACCAGGATACTAACATAACCATGTATTTAATATACCCATTACAGTCTGTAACGGGTAACTCTTTTTCTTCCAGCTAAAGCATTTGCTTCTCCTAAGTTTGTCATTAAACATGGACTAGCACCTCCTCCAACAGGTCGTTGTAGTACAAAAAACTGTGTCTAAGAGCATCTTAATTTTATTTTTGAATGAAAATTTCTTCCAACAAACTTATGATACCAAATAAACGCCATCCCAATTTCATGAGTTAGTAGGTAACTGTAACTTGCCCAGCAGTGACTAGCTGGAAGTCGTATCACCACACAGTCCTCAGCAAAGGAGGAAGCCTACTGCACGTTACTAAGGGTGGAGTTTCACATTATTGCTAGAAGCGTTCTAAAAACATACTGATGCCAAATCTTGATCTTCTTTTACCTCTCTTCTGGTATGTTTCTAAATGGGTTCACTAGTTATCCTAGATAAATGGCATGAATAGGTTTATTCTGTAAGAAATGCCAGAACTGCTGAAAGATGGGAAAGACAGAAAGTAAGGAGGGCAGAGGAAGAAAATAAACAAGAGAAAGGAAAGAAAAGGTGAGGAAGGAAATAAGTGAGTCCTTCCTTTCCCAATGATAGTGACCTATTAAATAGGCCAAAAAATAACAAAAAATCATACCTTAACAGGGTGATTGAAGTGAAGCTTATGTCAATTTAATTCATATGCTGCAGTCCCGCCCTTTTCCTTGTATGTGGTTGTTTTCCCACCCCTTCCATTCCTTTGTGCTAGCACTAGTTTTTCAATGTAGCCTTATTAAAAGAATAACCACATGTACCAGTTCATGAGGTTTTGGCTGGGATAGAGCTAATGTTCTTCCTAGCAGTTGGTATGGTGAAGAGCTTTGGATTTAGGATGAGAACAATGCTGATAACAGGGGGATGTTTCAGTTGCTGCAGAGCAGTGCTTGTACAGAACCAAGGCTTCTCCTGCTCCTGGTGCTGCCCAGCCAGCAAGGAGGCTGGGGGTGCCCCAGGAGCTGGGAGGGGACATGGCCAGAACAGCTGGCCCAGGCTGCCCAAAGGGATGTCCCACACCATGTGGTGCTGTGCTCAACAATAAAACCAGGGGAGTTGGCCAGGGCAGGCAGCTGCTGCTTGGGGACTGGCTGGGTATCAGTCAGTGGGTGGTGAGCAATTGCATTGTGCATCACTTGCTTTGTATGATTTTTTTAATCATTACTAATATTTTTCCTTCCTCTTCTGTCATTCTGTCTCTAGGTGACCTGTTAAACTGTCTTTACCTGAACCCACGAGATTTACCTTTTTTTCCTTTTTCCGATTCTCTCTCCCATCCCACTGGTGGTGGTAGTGAGTGAACAGCTGTGTGGTGCTTGCTGTCTTCTGGGTTTTAACTACAACTCACTACAGCTGCATGTGTGAGATTTAAATCACCACACCATAGCTTCCTGCAACTTTAAACTGATTTAACTCCCTGAAATATGTTGCTTTATAATTCTTTAAATTATTCTTGTGTTTAAAGCAGGCAAAGCAGAGGAAAATTCATAAATGCTTTACAAAACATCAGAAATGCCACAACCCCCTTCTCATTTGATTATGTTCACAACAAAAGTGGTTTTCTGTTACAAAGAAATTCAGATCCGTAAAGCCATGTGTATCTTATTCAAAATCTGAAGTAAGAGATAATGAATAACCTGACCATATCATATTGCACTATCACATGAAAACAAATCCCTGCAAGGGTTATTATGAATTCCTTATTTTAGGAAAATCTGTGCTCATTTCAGATTTGCCTGTACGCTTACTCTTTCACCTTTCATTAATGGAGTAGAATTTCTTCAAGTGGAAAAAAGCAGCTCATATGTGAAGACTGCCAAAAATAAAATAGAGGACAAATCACAAAGTGCAGGTGACGAAAGTAACAGGAAAGCTATCACAGCTGGTTCACTGACAGAGGACCAGGGGTGGGGGTTCCATTCACATTAGAGGATAAGGTAAAGGCAGAACAATGGATAAGATAAAACATTAAAAGTCTGTAAGAACATGATTACAGAAGACTTTTGGTAGCGATTCTGAATTCTAACAGTCACAGAGACAAAACGTATGATGGGGTGTGTATGTACATTGAAAATTCTAAGCAGTGACTGTAATTGTAGGAAAATTATGGACACAATTCTTCAGTCACACTCATCACCAACTGTCACAACGGCAGAGCTACGAGAAGAAAAGGACAACAGATCTGTGCTAATAGAAGAATGAATATTACATGGAATATCATTTTAAAAGTTTAACTTTTAATAACCCACGGTGTAGTTAATAGTACAAGTCAAAAACAAAACAAAACAAAACACAACATTATTTTTAAGAGTTGTAACCTGAATAACAAAGAATTATATCACTCTGAAAAGCTCTTGAAAATTCTTCCTCAAATTACATTACTGAAATTGTAATTGAACAACTATAACAAAAGAAAAGCAACAGGATATCTTGCAGCAGTGTAAACAGGTGGAAATGGCATAATTAATTTCCACACTTAAATAATGATCTGTAGAAATAATTTGAAGTTTCATTATAAATTGTATTTGACAGAGGTGAGCCATTAATACACTGCTATCCAACAGATTTGCAACTTTAAATACTGGCTGAAACAATTAATGCACATTAAAGCACAACTCGTCAAGTTGATTTTTCCATATATCCTTTCCTACAGCTATGTACATCATTCAGGCAAGTGCCTAACTAACACCTGCTAAACCAGGGCAGATATTTGTAAAGAATGAAGCACTACAGATTTTCCTCAAACACACACAGTCCACACCTTCCACAAACACCCCAAAAGTTGAGTCTACCCATTGAAAGTATCATCATGAAATGGAGGAATGTAATTTTACCAGCATAAATTATGATTGCTTCATTTTTGATCCAGTGAGGCAAAATATCCAGGTGCCAGTCCACACCCAAAATGCACAACCAGAAAGGTACCACTGCTGCATGTATACTTCAAAAGAATTTAGAGATGGAAGAATAAACTATTTCTTGGATTTTCTTCATCATAAACACAGCATGAGTAAGTTCTTTTCAATGACCACCCATCAATATTCTACTTCAACTTTTATCTATGACTTCCATTACCTTTGCTACTTTCATAAGCTACTTCAGGTCTGGGAGTGTGAAAATGAAGCTCTACGGTTCCCTGACTTCAGTAGTACATAATCTTTACAGAAAGCAACAGCCATACTAGTTCCAAAATATTCAATCTAATTTCAGCTTGCATTCAAAAAGGCAACTTCCATCTTTTTTTTTTTTTTTTTTTTTTTTTTTTACAGCTGACACCACAATTATAAGACAAGAACCAATTTTGAAAGGAAAAAAGAAAGGTAAACTTCTCTTCAGGTGTCCATGTCACCTGGGTAAGAATAGGGGAGGTTAAAAAGAGGTCAGGACAGTCAGAATAAAACCTACAGTTAAAACCTTTTCCACTTCAGCCAAAGAAATTGTACATTCTTTAACAGTGCTAAGAATCTAGTAGTTTTAATTATTTATGTAGTATAAGCACCCCAAGAAGAAGACAGAAATGATACCATAGAAGTTACATAACATCACAGCGTGAAATCTGAACACCAACAACTTCAGGGAATCACAGAAGAACTGTACTAGCCTTTGTTCTTTAGTGATGGATATAACAAGCATTTAAACATCCCCACTCATATGATGTACAATTTTTTGAATGGCTGCAGAACTCTTGCCATACAGATGAAGTCTGTGTGAGCCCTGTCCAGCTATTTGCACTGAAAAAGAAATAATGCCTAACGAAAATGTCTTAAACTTTCTAGCAAGCTGTGTAACAGCTATACAACATGAATGCTGAATAAATACAACTCCAAAGAGGTTGCTTTTAAAATCTCCACTGATGATTTCATGACTTCTAGATGCATCCTAATAAATTGTTTTAAGTTAATTTGTAACAAATCTTCATTGCCAAATAAACCAACTACTTTTTCTGCACAGGGACATGGAAGAGCTAACTGTCCTCCTTAAAATTGCTTTTTATATACTGAGAGACTTGCCTTTGCTTTTTCAACATCAGCCAGTTGCAATTATTCCTTAATACTAGGGCCTAAGCAAACAGCATGAAGTTGTGTAAAGGGAGGTTCATGCTGAATGTTAGGAAAAGGTTCATCATTGAGAGGGTGGTCAGGCACTGCAACAGGCTCCCCAGGGCAGTGATCATGGCACCGAGCCTACTAGAGTTCAAGAAGTGTTTGACAATGGTTTAACTTTTAGGTAGTCCTGTGTGGAGGGAGTTGAACTCAAGGATACTTGTGTTTCTTTCCCGCTCAAAATATTATGTGATACTGTGATTTCATTCTATATTCATACATAACATCTCAAAGGCACGATTTGTAGCTCTGCTCTAGAATCCCCCTAATGTACTTGTTTTTCTTAGACTGCTATACCCATGCTAGAGGCATTCCACTCAAGGACTCACCGGCTTCAACTGGCAAACAATTATCTTCTGTCCTGTACAAACATAACCCATAGATATTAATCATAACTTGTTCCTATCTCTTGTGAAAGAACCCTCATATCACTGTCATATTATAGTATTGAAAAATTGAGTCCAGATATACCCCATTTTCTAATCTTGCTCTTGATTTCTTTTTTTCCAATTACAGGAATCTGTAATTTATGAATTTAATTCTTTTCATATTTGATCTATTCATTCTCATGCTTTTTTTCCACAAGAACTTACACATCCTGAAAGCTTCAGCCCAGCACATCAGAGATTCACAGTTTGATGAAGAATAATTCATTTTAAAAAATTAGAATTGAAACAGAACACACTCAGTAGTGTCTTTTTTTTCCCAAGTAAAAAGCATTAAATGTTTTGTTTGACTATAAAACCAAATGCACTGTTCATTTTTGAGTTATATAGTATTTTATAATATAAAAATGCCATTTGAAATAAAATATATTTCCATACCTCTATCTAACATACTTGCATATCTTTGAAACTTAATTCTAGTAAATTTACTGTTAGTCAAAAAGTTTTAACCAAGCTTTCCTAACTGGTTGTCATCCTGTAAAGCAACAAACACCAACCCCATTCCATTAGGCCACTTGTTAATGACAAGCAACAGAATTGCTCTGAACAAGACAAGAGAAGTTCTGAGAGATACAGCAAATATTGAAGAGTAAGGCCACCTGCCTTCTTGAAGACATTTTTAAAAGAACTGGGCACCCATTTTACAGTGATTTGATCTAAAAATTTAGTGTCTTATGAAAATTACCATGGGAAACCTGAACAGTATTACTAAAGTAAATAAAATTCCCTTCTTTTATAACTACACTGCCTTTTCTCTTATCAGAGAAAGGAATCAGAGTATTCTGTTCTTTACAAATTTTGTCAACTGCTTTATTTTTCTTGATATCTATATAGAGAATATTATCTAAACTTCATTTGATGTAGAACTTCTATCACTTCTGAAAATCTACATTGGCTGAAGAAACAAGTAAGTTTAATAAGAACATCTCAAGGATATAGTGAACATGAACAAATACAAAAGACAATTTACTTATTATAACTCATTCACCAGGTTCTTTTGCATTGTCTATGCAAATTAAAATCTTAAAATGTTTTCTCCGTATGAACTAAACTGCTTTGCCTAGATAGTTCTTCAAAGGATTCTTTAGTCTACCCACATGACAAATTGATATTCAATGTGGAAACCAACTATCCTAAACACTGTCTATTTCACACACCAACAAGTTTTGTAAACACGGGGATCTGAATCAAGAAAATAGTGTACAAAAGATATGTAGCTTAACCATAATGTCTTGCTTCAGTTACTAGAGAGATGATATAAATATATCTCATGACTCACCCACCTGAGACAAGCCAAAAGGTTAATCTTTAAGTTTGCATTGGAATTAGATTAGTAAACAGAGCTTTGCAGATTGACAGTTGCACAAAGCCAGACATGGAAAACCAAACCAACTTACTTAGCTACAAATGCAGCCAACAATGAAAAATCCTTAGGTATTTATGAGATCATAATCTAAGGAAAAAAAAATAAAAAAAATAAAATGACAGATGTTTGTTCAACATCTACACTATTTGAATGCTTTGTACATACCTTGTCTGAATTCAGTTTTCCTAGGAATTTCTGCAAGATAGCACTTTGGCAAAGGGAACGATGAAAACATTGGCCAAGGATATGGATCACTGCCCTAGAAACAGGACCAAAAAAGAAATTAAATTAGGTCAAGTTCCCAGAACTATTGATTATATAAGAAAATAGGCTTGATATACAATTCAAGATGATATACTTCATAACTAAAATAAAAGTTAAAGGACACAAAATCCACAAAGACTTTGAGCCAAAACTTGTTCCAGTATGTACCATTGACAGTTTTGATGTTACAATTCTTTTTTCAACCAAAAGGGAAATTGGAAGGTTTTTTTTTAAAAAAAACAAAAAAAACAAAAAAAAACCCTTGTAATTCCAATTTTATGCATTGATCTAGCTGTCTTTCCTGTGCTGACAGTAATTTGTGTTCCATTTTTGTAAGAGTTACTTCATAAGAAGTAGAACATTTAAAGGAACTGTTTAACGAACACTGTACTGTTAGAACATTGATGAAAGCTCCAAGTATTAAGTACCACAAATGAAAACTCAAGCATGGAAAAAACATGATATAACAAATGAAAATGTAATAAAGAAAAAACAGAAATATAGAAGTAAAAAATGGACAAATTGCATTCATTCTTATAGTGAGAAAAGTATTACTAAAATGCATCAATACAAAAACTTCATCTGATTGTGGAGTGTCCTAGGCACATGCCAACAGTGCATCCATTAAAAAAAAAGTATTTGTTTCAGTGTCAGTGTTAGCCCTTTATAAAGCTAAAGGTGGACTGCTATTTTATAATGTTAAATAATTTTTCATGTCCTAAAATATCAACAAAATGTTCAATTAATGAGGATAAGAGGTAAAGAAACAGAAATTAATAAATTTTAAATTCTAACCTTATCTAGTACTCTCTGAGGCAAAATCCTTTCCTGTGGTCCTCCAATAAGATATACTCTAACAAGAACATGGTTTCTCTCAACTGATAGGCCATCAATTATAATATCTCTGGAAAACAAAACAACACACAAAAAAAATTTAAAAATCACTATTACTTTGATTTACCAATCAAAGTTTACCAAGTTTAATTCAGAAAACTGTGTTGAGCAAGAATAACTTCAGCGCAGAGTTAAAACATGACTTGGGCAATAAATAGGCATAAAGAAATAAACAGAAACATGAAGTGTTTTGAGATGTCTGCAAGTATTACTCTAATTTTGTACTCCTCTACCTAATACTGGCTGGAAACATCTAAGCAATTAGGGGAAACAAAAGAGTAGAAAGGAGGGTTCCAAAGCTGGTGAAGGGTCTAGTGTCCAAAGGAGGACTATGAAGATGGTACAGGGTCTGTAGGGCAAGACATGTGAGGAGCGGCTGAGGCCCCTTGGTTTGTTCAGCCCAGAGCAGAGCAGGCTGAGGGGAGGCCTCATGGCGGCCTGCAGCTCCCTCACGAGGGGAGCAGAGGGGCAGGCGCTGAGCTCTGCTCTCTGGGGACAGCGACAGGACCCGAGGGAATGGCATGGAGCTGGGACAGGGGCAGTTAAGGCTTGATATCAGGACAAGGTTCTTCACTGGGAGGATGGTTGGGTACTGAATCAAGCCCCCCAGGGAGCTTGGTCATGGGCACTGAGCCTACCGGAGTTCAAGAAGCATTTGTACAGTGCTTTCAAACAAATGGTCTAATTTTTTGGGCGGTCCTTTGGGGACCCAGGAGTTGAACTCAACAATCCTCATGGGTCCGTTCCAACTTGGGATATTCTATGATTCTAAAACTTCAGGCTTTGTTATACCCACATGCTCAGTAACTAGGGCAGAAACAGTTAACAGCATCAAAATCTGTTACCTTTTTTGGCCTATCAGCAATTTCTGCTTTCCCAAATAAGCAGTTATTCAGAACTTAACACACACCTAACTTGCTGTCTTAAATCAATTTGTACCTCAGGGTACAAATTTTTTTTTTAAAGGAACTAAAAATCAATTTTTATATACCGAGTTTTTTAGAATACAGTATCTATTGTTTAAGGAAACAATAGGTCTCCTGTTCAAATAGTATATAACAATAATGTTTATCTGCTGAGATTTTAGCCCATACTGTTTGATTCAAGCTCTGTACTGGTCCCATACAGCAAACAGAAAGAGTTAAGTTTTTAACATTAAACATGTTGAGAGAAAGGACAAAGTGGTTGGGACTAAACGAACATCCACTTCAATCCCCAAAATACACTTTCATTTTTTAAAAGATAAATTGTGCAATTTTACTTAAAAGTCAGCAATAGGATCTCACAGAAGCTGGAGAGCTGACTAAGGTACAAATAAAAAAAAAATTCAAAGTACTGGTGATGCCTTTAATATGCCTTTAATACATACATACCCTTATTTTATATTATATACATAGAAGAGTAACATCAAGTAATTTGAAAAGACACAATTGCACCAACAAATTTTGCACTCCCTTTTTAAAAAAAAACAAAAAATAAATAACTTAAGATTTATGCAAATGAAAAGGAGAAAAATACTTGCCTTTCACTTTTACACTTTTGAGTTGGAAGTAGGAAAAAGAATGAAGTATCTTCTGACAATTTAAGATTGATGATAAACATGCTCGTAAATAAACATATACATTAGATGCTAACTACAGTGAGAGCATCTCTATGTTCAAAGCCACGAAGGAACTCATATATACTCAGGAAAAAAGTCTGACAATTAAAATAACATTTACATAGGCCAATTCTTACCCTGGTCCTTCAGAAGTTTCTGTGACATTTTCTTCCTGAGCAGTTAGTAAAACTTGTGATACTTTATAGCGAGTCTCCAAGAACAAAAGGGTATTAAGCTCACAGCAAAGCACATTTAACAACCTGCAGGACACATTGAAGTGATAGCGCATCAGTCAGAATTCCAGTAATGCACAATAAAACAAAGGTGAACATGTTTATGAGATCTCAAAATGGGGTGAGGGAGGAAGGGGGGGAAGACTTTCAGTATCAGAAAAATACCCAGACAGAATTGGGTCAGGAACGGTTCTGTATCCTCTTTAGCCACTCAAGTGTCACAGACTTGAGCAAACAGGGAACGGGTTCCCAATAGATTTTACATGTACACTGAACAACCATAGAAAATAATCACTGGTCAGTTCAGTCTGGTTTTGAATTTCTATCACAGAACACAGAAGTGACACAGACTTAATAAGACATTCCATGGGACATGTGAAGAAATTATATAATAGGTAAGGTAACTCAAGATCGGGTTACCATGGGCAATGCAGGTGTCAGGGAGAGACAAGATAAAAACACATCTTTCCTTTAGAAAAAAGGCTCTTAAACGGTTCTGTACTATCAAATTTAACACAGCTCAAAGGCAATAAAAGATTTAACATGCAACAGAACCAACAAATCTACTTTTTTATTTCAGAAAAGCAAGAAAATGGTAAATTAAGTCAATAATCACAACAGCATGACAGCACATTACACACAATTTTGTTTTGTAACTTCAGAGTAAATTAACAGTGAAACTAATCCAACATATTTCACATAAATCTGAGCCAGGTCAAGTCCAAGGTTTTTTTTTATTATTATTATTTTATTTTTTTTAAACTAATCTGTTCACTATAACACAGAAACAAATTGCATTGAAGGTTTACTGTTCATGGAAAATGATACAACTAAACATTCTTGTTGTTACTCTTATATTGTTCTATCACAATCATAAAACTCATCATAAATTAAGTCTGATCAGAATTATATTTTGCATTCACGTAAGACTTGGTATGAACTAGAGAATACATATTTGAAATTTTTCATCTGTTAGTCAGTGCTCATTTTTTCCATGTAGTTCCCAATATGCTTCTACTGACAATAGCAAAAAATCATGGGCCATCCATAAGTAATTTAACGCCTGAAAATTCAAACAGTTGTGACCAAAGAGTAAATAGACATGATGAAAGTATGTCTTTTTTGTTGTTGCTGCTTTTTTAGTATTACTTTAAACTGCTCACATTTCAAATTTCTGCATGTTCTATTTATTTTACATTAACTAGTTCCTGACATTGATTCATTCTCAGTACTTCTCCAAATCACAAAAGAAGAAATGATAGTTCAACTATGTTTTTTTATTGCAATATAGGAGAAAAATCCACAAAAAGAGCACTGGAGCCATTACGAAGACGGACCATTTCTCCCATTAAGTACGATGACTTTAAATGGTAAAGAACCTGTTTGATGTTTCCAGCAGTCAAAAACAACCAGGAGAATACTGATGGCTAAGAATGCTTAGAACATCCTTGGTACACAGGGCAGAGCAGAAAAATAAAACAAACCATAGTCAAACAGAAGGGATAGCGGTAGGATAAATGACAAAATATAAGAGACATGAATATGAACAGCCTCTGCTTGGGTATTCAAATGACATTTTAAAGGTTTAGGCCATCTAACATGGAGAGTGGCTGAGAAAGCTGTGATTGTTCAGTCTGGAAAAGAGAAGGCTTTGCAGTGTTCATAAAAAGCTGATAATCGAGTATGAAAAGATGGAGCCAGACCCTTCTCAGTGGTATACAATGGAGAGAGGCCACGGGCATTAAGCAAAATATAGGAAATGCCTTTTTTACATACTGTAATGTTGTTGAAACAGTGAAACAGGTTACCTAGAGATGTTGCAGAATTTCCAGCATTGGAGATACTGTATACCAGCCTGTTCACAGCCCTAAGCAATGCTCTCTAGTTGAACATACTTTGAGCAGAGCAGTTGGACTAGACAATATCCAGTGTCCCTTCCAATCCCAAATGATTGTATAATTATGTGAAAATAATAGTAAGATATACTATACTCTCAGGAAGAAAATGCAATACAGATAAAACCTCATCTGAGGGCAGTCTTTTATAGAACACCGATTTTTAATGAAATTCAGAAAAAGGTAAAATAGTTGTGAAAATATGGCAATGATAAATAATTTGGTTTCTGAATTCTGCATTTCCTGTCCCATGTCATTGCTGTCTTTCTTGGAGGGTGCTTCCTGAATTCTTCCCCTTCCACTTACAATCACAACTGCTACTTTAGAGTAGCACTTTCTAGTCTGAAAGAAAGCATGTTAACTGGTACTTGTGTAACTATGTAAACTGGCTATCCCCTTAGTTTTGGTAGACGGAATCATAATGATTTCTAGAATTATGGCAGAACAGTCAGTCCTTCATGGGAAACACAAATCTATCTGCTAAAAATAAAAATAAATAAAAATCAATTCTTAAGTTGCCTATTTTTTTCACCTAAAATAACAAAATAATAAAAACACATATAAATTTCTGATTTACTAACAAGCACCCATTACGAAGATATCTTATTCTTCTCACTTTTTTCCTGTGAGTTTCCTTTTTAAAAAACATATATATATATACATGCATATTCTTTGTACTCCCCTTTTCTTGATTGTCTATTTTTTCCCAACTTCAAGTGATACTTCTCTCACACACTATCTTTTATTATGGTTAAACCCAATTCTGATTTTCTCCAGCTCTCACTACACCCCGTAGACTATTTGTCCTTACTTTCCTAGCACGTTCGTTCCAATCCCTATCTGATACTCTGTTCTCACTTCAGGCATACCTGCGAGTATTCCCTTGGCAGAAAAACATGTAAGATATACTATTGGATAGAGTAAGATATGGTAGTTGTACTGTCTGTGGTGGGTTGAACCTCACCAGCAACTAAGCACCAACACAGTTCTTGTTCACTGCCCAATGGGCTGGAGAGAAAAACAGAAGAGTTGAAGTGAGAAAACTCATGGGTAAAGATAGGCAGAAAAGATGATGGCGGGGAGGGGGGGGAGGGAAGAAGAAAAAAACAGTGATGCAAAGGCAATCACACACCACTTCCCACGAGCAGACTAGCTCCCAGACAGTCACGTAGCAACAGCTATCTTCAAGACCAACTTCCCATCCCACCTCACCTTGGTTTTATTGCCGAGTTTCATACAGTATATCTCTTTGGCCAGTCTGGGTCAGCTGTTTTGGCTGTGTTCAATCCTATCTTCCTGCATACCAGCCTACTTGCAAGGAAGTGGGATAAAGAGAAAGTCCTGCTCCTGAGCAGTACTCACACAGAGTCAGCCAAAACATTAGGGAGTTATCGACACTACTTTATGCACAAATCCAAAACACAGCACCACATAGGTGGCTGCGAGGAAAATTACCTCCATTGCAGCCAGACACAGTATATTATCTGAGTAAAAGAATATAAAAAAAATGTGGCATAAACAGAACCAGTCCATGCACCATAGGGAAAAAAGAATCTGGCACATCCAAATTAATCTATACTGCTATATCAATACCGTGTCTGTTCAGGCAGGGAACAATGGTTAGCCAAACCGGAAACGTGTGCATCGATATTTTCAGTAAGTCATTCCAGTGATGCAACCCCAAAATGGTAGGATAAACTGGTCTTCAGAAAAAGATTTTCTTTTGGCTTGCAGTTTCTGCCTGCTCTAAATACAGGCATGGATGATTCAGCTCAGTTAAAATATACAGTGTAACATTTACAGAGAGTATGGGTCTTTGTTTCTCTCTCAGAAATCAATATTCAAAACATGAGGGGAAAAATGAGGATTGGGACCTCTTTACAGTAGCATGATTTCCTTCTTGCTAAATGAATATGGATACCAACACAGAAACCCAAAGCAAAATTTTCATTAAATAATTCCAGTGTCATCATCATAGGTGATTAACATTAAAATGTTTAACATCAAAGCCTACATTACCAATTTGATTTATTTTTTATTACTCTGAGTAACTGCCTGAGCTCCAATGAGAACATTGATCCAAAAAGTGAGTTGCAATTACTATCATGCGTGCCAGACCAGTACAGAAAAGCTAGCAAAAAGAAGCCAAAATCCAAGTTGGCTTTACAGCAGAATGGGCACAACCATGCAAAGCTTCACAAGCTGCCTTTACAGACTGAACAGAAGTCAGTAATAATGAGCAGAGAGAGTATGCCTCCACACATCATTTTTTAAAGAATCAAGGCTTTTAGTTGTCCTACTGAAAGCAAAGCTGATTGGGGTATTGAAGAAATATGAGATGATGTGGGTACAGTGTATTTATCAATACCCTGAGTTACACCTCAGATGCCTTGCCCATTGGAAGTTCGACTACCTACACTGTAAGAAGACTATTTTTGGGTAGTCACGTTTTTCCCAGTAAGGGAGCTCAGGGACTTATGTATTTCTTATTACGTTTTCCTCATTAAAAGATTTTCAAAAGAGCACTTCTGCTCCAATGTATTTACAAATCACATGTAACATGATTGTTAATGGTAAGAGTCTCTCTCCCTAGACAAACAGAAATGTTTTTCATGAGCCTCACTTGCCAGCCTAGAGGACTTAAAGTGAAGTTGATTTTAAATTTCAGGAAGTGAACTGTTTTAATTTCCTCCAGTATGTATGAAGAAAAACAAAAAACAAACAAACAAACAAACAAAAAAAAAACAAATAAGTGATAGAATCCAATCACAGAATCTGCTATTCCCATTCCATTCAGTATAAGTTGTTCTACATTAATATACTTAACAAATATATTGGCATACAAACTAACAAAAAAAAAATGAATTAACATAGTATGTAACGTGGAAGCAGATGAACATAATCTTGTTGCAGCTCCCCATCACTAGTAATGTAGACTCTGTTCTCTTGTACTTTTAGATTATTAAACAGGTGTCAAATTTACAGGATATATGTGCAATCTCCAGTGACCACTACTGATCAAGTCTTGCCCATAAACAGCATGCACTTCCAGTGGGAAGAGGCTGGTTTCCAAAGAATTGCATATCACTTGCTAAACAGAAAATACAATTAAAATAGTAAAAAATGGCTCACTAATTATTAATCACTTCTCCTTATTCAGCTTTAAAAGGCTTGGCATAAAATATTTGGAGGATTACACAGTCTTTCATGTTTCCAACATAAGATTTGAATGTGGCAGAATAAGAGGAAAAAATACATAATATCAGACGCAATTCCCCCCTCTCTCACCATACCGTTTTCTCCCCTTGAGAGAAAGAACTCAATGAACATGGTTTGCTTTCATTCCCAAATACATAATGACATAGGACGTGTCATGCAAAGAGTTTCTTCAGTACATCCAGCCAATAGCATCACAAATTTTGTTGCAGGACTTGATGTCCTAGCCCTGTCATTCAAATGCTAGTGATCAAAAGATTTATCAGACACATTAGACAACAGTGTTCATGAGCTCACAGGAAGTATATTCAGAAGACAGATATGCGGAAGACAAGATGTACAACAAGGAAGATGGAAAAAAAAACATGAAACTGGTAAAAGAACACTGCTTTTTCTAAATGGGAAGTTTAATTTGTTTAAATAGAAGATATAAGTCATATAAAGAAAACAGTTTTAAATAAAAAGTCTTCCTTCAATTTGAAATGCATGAAATCTTGGAGAATTATAAGAAAACCGTCTGCTGATCATAAGGCTTTTTAATAAAACGAGGTCAATCTAAATAGCATGTTGACCTACGGAAAAAGAATTATAAGGATTCATACAGTCTACCTTTATAAAACATGAGAATCAATACTCTTTCTGTTGTGTTACAAGCATTAAAGTCAAATGATTTAATTAACAATATACATAATGTAAGTACAAAAGGAACAAATTATTTCATATGCAGCAGCTACCTCATTATTAAAATGCAATTATATTTATGGGGGCATGTTTACAATGCTGATGAAAATAGTAAAAGAATGCAGGGGTGTTTATTATCTACTCTTCCTAAACATGCAGTTATCTCTTGCCTAACAATCATATATTTGTTCGTCTCCCAGCTCCTGTAGGATTTAATTCATTCACTTGGATTTCACTGGAATGCACTAGAGGAAGTTTAGATTAATACATTCTGTTTTGAGGCAAATTTCAAGAGCCTGATTGATTTTGATGTCAATATAGTATAAGCCATTAAAATTTTCTTTCCTAAATCTTTCCCTTACTAATTTTGTAGAACAATAGAAATAGATATAATGCATTTTTATAATCTTCTGCACCCATTCAGCAAGTAAAAAAATGAGCATTAGAAGAAAAAAATGTATTCACTGTGATATACTATGAAACAACAAAAAAATACAACTTAACAATGTCAGAATATTTATTACACTAATCTAATAATAATACAATACCCACTTTCTACTGTGGCAAGCTCTATAGCTCTACAACTTGAAGCTGATATTGACGAACTTGTGACTTAGACTAATATTTCCAATTTTCTCTAATTTTTCATAAACATATACATTTAAAAGTACCATACAGAGCACTGTAACAGATACTCTTTTTTTCAGCTTTACCTTACACATGCCTGAAATTAATCTACTTTTCATTGCAGTTCAAATTATGATTCTACAAAACACACTGTATTCAGAAGTCTCTAATGCTAAGCAAGCATATTTTGTCTTTAAAATTAAACAGCCCCAGTTTGCCTATCTGAAGGAAGAGGATTTGATTCTCTGAGTTTTCCAGGTATTTTCCTGCAGGAAGACAAACTCTTGAACAGAGTACTGTTATTTTTGCTTAATGCCTACTAGCACAAGGTGTTTCAATGAACAAGTGCAGGGCTAACAACTAATGTTCTTCTAATTCTGAAAGTACATACACAAGATCTTTTGACTTCATAACATTTAGGAGCTTTACTGACTTATAACCAAAGAAATCCCCTATGGGGGAAAAAAAAAAAAAAAAAAAGGCTGAGGGTTGTAGTATATGTATGTAAGAATATAAGATTGATAAGGAAAAAAAAGAAACATGGAACCATGTCCATGTCTATTCTCAGTAACAGTATTCTTCTGTTTTATGCAAGTCAGAACTGACTGGATGACTTTGAACTTATTTTGGACTATTGATACTTTTTAGAGACTGGGGGTTCATTATCTAAGGTAAAAAATTGGTACTTTGCCATGCTTTAATCCAGTTAACAATACAGTATCACTCCAAAATTCACAGAAAACTGGATTTCTGAATAGAGAGCACAGCTATATGTTAATGCCTGAATAATGCTTTAGGCAGAGGCTTTGAAAATACATATATTATGCATACATTTTCTCAGCATGAGAAAAAACTCGACTCACAGATGTATTCACCCTACTGAAATACTATGAGTTGCCTTGATGTGGGATATTCATTGGTCTGAAAGAAAAAAGTATGTTACCACTGTTTACTCAACTCCTTTGTTAATAAAAGTTACAGTGATTCAAAGAGATCAGCCTTGAAAGGGAGGTGGTTAAGTGTCACACCTTTATGAAAATTGTTCTCTCTCACATCCAATAACTTTTAAGATACAATCAATATGTATGCTTGTATCAAAGAAATTAAGTTGATCAGTAAATTAAGGAAATTCTCTCCATAAATAAAACATTCAAATTTCTTAGTTTGATTACTGCTGTTAATTCCCTTTTCCTAGGATTTGTGCTCTGATGGCAATTCAAGTTAAGAATCTTCTAAAATAGAAAGTCTACCGAGAATTTTTGTATGGGTTACTGTGCACCCAGATTTTCAGGCTGTACAGCGACTGAAAAAGTCTTCAATGCTCTTTTATCAGCCAATGTTGACTGCTTGAAAAAAAATTCCTCCTGCTTCTAAATAAGTCCAAATCTGCTTTGAAGTTGAACTGACAGTTCGAAAATCATTCTATATATACATTAGGAACTATGTGCTTTCATTTTTCTATTCTTATCTCCAATTTCTTGTCTAAAGTTTCCCTTTTTGAGTAATAATAATATAAAAAAATATGAAAAGTGCCTTCAGGTGAATAGATCTTATCCTGGAAATATGCAATAGCTGCAATAAAAGAAAACTGGATCAGAAAAATAAAAAATAAAAAAATAAAAAAATAAAAAAAATGGATTTAATTGCAAAATCACAAAATGATTCAGTTTGGAAGGGACCTCTGGAGATCAGATACCTAGAAAGCAGGTTGCCAAGGACCATGTTCAAGTCGTTTTTGAAGATGTCGAAGGAAGGAGAAGTCTCCACTGCCTTTCTGGGCAATATATACCAGTGCTCCCATGGGAGAGCAAAATGTATGGGATTTATGTCATTCACCTTTGTGGGTCAAGAAATTACCTGTTTAAACCCTGACTAGAAAACAGACACCTAGAAGAGTGCTCAGAAAACTACACTTGAGAGCATCTGAAACGTTAAGACTCAATGGGCTTCAAAAAATCAAGATCCAAGAGCCTTTGGATCTCTCTGGATCAGATCAGAAATGACCTGCCAAAAGTCCAAGAACAATGAACCATCTGTGCCTGCTGAAGAAGGTTCTTAGGCCAAACCACTTCCTAGCTGAGAGTTACAAAAAAGGAGCCTCCCACTAGGATAACTTACTGTGGAACTGATATTTTACTTGTCTGTACAAATGCACTCTCAGGAACGTTCTTTATAGGCTAAGAGATACTGGCTATGCAAAACCCTATCGAGCTTCCCTACAATTTACCTTTGATTTTTCCCTGACACTACTTCTCAGAGGAGGAAAGCGTGAAAAAGAAAGCTGTCAGTAGAGTCTCTGCAGAGGTGTCCATCAGTGTAATACTTCAGAATTCATACTTAATCAAAATTAAAACAATCAGCCACCAGAAAATGTAATAACACTGAAGAGATAAATGAATACACCTATACTTTTTTGTTTAAATAAACCATGGAAACACATATATTTTAAATTGCATATAGTTAAACAGTTAATAAACTAAACATTTTTAAATCACTGAAGCACAGTACACACATGAAAAAAAATACAGTGGTAAATGGCAGAAGTTGCTTAGCATTCAAATAAAAAATTTTGTAACACTTTTGAGCAATAGAAAGGTTTTACAGGACCTGAGAATATAACCTATAAGTTAAACAGATCAAAGTTCAGCACTCGGCTCTAGGCAAGCCACAGTACAATGGTACCTGACCAAATATCAAAGTACATGGCTGTGCAGATGCTGTGAAAAATTAGATAAAGTGGTTTGGGCTGTTTACTAGTATTAAAGTCATTGGGGGAAAAAAAAATAAAAATCTAGGTAACATTTTACCAAAATCCTACAAAACAATTCAGTTTTTCAATGTCACAGTTATCATAAAAATTTAAGTGTTTTATTTCTACATAGCAGCAGAGAAATACAGTTCTTTTACTCCTTTTAATGAGCTACCTACATTTTCAGATCTGTTCAACATTTGATACTGTATTTGATCTAAGTGCTGCTAAGCTTGATATTCTTGATGGGATTTGGTCAAGGAGCATACCAAGTAGACAATAAAAGGTTTACTTTTCAGAACACAGATGTCCGTAGTCAGCAGGGTTCACAGAAAAGCTCATGGAACTCACTTTCAAAATGTATTTAACAGCAACTGTATACCTCTCACATTAAAATAATATAGACTAGGGTTTCTTGCAAGGCATAATACTGTAAACAATACCATAAGCATGGAAAATACCAGATTCATTCAGAATTCTAGTATTATTGTAATAGAAAATTTTGAGTAACTACATAATATTATATATTTGCCTTGTGCAGGCATTTGGATTTGCCATAATAGAAGGCTTGTATGTGCCAATTCTCAATTATTTGGAAAAAAATAAAAATAACAGCAAGCCCCACAAGCTCATAAAAGGCTACTTAATCAATAACAAAACAGTTCATTACTTTTTTTTTACTTTCTTTTTTTGGTGTACATAGGCCTGTATTATAATCCCTAGACTTGAATCATCCTTTCTTTTATAGGAAAGGCAATGAAGGGGTAAGAAGGTAACAGGACTTTTGAACAACAACAAAAATAAAAATTTAAAATAAAAAAAAAAGGAAGAATCTGGCGATTTGGCTCTGCATATTAAGTGAAAAGAGGAATATCAGACATCTTCTGGATTTCTGCTTATTTTTTGACTTTGTCTGTTTTCAGTAGAAAATGCCATTTCCACAGTGAACTCTAAAGCCCATCTTATCTGCTTAACCATATGGCTTCTTTTGACTGATTATGGATGATTTTTTTACATTGCTCGTATGTGTAGTTACAGGTAGTTCTGTTACCTCACAGAGCAGAGGCTGTGTTAAAAATGTTGTAGGCATTAAACACAACTTCACCACATGATTCACGGATTTGTATAACAGCCTTTGCCTTACAGCATGGGAATCAACTGCTTACATGCTCAGATTCAGTAAATCATTTTTGCCTACAAAGAAAAGCATTCCAATATCACGGTACAAGAAGTGCATTCTTTTACCTTATATGTCTAGAACACAATCTAAAAGCAAATTATTAATTTAAACTTTAAAACAGCTCACTTTCCCTCATCTTTATTTAAGTCATTGGGGTTTCTGTCAAGCTTTTTATGGAGTCAGGATAAACCTAAATGCCTCATAACATGTTAATTTTCAAATAATATCTTAGAATTTCTCATTCCTATCCAACCACTGATTTCCCCCAAACAACATTTATAAATCCCGATTTAGAAGACAAAATCATTTTATCTCCCACCTACGAATTCTGCCACTGTTCATATCTTCCATACTCATACTTATCAGCAAATTACACTACATCTTATCATTAGTCATACATAGTATAAAATAATTTTACCTTGGTATTAAAGTAAAGATACAGTTGCAGAAAGCTAATGTTGCAGTCCTTAACCAACTGGGCTATACCCTGCCCAAGCAAGATTATCAAATTTTTCCATACTATGAAGCACAATCCAAGACAGTTTTTATTTCAATTGCACAAAACATGTTACTAATAAATAAGTCAATTAAAGGATTTATATATACATCTTTGGAAAACAGGGGGGAAAAAGCACAAAAAATGCAGAAACTCTAATTAGTATGTTAAAATATTATAAAACAGTGAAAATATGCTGACATTGTCATGTTCATGTTTTCTAATATTAATATTACTTCAGGTTACAGAAATAATTGTGATCTGCTATTTTCAAAATAAGTATGGGTGAAATTGGTGATACTTAAACCAATGTACTAAAAAATAATTCTAAGTAGAGGAAGACTATATATAGTAAAACCTCATATAGTTTAAAATACTTGGCTTACTATAGTACTTCAATATGATTTTTGTTGTATGCACAACATGCACTACAATCATTGTAACACGTTCTTTTCAATCAGCTACACAAAATAACAACACACAATTTCTATTATTGCTTATCATATTACAATATATCCATTTACAGATAATAAGATTAGATTCATTGCCATTTTCATTTTGTAGAACATTTTTCATTCAATCTTCTTCTGTTAAAAAAGGGGGGGGAGGGGGGAGTGTAGAATTTCACCTTCATGCATAATAAAAACCAAATATTATCTTATCAGAAGCAACACATCCAAGCATGCTATATCCTATTTTGTTAATGTGACCAGAGAATAAAAATAAAAGAGCATCTTACCTCAAACCAAAGATATGTGATTGTTCATAACTGAATAAGGAATGAATTTTAGCTTCTGAATTCAAAATAATAAGCCTGTCAATGATATCCTGCAAAAGAAAGACAAATGTAAAAAAAAAAACACCTCTGTATTTCACACAGATAACAGTTCTTTAGGGATGTTTACTATAAAATGAAACCTATTATTAAAAATATATATATTTAAATTATTTCTGTAAAAAGAGGTGCCATTGACTTTTTTTTGGTGGAAAGCAAGAAGAAACCACAGAGAATGTTAGGAAAATAACATAGTAATTAGATTTAAAAAATCACTGAATATACAAAAAGATCCTGGCATGGCATGTATTTGAGTTCTTATTCAGTATTAAATCACAAGACAAATGTTAAACTATTTTATGTGTGTGTGTGTGTGTTGTTTTTTTTTCATGTTTGAAATGTGTTTATATCTAATTTAATTGAAAAAACAGCAAGTCCTTTAGTATAACACCCTCTCTAACACTGGTACAAAACACTGTCACTTACCTTCAGAGGCCAGCATCCAAGGCCATCCATGATGACTAGGCTTGAATGTTGAGGTTTATATCTTTGATCCTACATCATTTAATGTAATAGAGAGTTTTCTGAGTATTCAGACTCAACCATTATATGTTAATGTTAGATGAACACCCCCGTTTTAATGCCTATTTTCCTTCTGTTAACTACACAGTCTTGATTGTCTAACTTGGACTTATACAGTATTGCTATACCTGGAAACCTAGAGAATTCCAGAAAATTGTTGGAAGTTCCACAAAAGCCAAAGTAACATACGCTTTCAAAAGCCATAAAAAAAATACTTAAGATCTACCACAGTTTGAAAACTATGAAATATTTATCATCTTCAGCATACATCTTCCCTGCTTCCAGTAGCTCAAAAAACTTTATGACTTTACTTTAGTAGTACCTATCAGTGGACATGCCAACACTGAGTGAATTGGAAAAAAAAAAAAAAAGAAACTTTTCACACCATTCACTCTTGAAATCAACAAAATGGTGTTACAGAAAAACAAACACACACACCAAAAAAAAAGTACAAAAATATTTTCCAAACGTAACGTACACTATTATGATATACACAGTCTAAACAACAACTTAAACTATCACCAATCCAGCTTGTTTGCACTAAGCAAACACTTTAATGCAACAGCAATTCAAAGTGCTAGCTCATTAGCAAAGATCTAATTTTAACTGCCACTCAAGGTCACAGATTAAAGTTGCCTGTGCTTCACAGATGAGAAAAAAATAAATGGATTGTGGCTGGAAGAAGTGATACCAAATGATACTAACATAATACTATTTTTCTTAAGACTAAAATATGCCTTGATCAGTAATTTTCCGGTTAGTGTTTTGTTTGCATGAATCATCTGTGCTATTAAGAAAGCCTGAGGTGCTTCTATTTTTATCTTTTTTTTTTGAATCCACAGTCTAATAAAGCAATATTATATAAATACAAATATATAGGTGTTTTCCAGCATTTGCTAGCATGCATGCACACACAGAGATAACAATGTCACTTTTTCCATGGAAAAACACACTCTCATACAAGCCAGGAAATAGGATCTTTAAATTACGCATCAAATTGTTTATTATCTTTAGGATTTCAAAATGAAAATTTTGGTTAACATGAACTAATACGTGCATATACTGCCCTCATGCTGTATATAATACAAAATGCAGAAAATTTCAAAGGAGAAGTAATAACTTACTTTTTATTACAGTAATAATTTCTCAATAAAAATATCCTCATGTAACTATTATTTTTCTTTAAAATCTATAAAACTCTACTTACAATAATATCTGTAGGTACTTCACGGAGTGAATACATTGGTTTATTTGGTATATCCTGTTTACTCAGGAGCTCAAGAACTGCAGGATAAGTGAGCAAGTTTATCAGAGACAGAAAAGACTAGAAAAAGAAAATAAGAAGGATGACAAAAGGTATTGTTAGTCAGCTAAGTATAACAAAATGTATGTTAAAAATTATTTACTTTAAGTTTGTTCTTATCCTTCTGTGTAGTCTGGAATTGACATAAATAGAGCTGCCAAAATCACTGCAAACCTGCCAGGTGTATACAAGCAAAAAGGCCAGTAGTCTCTGGGAAGCATGTACAAGCAATCAAATTTTACAAGTGGTGGCTTAGTAAAGTTGAATTTTTTTCCAATGGAGTAAATGAAATATAATTCTGGAAATAACTTCAGAATTATCTGTAAAATCCTAACACTTGTACTACCAAGCAATTCTAAATTTTAGAGACACAGCACACTCTAAAAACACATCTTCCTCCCTGATCTTACTACTATAATTCAAGACTTGAACTGATAGCTAGTATTTTGAGATATTCACTTCTGTCATGCCTATTTACTGTTATATCATCTTTAATGGAACATTGGCATTGTGATCTGCCAGGTAACAAAAGAATTTTTTCAATGAACCATTATTTGACTAGCATATTACATCACTTTCGCCCCATATGACAGAAAACAGGCATAGTTGCATTAAAAAACTAGTGAAAGTTATGTATCATAATATCTGAAACACAGTACTGTTTTTTTCCACGTCAGTAAAGAAGATTATTAATTAACTTCTCACCTTCTGACAGCTTTGGTCAATAGGGTCAACTGGAGTAGATTTGGGTTGAGTTATCCTCACATCATCTTTTCCACACTCCAAAAGAGTCCATAATTCAGTTACAAGGGCCTTTATAAACCCTAAAACAATTTTTTTGTTTTAATCATGAGAATGGTAAGAATACCAGAAAAACAATTTTACATATTAAAAAACATTTTATACCACAGTTCTAACTCAGATTCTCAAAATTTTCTACACTATGTACTAAAATTTCACAGGACAGACTGCCTGAGTCTTACCCTCTCCCTTCTATTCTCAATCCTTTGGTCAAATTACCTTTCTACAGCAGTGTGCTGATATTCAATTTTACAGTAGCAGTTCACAAAGAATATTGTACTACAGTAGGATGATATTTATATATATTGCATGTTTCATGTAAATGAGCAGCTGATGTTTCTTAACTAGTTAACTTCTCAAGACTACCTAGCATTGGCTCTGTGGTTTTATTGGTAAGATATTGTAAATCTGTATTTATGCACAATTTATTGGTGAGTTATAGTATGAAAAGGGTATGAAAACATACTATAATGACCGAAAAATATTTGTAAGGGAAACACTACTAGCTGAATTTAAGTAGTTTAGTAATAATATTTTTTAAAAAAAGCAAAAATAGACATCTACATTTGAAATCTCCAAGTCTAAGTTACAAACTTACTATAAACTTCACAGACATTACACAACCTGCTCTAAGGGCTGAAAATCAATGCTGATTATTTTTGATCTACCATTTTTCTTTGATGCTGAAGGCCATAAAAAGCAAGAGAACCTTAAATAGGACAGATGGATTTACTCAAGTAAGTCTGTTCCTTGCTCTCTGAAAAATCCCAGAGGCATAAATAATAAACAAATAACAATCAGTTTCCTTGACTGGCAGAATTTCCCTGCCTTTGTAATAATCTTTCAGCCAAGCCACTTTAATTACACACCAACTATTTCTAGATACTCAAAGAGAATATAAGCAATTTCTGTACCTCACCGAATTCCTCAGCAACTTGAGGATAGCTTTACTTTATTGCTAAGATTCTAATTAACACAACGACTACCTAGACACATGTGTGGTATGACAACAGTTAATTTCTCTGAACATGAATCAAAAAAATCTCAGTTCTGTCTCATTGTTGCACCAGAGCATAAACGACATTCAGGTCTATAAAGCTTCTCACTCTGAGTTGTCAGTAGCCATGGAAAAGTGCATATATAAATTACATAAATCAGCACTTAATAATTCTGATCTGCCAATCAATAAGTACTTGCAAATTATTAACAGCTTTTTTTTATTATTATTATTATTAACAGTCATAAATGCACAAGCAGGAAATTTCTGGAAATCACAATGAAACAAAAATTTGTGTAATGTGGGGGCGGGGGGGAGCTTTCATTGAGATAAGTGAATGACTTTCAAGTCTGAAAGAATAAATTTCCCTGAATAATAATAATAAAAAACGATAGGCATGTAAAGAGCCTTTGCTAATAATGCATAATTATTCCAGTCAGTTCATCTTTTTAATACCTTTCCCACCATTTTTTTTCTACTGTGCAAGACTACAGCGCATAACTATTCTTGTAACTTCCTTCTTAAAATTACCTGAACTCTGTAGAGCTACTGCACCTGTTGGTGTTGTTGCCAGTTGTGCAATAATCACTCCATTACCAAACTCTTCACATTTGTTTGTCTGTTAGTAACAAATATAAAAGCACAGAGTTAATATGGCAGAGGACATGAAACTCTCAAAAGATCTCTTAAATATTTATATTTCCTACCCATGTTTATAGAATTTAATCCACTGTAATATTAGACTTGAACAGTTCACAGATATTATCTTGTACAGACTTGCCAGGGTCAGATTCCAAACAAAACATCAAGTAAAGTATCTTATCAAAATTTAAATGATAAATTCTATGTTTGGGAGATGCAACATCAGCAAATAATAAAAACTTTGGTATTATAAATTTCTTTGCACACTTTCAGTAGGATGTCCACTACGTTTTTTCTCCTAAAATGCATATAAGCTGATTTTCGGTTACATGCTAACATTTTATCTAGATCTCAACAATGCCTACCAACAAGATTTTACTTTGAACTTCTCAGTAAAAAGTCATAAAAACTCAATATATGTCTGGCATTCTAAAGATGGTTAACATCCAACAAAATTATATCTATAGGACACTAACATCAAAGATCATTATCTGTAATTAAAATTAATTTTCTGTGCAGTATAAACGACAAAAGTTCTTCTGGATTTATTTTCTTATTATTTTCTTTCTTCTTTATTTTATTGTAACCATTAAAGGAAAGAAATACTGTACCTGCTCTGTAATGCTTACCTGGAGTTTTTTTGATAAACTGTTGAACATAAAGCTCACACAGTCATTCATGGCCCCTGTACTATGAAGCAGAAAAAGTCCTTTCGGTGTGGCAGAAAAATTTAACAAGGCATCTAGCAAGGTTTCTTCCCATAATAAACTGTAGGAGTAGCAAAATAATCATTTCATATATATATATATATTTATATATTTTTTATATATATATATAAATCATGAAAAAAGGAAAAACTATAAATTAACTTTAAAAAGCAAAAGGTTTCATTCACTTTACTACATTTAGTCTATGTTATCTTTATAATAATAATAATAATAATAATAATAATAATAATAATAATAATAATAATAATAATAATAATAATGCACAAACATCCAAACTCATCCTGGCAGAAGGATTAGGTTACATGGTAAGGAAGGAGCATGGAACAGACAGATGAAGCAGAAGGGAACCGAGAAGACCTGTGTCATCCATACATGTACCTATGATTTACTGTTTAATTCTGGACAAGTCTTTTAAGGCATTAATGTGGCAGTTGCGAAGTGGCAAAGCTGGCAAAGACTTTCTCACTGATGTAAATACACTGTGAGTGACTAATAAAAATCCATGTTTGAAGAGAGAAAGACTCCTGCTAGAAAACTAGTACAGAATTATGAAAATAAGGAGCAATATATACAACAGTTTGTTTGTTTTTTTTTAAAGCAGTAATACTTTCTACCAACATGGCAGGGAAAACAGCAATTACAAGAAGGAAGTATGATGATGCTTTCTGCCCTATAAAATATTCTGTCCCCCAAAATAAAAGTGAATCAATTCCATGACCTTTGAGAAGGTACTGCTGACCACTTCAGGCGTCACTAGACTCATATGATTCTGCTTCCCTAAAAGCACTTGCTTAATGGATTCTCACTTGTAGTTCTCATTTTCCCTCTTTTGATTCCTATCACTAAGAATCCTATCCTTGTGCAGCAAGCAGCTTTTCTCATAGCAGTCAACCATTACCCCAAACTTTAATCACTGCTGCACAATCCTTGCCATTCTGTGTTCTGAAGCAAAAATTTCACACAGAAATTTATCAGTTTCTTTCGTTCTGTAATGTAATAGAAAATCTAGATGATAGAAGGAAATTGTAGCTTATGCCAATGGTACTGATTAGTGATAGCCTCCTTAGTAAGAGCTCTGCATTTCTGAATTTCTTTTCACCACTAGTTTGGAATTGCTATCCAGTCCACATGCCACCACTACAGGCTGCAGTCAAAACTGTTGTGGTATGTTTGCAAATTATACATGAGATCTATGTTAAAGTATAATAAAAAATCTGCTTAAATAACTGGCTCTGCACTAACACCAACATAAATCTCAATTTTAAGGCTCACAGGTCTGTATGCTTCCAGATAAGAAATATACAGGTTTATATATATATATATATATATATATATATATATACACACACACATAAGGGGCATTAAATTGCAATATAAAAGCAAGGATGTCTTTGTCTTAACATGTAAGATAGCCTACATTCTGACTTTCAGCCAGAATGTAGGCAATCTTGTTACATAGTATTATGAAGGTATAGATACCATGTAGCAGAAAAGTTTTAAATTAACATCCCATCAGAGCCACTCAGATGAGACTCATGCTAGGATGACCATGCTCCTGGCAAAAACCCTAAAAAATACAGGGTTATAAAATGTTGAATTGTGAATAAAATTGCAGTGTCCATTCATACTTGTGCACATGCATAAATTAAGCATCAACACTTACACATTTTTTGACTCTAGACTTATTGATGAAGTAGAGTCTGCACCAGTTACAGGAGTGGGTACTCTTTCTGAAAGCAAGCTCATCTGTGAAATTAAAGTAATAATAATAAACAACCCTTCTTACACTGTTTATTTACACCATTTTTAAGCTCCAGATCTTGCTCATTTTACTTTAAAAAACAAACAAATTAATAAAAAAAAAAAAACAACAGTGATCAGATTCTGAGTCTAGCCTTTGGTATAGAATATATCATTCTACTACATTTTTTATTCCAGGAAAGCTCACTTTCCATTTTTAACTCAGGCATAAACCATTTTAAAGCTATTACTTTTTTTTTTTTTTTAAGTTTTTATTCTTTAATTTTTGAAATTAAAAAAATGTATTTTTTAATCAGATTTTTTTTTAGCCAAAATTTTCATGCAAAAACTAAAGAAACAGAACAACATTTTAATTCTGCTTTTGCCACAGGTAATGGAAATAACAACCTCCGGAACCAATGACTCAATGCCACATTTATTGAGTAATTCTGCCTATTTTAATTTTATTTATAATATTCATTTTATTTATAATATTTGTTTTTATATTTATATTTATTTATATTTTATTTATAATTTTATTTATATGATTTATGTGTATAGGTATGGATATACATGAAGCTACAGAGAGATAAAGATTCTATATATATGTGTGTGCATGCACACATAAAAACATATTTGATGGTGTTTTAATTAAAAAGATGTCTAAAATTAACTTGTGTGAAAAGCACCTTATATTTCGGATTAATGGTTTAAAATTTTTATGTTTCTAGGGATAAGGACCATATTATAATATTCTAATGTAAGTGAGAAGTTGTTAATTTCAGTTAACTTACCCTCTTATAAATGTGATCTAAGACATCCACAAAAGATTCCTGAATTAAATTAATTAGTTACCTTGGCCCTGGTAAGTTTCCCCTTTTTCATCATCTGTACAAAAACGCCAGTTTCTCCCTCAAAATTCCAGTAAGATCTGCCATGTAAGACAGGTGGTAAATCTTTGTAACTAATGCTTGGATTTTATTTTTATTTTATTCATGGTCTGCCATTTCTGATCAAGAATAAATGGTAGAATATCTTAAACTGCAGATGTTTTGAAATTGAACAACAGAAAAATATTAAAAAAAATCAAGATGGCAGAGTTGAAAACATGACTTTGCTGTCCTAAACTGTTGATTCCTGAAGCCGATTCCCCTTGATCTCCAAACCAATATGAAGAAATAGAATTTTGTCAGTTAAATGTTTCATGATTCAATTCCACACACTTATGCTATTTATCCTTTATGTGTCAAAACAATTTGTCTAAATGATGTTATTTATCATAATAAAATCTTTTGATGTGCAAAGTTTTTTTGTTGTTGTTTTTTTTTGTGTATGTGTAGATGCTATGGTACTTTAGAGCAAATAAATGGAAATACCCATCAAAAGTATATGACAGTCTGACTGATAAACATTAAACAGGGTAACAAGTTAGTTCAAGTAAGACTTACTTCACTACTTACATACCAGGAAAGCACAGAAAGATTGACAGATTTTTGAGTTATGTGAATTACAGCATGATTAAATTGAACTAAACTCCAAAGTTTTCAATGCAAGGAAGAACATTTCAAAACCAACATTTTCTGATGGGAAATAGAGTTTACTGTGATATAATTATGGTTGTAATATTTTATTTTCAATCAAGATTTATGCTTTTGTGATAATACTTGTATACGAAAGTAGTGAAAAATATCCACAAGGTAATGATTCAAGTCTTCTTTCATGCTTTATCTTTCTGATACGTTCTGCCTTAGTTTACATTGTGACTGTGTTTCTAAGCATTATAAAAGTGTACAGCATTTGACAAGAACAGATGTTCCATTTTGTTTCCCTTGCATTCAATCTCTCTCCTGCTTCCTTGACTTCCAAAAAAAAGGTTTAGCATTTTAAACATTTTTTTTCCAGCTTGGTCTGATCCTTCTCCTCTAAGAAAGTATTTTACAAACACTGGAGAGGGGAAAAAAAAGTTTCAATTTTTCAGAATAAAGTACTGTCGCACAGCTTGTCTTTCCACAAAGAGTTCTAGTATCTGTTGTTTAAATATACTGTTTCAGTTTTGCTGGAACCCAAAGTTGAAGTTTAATACACTATCCTTATCTAAATATTGACGCTGTAATTTTAGTGATTCCAACCTCTGTTTGATTTTTACTTCACTGTGAACTTTCTGAAAACTGCTCTTGCCGCATCTGCTGCCATTTTTCCATATTAACAATAACATAATAAATGATAAGAATTTTCAAACTGCACATAGGAACTCTGCTATAGGAACAATGAAAATAGAAAAGTTTAGTGAATAAAGCAAGGATCTACACTTCTTGTTCAGTAAATTTATAATAGAAAGCAAAATTGTCAGAGCTGTTGGACCCAAGTTCTCTCAGGCAGAATAAACACTAGACTAGCATCAGACAGAAGTTAAAATGCAAGCTCTATACTTCATAAGATATCCATGTACAGGTATGACAAGAACACCTGCTTGCACATCTCATTATGGTCTCTTGAGAATATTTCAATGGCATCTAAGCATTTCAGTCAAATATTTGTAATCTCCTATTTTTCTCTGTATCTTCCACTAAACCTAACCAAAAATTATTCCTAACACACAATCTAAACCTCCCCTGGTGCAGCTTGAGACCATTTCTTCATGTCCTACCACATGTCACCTGAGAAAGGAGATGGATATCCTTCTCACTACAACCTTCTTTCAGGTAGCTGTAGAGAGTGATAAGGTCTCCCCCTCAGCCTCCTCCATCTAAACAACCCCAATGCCTTTAGTCATTCCTCACAACTCTTGTTTTCTCATCCCTTCACCAGCTTTATCGGTCTTTTCTGCATATGCCTGAGCAGCTCAATATCTTTCTTGCAGTGAGAGGCCCAAAACTGAACACAGTATTTGAGGTGCAGTCTCAAGGAGACCTTGTTGCGTACAAGGAGACAATTGTTTCCATAGTCCTGCTGGCCACACTATTTCTGATGCTGGCCATGGTGCAATTGGCCTTCTTGCCCACTACTGGCTCATGTTTAAGCAGCTGCTGACCAGCCACTCTTCTGGCCTATACCACTGCATGTGGTTGTTATGAGCCAGGCACAGGACCTGGCATTTACCCTTACTGAACATTATGTGTTTGAGCACAGCCCATCAGTCCAGCCTATCCAGATCCCTCTGCAAAGCCTTCCTGCCCTCAAGCAGATCTACAGTCCCACTAACTTGGTATTGTCTGTAAGAGTGCACTTGATCCCCTCATCCAGATCACTGATAAAAATGTCAAACAAAAAACTTACACCAGTACTGATCACTGGGGAACACTGCTGGTGACCAGCTGTCAGGTGGATTGAACTTCATGCACTACAACTCTTTGAGCCTGGCAATCCAGCCTGCTCTTCACCCAGCAAACTAGGCGCCTGTCCAAGCCATGAGCAGCCAGTTTCTCCAGGAGAATACTTTGGGAAACAATTTTTACTAAAATCCTACAATAAGTAGACAAATTGTGAACATCAGATGACCTCTAGCAGCAAGGACAGTATTTAAAGAAGAATTGATCAATGAATGACAGGTCTTCCTATACATCCTCAGAGATCCTGGTTTAATCTTCAAGCACATAAGGCTTAAAATTAGTGTCTGCTAGGTTCACATATAGAAGCAAATTTTGAAAAGTAGAACTTCATTTTTAGAACAATTCTTATCTCACTATTTAAGTATAGGGAATCTAAAGCACAGAACAACTATTACATAACCTGAACCTCTTACAGTAATTTTTTTTCTGATCTTCCCAATCCAAAGCAAGATTTACCTTTTTCCAGGCCTCTCCAATAGATTCATGCAAGCCATAAGGAATTAGCATCTGCAGGCCTTCACATGTTCTGTACATCTGACGACATACAAAAATGAAAGCTCCTTTAACAACTGGCAAAAGCTCGGATCCAGATAAAAGAGAAATGTCGTCATGAAGAAGTTTCTTTGTAAACTGAACAATTACATGAACAGCTGTAGGACTAGAAATAAAATAACATTTTTTAAATGTTGGTTTGTAGTCATCAATGAGCCTTGAAACAAATCCTTTGATAGAGCTTATAAAAATTGTTCTAGGGGTAATGGAAAAAAACTATAACCCACTATGGAGCGACCAACTATATTAATACTCGCAACAGCAGTCAGAATAAAAGAAATGCATAGCAAGTGATTTTACTTTGGTTACGGGTTAACATAAAACAAAAATGCAGTCACAACCTTCCATCTTGTCCACATGGCCACAATCTACACAAACTGCGTGTTTTATAAGAGTCCAGTTGGGAAAAGTAACAAGACAATCATTTTAGCTTTTACTTAATCAAAAAGACTATTAGTATTCTTGAAGCACATCAGGCAAGATTTATCTTTGTTCTTCCTCTTTCCTATCTGAGAACTGCTTCTGAAATCTTCTAGGTTAAAAACACAAAATACGACTCCTTCCCCAAAAGAGATCAGATTCACCACCATTTTCCTCCAAAAAGCTTTTATGTCCATACTCCCATAAAAATGTACACAACTTCTGAGCTTTCCCCTCTCAGAAGACATATATTCCAAATAATTGACAGTCACAGACATAAGGGTTATTTTAATGACCTGCAGCTTAGATACTTTTAAATGCTAGTCTCAATTTTACTGCCCAATTTCATACTTTAGCATCAGCTAAGAATGCACTACACACAGGATTAGAATATTATACAGATACTATATTAGGCACGCTGTTACAAATGTCAGTTTCTGATACAAGATCTGCCTCTACATGTATTAATAAGTGAATGTTACAATAAATCTATTGTTTCAGTAAATTAGGTTGATTTTTAATATTTATTCTAAAAACAAGCGAAATAGACAATATTAGACTTTGGTCTGAACAGCAGCACTATGAATATACTGGAACTACATTCAGAGAAAAAGAAAGCCCTCAAATGAATAGGAAAAACAAAGAAACCATGGAAATCTTCCTTAATAAAAGTATTTTAAAGTGTATTTTACCTGTTTATACACGTAAATATTTCCCTTACACATTCTCCAAAACAATTCCTACTTTAATTGATAATGAGATATTTTTACTCCAAACATAAACAAAACATATCATGCTACAAAAAAAAAAACTGAAATGAGTCTCGCTTCATAAGACTAATGTAATTCATTACTCACTAATGTTATTCATTAATGTTCTCTTACCTATCTTCTTTAGCAGAGTTTTTATTTCCTCCATAAAGAAGAATAGAAAGACCTTCTTCTACAGCAGCAAACCTTGCCAAAATATCAGCTACATCAATTAAAGTGGTTTCAAGGCAATTTATATATACCTGTTTGGAAGCCAAAAAAGAAGTTTTAAATTCAATGCTTTTGTGAAAGCTGTTTATTCAAGTCTGGCTTATCTATGCAGAACCTGAATGAAGGTCACCTTTCTGATGTCTGCTTAATGGTTTAAACAAGAAGTAAGTAGCCTACGTTCAAATGCCATCATATAAAAACCTTCATCACAGAAGGTTGTAATTGCTACTTTTAATGATTATGGCAGAAATCTAATGACTACACAGACACAGAGAACACACATTTCTAAACTCTCTTCTCTTTTCCCACAATGAACGTGGAAAGACTCTTGATAAGTCACTTAGGAATGCAAGAACAGTATCTGAGTCAAGGTGAAATACATGCTAACTCCCTCTTTGCTGTATATGCATTGGCAACTCTTTGGCAAGATACGGAATTCCAATTTCACAGGAAAATCTTGTGTGTCCACCTCATTTCTTGGCAGCAGTAGGTCTAAACAGCCCCTTGCTTTGGAACCATGAGGGAAGCCTTCCACACTGGAGCAAAGCAGAAGTCATCTGCTAATTCCTTATTCACTTCAGAGCACTGCACCTCTGAGCTGTAATCAAGGGGACCTGAACACTTAACATTAGGATTCAGTTTAGTCTAGTACTATCACTAGCGAATGTCCTACCTGAATAAAGGCTAAACTAGCTATTGCTCATTAGTAAGTAAACTCACTATTTCAATAGTAGACAAGCAAAATTCATGTATTCCATGAAGGACCTGTCAGGGAGCAGAAAGGGCAAATTGCTCTGCAAGAGAAGGGAAGTCAGGAGCCAAGAGTGATAACAAGGCAGCCAGAGGCAGTGGCTCTCCATCTGATTGGCAGGTATTCCCACCATACCCAAGCAAGTTGAGCAGACCAGGTCCAGTGATGGTAAGCAAGTTCACTCAACAATTCAGATCCCTTCCATGGAGATGAGAGAGGTCTGAGGTTAAGCCATGAAGCTGAATCAGTGAGCGATCAGGGTCAGACAGACCAGTGATCACTAGGCAACTTTACAGTAACAAGGCTGAGGTAAAACAAGCCAACAAGTCTCGTCTGTGGGATGGGGTTCAGATAAATGGGATGCCTGGCTTCAATGCTGCTACAACATAGTACAGGCAGGAAATGAGGGGGAGAACCTCAACTTAAAACCCACTCCAGAGATGGAGTGAGTTCACGCTGAGACATTACAAGAGACATTTCTGTGGGGGGTCTCCAATGAGGCTTCCTCACAGAGCTTTATCAAACAGCTGTCTTCAAGGTTTGACATCCATACCGCTACCTATGTTGGCCCTGAGCCCAAGCAAATAAGCCCAGGGATGGGATAATCAGGGAGGAGATGTGTCCAGGGCCTGCCAGTACACAGCAGCTATAATTCTGCAGAACTTATTCCAGGGTCCTAAAGGTGGTCACAAAAACCCTGTTCCTGTCCGTATGCCTCAATCTAAACATGAGGAAACATTTTTTTTATTGTTATTGTTATGAGGGTGACTGAGCACTGGCATAGATTGCCCAGAAAGCTTGCAGAGTCTCCCTTCTTGGAAACATTCAGAAGTTGTCTGGACATGGTCCTGTGCAAGTGGCTTGAGTGGGAGAGCATGGACCAGATGACCTCCAGAGGTCTCTTCTAACCTCAGCCATTCTGTGATTCTGTGAATATACAGAATGAACACACAGTCATGAAATAACTGGAGCTGTTTTCACCCAGAAACCAAGAAACACTCCAAATTACCAGAATTCATGAACAGATGTACTTACAAAAAAGAATAACAGTTTTCAAAGCAAGAAAAAAATACCCTTTGGTAATTTCCCCCTATACGCACCCAGGAAAACAGAATGGAGTCAACAGTGAGATGAATTTTAGGCAAGGATGAACTAAGGAGGATTACTGCTCCCAGTAATGCTTGTTGAATACTTTATACATCAGAGCAGGGAATAAGGCACCACTATCCTGAAGCTGAAGTCCACTGCTTAAATCCTCTCCACTCTTCTGTTATTCATCAAGGAAAGCTGGACTCCTGGGAGCAGGGATTTTTACAGTGCTATGCAATCCAGCTCCTGCTTCTTCCCTCACAGGTAGCTCTATATTTTATACACTGCACCAAGGAAAAATAAATGGTATTTACTTTACAATTTAAGTAATTTACTATTATTGCCAGTGCTCAAGGTAATCAGAGAAAAATATAACTTTATTTCAAAACTTGACCTAGTTGCAGAAGTACATATAGATACTGTATTATTAGGTAGATGGGGAATCATTTAATTTCCTGATTCTTCTTGTGTAAAAGGTCATGAAGCAAGAGTGTAGAAAAGCATAGAGTAAGTTCCTTCTTTTCTCTTTAGAATTTATTGTTTTCTTAGTCAGGCTTTGTTTTTGTTTCTTTTTTTTTTTTTTTTTGTTAAATTTTCATGTTAAATAGAGGGTTAAAAAACTCTCTCTGACCATTTATTTTTAGAGTACATGGTATAATTGTTCAGAATTTTAAGAAAGGAACATACTGTGCTGTCATTGTCTCTTCAAAAGTGTATTGTTATTATTTTGTTTTCCCTGTGCAAGACAAAAACACACATAGTACTTTGTTTATTTACAATGGGAATACTATGATCTGTACCAGCTATGTTTCAGCAGCAACTTAAAAGACTACAGAGCTCCCAAAGTCAACACTACTACCTACAAACCAATCCTTCTGACTACTCCTGCTCATAGCCACCAAGTTTCTTCTTCCCTCTCTACTGCATATATGGAAGACTACTCTGCTTAAAAAAACAAAAACAAACAAAACAAAACAAACAGGCAAAAAAAACCAACAGCATAACTTTTTCATCAGGCCTATTCTGCAACTGAGGAGCCGTATACCCACAATCCAGCACTGGAGAGACAGACAATAGATCCTTCATAGGGACGTGTGATTCTTAAGTGTCTAAGAAGTGCCAGTGGTTTGGCTGGGAAACAAAACCAATCCCACTTTTTGTAAAAGAGGAACAGGGTTACCCTGACTTTTCCTACCTTTTCCAGCTATTGGTTTGCCAGAACTGATATAAAACAATTTGCACTTTCATTGGAACAAATATGACACGTTCCAGATTTACGACACATACACAGCCTACTACAGCCACTGTGCAATAAATATTCCTGAATATGACCTGTTTTGTTTTGTTTTCTTTTAAAGAAAGAAAAGGTCCAGACGGGCCTTGAATATCTCCAGAGAAGGAGACTCCACAACCTCCCTGGGCAGCCTGCTCCAGTGCTCCATCACCCTCACCATGAAGAAGTTCTTTCGCATGTTGGTGCGGAACTTCCTGTGCTCTATCTTGTGGCCACTACCCCTTGTCCTGTCCCCACAAGCCACTGAAAAGAGGTTGGCCAAATCCCTCTGTCTCCCACAGTTCAGGTATTTATAAACATTGATGAGATCCCCAAAGATTACCAGTGTCCAAGCTATATGCAGGCTCAGTGACTTCTTGTCTTTTAAAAAAATCTGTGCTACAGTTCTGCAGCCTACAATAAGATCAAGACAACTTAACGTGCTAACCCTGCAAAGCATTCATAGATAGCCTTAAATAAAATGCTAGTATGCCTTAAATAAAATGCAGTGCTTGTAAACTCAGTACAGATACTTGCAAAGGAGTATCACAGAATGGCCAAGGTTGGAAGGGACCTCTGAAAATCATCTAGTCCAACCCCCCTGCTGAGCAGGATCACCTAGAGCACATACTGCAGAATGGCATCTAGGCAGGGTTTGAATACCTACAGAGAAGGAGACTCCACAGCCTCTCTGGGCAACCTGTTCCAGTGCTCTGTCCCGCACACAGCAAAGAAGTAAAGAAGTATTGACATGATCAAGCTTTTCTAAGACTATGGTTTTAAATGTTAAGTAAATATATACTTTAAAATATTTATTTGGAAATATTATTTACACTTTTTCAAAAAGCACTGGCATATTTTGATAAATTAAAATATTTACAGGCATTAATATGAAGAACCTTTCCTGAAAAATAAACAAACTGCACTGAAAAAATAATCAGGAGAATGTTGAAAAAATTTAACTTTAAGAATCTGGATGAGGTATTTAAGTTAGGAACCTAAACTGTCTTTACAAGCTTTCATCTCAGGAAATTAAAAAATTCTCAGTTATTAACTTCTCTCAAAATAAGACAGCTCAGGCAGCTAGCGCATGCCATCTGCAGTTCAGGCCCTCAAATTCTTTGTCTTGAGACTAACAGTCATCTAGATGGATGTAAGCATCTCCATCAAAACAAAAACAATAGGATGGGCTGAAACTTAAACTTTTTTGCAGGCAAGTGCAACTAGGCTTTCAAGAACTTAAAGGTAGGTAACATTACACAAAATATTTACAATTCTAATAGAGACATTTAAAATAAAAGAAAAAAAAATGAAAAGAATAAAAGCTCTTTCCTCTAACATTTCAGAAAACTACAGTTTTCTATAAGGAATTACATACTTTACCCATAATAATTACTGAAACAATTTTATTTCAAGTTGCCAGCCAAATTTAAAAATTAATAGAAGTTTCCTTTTAAATAGCAGACAGAGCTGATAAGAAAGATAATATGCAAAATACACCTGTGAACATAGGAAAAAAATCAAGTAAGCTTCCAAAGGGAATAGTCTCACTACTATTCAATTTCTGTTACTATTCACAAGATTTGAAAAAGAACACTTTTGTCAGACAACTCATAATGACAGCATGCACAACTTAAGGAACACTGTAATAGCTAATGTAGAAAACACTACAGAAGTTACCACATGATTACATAAATCTTCAATGTAGAAAATATATTAAAATGATTCTGCATTTTAATTACATCTACATTTTAATTACATCTAGAAAAATTCTACAAATTTAAAAATTATTTTGAAGACTACTACAAACCTTTGTACCACTCAGTAAACTTTGAACAGGATGAAGTAGGGCATTTATCACTGCATCTGTATATAAACATTCAGCAGCACAACCTGTTTGATCACAAAAAACTTGCAGGATCTCCATAACAAGACTTGCTGGAGAATAATTGTCTGTCAAATACAAGAAGTATTAATTTATATTTCAACTTACACAAACATTCCTATATAGCATATGCAAATGCTTTTGAATCATAATTTCATTAAGCACTGATTTAACAGAGAGATGAAGAAAAGCTAGGAGAGGAAGAAAATATAAAAATCTTCACAAGAAACAGACCCAAAATTAAAAATTGAAAAAAACAGTTACCAAAGGCCTCATTACTATTATACATAGTAGCATATATTAAAAACAAACATTTACCTGTATGCACTGCCAAAGTTGTCTTTGAATAACTTGGAGAGCAATAAATAAGCTGAGTAAATAACACCAACAGATCGGTTAGGGATACACAATCTATTAAAAAAAAAATCAAAAGAAAGCACTCTTGAAATTAAAGTGTGACTTTAATTTTATAAATAAAATGAATTATGTAAATATGTAATAAACAGTTTGTTTTGCTGAGAAAAATCAACATTATGCATAGAATCAGAATGGTGTGGGTTGGAAGAGACCTTAAAGATCATCTAATTCCAAACCCCTGCCATGTGGGCAGCAACATCTACCACTTGATCAGGTTGCCCAAAGCCTCATTCAACCTGACCTTGAACACTTTCAGGGATGGGGCATCTACCAACTTCTCCGAGCAACTAACTATGCCTTCATAGTAAATAACAGGTAAATGTACAACTGATACATCAAAGGACAAGCACTTCCCAGGAAATCTACTGGGTTAATTCATGATCAACTTTTAAGGCTTAATCTTGCTCCTAGTTTAGCCAATTACATTTTCACCACGTCTTTCATTGAAGCAGGTGGCAGCCAGAGTTTGAAAAAACTGAATGTACATGGCTGTTGGAAAATGCATGACCTTGCCACTACATTAAGTGATACGGATGGAAAAGGGACAAGCTGTCAGATACAACCCTTCTTCAGGTCTCAAATGAAAAACAATGATTAGCCAAATGCATGCTGGGAAGTATTGCTCCAAGTTTAATGCAATTATATTAATAAATCTGACAATTTGTGAGGAAAGGATTGGTATCCATAGAGCAGAGAAGGAGCAGAGAAGACAGATGATAAGATCATTACTTTTATGGGGGAGAGAAAAAAAAGTAAGCATCATCAATGGATCACTGGCTAAATGGAGTTATACAGATAATCCATAAATGACAAAAGGACTTGATTAGTGGATGTTTCTTCCTCACCACTGTTCTATACAGGGTGTAAAGTTATGATCCTCAAGCCAGAGGTATAAATTACCTTCAAAAGACAAAAGAATTACTATCCAGAAACATTATGAATTCTGTATTGGATTAATAGAGATATTAATAGAATGCAAAGCTACAATTGTTACCACACAATGTATCACTACATGTAGATTTCTCTGGACTTGCAAAGGCTTTTACATCTGAGCTCCCTTGCCCTTATTGACACCTCTGTTCCACAGGTACTGAGTTTATTCTACACTTTTTTATCTTAATTATGTTAGTAAGTCAAACTCAGTGCAATTACTTTCAATTTACATTTAGCTTGAAGTACTGATTTTGTTTCACATCTGAAAAACTGTCTGGGTGCCTGAACATGGCTCTTTTCCAACCAATTATATCAACTGCCTTGACAAAATATATTACTCGTACCTAAAAAGACTGAAGCACTTACATACTGAGCCACATCCCCTTCAACATGAAATTAGTATATTAGACATAAAGAAAAAAGTGTCTATTCAACCATATCCATTAAAGATTTTAAAAAAAATGTGATGATGCTCAAAATTCTCCATACCATCTTTTAACAAAGTTTTACAGGCACAGAATCACTAAAACAGAACATCATCCTACAATATTCACAACATTGCAGTGGAAACATCAGGTATAGGCATACTGTTGCTCAACAGGTTCCATTTTCCTCACCCCTCCCTCTTACCTTTTTTATTCTTCAGCTGTACTGGAAAGAGACTTCGGCCTTGCTTATAGATCAACAATCTGCCTAAAAGGCACAGCGAATGAACAAAGTAGACATACTGTAATTCTGGTCCAGTGTAAGAAAATTTCTGCTTATCACCTACAACAATAAAACCAAAAAATTAGAACTTGTCTTTATTAATTTGCTTGCCAGTAGTTGGCTACTACCTGTAACATATATGAGTCATTTTGTATATAAAAGCAGAGAGCATTAGTAGTTAACCACTGTTATCAGTACTCTCAAAAGACAGACAAAATACTTTTGAAAGAAGAAAATCATATAGGATGTCTTTATCTTGAGGCAGCATGCTTAAAGACAGAGAGAATGTGAATACATGTGCAAACAATGTAATACATGCAAAGATACTCACTAGAATACTGCTGGGAAAAGTCATTGACTCTAGAAGTTGTATTAACTGCTGCCTTGCAAAATTCAAAATAATCAAGACATTGCTGGACAGCTGCGTTAATCTGTGGAAAAAATAATAACAATAATAATAAAATGTCTGGCATTTTACAAGAAATGTGTTTACTTTTGTATTCTAGTATTGTCCATTAACACAAGAATGTAAACTCTCACATCACTGCAACTACCTCATGTTTCAGCGCCTTGGTTGGGGTAACCATCAAAGAGGATACAAAATTTTACATGGCTACTAAAACACAGTAACACAAACTTCAGCTATATAAACATTAAGACAATCAATCTACAAAAAAAGAGTACAGAGAACATGCAAGTACTCTGAGAAGTTAATAACAATCTGTGATTATTATATGGTTAATACAGAAGATTTTCATTATTCACGTGGAAAAAACCTCTGTTTACACTACAAGTACTAAATTGTAAGTTTGGTTACTGGGTGCTGCCAGTGTTATTACTGACATTTGCAAAGGTCAGTATATACAAGTATATAACTGTATATACAAGTTGAAATTGTATCATTGTGCATCACAGAATCACAGAATTATAGGGGTTGGAAAGGACCTCAGAAGATCATCAGGTCCAACCCTCCTGCCAAAGCAGGTTCCTTAGAGTAGGCTGCCCAGGTAGGCGTCCAGACTGGCCTTGAATATCTCCAGAGAAGGAGACTCCACAACCTCCCTGGGCAGCCTGCTCCAGTGCTCCATCACCCTCACCATGAAGAAGTTCTTTCGCATGTTGGTGCGGAACTTCCTGTGCTCTATCTTGTGGCCATTACCCCTTGTCCTGTCCCCACAAACCACTGAAAAGAGGTTGGCCAAATCCCTCTGTCTCCCACAGCTCAGGTATTTATACACATTGATGAGATCCCCTCTCAGTCTTCTTTTCTCCAGGCTGCACAGACCCAGGTCTCTCAGCCTTTCTTCATAGGGAAGATGCTCCAGGCCCCGTATCATCTTTGTGGTCCTCCGCTGGACTCTTTTCCAGGAGAATGTATTTAGAAACAAATCACAATACAGCATATGCAATAAATTTAAACTTTTTTCATTTTGGAGCTGCTAATTTTTTTACACACTGAAAAGGTAAAGCATACAGATGTGCTAAAAAAAACACACTTTTACTCCATGCTTACTCATTATATTATTCTACTCTGCTAATGAACTTCCTATCATAAACTTTTTGTTCCACGGAGTTTCATTTTACTTTGCTGACACTCTGAACCCATGTTTCATAACAAAACTTAAAGAAAACAATGTTTTTCTGAGTCTCTTTTCATCAAAAATCCAAATTCAGCATTGAGTTTTTGCATTTTTTCATCTTCTATTTTTATACACTGATAGAAATAATTCTAAATTTAATTCTAAATAATTCTTATGTTGCATGTGGATGCAACATAAGAAATTAACAGAAAATAATCCTAATTAAATACTTGCCATAAAACAATCAAATTTCTACTTACCCAAAACAGAACACATACCTTTCTTCATAATTTAATCAGAGATAAAATTAGGAAAGAAAAAAAAAAAGGCTAATCTAGATAAAGAACATAGAACAGCTCTGACAAAAAGGACAAAGCAAAAACAAGTTCCAAGTAAAATTTCCTCGGGAAATACTTACCAAAGATTTATATTTCTTTTCCAAAAGCCTAAGTACCACTGTTCTGCTGTAATACGCGTGCTAAAATCACAAAGAATAGAAACTAGAGTCAACTCCAAAAATATAAATTTTACTTTTGAATCAAAAAGTCAAAATTATCTCCAATTTTGTTCCATTAGGAATCCTGTGCACAGTACATATTCAACGTATTAAACTCCAGCTCATGTAAACCAGTATTATACCCAACTGGGCCTTTTTTTGCAGTAGATTAAGATTTAAAAAAAAGGTCATTAGAAAAATTCTGAAATGTGCAGAACATACAGTAAAACAGAAAAATCAGTAATAATGTTGAAATGCTAGATTACATGTCTAGCATTTACATTGACATGACAATTTACATTGTCATGTAAATTTTAAGTTATAAATTTATACATGGTAGTCTGCAAAATTCTCTAACATCCACTACAGCAGACAATTTCTGTAAGATAACATAACTGTACTCTCATGCTCAGCACGTCTTCCAAAGAAATATTTGAGTCTTTTGGCAGATATCAATCAATTACAGCAAATGGACAGAAAAAATGGCCTGAAAAGCAGCAAGTTCCCCAAAGATTTATGTAGATTAGTAACCAAACAGAAAGGGACGGAGCAGTGTTAAGGGGCAAAGGACTTAAATGCCTAAAACAATACACTTCCTTTATTATAGCTCTTATAATAGGTTGTTATCAAGGTCACAATATGTCTCTGATAACAGTAGTTATAAATCAAGCTTTTCAAAATACATCTGACATCAACAAGTTTGTTTGCTTTTTTTCCCCTTTGCTTTCTTTTTGCTTACCGTCCACTTTTTAAACCACACAGCTTTGATATCTAGCAGAGCCAAAAAGTAGACTGGACTCAAAAAGTCTTGAGAGTCAGGATGATTAGGATCGTGTTTTACTGACAACAATGACAAGGTACTCTCCACTATTTCTTCCATATACCTTATGATACAAATAAGAAAAAAATAAAACAAAAATCACTTTCCATCAGTAATATTCATACCCAAAATTTATTGTAAATCCTTGTTGTTCATGCATATCTTAAATATTAACCACATTATCTTTAATTTGGTCTTGTAAGGATATTAATTATTTGTGTTACCATAAATAAAATGAACAGCAACATACATGTATATTCTCTTATATGATTACATATTTCATAAGCACTAAATGTTACACTTATGACATTGCAAAATGCTTTGAAAGCTAAATTTGCAGCCTAATAGGATCCATGACCACTCCTATATAACTTCCCTATTCCACTTTTCCTTAGCACTGACCAGTGATGTGTGGAGCCTGTGAAAATATAGTCATGTAATTTTAGCAAAATACATAGAAAAAAAAAACACTAAACTAAGAGACAGTGAAGGTGACATACTTTTCAGGATAACGAATCCAGGAAGAAGGAGCTTCCTTTTGGTACTCATTTAAAAGACGGACCTGTTAATATTAGTATAATTAGAAAAGATTACATGATGTTTCAGTAACAACAAAAATTTTAAGAGGTATGGAAAGTTCATTTATACCTTTTTAAGTAAATGATTTATGTTTGCATTAGATACATCCAGACCTGCTGAAATACGAAGTGAATATTCTTCAGAAAGAAAGTAAAATTCCAAGTGTTGTGCTAAAACAGAAGAAATAAAACCGATCTCAATGACAAGAGTGGCAAAACAGACCATATAATAGTCTCACAGTAAAAGGTAATCGATTTTCAGGAAGTACATGACTCTTGGAGTCTTAAATATAATTTAATGCACATACCTAAACTTGTATAGACTTCTCGTGTCATATTAAATGGGGATGAAGAAAATGTTCTTGCATAAAACCTAAGAATTTTCTCCTACGGAGAAAAAAAAAAAAAAAAAAAAAAAAAAAGCAATGTATTAAATATATTATATAACCATGGAACTGTATATTAGTACTGCACAATAACGAATATGTAATGACATTATTCTTAATATATTGCTCAGTTATCTATACAGATGTGAAGCACATTTTATAAATATATAGTTTGGGACCACAGGAGCACACAGTATGGAAGACGTTTTTCTTGAATACTTCTACTGACAGCACCTGTGTAAAGCCTCACTGAGATACAAAGAAGCAGATCAAGTAATATTGCTATACTTTTCCATTATCTTTAATGTTTTTATGTCATTAACATGCCAATGACTTGTAACTAGCATTATTTTAAAAACAACTGTAGACCTAAACTGAAAGAATAATACATAGCAGCAGCTGAGACAACATTCATTTCTCTGAAAATCACTTTAAAATTGGGAGGAAAAAAAAAAAAGAAAAAAGGCTTGATTGACCTAATAAATAATCTGAAAGTAGTTTAAGAAGCTACCACATTTTGTTTTCATCAATGCCTGTGTAATATTAATATGTATCATTTTCTTATCATCATGGAGTATACACCTAACTTAAATAGGAAATATTTACATTATATGTTTTACATGAGTTTTGGCAACATGTGTTTTATTGTTTTTTTTTTAAACCATTCAAACCCCTTCACTCCCCATTAAAAATATATAATGGAGTACAGCAGTCTCTAAAATTCTATGAATCGCTGCTGTAATCTTTTAAATCAAGACCTGCTGGAATTAAACAAAGTTTTTGAAAAGAAAACAACAACAACAACAAAAAAAAACTATATGATACACACGCACATAATAAGTGTCTTTGGATCCTGCTAAAACAATCATAACACATACACAACTTCTTGCTCCTCCTGAGTACTGTTTACAACAGCTACATAACTGATAACTAAACATAGAAGAACATCAGCTTACACTGAATGTTGCATCAGGATCTGACAGAGACATTGTTAGATGCTTACGCAGATTTGGCCAACCCGCAGAGTTGAGTACATTCGAGGGAGGGGCAAAGCAGAGTGTCTGCAATGCTTCTTGGCGAACCTGAAGTGGTCAAAAAGACAAACAATACAAATCTGTTCAGAGCAACCTCTCAGATAGGTAATTTACAATATAAGTTGTAGGAAGGAAGAAATATGACTTAGTTGTACATCAGATAAGGAGTCCCAAAATACTTACCTTCTGCTACGTTATCATGGTGATTTGGACAAAACAATACATCAGTGAGAAGAGGAAAAAAAATACGTTTTAAGAAGCAACAAAACCATTTTAAAATATTAGGTTTCAATACTGCATGTATTATATTAATTTCTGGTTTACTTTCTGCTTGTAATGAATGATTTTGTTATCAAGAATTATAGGAAAATTACCTTATCTCTGAATGCTACAATTGCACCTAGCAGTTCATAAAAAAGTCTATAAGGAAAACTGGAAATAAAACACTCTGTATTTTACTGCAGAACCTTCATCACGTTCATAATTAAGTAATTTAAAATAACTTTTTCTTTGTTGTTCTATTTGTAGACAACTAATCGCTAGCCCTTTATTTCATATTGCTGAAACCAACTGTAGGAAATTTTAAGCATATTTAATAGCATCAGACTTTTTACCTAGTTTTCTAAGAAAATATGGCGTACATTTATACCAGTTCCCATCTACCATGACTATTTCAATTGCTAGACAATCACATGCAAAATTTAATGAGAGAGAGCGAGACAGATTGATCAAAACAATAATGATTTTCCAAGCTTCAAAAATATTAAAAGCTTACTGATGGTCAGAGACCCAAATTAGTACTGACACTGACAGAAAGGCAAACCTAACTTGGACATTATATATTCTACCTGGCAGCAGCTTGTTGATGAAACAGCAGGCACCCCTCTCTTCTGAGGACTCAAAAGGACACTCAAAGGACAACGGGGAAGGTATCAAGAAGGGCAGAGGATACATGTGCAGGAAACCAAGGTTGAATAATTTTACTTCTCACATAATTAAAATTCCCATCTATAACACAAACTCCCAACCAAAAAAATAAGATACTTGCTGCAACTAGTTTTTGAGCCAAATGGTTATAAAGAATGAAATATTGCACTGCAGTGCACTTACCACGCTGAAGCCAAGATATATGAACCAACACAAGATTCTACTTACATATGTAAGAACAATTACATGCATATAGTCTGTTCTCCAATATGCCATAAACATTCATTTGTATTAAAATTTCTTCTTTTAAACTTACTTCTTTAGGCTGAATAGGGTCAAGTCTTTCTACAAGCATTTGCAATTGTTCTTGACTCATGAATGTATAACTCTGTAATACACATTATAAAATGATCATTAGTGTATTTTATTAAACTGAACAGCAGAAGATTAAAATCATCAGTCTTTTTGATATCTAATTTGCTTTTAATAATTTGGACTTCATCCTTTATACTAATTTAAATTAAAGTAAACATTCTGAATATTGTCTGAGGTTTGGCCAAAGTTAAATTTTCAGCAACAAAATTATTCCTTACGCATTTTTCTTTGTTTTACTTAGAAGTTTCCTTTATCTTCAGAAAATGCCTTATAATAACTCATTAAGTAATACAATACAGTGCAGTACTCTGGAAAAACTACATCGTATTTGGCTCCTAAAAATCACAAAAAGTTGGATGAGACGTAGCTTTTACCATTATATTCTCTTGTTTACTTTCCATTATTTTCAGTACTTGCATAGGCACTTTAGAGTATATGCAGAGGATTCACCTCATCTAGTATATGCTGTCTAAAGGTTAGACAGCTAGTATAAACTCAGTAGTTCAATTTGCAAGAAAGGCAATTCATTCATTTATCAAAGATAGGAAGGATGAATCATTTTCTAGGGCTGCTTCTCAATTTCCACTAGCAGAAACTTAACAGTTGTGCAGTATCATGCTTATTTTATAATGTAGAGAGAAAATACATTTACTTGGTTGAATGAAGAGTCACTGTCAGAACAGTTGTCTGTATAATAGCCGCTCTGACATTCTTTCTTTGTTTTACTATCCATCTCCTTATTACGCATTTGATCTTCTTCAAACTTATTAATTAAAGACTCTACCACAACCATCATGATGTTCTTCAAGGCATGCATCATTTCTCTGTATCTTCAAAGTAAAGAGGATTTTAATATTAAAGAGCATAAAAATCACATTTAAAAAAAAAATCACTAATTAAGTCATGAATAACTGAATATGGCATAACGTTACTTAGACCCAAACTCATTGAAGGAACAGAAATGAACAAAAAACAAATGCAAATCCAAAACAAGCAATAAAACATGCAGGTATCTAGATCTTCCAGGAAACTAAATTTTAAAATTGTAATAAAACTCTTTTGCCCTTCTAAAGCCATTCAATGAAATCATCACATGGTAATCCTGTACTGAGAGTTTTTTAAGAAGGAACGATGTGAACCCACCCGAAGGGAGAATGTGTCCCTGACAGAACAGATCAGTTCATTGTTACTGTTTATGTTTTCCCATTTTTTCTTTTGCTATAAGCCTTGAACAGAACCCAGCAGAAGAGAACATGTCAATCCTGACTCTTGAGTACAGGCCATGCACACAGAACTGTTTAGAAACAACAAAACCATGATTTTTCCAGATTACAAAACAAAAGAATAATAACATCCATGCAGAAGCAATTCAAAATGAAAACCTTTGGTGCTTTAGAAAAACATTCTATTTTAAAACTGGTATTTTATTTCAAGTTACTTCTTACTTTAAGGCTATTAGTACTAATTTTAAGGTCACCAAGGACATCATAAAGTAGAACTGAAGTACTGCATAAAATCATTTTAGTGGTTAAAACATAAAAAGCCAAAAATTATTGTTTTTTCTCTCTGCTTTTAATTTTACTGTTTTCACATTGTACAAGTTTAACTTCAATGAAGTCCTTATCATGTTTCTCAATGATAGCTAATATTAGCTACAAGCCCTTGTATTCCAAAGGGAAGTTCCCTTCCCAATGCCCACAAGAAGGGAAGAAAGTTTGTAGGGAAGAGATGAACAAGAAAATAACTGGTGCTCGCAGAGGTTTGTCTATTTAAAGTTTCTTTACTAAATATGGTGTTCAAAACCAATGAATCTGGACCACAGACTGTAATATGCTGTACTATGCCATGTAATATGCCATGTAAAATGCTGAGGTAGTTTTCCACACTAACCTACTAATCTCTGCCTGGCTGACTTCTGACTCAGGATGACATTTTGGGTCAAACATACAAAAAATCTTAGATAATTCTACACAGTTGATATATGTAACAATTGTACCACAGACAGACAGCATTGCAGAGGTATCTTTGAATCCAAGGAAGAACGCTCAAACATCAATTTCTAAACTTGCCAGTGATCTAAACATACTACTCTCAAAAGACACCTCGCTAGATCTCAATGAAGCAATCTTCAAAACACACCTGTATTCCAATGCTTGCTATGCAGAATCTCCGTTTATATCTAAGGAAATTACCATACTGTAATACTTGATAAGAATACAATATTTCACTTAGGCCACCTTCCATATTAGAACTGAATTTCGTATGCAAATAATGAACAAACATGAAATAGTGACTCTCATCTTTCAAACCTTATTCCTACCTAACTCTATTCTCAGATATCTCAGAAGCTTCATAGATTTGATACTTATCATTTTATGCAATGGTTCACACTCTTCATTCCAGAGTGAGCTGAAACATGACAAACTGAAATGTAAAGAGTGGGAATATCTTAATTGTTTAGCACTGATTTTTGAATGCAAAGAATCACATTTGTTACCATTATGTTTCAGAAGTTATGTTTTTCAAAACACATTCTGGAAAGAAAAAAGTAAGACAAAGACCAAGAAGTAACAAAAATGTGAATTGCATGCATGTACTTACTCTTTGGATTCACGAGTCTTCTTTGTAACATGTTGAACGAAAGTGTCATAGCCAGATACTTCACCCTGATTTTGAGCAGCAGTACATTTTTCTGTTTCTTCTTCAATCACAGAGCCCAGAGTATTGTTTATATATTGTCTAAGGTATTTCACAAATTCATAGCTGAAACAAATGTGTAAAATTAAAATGTAATTACTTTGAGCTCACCCTCAAACATTTTCAATGTTGCATTAATATTAGCCATCTCCTTTCCTGACTTTAAAGTAAGGGTTTATGACTTTCAGAGAAATAAACTTCAGCTGTGAAAACACACAATAAAGTTTGATTTTCTTCAATACAGTCCTTCTCAGCATGTTCTAGGAAGGAACAATATCAAATAGCTTCTAATTTCCCGTTGTGCTTCTTCTAAGACTTACGTAAAAGTCTACTCGAACAGATTAATGTTTTACAGACAAAAACAAAATAACAAGAAATCTCAAATTTAAAATTCTAAAAGAAACATTACTTTCAGCATCCTGAATATACTGCTGTCTTATGTTATCCTCATCTGGTATTATTCATTTTAAAGTGAGCATAAAAAAGGAAAAGAAACACAGAAAACTCAGCTTATAAATTCATCCAACATAAAGGCATGTATAAGACTTTAAAACTGTCTCATGATGATAACGCCAAAAGTCTCACCCAAGCTCATAGACTATCTGTCTATGATATGGACGTGTAAAATGGAAAGAAACTGGCACTTCACATTCTTATTATTAGATACTTACACAAACAAAACATTAAATAATAATAAAAAAAAAACCTCACTGGACATACTTCAGAACACATCTTCACTAAAGAAATTGATAAAAAATCATTTTCAGAATATTTTGTGGTTTTTTTTGTTAACCTTCTAATTTGCATAAAAGACAAGGCAAACAGAATCACATGAAAAAAATAACTATATTCACCACTAGGTGCATCATTGTATTTTCATTTTATCAAATGCAGATCTGCAACTACTTTCATTAATTACAATAAATTAGTAGTGAGAAATTTTTTTTAAAAGTCAGTTGACCATGAAAATATAGAGTCTAAAGCTATAAAATGTAGAAGTAAACAAAAGCTACTGCTATAAATTATCAGCTTTTGCTTTTCGGTATTAAAACAAAAATTTACACTCAAGATACAGAAAAAATAAAATCACAGGAAATCTTGTCTTCTATCGTGCTATCGTGATACGTACTTTCTCACCGAGTTGTCTACCTCAAGTTCCATCAGGTGTAACTGCCCTGTATTTTTCCCCCGATTATTTCCTTTCCCACATCACTTTTGTTCTCAATGAAAGTAATGGAAACGCATTTCAAGAAAGATACAAACATATTTATTTGCATTTTCATTTGTCAAGGCTAGCTTCAAGGCTAGCTTTTTACTCCTGCAATAATGAAATTGCATGAATCTCCACTGAATGAAAGCTTTCATAAAACTTTCTTCCTTTTTTTTTTTTAATGACAGTAACATTTCCATCATTTCCGTGGTATACATCTTTGCAGTGACTGCTTCACTCTGAAATACACAATTACATCATTATTCATGCCACAAAGTCTATGTCTGCTTGATGTCCTACAGCTATCTTCTGCATCACTCTTCCAGTTTAAAAACATTTTGTGAGCGTTTCAGACATTTCAAAACTACTTCTTAACATGCAAAAGCAGATCAGACTGTTTAGGCTTACAAAAGACGCTCCAGGAAAATAAAAGTGTTAAGAACGCTCTAAGGCTTAGATTAAAGAAAAAAAAGTACTAATTATATAGTGTAAAAAAAAAAAAATCTGAGTTTTACTACTGCATATAAATTTCAAATTAGATTCAAATTTTCTTTTTGTTATTTTCTGAGGTCCCTGTGTCTCTCTTTTCTACATCACAGTGGGAACAAAAGATAGAGTAGATAGGTCTCAAAACTTGGCAGGTAACCAGCTTTCTCACGAGAAATCAAGTCACAGAACTCTGATCATGAAAATGTCTTCAAGGTCATTTAAGCTTGGTATTCTCTTGACTTGTCACAGATGCATCCTGAAAATCCTCCATATAGTAAAAAACAAACATGTACGAGTACCATGGAAAGGAAAAGAGGAGTATGGGCTCCAGAAATTTAGGGCAGCATGTAAGAGAGGCCACACAGTCAAATCTGATTTAATAAAAAAATGTGATGCATTTCTGCTTTATTCAAAACAAATTAAAGAACAACTTACTGATAAGATATACAAAGGTTCAGCAATATATGATAGACAGAACAATCAAAAATGGAAGCCAGAATAACTTAAATTTTTAAAAAGGTACCTGACAAACACAATTATACGGTCTTGCAGCTGTCAGAAACACTCCCTGACAGTCTTCAGTCAGGATTTTTTCTAAATTCTGTTTGCATTTAGTACATTATCATTGAAGCATTTAGGTTGGAAAAGACCTCTAAGATTACCTTGTCCAACCTTTAACCTAGCACTGCCAAGTCTACCATTAAACCACGTCACTAAGTTTTACATCTACATGTTTTTTGAAGATCTGATTACATGTGCATGTGCATTACTGTTGACAATGTTTAGTAGGAATTGTTGAGCTGCTTTTAAGAGAGAAACTTACAAAACAATTACAGTAAAAATAGTGTGTTGCCAAGAGTAGGGGGAAAAAAATCAGGAAAAAGGCAAAATTCATTGTATTCTCTTTTGAAATCTTTTGCGATTTCATTAGTGTCAAGAATCCGTATATAAAAAATACATACACACTCACACATCAATACCAATTGCAAACACTTCCCATGAATAACAAAGCTCATCAAATTTCATCTCCTTCAAAATATTAAAAATAGCAAAATAGTTTTACTTGTGAAAGTTTTCATCAGTTTCCTCCAAATGCAAGAGAATCTCTTCTGCACTTTCCACTGATGGGGCTCCAGTGATTTTTTCCTTCACACTTTGCAGCAACTGTCGAAGCATAGACTGCAACAGAGCTTCATCTTCACTTGTAAATTGAGACATCTGTATGAAGCAAATACAAAAATAACATGCTTTCACAGATTCTTTTTTCTTTCCTCACCTTAAGATGAGGAAAATCATAGAATCATAGAACAGCATGTGTTGGAAAGGGACCTTAAAGATCATCTAGTTATAACCCTCCTGCCATAGTCTGGGATGCCACCCACTAGATCAGGTTGCTCAGGGCCTCATCTAACCTCATCTTGCTCACCACCAGGGATTGAGCATCCACAACCTCTCTGGGCAACCTGTGCCATTGCCCCAATACCCTTACAGTGCAGAATTTCATCCTATTGTCTAATCTATATCTATCCTCTTTTACTTTAAGACCATTCCCCCTTGTCCTATCACTTTTTACCTAAGTAAAAAGTCCTTCTCCAACCTTTTTGTAAGACCCCTTTAAGTATTAAAAGCCCATGATGAGGTCTCCCCGGATCCTTCTCTTCTCCAGGCTGAACAGCCCCAGCTCTCCCAGATTTTCTACATAGGAGAGTTGTTCCAGCCCTCTGATCATCTTTGTTGCCCTTCTCTGGACTGACTCTAACAGGTCCAAAAGCATGAAAAGCATGAAATCTTCAAATGCTCACTTTTTTCCTGTTACACACAGCATGAGGTTATGGTATCAAAACACACGACCATGGTAACAAAACACATGATATGAAATATTCAATAGAGTCTATTTCAGACAAACTGGAATTGATACAATTAAATCAGTTTTAATGGACCTCCTGTCATCTTGGGGCAATATTCTTACTGAGAATATTGTATTAAGAAATCCTACAGTTCTGTGTGCAGTTGCTTGAAGAACAGTCCACCGAATAGGCACAAAACTATGGCATAACTACCAAAAAAAAAAAAAAAAAAAAGGTTTCAGAGATGTAACAACTACCTTGATGAGAAACCTCTAAGAGTCTTGCACTTTCTTCTCAGATAGTTTTGGTGCCCCGTCCTGATTTTTTGGATCCCTCTATTCAGAGCTATTGCAGTGCCCATGGTGAAAGGTGTTGGCAGCTTTTGCAAGCAACACGGGCCAGGTGGAAATGTTAGATTTTTATTTTTTTTTCCTATAGTATCAACAAAATGACCCGACAGAGTCCTCCCATTTCAAAACTACAGCTACTAGGAAAAACTAGGAGCAGCAGCAGTGAGAAACTGGAAATATCTATCAAGTACAGAAGGCAGTGTCTTAACAGTTCAGTTCTCAAGGGCTGCCCGCTTCAGTCCCTGTACCATCCCCCATTAAAAAAAAAAAAAAAAAAGGCATTTTTAAAGACAGATTATGGAGATACCAGCTTCATCTCTAGCTCCCTCTGAAAAGTCTCATTTGACTTAATCACTAGCTTGCTTATCTTAAAATTCACTTGTAATGGCTTGCGTTTGGGTTTATTTCAGCAGGGATGTGACTCACTGAGTTTCCCTGAAATTGTTAAATGATCTTTTTCTCTCTGGGAATCCTTATGCCAAGCCTGGCTTGTGCAGCCTCTTCAAGCTCAAAGTTCATTTCAGTGCAATCGCCCCACAGCTGAAAGCCTGCCCCAAAATCCTACAGGATGACCGAAGAAGCGCCCTGTAGCGGCCCTATTTACCCACCGCAGGAGGCATTTCACACCAGCCTTTGCCTGGGCAAGGTGTTGGTCACAGACGCGACCATTTTAGCAGCCACCCACCGATTCCAGACAGCAGCAATCGGGCCGGCATTCCCACCTCTCCCAGTTCCCACCGCCTGTCATTCCAGCAGCTCGCAGCCTTCGGCACCAAGCTGAATTGCTCACCACACTGCCCGAGAGCCCTCCCTCACCCGCCACCCCTACGGGGAAGAGCCGTGCCCGGGCCCCCGCGCCCCCCGGCCCGCCCGTCGCCCCCGGCCCGCCGGGGATCGATCACCTTGCGGCGGCGGCGGCCCTTAGCAACCGGCGGCGCCCGCTGCCGGCTCTCGCTGGGCCCGCAGCGACATCGCGAGAGGCCGCCGGGGCGACGAGGGACGGGCCGCGGCCGGCTCCTCCCTGCCCGCCCCGGGAAGCCGCGGCCGTGGGCCCCGCGCCGGACGCAGCCGCCAGCCCTCCCCAGCAGCTCTGCCCCTTTTGTTCCCTGCAGGGTTTCTGTCGAAATCACGTTTGCTAACGTTATCCCAATTTGCACCGACATTTCTATTTTCTGGTGCCCTATAACTGGTAGCATGGAATGGTGGGAATGCTACAAAGTGGTCAAAAATATATTATTATTTTTTTTTTTTCTGCGAATAAGTGCAAAACCAAAAAGAGCAAAATCATTTTGACCTGAAATCATTTCCTCTTAGCTTAGCTATAACAAGCCCAGAATGAGCTATAGTGGGCACTCACAGTAAATCATGTTTGACAGCGCCTGCACGTAAAGTGACACACTGCATTTTTATCCTTTACTCTTTGCTAATGATTTCGATCATGTCAGTGTTTCTAATCTTCCATGGTGAGATATTTCTGTAAGGGCATCTGTAGTCCCTCCCAAGAAGTGTTGGGTCTGCTGTCTTACAGTAGAGCTACCGCCAAATTGGGTTCAAACATGAAAGATGCAGTATTTCTATTGAAGAGTGATGGTTCAGGAATTAAAACATACACCTGCTTTATTGTTGGCTCCTCCGAAAAAAGGCTGTGGTCAGCTGCAATGGAGTCTCTTCACCTGTTAGCAGTGCTATTCACAAAACAAACAGCAGAATAATTCTCTACTGACTGCTGCCTGCAAGGATCTTGAGCCACCAGTCTTGCTAGCTCAGCCATGCACTCTCCAGATGTCATAAATGCAGTGTTTTGGCTACAATCAACAGCAACTTATTCTTGGTCTATGTTGTACTCCTCTTTCATGGAAAAGAGAGAGTTTTTTTTTTTTTTTTTTTTTTTTTTTTTTTTTTTTGTCTAGATAACAACTGAGACTTACTTTATTGTGGTACATCACTTCTGATTTCTCCCATTGTACATGTTGCTTTACAAGTGCTCATTTAAGTAACAGCATCTCAGTTTCTTGGCTGGTATAGAATAAAGGAACAATAAAATTAATATTCAGGATTCCTAGTCCTTAATGAAAGACGCTTCATTTTAGTATGCCTTTGCTATCTTATAGAACACCTTAACAAACTGCATCCATAGCAGCTTCATGGGAGGTTGCCATCCTACCTTCTGGAACCTTTCTATTCCTTTCTATTCTCTTCCACTTTATGTGTTTCATTCAGCTGCTTATGCTACATGTTAGCCGCTACTGGAACCTGGAGTCTTCCTGATCAGAGCTGGCAGATCTCAGGTGCTGTTTGGCATGACCATTAGTGTGCATCCAAGCAGATACCTATTGAGGGTGATACTCCACACTGAGAAAAGTTCATTATGTTTACATTCTATTCTGAAGTTCGTTATGTTTACATGGATGGGTGTGAGTCACATGAGAGAGGTTGCAGTCACTGAAATTGATCATGCTGATTGACTTCACTGATTTCACACTGGTGAAATTCCACTGTCTCTTATAGCCAAGGCATCCTTCTCAAAGGCAAAAAATACTCCAGATTTTCTCTCCCAGCAGTACAAACAGGAAGACCTCTCCTAGATCAGGAAGACAAGCAATACAAACAAGCCTTCTTAGGATTTCCAGGTTCTTAGTGCTGACTTCAATGATTTTAGGAACTTAGAGGAACACACAAATGAACCAGTTCTTCAAATATGTGGCATATAAGGTAAGCAAAGTTTCGAAGTGTGAAATATTACAGGGATATGAGTCATTTAAGTGCTACAGATATGTTTATCTCCTATACCTGATGATTAATAAGATTCTCTCCTCATACCTTAAAATTTGAATGACTGTTTTCAGAACAAGTTTATTCCAAATTTCTGTAAGGATAAAATATTCCTGCAATGTTTTCAGTGTAGCTGTTCAGAGAGGAGAAACCACAGACAACAAAGCAATCTTCTTTACAGCTAATGGTAGTGGTAGAAACAGCTGGTCTTAGTGCTAGTGACATTATACCAGTTATATTCTTTCCTCTCCTTCTGTTCTGCTCTGCTGTGCCCTGTTCTCTTCTCTTGTCTTTCATTGTAACTGTCCACAAGACAACTCTTTTGTGGATAGCACACAAAGGTCAGTAGAGATTTAGGTTTAGGTAGTTAGGTGATACACGGCCATCAGCATCTCCAAGAATGTTTAATTAAGAATTTCAGCAACAAAATGAGCTTTACTTTAGAAAACGAAAGGAATCGCTTTTTGAGTATCAGGTAGAATAACTTATCATAACCAATATGTATTGAAATCTGACTGTATGCTTTTGTTTGCCTGATAAGGTTTTCAAAGGAGCATATACCAAAGAAAAGCTAAAGGGGAGGGAAAACAACACTTGAGGGGAAAAAATAAAAAATAAAAAAGCAACTTTTTAAACTCCATTCCAGAGCTAAATCAAGACCATGTGGAGCCAGGATATCCCCACTTTAGAGTTTTGCAAACTAGGACTAAGATAGATGTCAGGAAAGGAGAAGTAAGTGTGAAATCTGTCTCTGCAGATAACACAAGAAGCCTATCCCACAGTTCTAAATACTTTGACATCCTTTAAGCAATTCTTGAGCCCTACAAAAATGATGACACTTCATCAACCCTTTTATGACCAACGTAGCATTTGTTGCACTGTCACATCACTATTCATGGAAGTTTCCCAAATCTAGAGGAACAATGAGCATGTTTTAAGAATTCATTAGATCATAATCTAATCATAAATATCAAAAAGGAAATGGCTTAAAATATTACTGCTGATGGGAAAGTCTTTTTAAATAATCTCCAAAGGAAATTTTCTATTTCAGAGACCATCTGTCCTTTCCTCCCTGTGCACTCTGGGGAAATGCTAACCCATTGCTAGATGTTTCCTTCTAAAAAAAAAACAATAAGGAAACAGTGGGTAAATGGACAGGATTATAGTAGGCTGGATCATTTAATATTTTCAACTCAACTTGGAAGAATTTTGTTAAAATGTCTGTACAGAATTTACATCAGCTCAATTACAAATAAATAAATAAACTACCATGATTTTAGTGTAAAGTTACATCCAATGAGTTTGTATCTTCCTAGTATCTTCCTAGTGAGAGCTAAGTCAATATAAGCCACATGTAAATTCTTACAACAATCAAATATAAAATTGTGTCAGTTTACAGTTTCCTTATTTACACTTATTTACTTATTTTCAGTAATTGCACTTCAATAATTCTAATACTGACTGAAGACTGAAGATCTTACATTGCTATTCCTGATTTCTTTTGTCTGAGAAAAAGTGGAAAACTGGCAGAAAATCAATACTACTCTCACATAACATTATAAAGCAACTACTCAGAAACATCCTATCCAATAATAACAAGGAATGTTATTGATTAAAAATTTAACTTAGTGAATATATAGAGTCTGATTTTTCCATCCCGATTTTATGAAGCAGTTTGCAACAGATACTCTGCGTGTGATTGTTAAAGTAACTACTGAAACTGAGATCCAAATGCCAATAAAATTATTTTCTGATCCACAAATCTTTCATGGTGAAACTTCAAGAAGCTAAGGGTATATTTGTCACTGACTCTGAATGGCCTTGGACAAATCTCTTAGCACTGGACTTACTTCATTGGAATTTGAGAATAATAAAATGAACATTATATACTATTGTGAAAATTAATGTTACAGAAGTACAAAATAATTAGCAGGCATCATCTTAAATCTCTGATTTATTTACCATCTCTTTTATAATTAATATTTCCAGCTTTCTTTTTATCATGCTTCCTGAAGGTGGCAGCAATACTCAGGAGTTGCATGCATGTCTGACTTTTTAACCTCTTGACCTATATGGTGTTTCTTTCAATGTACATGTATTTGTATTTATTTTTATTTATGATATACTGTAGTCAAATTTCACTGGCATAGATATTGTAGTTGGGGACTTATGATGTGCAGTATCATCACATACTAAAGAAAATATGTTTACTTGGGGTGGGGCTGGTGGGTTGCTTTTTCTTTTGTCTGGTAAAAATTAAGAAGCTAAAGGAATGTGTTTAAGTATTAAATGTTTTCAGTTATCATTTTACTTTGCTTGCAGTTAAAGTTATCCATTCCATGGACTTCAGTGAAGTTTGGTTCATGTACATTTTATGAAGTGAACTCTTAGCTAGTTTGTGGGCACTACATTAGCACTTCAAAACACTGAACGTTATCTGTGATCACTGAAAGGTTGTAGCCTGTCTATAGGGTTTCTTTCAGTGCCATTCCTCTGATCAGAATTATTTCTAATCATTGTTAGAGTCACTCAGGCCAACTGTATCTCATAGCACCAACACGTGATTTTAATTCAGAAATAATCTTTAATACTAGCTTCCCCACTTCACCTTTTGCCTTAGACTCAATACAGTTCACATAATCATGAAATATATTTGCTACTGAGGCAAGGCAATAACATCAACTTTAGAAATAGGAAACCAATTAGAAAACTGTTTTCCTTCCAATTTGTGAGCAGTTGACTGATGTGGAGCTTGCATATTCGAGACGCAGCTTCAGTGGGGAATCACGAAGCCAGCAATGATGCCCCTGCAGCAGGGCTCTCCTCCCTTCCCTTGTCACCCCAGGACTGCAGGGTATTAGGTGCCTTACAACTTGTATTTTAATATCCTGAAGTTGGATATTTTTATAATTGCATGACTTTATGCTCATCTTTTTTACAGTATCACTGATCAATAGTAGCTTCCTTCAGATTTTCTCAAAAGTTTAGCATTAATTCTTGCACCAACCACAGTGACTTTTAGAATTTATTCATCAGCTCTTCTTAGTTGCTGATGTGTTGATTCTGTTGCAGACACCTACTTTTGTTCCTTTTTGGATTTCTACCCTTCTTAGGTTTACTTAAAATGTGGGATTGCTGTCATTTCCTTTACTATTCTAACTGTACTATAGAAAACTGTACTGAGCCTCTACACCTTCTCTATCCTCTGTTTCCCATTCTTCTAAAAATTGCATCCCTCCAGATTAACTCTACAGTTTACCTTGTCCAATGGTTTATCCTTCTATAGCTCTGAATAACACTGTCAACCAAAATGTAATTTCCTCGCTGCACCATCACATCAAGTGCTTTCTGTAATCCTAATATTTGCAGGGAGCCAAATACTTGAGACATTTACTATGTAAACATTTGCTTTATATTATGTAGTTAACACAACTTACAGTCATTTTTTTTTCAGGGTTTCTTCTTCCAGAAGCACAGATTAATCTAGCAGGATATGACAAACAGAAAAGTTTGATCTCTTCATTTTTGGAATGCTAATAAATGCTCGAAAAGTAAGTCAATTGTGCTCTTCACTGCCTATTTGTAGGTATACCCTTTTATAAGTCATGCCTGGTAAAACAGAAAGCCTTTGCTTTGCCTTGCTGTATTCTTCTGTGAACTTTCAACAATATGTGCTTTGTTTTTCAAATATTTTGTGTCCTAGGAAATTGTGACCTCATCAGTCATCAAAATGATGTTCTATAGAAAAGGTGCAAGCAAACATTGCTTAGTAACAACACTGTTTATTTAAATTCTGGAAAATGCTTTTTTTACTTTCCTTTAAAATAGATTGTAACATATGGGATTCTAACAGAGTTTTGCATCTGAGAAAAGCTTTTGGAGCTTCTCTGAACAAATACAGTATCTGTAGTAAAGAAAGACTGATAAAGAAAAACATCAGTTCTGAATGCCTTCACACACAAAAAAAAATGTGTTTTTATTTAAAAAAAAATCCTACTTTGCAATTGTTGTGTAACAGAATCTGTTGTGCAATGGAATCTAGCTGTCAAAGCACAGACATCCCTTAAGATAATGAATCTCATTTTTTTTTTGAGAAATAAAAAAATATATGTGTTATAGTTCTGTATTGTTCTAGTCAATAGGCCACACTCTTCTCTGGTATAATTCCCATGAATGTTAGTGTTAAGGATAAGTTCGATCAGTAGGTCTACAAATCTATTTCTCTGACATAAATAATAATATCTAAGTAACAAATAGAATAGTTAATATTTTCATTGACATTTATTTTAGTGACATGAGTAAAATTCCAATAGAGACACGGTTTATCAGTCAAACTCATTTCAGCAAAGAATAAGACACATACCTCTATATTTCTATATACCTCTGCAGTAACTATGACAAATTTTGTAATGCGTATTTTATCCCAGACTAAATCATTGTCCCCAGATGTTGGCAAGGAAATAAAATACTAGTTATGTTCTACTTTATTTTAGTATTTTGAGAAAAAAATGCAATTTAATGGAAGCCATATGGCTTAGAGCAAAATGAGGAAATTTATCTACAGACTAGGCATAACAGAGATTATTAGGACTCTCTGCTAGTGATTTAGGAAAAGTGCAAATGTACAGTCAGGTGGACAGATCTAGTCTCCCGCCAACCACAACTTTGAATATTCAGCCTCTCAGACATGAAATCTCTTGAGTTTTTAATATCTGTTTGTAAACTCAGAAGAAAATTGGAAAAAAAAAAATGCAGAGTGTATTTCTTCTCTGCCTCTTCTTCAGGTCAGAAGATTTCTTCTCTTCAATTCCTTCATCCATCTAGGCTCATCCATCTAGGCAATTGCACTTATGCGTACCCACTTAGGATAACTACCTGAAAAAAAAACGTACACCAGCTCCCTGTTTTCCTGGGTCAGAAGTTTATTTAAATCCACATGGTGGCATTCAGGTCCCTTGATTTAAGATGCAGCTTATTTTCTGGTCTTGAGTGGTCTCAGTTACCTTACCAGACTTGCAATGTACTACTGAGGAGGAAAAGAGATCTGACTGTGAGATGCAAGAAGTCAGCTAGTGATGGGAACCAGGAACCTCCATCACCACCTGGCTTTACAGACAAAAAAAATACAAGCACATATTGTTCCGATAAGGCTAAGTCAAACCTTCAGTCCTTCCACATAATGAATATCTCATCTGTAGCATTGGTTTTGTGAACATGTGATGACTTGATTGAAGACTGATTAATCTGTTTGGAATTCTTGGAGAGCTCCAGTAGCAATGCAAAGTATGTAAATAATGCGTTAATTACTATTTTAAAGTTTGTTTCCAATTTGGTATGTGCTTTCTGCTTAACAGTGGTTCCTGGGCTTGCACTGGAGAGCACTGCAGCAGCTCACAGGAAGAATCTGTGTGGATACAGTCTATAAGCTGCTATATGTTGGTTGACTTGATTTGTGCTGGTGGATCGATGGTTATTTTTGCCAGTGGAGGATTCACCCCCAGTTTTAAGTAGGATGTACTTACTGCTGAGCCGTTCTTGGCAAAATTATCCCAAAACTTTAAAAATACATATCTGCTTAGTTTTCAGCATAATTTCACTAGCTTCTCTGATGCTTTATAGTGTTTATAGCACTAAATAATTGTAATGCCATTGTGTTTCATACCCTTTATTTTCCTGTTTATGCACCATATGGTATTGATGTGTGTTATATTGCATATAACTCAATACAATAAACATAGCATTACAAAACAGAGTTGCTGCATTTTTTTTATTACAGGTAGGTTGCCTACTGTGATGAAAATAATAAAAAAATATAGGCAAATTATTATTCCCTTTCTTCCTACTTTTTATTCAAGAAATAACCCATGGTAAATTAGGTGCAATTTTCATGGAATTTTATACAAACATAGATCTTGGTATAAAGTAGTAAATAAGCTCTGCAATAATTTTATGGTTTTTACACTTGCTTTTTAAAATTAGCTTATGTTTGTAATGTTTTTCCTCAGAGGTTACTTGAAGAACATTCCTGAGGCTTATTGCAAATTCTCTTTTTTTTTCTGAAGGGAATGGATGCCAAGAATCTCACTTTTCAGAATTGAAACATTTATTCTTTTATACCCATTTGTAGATTTTTTTTTTCAATTTAACTAGAACACTCCAATGCTTATCCATCAGAGGTTCAAATTCTTAGTTAAGCTTACCGAGATGAGTTTTCCACTGCAGATGGTATAATCACTTAGAGAAATACCCTGCATGGCTTTAACGTTATGCACTTGATTCCAGAATTGGACCCAATATACAAAAAGGACAATGAAATAGCATTTTTTTAGGCAGTGCATGGAAAGGTTCAGAGGCCCACAGCCTTCAGCTTGTTTTTTGCCTTCCCCCAGCATAATAAGCAAGATGCAGGTAGAAAATATAAAGTGAGGCACTGTCCATCAAACCCTACTGTGGAGCATAGGTGCCTTGTTCAGGGCTGCAGGTATGTGTCTCTCTCTGCTATTGGCATCAAGAGTCCACATTCTCTCCTGAGGGTAAGTGCTCATGAAGATGGGCTTGAATAAATGAGGCAAAGCTCCTGATATGTCCTAGCTCTGTCTGAGGAGATCTTTGCAGTGGTAGATGCACCCAAAGCATCCTCCAACATGAGAGAACCCAAGCCTTCCTGTCAGCAAAGCCCCTGTCAGCTGCTTTAATGTGAGCACCACAGGGAGGGGAAGGAAGTAGCCTAAAGCAATTGCTAAATTCCTGTAGCAGGATGGAGCTTGACTCTGTTATGGTTAAGTACTGATGTGGGAGTGTCGGTACTTTTCCTGTTGCTACTCTTAAATCCAATGACTGTTTAATATAAAATGCAAAGTCTGTTCCATCATTTCATTCCCACCCACAAAGCCTAGTGATTATGCAGGGCCACGTTCCCCTTTATTGGCTTTCCATCCCTCTCTGGTGGATCCTGAACTCCTTTGCAAATCCTCAGCAGGGAAGGGGAAAGTCCTGCTCAGCCCAGCCTTCTCTTCATTGACTATAACATTCTTCTAGGAGTGTGATTGTGTTGAATTCCTAGTTTCTAAGACTGGTGGATAAACATAGAATCACAGAATCATGGAATGGTTTGGGTTGGAAGGGACCTTAAAGCTCATCCAATTCCAAGCCCCTGCCATGGGCAGAGACACCTTCCACCAGACCAGGTTGCCCAAAGACCCATCCAGCCTGGCCTTGAACACTTCAAGGGATGGGGCGTCCACAGCTTCTCAGAGCAACCTGTGCAAGGGCCTCACTCTCACAGAAAATGTCTTCTTCCTTATATCTAATCTAAACCTACCCTTTTTTAGTTTCAAGCCATTCCCCCTTGTTTTATCACTACACACCCTGACAGAGTCCCACCCCAGCTTTCCTGTAGGACTCTTCTCAGCACTGTAAGGACTCTATAAGGTCTCCCCAGAGCCTTCTCTTTTCCAGGCTGAACAACCTGATCTCCCTCAGCCTGTCTTCATAGGAGAGGTTCTCAAGCCCCTTGATCATCTTTGTGGCCCTCCTCTGGACTCATTCTAACACTTCCATGTCCTTCTTGTGCTGGGGGCCCCAGAGCTGAACGCAGTGCTCCAGGTGGGGGCTCACGTGAGCAGAGGAGAGGGGGAGAATCACCTCCCTCAACCTGCTGGCCACACTTATTATGATGCAGCCAAGGAAACGGTTGGCTTTCTGGGCTGCAAGCACACATTGCTGGCTCATGTTTTACTTCTCATCACCCAACACCCCCAGGTCCTTCTCAGGGCTGTTCTCAATCCATTCTCCACCCAGCCTGTATTTGTGCTTGCAATTGCCCTGACCCATATACAGGACCTTGAGGTTCACACAGGCCCACCTCTTGAGCCTGTCCAGGCCCTTCCGGATGGCACCTCTTCCCTCCAGTGTGTCAACCACACCACACAGCTTGGTGTCATCAGCAGTCTTGCTGAGGGTGCACTCAATTTCACTGTCCGTGTCATGGACAAAGATGTTAAACAGTGCTGGTCCCAATACTGACCCGTGAGGAACACCACTCATTGCTGATCTCCACTTGGATATTGAGCTATTGACCACAACTCTTTGAGTGTGACCATGCAGCCAATTCCTTGTGGTGGTTTTACCCTGTTGGGCAGCCAAACTCCACCACAACCAATCTCTCACTCCCCCTGCTCAAAAGAAGAGAGGAAGAGAAGAAAGTATACTGGGGAAAAGAAAAAAAAAAAATGCCTGCATAGAAGCATAGATGAAAGAAAAAATTTATATTATTCTCTACTTCCCATCAATGAGCAATGTTCAGCCACATAGTGAAAAGCCAGGCCTCAATATGCATACCAGTTGTTTTGGAGGACAGATATCTTCATAATGAGAGTCACTCCCTCTCCCTCTCCTTTCCCACCTTTTATTGCTGAGTGTGACACCGTATGGCATGGAGTATTCCTTTGTTAGGTTTAGGTCCCTGGCAATGTCCCCTCCCCACATCTTGCCTACCCCCAGTCTACTGGCTTGGGGGGGGTGGGGGTAGGGGAGGTTGGAGAGAGACTTGATACTGTGCCAGCAGTGCTCAACAGTAGACAAAACTGTTGTGATATCAGGGCTGTTGTAGCTGCAAGTGTGGAGCACAACACTATATGGGTCGCTGCTGGGAAAGTTAACTCCATCCCAGCCAGACTCAGTACACCCACCAAGTGGTCCATCCATCAAATCCATGTCTTTCCAAATCAGAGACAAGGATATCATGGGGGACAGTGTCAGGGGGCACTTTGAGACATACAGAAAGAGGTAGGGGGGCATTTGGGATCTTCATAACCAGAGAGGAGGGTGCATCCTAATTTTCATTTTGGCTTATAAAGTTTACCTAATCTCATTTATACCAGAGTCTGTGTTGAGTCTGGTTTTCCACATTTCACATGTGTCTGTTTCTCTGCTCAATTCTCTCTAGGTCAATGACAGTTCTTATACCAATTTCTGATACCAAGAATATAACATAATAAGGATAAGATGTAAAGAATGTATTATATCTTCATGTAAGTAAGGTGATCTTTTTCAATTTGTCACTTATTTTGTATAAATGAAAGGCTTTTTATCAGACAGATAAATATAGCAATTTACAACCTATATGGTACACAAAAGGGAATAAAATGCAAAAGGGATCAAATGCACAAGGAACTACTTATCTGTGCTGTATTCTAGAAGTTTTAATCTGAAAGAGGAGCAGCATGTAAGCAAATTCCAGCTAGCTTCTCACATCATCTGTTTGTCAAAGATGATTTGTGTGTTGTTTACATGTTAGGAGAACCTGTCATCTTTTAACACTCTATATTGCTTATATCAGAGCACTAAGCCTTTGTTGGTAATACATAATGGAAATTCATGTGTCCTGGATAATTTTTCCAATGTCAGTAACCCTGCCTTTGTCTTAACCCCCTTATGATTTAACAGGAACACAAGAAGAATGAAGCTACATCACCTGAATCCCCTTTTACTTCAGTTTTACACATGTGTAACTTAACCACCAGGAGTAAATCATATCTATCTGCATTAGTGATCTAGTCGTACTTGGTAGTACAAAAAGCATGTAGTGCAGGTCCCGCAGAAGGAAGACTAAGACCAAGTTCTCTACAGTCATTACTATTCAGCCTGCTGCAGCTGTGGCCCCCCTGGAATTTTAAGCAGAGACACTGCAGCGGCTCATTGGGAACAAGTGAAGCTGTTCCAAGTGCTGATTACTGCAGCAGAGCCTGAGCAAATTAATTAATAATTAGGTGTGAAATTAATGTACACCTTCTGTTTTCCCTAGTACTTTTCACATACTGATAACTTGCTTCTGTACCACCAAGGGACAAAGTAGATTTAAACAACATATGTGGGAATGAGCTAAAACTCTCCCCAGGTAAACCTTGTTACATTTGTTAGTTGTTTTTTTTTTTTTTTACTATTGTTTAGAGCTTTGTCTTAACTCTTTAAAATGTCTGATTTCTTAAGTATTAAATATTTTAGTACCTATTTAAATGAGGCTTAATTTGTTGATAAGGAGAAAGTGATATTTTGTCTCTAAGTGATATTAAATTACATTATGGAGAGATATGGTGTATTATTTAATTATATCTTATCCTGTTTTTTTGCGTTTTAAATATATTGTTTGAAGGTGCTTATATAGGATTGCTATCAGAAAATGGTGCAAGTTGATGTTAGGCCTGCAGTGCTATGTATAATTTAGCAATGTGTTGTTGGAGAGGTTTTATGTGTTTCTGTATGCCTAACAGATTTTATACAGAATGTTTTGTGAATCTTTCTTATGCAAAATACATGAGTGAAACTAAGCAGACCTGGCACCTTCCATATGAGCACCTAGTTATAGGCTGCACCAAAATGCAGTATGAATATTATAGGCATTTTAGTGAAATCATAGCTCTGACTGTCAACTGCAATATAGGGTGTAGAAAAATATCCTGGAAATCTAAAGCAACATAAACTGAAGTTTGAATCTTGTTCCTCTCAAAAGCTGAGGGTAGGGACTTCTTGATCTAACTGGATGACTCTGGTCCCTTTACTGTGTATACCCAATTTTTATGTCACTGCTCACCCTGTTAACTCAGACTGTGACTTTAGCTTTATTGATTTTTTGGATCTCTCCAGGCTCCTGGAGAGAGATTATGATACGTGTAGTACAAGGAAAATTTATGTAAGTGTGGAAACTTCTATAAAAGTGAGTAGAAATATGTTTCTAATATGGCTGGAGTTTAAAGAGCTTTTTCCCCTTTCATAGAACAGTAGAGAATTGGAAATCCTTTCATATACAGAGGTTTCACTGCAGTTCCAGGCTCATGAGTACCATTTTGGTAAACTAGGAACATCAGAAGATAAAACGACTTTTGACACACTCTAGCAGTCTTTGAAGTAGCTCGTTTATAATGCAGATAACTGCCTGAACTGTTCTTACTGTGTATACTAAGCAAATAATATGAGTGAAATCGAGCTAACCAGTCTTGTTCAGATTAGCTTTCTTGTCAGCTTGTTAGCAGAGGGACTTTCATGATCCCCAAGCTTGTTTGTTTTAGTGATGTACCAAAAGGTAACACTTTCCTTATTTTAGATGCTATTTACCATCAAAAGACCTAGGAATAATCTGCAAGGTAAATACTTAGGCTACTTGTAAACTGTGTTAATAAAATATTCCAGCACTTTAGGTTTACAAAGGGTAGTATTTGCATATAAATCCAAAGAACAGTTTACGTAAAGATTTTTAAAAGTCTGATTCATCAAAAATAAGTTACAATAATATGTTAGGATTAAATAAAATCTAAACATTATGACTGGACTTAAGTGGCTTGATTATACTTTTAAATTTCTGGCAATGTTTCCACTGTCCTAACAAAGTGATTTTCTATTTTTTCCTTTTATTTTATTATTTTCTGCTGTTTTCCTACTTGACTAAATATTTGTGCTGCACTGGCTGGCAGGGGGTGGCAGGCAAAACCCTTCCACTGCAGTTGCTGCTTGTGAAAGCCCTGTACATCACCTGCCACATGGAAGATGACTCCTGCCCTAATGAAGGACTGTACCCTCTCCAGGAGTTACAGAGTTGGTTTGTGACTTGCCACATCCCAGAAAGACATATTTTAAAGCTATCTTTTGTGCATTATAAGGAAGATCTTGATACACTCTTGGGTTAAAACATTATTAACACAAACTCCATCTCAGAAATATGCCAATGCATTCTTTACTGCAGGCAATACCTTCAGTAGAGCAGATAAAAGGTTTTGTGTTGTTGAGTCTTTTATTGTTTTTCTTTTTTTTGGGGGGTGTTTTTAATGAGTGGAATAGTCGTTCTTCTTTTAAGAACACTATAACTACAGGGTAGTCTTGACTTTTTCTTAAGGATTTCTAAACTAAAGTACAGATAGTTTCAGAGAGGTATATGTTATGCTGCAGGAAACTTTTTAAGGTTTGTCTCAGTTGCAGGTAATCAGCCTCATAGACATTTTGCTAGCCTTGTAAAATAGGTAGGTTAAACCATTTTCTAATATTAATTTATGAAATAAACTGTAGAGAACATGAGTAGGAAGAGAAAGCTGAGGTACAATAGATTATTTTTAGATACACTACTTCCCTTGGATATCCTTCAGTTTGGACGTGTAGTCAATTCACTTTTGTTCCATGAGCTGAAGAAGCTACAGAGTCAGTCTAACTGCTTATTCTGTTGTTTCACTTATGCTGCTAGATTATTATTGATGTCAACAGATCTCTAATGTGGATGTTGTGTTTCTTCCCATTTCTTCTCATAATTCCTTTCAAAGTTCATCCATTCTACTTCATCCATGCTGGAATCTCTTGAGTAATAAAAGTTTATTTATTCCATGCCCATTTTTCATCATCTTTTCTGATTATGGGCCTTTTGCTGTAACCACAAAGTCTTTTTCTGAGCAAAACCCTTCTCTTCTGTGTAAACATGTAAATATTCAGGTATACCTATGGTTGTAGAAAGAATAGCTTTTAATTATAATAATATTTCTTGATTTCATCAAACTTTCTCATACAAAGAGAGACTGGGAGATCTGGGCCTGTGTAGCTTGGAGAATAGAAAACTGAGAGGGGATCTTATCAATGTGTATAAATATCTGAAGGGATGGTGTCAAGAGGGTTGGGCCAGACTTTTTTCAGTGGGTACAAACTGAAACAAAGGAATGCCCAGCTGAATATGAGGGGGCACATCTTTACTGTGTGGGTAACAGAGCACTGAAACAGGTTGCCCAGAGAGGCTGTGGAGTCTCCTTCTCTGGAGATGTTCAAACCCCACCTGGATGCCATCCTGTGCAGTGTGCTCTAGGTGGGCCTGTTTGGCAGGGAGGTTGGACCAGATGATCTATAGAAGGCACTTCCAGCCACAGCCATTCTATGATTCTGTGATTCTGTGTAAGTAACAAAAAAAACCTGTCTTTCATTAATAACTCGGGTCCCTTTTGCTTTTCACCCTCTGGTGAATATATTTGCTTGCTGAAGGGAAGGAAATTTTTCCCTCTTTTCCCCTTTTTTTGCCTTTTTTTTTTTTTTTTTTTTTTTTATAGCTCATCTACCAGTAGGCCAGTAGATACATGTATCTGGGAATAAATAAATAAACCTCTCTATCTCAGTGAATGTGAAAAATAACTTTTACTGAACTTACTGAAAATGCTTGTAGTCTATGATTGCTCTGTGCCTTCAGTTGTCCTGTGTGTCCAAGGGCCTGTGACATGTGGTATGTGATTTTTTTTTTCATGGCAGATTCAATTTCAGACTTCTGTCTCTGCTTATATAAGGCACAAGCCCCATACCAGGGAACAATATTAAAATCTCTAAAACAACAGGATGACATGGATGTGTGGCATGCTTCAGATTTTCATTTCCACCACTTGAAGTCAGTGGGGCATGTTGAGGCACACAAAACTGCTGCTTTTAGATGGGACCTTCTCAAGTGTTTGCTTGTCCTCTGTTTCACTGCTTATGGTAAATCTACACTGGGCACACACCACTTGCCATTCACTCGTTTCTTTTACTGATCAGAGCATCAGGAATCTTTGGGATTAAGCTGCAATCTGTTCTTCATCTTCTAAAGAATTGAAGGCAGGGGTAACTCAGGGAATCTCTGCTCTCCTGTGTCCTTTTGAATCAGTACTGAAAAGATGCTGACTTTCCTGCAGTGCATTTTCTTTTTTTGTGTGTGCTTATTTAGTCCTTACACCTTTTCTTAGGAAAAGTGAAGCCATGAACTCTGGTCAGCTGATACAAATGCAATTCTTTCTGTGTTCAGAACAGTCTTCTCTGAGGCAGAGAACCTTAGAGAAAGTATTGAAGTACCTTCCCAGGATAACATCCAGAGCTGCTTTCAAACAGATTGCTAGGGCAAAAGCCAGACGTATGTCTTATTTTGACACCTAGCAGTTAGTGCTTTCAATGCTTGAATAAGAGAAAGAACCAAATGCCATTATCTACTGAAAAATATCAAACCTGAGAATGTAAGTTTCATCTCCATTTATTTTGTCATATACATTTCCTCGTCTTTCCAATCTGTATGTAGTTCACAGAAGCTTTGGGTTCTTAACAATCCTGAAGTTCACAAGATTTCAGTATATACTACTATAGTAGTAAAACACAAGACATTGCATTTTATGTCTTTAATTTGCTTTTTTTTTTTTTTTTTTTTTTTCCCCTCAGTTCCAGCCTATTTCTTTCTGTTCACCACCAGAAAACATCTGTTCCTCTTTGTCTCTTCTGCTGTACAGTTTTGCTTGATTTTTGTCATAGGAATAGGAGAGCAGGGTGGATTCAAAAGGTACCTGGATTATTTTAAATCCATGCAGCTCTTTCCTGAGCTTCATGGAAGTTCTGCCAGGATCTTCTTTCCTCTTCCTTGACCCAGCCTCTTACAGTCCCTCTTCCCTTTTAATGTAGGTCAAGGGTCTGAAGCATCTCTCCGGTGAGAAGAAGCTGAGAGAGCTGGGGCTGTTTAGCCTGGAGCTAAACAGGCTAAAAGGCTCAGGGGGGCATCTCATAGATGAATATCAATATGTGAAATGAGGGTGCAAAGAAGACAGATCCATGCTCTTTTCAGTGTTGCCTACTGCCAGGCAAGGGGCGATGGGCATAAACTAGAATGCAGGAAGTGCCAACTGAATATCAAGAAGTACTTCTTTACTGTGAGGGTGACTGAGCACTGGCACAGTTCACCCGGTGAGGTTGTGGAGTCTCCTTTCTTGGAAATCTTCAAAAGCCACCTAGATGTGGTCCTAGGCAACCTGCTTTGGGTGGTCATGCTTAAGCAGGTGGTTGGACCAGATGGCTTCCAACCATTTTGTGATTTCCAAGTTCCGAAAAGAGTTTGGAAAAGAGCCCCAGCATGTATCATTACATTAGACATGCTTCAGAGAAGAAAGCCCCAAAACTGCTATTATAAGGCTTGCCTAGTCTTCTCCCTTACATTTTCCTCCTTCCTAGCATTTTCCCTATGTTGTGCGTAGAAAGGTCAGCCCTTTGTCCTCTGAACTTTCCTGAACTTTGTGTGCTAGCCATAAGTTCACTTTATTATGAGAGGACGTCAAAGTCTATTTAAGTCAGTGGAAAGAGTCCTGATGATTTGGGAGGTTTGGATAAAGACCATCGTACCATAGAACTGGTGCTGCTGCATAGGATTTGTTTCTGTGCACAATAATGACCTCATCCAGCAAGTCAGAGGAATGCTCACCCTAATATTCCCCTGTACGTTTGTGTGTTGTTATAGGTAGTGTCAGCTAGAGTTGCAGTGAGGAGCTCTTTCTTGACTTGTGTCTTGAGCTTTATGAAAACTAATTGCCTTCTCAGTGATGGTAATATCAAGAATTTTTGCTCCTTTTTCACAAAGTTTATATATATATATTTAGTGCAGCAGCCAACCAATTCATACAGTCTATCTATAAATTTACAGTGCTGCCTCACATACCAAATATTTCCAGGCTATGCAACTTCCTCTAATTTTCATCAGGAAAAGCAGAAAACATCCATTCTCAATTGTTACTGATATTTAGCCAATTTTTTCCAGCTTTACTTTATCCTTTTATATATATATATATATCTGTGGCTATGGTTACATTACCCCTTAGTCAAAGTTTTCCTAAGTTTGATGTATTTAGGACTTTTAATTCTAGTTTATGATTAGTCCTAGCCTTCTGACCCTTGTTGCTCCTCTCTGAACCTCTTCTTCATTCAGTGATGTTCTTCTGCTTATTGAAGTGAATTTAAAAACTTCCAATTCCTTAGCTAAGTTATCCCATTCAAACTTTGTCAATTTGTCAAACTTTTTCATTTGACAGATAAAATGACACAGCAAGATGAACATCTGACATTTATGTTTTTAATGAACCATTAAAAAAATCACTGTGCAAAGCTTGGAGTTTCTTTTTGCCACATGTAACTGTGTGCACCTGGGTATTCATGAGTTCTTGGCTTAACGATCACAAGATTTTTCCTCTGTAAACCTATCTTGCCAGTTACTTTTGACCCTGCAATGTAATTTTAAAATTTTACAAGGCTTTCAAACTAAATCAGAATAGTCTCTGGGGTCTTTTATTTCTTCCCAATAACTAGAATTGCGTATGTTTTTAAATCCTTGTGTGTGTCATGTGCTGGATTTGTTCTTTAAAGTTATGTTGAATAAATACAGTACAAACTCTAGGTAAGCAGGTCCACAGATAATGTTTTTGTTGTTGATATTTACAATCCTTTCCTCTCATTTTATTAAGATTTCTCAACTTTTTTTTTTTTTTCTGCCAACTTATATGATCAATGCAGTTTATATTAGAAAAAAAAAAATCCTTCATCAAGGAGAAAAGGGGTGACTGTACAAATGATAATTTTGCTACTTTACACAGCCAGCAGTCACACTGTCAAAAAATCATCCTGTGAAGCAGGTAAGCTGTTTGTTCAGTGATAACTGTGAATCAGAGCCAAGAGAGAAGACAATATCATTCATGTCAAAACCAAAACCTCAAATAATTTATCACATTTAGTTTATAGTCCAAGAGAATTTAAAAGAGGATAAGACAAAGAAAATGATTAAACATTGCGGAGAGATTGCTGATGTTTTCTCATTCAGGTAAGTAAATGGTGAATTGTCCCTCTACTTCTTAATGTCAGGCTTGGAGAGGATTCCTGCAGGTCTTCTTTTAAGGCATATTCAGACCTCTATCACTTGAAGCTGAGAAAAGACACAGGACAGCCTTTGCTGTTGTTGCCATACACCACGTAAGGAAGTGACACTATGAAGCCTCATGGAAAGGAGAACACTGGAACACTTGATCCTTCATTTCTACCTAGGTGTGCATTGATCCCCTTCTCTTATTCTCATGAGGAGAATCTGCTGATGTGATGCTCTCTGAAGAGTGCTGTGTGTTAATAACAAGATTGTGTGGATGATTTCTTAATCAAAGTTGCACAACCAAATGTTGGTGAGAACCTTAGTATAGCTTGGATCAGATTGCCAGTCTAAGAACTGATTCCTTAGTCTTTCTGTCACCCTGGTAGCGTATTACTGTTTTCTTTCTTTTTTTTTTTTTTTTTCTTCTTTTTTCCATCAGCAATCTTCCTTTCTTAATTTATGGCAAATTCACAGAATCACAGAATTTCTAGGTTGGAAGAGACCTCAAGATCATCGAGTCCAACCTCTGACCTAACACTAACAGTCCCCACTAAACCATATCCCTAAGCTCTACATCTAAACGTCTTTTAAAGACTTCCAGGGATGGTGACTCCACCACTTCCCTGGGCAGCTTGTTCCAATGTCTAACAACCCTTTCAGTAAAGAAGTTCTTCCTAATATCCAACCTAAAATTCCCCTGGCGCAACTTAAGCCCATTCCCCCCATTCATTACAAAACCCCTTTGAGAGTAATGAGCCTTAATAGCAGCCTCTCATTATTTTTCTTTTTTTTTTTTAATTTTTTTGCTTGCTTTTTTTGTTTGTTTGTTTGTTTTTGTTTTTAATCTGTTTATTGATATCGCTGCTGGATATCTTTTCAGCAGTAGCATTGGGTTTGGAAATCGCTCTGAGAACTAATATTTGAACAAAGGGTCCCTACTGAACCCAAGGCTCTAAAAACTAGGAAGCTAAATTACCATCTTCCTTGGAGTCCAAATATTCTGACAATGTGTGTGTGGTGGCCTGCAGCAGTGTTTTATAGGTGAAAGGAAGACACCACTGGAGTGTACAAGGGGGATAATAATTGCTTAAAGGCCATGAAAGCCAGAAGGTGTTCAAACACAAAGCATCCTGAATGATCAGAACAGGTAGTTTACCCACAGGCAGAAGGTAAAGGAATGCAGGATTTTTCTGTTTATTTATTTTTGACTCTCTTCTTGAAAAAAATCATTAACATTACATGAAAAAAAAATGTGGAGGAATGGAGATTTGAATTGAACAGAAAATAAGATGTTATTTTGTGGGGTTAAGAACAGGTATATTCTTTGGAAGTTTCTGTTGTGATTGTACTTCTCACTTGGTGCTCCTGATTTTATTTTATTTTATTTTTTTTTTTTACTTTTCATAAGAAGTCCTACTGATTTTAAATAAAATGTTGTGAAACAGCATCTTTTGCAGCCGTGTCCATTTTGTTTCAAAGGTTGTTGAGAAAAAGTATATTTGGAGACAACATCATTGAATTTGACTGAATTGTTATTTCAGCAATGAAAATGAATCTGTTATGTTGTCTTATGAAAATTCTGGTGGACTTTAAAAACAGTCTTCATTTGGCTTAGTGAATGCGGTTCTGAATATGGTGCTGAAGCACATTCTCATTTATGTTGGCTAATGGCACAGTTAAGAAATAACCTTTGGAAACATATTTTAGAGTGATAATTAGTTACTCTCCTTTTCCTACGTTGAAACTGAAATCTTTCCATCTCCAGAGTATTAGGTTCTGCCCACCTTTATTGCTATAAGGACAGAAAGTGAAGTAGGGATGATCTTAGCTTTTTAACACTTTCCATTAATAACATTCATGCAGGTCTTTCTGAAATATTTTCTTATCGTATTATTTGCAGGAGGATTTTGACAGGAAAATCATGCTTTATGAAATATTCCTTCTTTATCCTGTTAAATTCTGGCTGGCTTCTACTGAGATATAAATGCTTAATATTGCCATTTCCTTTCTTTCATCCAGAAAAGAAAGAATATTGGCAGGAAGATGAAATAATCATGAATTGTGAAGCTCTATGGCTCAGCTGATTCTGCCAAAGCAGAAAACAATTTCTCTTTCCAATGCAACCCATATATGATGCCAAAATACCATGTTAAGACAGTAGAATGAGATCTACTCCAAATCTGCTGCAGAACCCACCAAGATCCATGTATGATGCAGATAGGGAGGAGGAGAGAAAAAAAAAGTCCATGTTTTTAATTATCTTCCTGACCCTCGGATGGGCAGACCAGATAATTAGCATCCCTGTTTTCATCACATGAAGATGTATGGAGATGAAGACGGGAAGAAAGTTGTGGCAAAATCAGTTTGGGCAGTGAAACATAACCTAGAAGTGTCTCAAAACTTAGCAGCTACACATCTGTTGTATATCCCTCTATCCCTCCCTTCTACTGTTGGTAGGAAACTCACTCATTCACGCGAACTGCATTGCCCCAGGTGCTGTCTAAACACAAAACAGAAAGACTGGCAGTCCCTGGCCTGGTTTACAATCACAGCATACAAATAACAGGAACAAGCAAGAAGCTGTGTACATTAAAAAGAAAAAAATAGATATAGACCTAAGTTGAAATTTGGAAGTGTTACATGAACATTTCCTGTAAAACTGCCTTCCAGACATCTCAGTAGACATTTAAGTATACTAGGATTGGGCACATACCCTAAACACAGGTTTAATATGCAAAGAAATGTTAAACGTAATATTTCTTTTTCATATTTAACATTTCAAGCGATAAATCAGATTTGCCTGACATGGTTAAAAATATGCAAACAAATGTGTATATACAAGTTTAATAATAAATGAAACTAAAGGCATTGTTTTGATAATGAATTAATTTTAATGGACTATGCTCATCATTGTTTTTTGGAGGTGGGGATAAAAAAAAAAAAAGAAAAAAAAAGGGCTTCCCTCAGATCCATGTACAGATTTCGGCAGCTTTGGTGGGATGTTATATCCCAAGCCTTAAATTCCACTGTCAGGCAATGTGAGAAAGAGATCATGAAAGCAGTGGAATTTAATGAATTGGATTCCCAAAGACATCCAGTTAAAATGAATTTGCGTAGTTAACTAAATGCTGCATCCACTCATAAGTTTTCCAATTCATCTAGTAAAGTAAAAGGAAATGTAAGAGGATATTTTTTATGGAGAAGATGAAATGATCTATGAACAGAATAGTCTCTAGGACACTGATCCCTGGAAAAATCATGGACTGAGTCCCCCTGGAACACATTTCTGGGCATGTGAAGGAGCAGAAAGTGACTGGCAAAAAACTAGGATGGATTTACCTTCTTTACTTTTTTTTTTTTTTTTTTTTAAATAAAATTTTGGCTGACCAACCTGATTGCCTTCTATCTTAAAATTGCTAATTTTATGGAACTGGTGAGAGCAAAGAATGCCATTTACCATGATTTAGCAAGGCTTCCAGCAGTATCTCCTACAATAATGTTGAATCTAAGCTGAGGTGTTACAGTGTGAGTGAGTGTTTACTAGATGGGTAAAAAGCTGTGTGGGTGGTTGGTCTCAGACAGTAGTTAATGGATCATACTTATGCAGGCCGGTGACAGTGGATTACTGCCAGGATCTACCTGGGGACCCATTCTGTTTTATCATCACTGCTAACAACCTGGAGGAGATGATGGACAACACTCCCACCAAGTTTGCAGCACACCCCCCTCCCCCGCCCACCTCCCCAGTACCTACAGGGAGCTGGTTAAGAGGGAGTGAGGCTTTTCACAATGGTGAAATGTGTGAGGATGAGCGACAGCTGAACCAAGCGAGAGAGGTTCAGAATGTAAAGAGGGAGAGACTTCCTCCCTGAGTGGTCAGCTGCCCAGAAAAGCTGTACCAGCTCCATCCTTGAGGTAACCAGCCCCAGCCTCACACAGCCCTGAGCAGCCCAGCCTGGTCTCAGGGCTGAGCCTAGGCCACGGACATCCTGAGTGCCCATCCAACCTCTGCTGTTTGTGACTCTGTGCTTCTGTAGCTTCTCCTGAGATTTTTGATAAAACATTGGGTCTGTGGGTAGTCCTGAACAGGACAAAAGATGTCACAGACCACAGATTTTATTTTATTTTATTTTATTTTATTTTATTTTATTTTATTTTATTTTATTTTATTTTATTTTATTTTATTTTATTTTATTTTATTTTATTTTATTTTATTTTATTTTATTTTATTTTTCCCTTGGCCAGGGTATGGCATCACAGAAAAACACTGGTGATTTTTGAAGCATTTTGATGGGTATCTTTTGTACAACTGTCACTTGCTGCATTCTGACAAAGACTGTCAGAAAATGATGCTAGGTTTTTGCTACTGAAAGGCTTATTATGTAAGTAACTTTTAAACTACTTACATGAGACACCAGATGTTGTTAAAATCTATTAATGCTGAACAATATGTTACTCACCTGAAAATTTAATCTACTGTGGGCTCTGAACAGTTCTTAAAAATGAGGTCCTTTTTTTTTTTTTTTCTTAATTAAGAAAAAAAGAAGATAAAATCAAAGTGAATTAGAAATTCACCTATTTATTAATTTAAGAGGAACACTTGCTAAGTAGCAATTCTGCTTACTTAAAATTGAATTTATTTGCCTGAATGAACACTGAGTTAAAAAAAATTCATCATGAAACCAGATGAACACAAAAAGCCAAGTGCAGCACTCAAATGCATTCACACAGCTATTATTGACTTGGGACAGGATTGGCTCAGAGTGTGGAAATGGATAAACCTTTGCCAAGGGAAGAAAAACTGAGCCAAATTTCAGAAACCACATCACAGGAGCATTTCCCCGCTGTGCCTGTGGTTGTGGTCTGGTGGTCTGCTGAAGTGAGGGAGAACAGAAAAGCATGAAAATCAGAAAGACAGATATGTCTGCCGGCACCGAGCAGCAAGGGAGCTGCGCTGCAGTGGCAAGGTGCCTCAATGACTGCAAGTCTTTCCTAAAAGGTGAGAACTGCACTGGAAAATTATTATATATAATTTATATTATGTATTATTCATATATATAATAAAAATTAATTTAAAAAAAAGTTTATTAATTTATTAATTCTTTACAGTCATTTAAAGAATGGTGGATGGGTGTGCTTTGTAAAAATGGCATTGAATGGAAATCTGCTCCCAGAAATGAGGGGCAGGATTTTGGTAGGGCTAGGGGGCTCCTCCATTGGTAGTGATGAGCTCTGCCCTGTTGTGTGGACAGTACAATAAATCTCATGCTTCTACACTGATGCCAACGCCTGTGGCCATTGATCTGGGCACAAGCACCTGCCATTCGGCCCACTCTGACTATGAGTATACTGGCTAGGAAATTACCATGAAAGCAACAGCAGCTGCTCTGTGGTGTGAAGCTGTGGTGGTGGTAAAAATACTTAGGGAAAAGTAGGTGCTTCCATCACTTTAAGCTTTTCTTTCAGCACCCCACTGCACTGCCCCACATTCCTACTGATATACTATGCAAATAAAATGCAAAAATTTGAATTTCCCATGATGTGTGCTATAAATGAAGTCTCAACTCAACCTGAATTTAGTAATATTTATAAAAGAAATATTTATAAAAGGTATAAAAGGCAAGTAAACAGCGCTGGGTGTGCGGGGAGTCTACGCTCCACCAACACGCACACACGAACATCAAACATTCTAAAAATACAGAACATTGTTTTTACATACTGTTATATATGGAGTGGTAATTCGTGTCGAGAAAATGGTTGATATTAATAAAGAAGAGGGAAGTTTGGGAGTGTGGCCATGAGGGTTGGAAAGCCCTGTGGTTGAGATAACATTAGACTCTTAACGGTGAGGCCATCAGGAATGTAAAAGAGTTTAGAGGGAACAAAGAAAGGTGATTCAGGAGACTCTATGCAGTCTCAGGTTGCTTGTTCTCCAGCAGTTAAGGCATGGAAGTTTCTGGGTGCTTGCTGTTGTTGTTATATTCAAAGTTGTTTGACCAATGAAAAGTTGTTTTGAAGAGAACTGCTGTGGGGAGAAGGGTATAAGAGGGGATCCTGCCCTTAAGATAAAAAAAAAAAAAAAGAAAGACAATGCGATGTGATGAAGTTATGTCATCAGTAAAGAAGCAGAAAGAAGGAATGAAAAGGAACAGGCTAGCAGAATAGAATGGAGACCAGGACGGGAACAGGCACGTTGATCGCCTCATGAAGATAGGTTCGGCCAAACTCAGCAAACCGCTCAGAGAAGCTCATACTTGAAAGGAGTTGGAAATGGAGAGAAGCTCGAGCTGAGAGAAGCGGAGCCGCGCACACAACTGCCTCTTGCTGGTAAGCAGTTGCGCATTATGGGTAATCATACGCCCTTGGAAACAAAGACTGTCCTGGTAACCTTACAGCTTATTCTCCTTATTAACAATCGGACAGTTTATGATCCTGAAACATGGGACCAAACTGAGGTCAAGGTGTGGGACTCTGCAACTAAAAATGACAAGGTTGCAGTGGGATTGCTCGGCACCTGGCGAGCAGTCTCTGAGGCCTTAAAGAGCCATGTGGAGCCACAGTCACAAACGCGTGGCTTGCCAGATAGTGAGGGAGCTGTGGGCTCGTTTACTGATCCGACTGCTGCGCCATGGGCCCCTCTGCTGCTACAGCCATCGCAGGCTTTTGCTGTTACGCCCCCTGCTGACCTGGACGTGCCTTTTGACCCAGGCTTATTGGCCTTGAAAAGGAGATGGATATGCTTTTTCTTCGATCCAGGAAGAACGGGATACATAAGGCCGAAGATACTGAAGCCCGAGTTGCTTGACAACTTAAAGCGAGACATACTGTTCAAAAGGAATGGAAAATGGAGACTTGTATGTAATCAGGAAAAGGAATGGAAAATTGAGACTGTTAAGTCATGGAACTTAAAGGATTTTTTGTTACCTTTTCTAATTGTACATATGTATAGGCGTACTCAAGTTTAGTAAGTCATGGAACTTAGAAGATTGTTAACTTTCCTGATTGTACGTATGTATAGGCATACTTGGGTTTAGTATGTAAAGCAATGTTCTATATATTTAGAATGTTTGATGCTCGTGTGTGCGTGTTGGTGGAGCGTGGACTCCCCGCACACCCAGCGCTGTTTACTTGCCTTTTGTACCTTTTATAGCTTTTATACATTTTATAAGTATAAATATTACTAAATTCAACTTGAGTTGAGACTTCATTTGTAACAATACTAAACCCTAGTATGCCTATACAATCAGAAAAGGTAACAAACAATCCTTTAAGTTTTTAGTTGCAGAGTCCCACACCTTGACCTCAATTTGGTCCCATGTTTCAGGATCATAAACTGTCCGATTGTTAATAAGAAGAATAAGCTGTAAGGTTACCAGGACAGTCTGTTTCTAAGGATGTATGATTCCTCATAATGCGCAACTGCTTACCAGCGAGAGGCAGTTGTGTGCGCAGCTCCGCTTCTAATGTTATCTCAACCACGGGGCTTTCCAACCCCCATGGCCACACTCCCAAACTTCCCCCTTCTTTATTAATATCAACTATTTTCTCGACACGAATTACCACTCCATGTATAACAATGTGTATTAGAAATAGTGCTTACACCGTAAGTTAATGTATAACCCTTCCTGCTGTGAAACATTCAGCCTATGCCTGATTGCTGTGAAGAACAGGAAACCGTCGTCCATCAAAGAAAACAAGCAGGCAGCTTGGTTGCAGTGAGCTATAAGGCTCTCTGTCAGATGAGAGAAAGACAGAGCATGAGTCAACTGTGAAGCCTGCACTTCTACCACCAAGAGGGCAGTGCTTAGCCAATACTGCATATTAACTCAGCTGATTCAGCAGCTGTGTGAGCTGAGCACTGTCTGAAAGGTATTGTGCTGATACAAGCTTGCTATATGACTGGGTAGTGGATGTAGTGAAAAGTCACAGTATCTTTGCATCTCTCCACTGAGGCTGCTTTTATTTCCCACTGTACAGCTTTCATTGGAATGATGTAAACAAATGCAAAGCACTGATGTGGCTGTGCATTTGATTTTAAAGATGACCAGTGTATTACAGATATTTTAAGTATAATAAAATGCAATGTGAGAAAATATATTTTCTTTGCCCATTCAAAAAATGCTATCCAGACTGCACAATTGCTGTTTGGCCTCCTCTGACACAGCTGCTTGATGTTCTTTGCTACATTTACTTCATTTTTATATGTTGCTTCTAGCTAAGATTTTCTCTTAATTCTGAACTTTCTGTATTGTTCAGTGCAATTCTAATCCTCAGGGAACAGCCAGCCCTCACTGCACCCTGACAATGTCTTTGGAGGGCAAGGAGAACCAGAAATGAATTATGGATGCACAGTGATGTCTCAATACATTTTAATGACAAGACTAGATATGAAGAAAATACAGTCTATGGCCTGAATAACATGACAGTGGCGAACTCATCAAGGACAGAGAAAAGGCAGAGAGGCTGAACTTGTGCTCAACTGGTGAGATCATTTCTGCCACATGGATTTTGCAGTGGTTGCAGTGGCATGAAATAAAGCACCACCTGGTATCAGTTATTTAAAGTGAGAGAGGTGGCTCCTTTAAATGTAGCAAGCCACACAGTGGTTCTTCTGCCCACTTTGATCATATAACTCCAAAGAGGCCATGTTTGGAACAAGGTTCCACTAGCATGAGACAGGGGACAGTCCTTCAGAGCTCCTTCTGAGCACTCTGAAACACTGTGTATCCCTGTGTATCCATGCCCTGAAGCTCCTTGTTTCTCACTGATACTTGCATCAACTCTTGGAGATGAGAGAAGACTCACCAAAGAAACTAATTAAGAAAGGTATTGTGGTATTGCAAGAAAAAAACATACCTTATGAATAAAACACTCCAACTTCCTTTTTTTTTTATACCCATCTTCTCCAAATAATGGCATTTGTTCTGTGAGTGCACCAGTATATCCTGTGGTGCTTGTCCATAAAAATAGCAAATTGAATGTTGAAATTTCTTTTTAAGGAAGCTGGATTAAGAGCTTTCATTCTTCCAGTTTAACTAATTTTGAAAATAAAGCTACATCTTTAGGGATGCCAGAAAGCCCAGTAAAACTTGCAGCCTCTTGCAGACTCAGAACAGATTCTGTTGGTTGGAGTAGGAGGGGAGAAAGAAAGACCAGGAGAAAAAGAGGAAAAAGTTTGGAGGAACTTTAGTGAAAGAGGTAAATTGAAGGAGGAGCCACAGTGAAATTTAAGTTACCCTTATAAATAAACAATATACACATATATATAAATATATATATATATATATATATATTTTTTTTTTTTTCCAGAAATGCAAAGCTGTGAGCCAACGGATGGAGTAAACTAATTGCTTGGTGCCTTCTGCATTTGCTGATGGGAACTGTTTCTTGCTGGATGTAGAGCATGGAACATTCCTGAATACATTAATGCTATAAACTGTTCATAGATTAGCATTTGCTGTCACACAAAGACTTGAATTAGAGAAGGAAATGACCCAACATACCAACTTTACAAGAGACTGTTAAACTCTATGCAGATCCACTGCAGGCAAGTAAGTGACTGACCCAGCAGTGATCTGAGAGCATTGCAAAATCTTATCTGCAAGCATAGATCCTGTTTGTGCCTGCAGGCAGCATACTCGATTTACAGCCAAAGCCAAAAGCCCTTTGAAAGTTAGCCCTTAAGGTCATACCCTCTGTCCTTATGTCTGTCAAGGATTTTTCCCCTGGAGGTTATTTCAGAATTTTTTCTAGTGCATGCTTGTCCAATTTTATTGTCTGTTGTTTGGTGGATTTTTTTTTTTCCTTTTTTTTTTTTTTTTTTTTTTCTTTTTTTGGTTGGTTTAGTTTGGTTTGGTTTTTGTTTTTCCTGTGGCAGAAACAACAACTGTTGTTTGGGGGAGGCCAGATCATCCGATTTACATTTTGTTTATCCAGTCTCACTGCTCCTATCTTGAAAATAACTCCCAATGTAGTTTTATACTGCAATTCATTATCATAGTATCTGATCATCTTTCAAGCCAAACAACGACAACAATGAAGTCCCTAAAGGAATTCAAAGAGTCTCTGTCTTTTTTTTTTTTTTTTTTAATTATTATTATTATTATAGATCTTTGCTCATACTAAGGTTTGTGATTTTTAGCTGTTGTGATTTAAATTGTTTTAAGAATTATATTTTTCCATTTTGCAACGTGGGCCAGGAGGGTTAGGGTGGGATAAGAGGAAGTTGGGGGGAATTGATCTTTCTCAGCACAAAGCAGGGTGGTTCTTAGAAGAAGCAGAAAGTTTAAGGTTTTACTGTGTTTCCTAAAGGAGGTCAGATAATAATCTCTTCTGATTGTTTTCTTTTCCACAGCCGGATTCCTACAAGGAATGCTTTGTCTCTACACTCTCACAGGCTTTGCCCTATGCTTTTCAGCTTGGCACTGCTATAGAACAGCTGTCTCCATAGCAGATATTTTACCCTCTAAATGTTTGCATACACTTAGCACATCTCTTCAGAAATGCCACACTGACAGTATTGAGCTTTTCTGGTTTAATATTTTACCATGGCTTTCTCAATGCTCAAGGTTTTTTAATTTACCTGTTTTAGCTCTGTAAACTCACTGATTTGCATCCTTTCACTACATCTATTCTTTCCTACCATATCAACAAGAACTTTAAGTATCCTGCTAGGTAAATCTTAAGGCATTTAGAACTGTAAATCTCAAACACAATAAAGGCAGAAACCTTAATTTGTTTAAAGTATTTACATTAATTAAAACTGCTAAATGGAAGTATTTTATAAACTAGCTAGTTTATAAAATACTGAAGCCAGTTCCTTGAGATGATTCTAGGGGTCTAAGAATAACAAACAAGACAAAAAAATACTTTCTTTAATGGAGTAGCTGCTAACTAGGAGAATAAACAAAATGGATTCAGAAGGGATTAGTGGCACACTGGTAAATGCATACAAGACATGTAGGCAATCTAAAAATATTTTATTGTTTCTCTTGGTTTTGCTTACTTTACATTAGTAAATTTGTCCATTGGAAACCATCCTTCATTTACAATATTGGAACTGGTCGGAGTTCTGGCTAAAATAACTGGCTAAAATTAATTTTCAAAATCTCCATAATTATGAATCACATAAGCATGAGCTGAAAGAAAACACAAACTGAATTAATTCAGGTGTGGTCCATGTCAAGTTATGGATTCATAAACTTCAAGTTAAATAATTTTTCTGCTAGACCTCTTTTGGTATTAAACTGCTTAGCCTTTTTCCCTGACAGACTCTCTGCAACAGAAAAGCACAAGAGCTCAGAGGCTCTTGCAGCAATCACTAGCCTTTACTTCCACTCTGTCTACATCTGAGTCATTAATTTTCCCATCATCAATGCTGAGAATTAAAGTACAATTAACGATTAATGAAACCATTCTTTTTAGTGAACTCAAAGGAGTCTCATAAAATTATTTCTACCCCTACCTACACTCTTAGTGATGGAGTACAGGCAAGTGCTAATCTGTTGGCTATGTGAGACATGCTGCTGTGCAGGACTGAGCAACACAAAGCCACGTTGCATGGTATTTAGAAGTTGTCATTGTCAGTGAGGACTGTAAAGTACCCTAAAGATATACTGAGAATGCTTTGGAACAATATTAAGATAACAATGGGAAAATAATGTCTGTTAATAAAATCAATTCTTATTCAGAATTAATTTACATTAAAATGCCTTGGTTAAGTATAGGTTTCTTTTGTTATACCTCAGTACACTATTGTGGCTATAGGCTTTGAAAGTTTCTTAGAGGGCATGGGATTTCTATATATCCTGTAGCCTCTTTCTAGCAGTTCAGCCGATTCTCTCCCTGTCCCTCACACACACCCTTCACAAATACAATTATCCTAAACAATGAGGACATGTACTGTTAAAGATTACTTGAATAAGTAGAGAAAAATTCACAATAGCCAAAATGTGGATGCCTAGGAAATCTAGAGCAAACTCGGAGATAAGTTTGCTGAGTTTAAGAGTCCGCTACATGGGCATTTTTTTAAGCTCTAAATTTAACCTAGCTGCACAAACATAGATGTCTAGTACATTTGAAATATGCTAGGAAGCTTGAGAAATGCACATGGTATGAGTAAAGATGTCACAAGGATCTGTGTAAGATCCATGCACTCCTGGGACAGCACCTGAAGGTGAGGTGGGTACCCAAACATAATGTGCAATTGATTCATGCTTTAAGGGCATGTGGCAACCTGAGAAATATAAATTTAGAAGTCTACATGTTGGTGTTTAAATGCATCTCAATTTTCTTAGATTCACATATTTGTCCATAGCAAGCAAGACAACACAACCAGTGGTGTCTAGAGTGTAAACAGGCTGGCCAGTCAATAAGCAGCAAAATCAGTTGTCTAAAACAGGTATCTAATACCATCTATTTGAGATGCTCGAGGCACATTGTTTGGTATCCAGCTGCTCCAGAAGGGTGTAGGCATCCTGTTTGTCCTGTGTCACATCTGACAGATACATACAGTCATCTCTATGCTTTAGGACATCTCAAATGGCACTAGATGCCTGTTTTAGTCCACTGAGTCAAGCCATGTGTGTTTCTTTCACGTGAGCTTAAAGTGAAGGTGGGTTTCAATGAACTTAAGGTGAACTTACAGGCAAGTCTTGCTAGAGAGCTGAGAATCTCCTGTATCTCTGTGATTTTCTCCCAGCCCCATGTAGATGTCTTGGATATCCTAAGTGTACCTATCAAATGTCACTAGCCACATTTTAAATACACACAGTTTCACTATCTGCAATTCATGCAACTAAATTTCATACTTAATGTCTCCTTAGCTCCTGTTTAGGTTTTTAGGTGCCTATATCCTGTGTATGAAACAGTGCCTTGTCATTTAAGTATAACATGGTAGTCCAGTCTATTTGCTTTTCAGTAATACAATCCTCCCTCCTAACTTTAACGCACATGTGGAAATGCATTCTAACGTAAGATCAAAGCCATGAACACAGAAGTTATTAGATGAATGACAGGTGAAGACACTCAACTCCTTTTCTTTATGTCTGAAATAAAATGAAATGAAATAAAATTTTAAGATTTCTTACCTGAAGATCAATGTAGTCTTAGCAGTGTCTTGTTTAATGCACTTTTTAGCACACACACAAAAAAACACAACCCTGCTGTCATAGAAGATTTTCATCAAAGTTACATCTCTACTGTAGTATGTTATTCTTAGCAATTTGGAATTTTTCAAAGTAGAGTGACAACTCATCATTTTGAAGTGATGTTGTCACTTAAATTAGAACTCACAGTTTTTGTTTTCCAGTGACAGACACACACACATACACACAAAAGACATCCAGTTTTCTATATCAAGAAAATACTCCTTCACAGATGACAGGAAAAAGAGGCTTAGGTGTTTGGCATATTAGAAGCTGACTGTAGTTATATTTCAAAGAATGAATGCACAAGGTAAAAATGTGATACTTGTCAGTTTCCTAACACAAAAACATATTTCAAAGCTGCACAGTTCAATTCACCTTGAAGAACTCCTTACCTAGTCCTAGAAAGAGCTCTGGTTCAACGCACATCAAAATGGTGGGAGTTTCATAATGGAAACACAGAATTTAGTTCAATCTTCTCAAGGACAAACCTGGGCAACAGCTTTAGGATGTGTCAGTGGAGGAGAAAAAAAAATATAAAAACAATAAAAAATATTCTAGCAACAAAATAGGAATTATTTTTGTTCCATGTTATTCTTAACAGTCTGGAAGTGACTGGTACTTGAAAATTAGGCATCATACTCCTGCTGCTGAGGTTCCTGAGCTGTTTATTCAGTAAGAATAAACCCATGCTCTGCAGCTGCAACTTTCATCCACAGAAAAAGTAAAAGTTAGTGGTGGTAAAAAATATGAGACAAGAACCTCCAGTACAGACCATAATGATTGTGCAGCAAACTGCTTCAATGTAGCTCTTCCCTTACTAAAATTCCTGGTGTCCAGATAGAAATTCCAACTACTGATGAAGGCAAGTTATTGAAAAGAAAAAGAAATTAATTGTAAAGCAAGACTGCTCTTCACCATACCAAAATGCTTTCTCAGTCTCTTACCCTGGAAGTCATCCCACTGAAACTCAGTATGAGTTCCTGTGCAGAAAGATCCTGTTTATTTCACTAAAACCATTTAAAAAATGAAGGGTACTTGTGGAGTAGGGTAAAGCTCCACAACTATTATTGAGACAGCACCATATGCAGCAATTTGGCTGTGACATTAAAACCATGCACCCTGCACACCCAGGCAGATGACACTGTTAGACCGATATAGCCTGGATTCTGACAATTTTCCAGTTTGTGCAGCTGTTGGGAACATATGGACTTTAATGTTTCTGTGGTTAGTGATTCTTCCTTTTGCTCTTCCTTCTATACAAACACACACACACCAGCCTGGCTCTACTGAGCACACTGAACATTAAAATAACAGATTTGCTTTCAGACCAGGACAGTAATGGATTCAACTCACCTGAATTATTGAATAGGCTCATTGCCTTCCAATAGATCTGAATGTATTGCCAGGTCTGTGATCTGCTTCTTTGCTTCTGGTAAAGATTTTGTATGTGAGTGTATTCAGCTAGATATGTAGGAGAATGTGAAAACTCTGAGCTAAAGCACAACATGTTTTCTCCAGATTATCTTGAAGATTTTACAGGTATGGAGGCACTGTATTTTAGCTGGCTAGAGTAATTTAGGTGGAAAGGTAGGTGCTGCAAATTTCAGCGCTAATTAAACAGAATTTTGACAGCAAAAGAAAGTGATATGCCCTAATTCAGAACAATCTCACTTTTTAATTGGACTGCAACAGATTATTAAATGATTCAAATGAATAATGGAAACAAATGTCAACTAAAATCCTGCTGAAGGGGAAGCAGTTCCTTTTATTAAAATTCATATTATTTTGCTCTACACATACATAGCTACTGATAGTCTTGGCTTATTTTGACAGAAATTGTTCAGATTACTAGCTGTCTACTTGGGTCTCAATGCAAATTTCCATTAGAAGCATTGATAAAATTTCTTTGAAAGCACTGAAAATTGTTTCAAATGAACATAAACAACTGAATTATTTAATAATTCAGAAACATTCAAATACACAGAAATCTTGAGAAACTGGTAACAAAACTCCAAAATGAAACTCACTGTGTAAACCAGCTGTTCTCTTATATCCAGATTCAAGGTAGAAAGAAAATTCAACAGTCTTCCTTTTTGGAAAATCATTCTTTGGAGGCAAAAACACTAAAGAATGGAAATTGAGGGTTAATCTGATAGCCAAGTTACTTTAACCAAGTTATAAAACCATCTGAGAGGAATTTCTCTTTGTTTACAGCCAGGGAAAAAAATGTGAGTAAGGCAACCAGCTCCTAGAATCCAGTAGAAACAGATAAACTCTTAGGAAAATGCCTATCACCATGAAATTGTGTTTTTGTGAAACTGTTTTACCTAAAATTGCTCTTAGACAATAAAAAGCTTTTAAACTATTGATACTAAGATACAGACCTGTTCATCATTTGTCAAATCATATTAAGACATCCATTGGTCCCAAGGTACAACTTTGTAAATGGGTAGTAGGGTAATCACAATGAAGCAAATGCCTTAATCTGTTTGCTGTGAGAACAAAGCCAGACTATATTAATCATACCCCTGTATATTTTGTATCATTAATATTTCATACAGACCTATATGTATTTTTCTCCCATGAAAATCTCTCACAATCTTGTAGGACCTGCCTGTTTGACAGATCTCTCCAACTACTGGAAATTCTAAAATATCATGCTATCTTTGCCATGACAATAGTTAGCTAAAAATTGCCATGCAAAAGTGTGCTTTGAACAAGTTCATGCACATTCATCCTGCAGTGCATGGGTTGAAACCCGTAAGAGGTTTTAATCCTTAGGTAATATATTTCTTTTCAGATTACTTCATCTTCTTTGATTTGATGTATAAAAATCACCAATGACTTTGGCAATATATCTTTATACTTTTCAGTTCATGGAGATTAATCTCCACAGCCTTCAAAGAGGACACAAGAAACAGCCATCTCTGATTTTCCTATATTTCAGCTTTCCCCGCTACAATAAAAGAGTAGACCTCAACTGTCAGAACTAGAATATTAAGAGGTAGAAGTAGCTTTCATTAGATCATCTACGATTTTGCCACTTCAGAATTGCTGTCTTTCAAGGATTTTTGTCCAAGTGAGTTATAAACAACTCAGGCCATACAAAGACTGAGGAGGCAGAGAACAAAAGACATGAACTTTTAGTTTCTACTCTCTGATTATTGCTAAAGGTTTTCCTTCATTTGAGAGCATCTGTAGTAGTCTGCCTTCTATTTTCAATTCTTTTTCAGTTCCTCTTTTTTTTTTTTTTTTTTTTTTTTCCTCTTCTTCTCTAGAGAAAATCAAATAATTAGACAAATAGGAAAATTCTGAACTTTGCCATTATCCAATTCATTTCCCATTTGTGTATTATGGGTTTGGATTGTAAATTATACTGTTTTGTCTACTGTCTTGATTTGTTTCTATGTAATTCAGATGCAGCCAGCATTAGAAGATTTTCATAGATATGAAAAACATAGATTTAAAAAAGGACAAATTCTGTAAGAAAGTGTTTTTTAATTAAAACCCATATCTCCTTCATGTAGTTTATGGCCAACAGAGGAGATGGGATTATCTTGGCTTCTTAAGCACTTTACCTGTTATGTTTGTATCCTTATAGTTTTTTTTTTTTTTTTTTTTTTTTTTTTTTTTTTTAGGGTCAAACGGGATAAACTTTATTTACAGGCATTTTTTTGCTATACTAGAATCAAATTAACATGCTTTTTAAAATACGTTTTTATTAGGGATGACCTAGAGGACATCACATGATCTCCTAGAAAGTCCAGTGTGGGTTTAAGATGAAATCAATGAAGCTGTAAAAAACACTAGCAGCACAAACCATAGCCTACCAATAACTTGTGGGAATTTAGAGTTGGAATGATGAATATCAGGGGCTTTCCTGAGGTAGGAATACATTAGTGCAAACACTTAGAAGATTGAACACAGTATTTGAGGTGTAGTCTCAATGGTGCCATGTCAAGGGGACAATCTTTCTAGTCCTGCTGGCCACACTGTTTCTGATGCAGGCCAGGTTGCCATTGGCCTTCTTGACCACCTGGGCATACTGCTGGCTCTTGTTCAATCAGCTGTAAACCATCAACCCCCAGGCCATTTTCTGCTGAACAGCTTTACAGTCACTCTTTGCCAGGCCTATACCACTGCCTGGAGTTGTTATGACCCAGGCACAGGACCTGGCACATTGTTGAATGTCATGCAATTGGACTTAGCCCATTGATCCAGCCTATCCCGATCCCTCTGCAAAGCCTTCCTACCCGCAAGCAGACCTATAGTCCCACCTAATTTGTTATCATCTGCAAACTTACTGAGGGTGTACTCAAACCCCTCTTCCCCTCACTGATAAAAATGTTAAACAAAATCCGCACCAGTACTGAGCCCTGGGGAATGACACTCATGACTGGCCCCAGCAGTATTTCTGTATGTCCCAAACACATACAGTGCCTTTTCTGGAAGTGACAGCATGTGACAGCATGTCCTTAAGTATTGTTATTAATCTATACTTTTTCTATTTACTTACTGTAAGGGAATTACAATATTTTTAAATACAATTAGATCTCAGGTGATCTAAGTACCTAGTTTTACTGCAGGTGAACACAATCCCCAGACAAAAACATTATGGCTTGAAATACATGTTCTGAAGATTAAATTGTTAAAATAGTTGTTCTATAATGTTACCTAGAAGGAATTGACCAATTCAGTTATAAATAAGTGCTCACTTCAGATAGAGCTGATTGACACCTTTAATGAAAAATGTCTATGTTGTACGTTTATTGACAAAAGAATGCAACATATTGCTCCCAAAAGAGCCCGGACATTTGGATAGAGTAATAAGAATGACAATAAAGAACACAGAAAACAGTTAATGACAATTAATTAGTTGTACTAATAGACCTTGAAAGTTCTGGGGTGCTAGCCAAATTGCTACACTATATACATTTGGTACTTCATATATGATACTGAAATCCTTGTAAAAGAGGAAAAAGGACTGACCTTCTGAAATGTACTTGCTCTTGGTGAAAGCTGATTGATTGCGCAGATGTTCCAAGCTGATAGATAGCTAAGCGAACATTTCTGTGACATATCTTGACTTTCACTAGAAAAATAAAACCAAACACAAGTATTTTATCAGTTTGTCAAAGTCTGAAAATGTTATGGCAAGTATATATTATAGACCATGATATAAAAAGCCTTGAAATGTATTTCAAGATTCATTACTGTTTCAGGTGGAAGCCTTTCAAACTCACTAGTTTCAAATTCTTGGGTATTCACTCCTGAAAGAAGAGAAGAATAACCAGAACGAACCAAAAAACTTCTGATGTCCAAATGACATTTTTTACTTTTACAGTTAATTCTTGCTTCCATGAACCTCTTTGTTGTTGGTAGATCCACAAAATATGCATGTTATTTTTAACATGTAATATAAAAAGTGCTTATTTGTGGTTGTATACATGGGCATGTGCGTAGGCTGATGGAGGTATAAGGAATCGATGAAACAGAAAGGTAGTGGAGGTTCCTTTCGGTTTGATGTGGATTAATGTACAGGCTATTCACTGTTGCAGTTACAATGGATGCACCACCACAGGCACTGCTACTACAGGTCTGCACCCTTCTTCGACTCTCACTTTGCTTTCACCCCGACTAAATCTGATCCCTGAATGCCAGCTGCAACTGCCTTTAGCCGTTTGTAGCAAAGCCTATTCACAGCAGTAGCACTGGCTGTAGCACCAGCGCCTGTCCTCCTGGCATCCAGGGATGCTCCTTTATCTCACACCTCCCCCTAGCGGGATCTGGCAGGAAGAGTGAGCATCCAAATCCCTCCTTTTATAAACCTCATGTCTTTAAACAAATCTTTTCTTGTTAAGCCTTATTGTTGAGTAAAATCATATATTGTCTGTCATTCTACAATAATATGGCCACGAAGAAAACATTTTTAAAATGGAAAATATCTAATTTTTGAACATTTTATTAGTGACTTAAGGTATGCTTTCATATGTTTTCTGAGTACAGAGCTTCTTTAGATGTGGTGCAAAGCTGAGTAAGGACGACATGGAGGCCTGTATGTGCTGTCCTTCAGTGTCTTCCAGGTTAATTTGCTGTGACTGCAGATGACACTATTTCTAGCCAGCAAAACTTACTCTGCTTAGGACTGGGATGTTAAACAATCTGTCAGGCATTTTACCCAGTAGCAGTTATTCTTCTTGGCACAAACTGAAAAAATGTGTCTAATATTTATCTGAAAACTTCATTTGCAGAGCTACTCAGAAATACAAGCATGTAGTAAAACCAGTAATTAACAGTGATGTAAAGAAAGATTACATTTCTGAATAACATATAGAACTAAGATAAAAATTTGGCTGGAAGGCACACAAATTTTTGGTGCTGAATTATGTTTTAGGTCTTTCTGAACTGTTGTAATAGTCTGGAAGCTCCAAGTCAGCAATTGCTGTATCTGGAGGCACCTAATTTTCTGAGAAGTTCCTTAATTGCTTCCTGCTGTGAATGTATGCAAGTATGCCAGTCTTGAGAGCATGAAGCTGTTTGATGCCTCTGCCTGTGGAGTCTATGTAAGGAAAGCATCCTTCTAAGCTAGAATAGGAATTAGAATAGGTTTTTTGTTTGTTTTGTGGTGATCATCACTATGATTTCATTGATTAGAAGTGCAGTGCTAGGATCCTTTTATGGATCTGATCAGCTCATTGCTATCCTGCTTTCCTTCATATTCTTAGTATCTTCAAGAATACAACAGTCTATATTTGTTCATTCTTTCATTGTTTTTGCTTTCACCCCTAAGCTGAAAACACTGGCAACCAATATTAGGTATATGGGAATAAAACTTCCTCGGGACAGCTTCCAGAATGAAAGAAACAAAATGTTTTTGCCTGCTTTGCAGGGCAGCCAAAGGACATTCCACACATTTTTAAGTGCATAGTATTGTCTTAAATGCACTTCCCTAGACTTCATGAATATTCAGAGTAATTATATGCAATATATACTTAATTCTCAATCACCTGTCCTTTTATAAATGTACGCATATCCACCATCAGATCAAAACTCTTTTTTAAAAAAAACCTCATGGTGAGTTGTTACAGCAGAGATCAGTGGTAGAAGTGAGCTTTTTTATGGTGGTATATAATACCAGAGCTTTTAAAACACGTGATAGCACTTTTCAAATGTAGTCTGTGGGTCAAGAAGATTGCATGTCAAGGACTTTTACCATTTCACACTAAAACTTCTACATTTCCATTTCAAAGGTCAGTAGAGGCTCTATTTGTTCTTGATGTAAAATTCCTACTGAAATCAAATGGTATTGAGGGCAGGGAACAAAAGTTGAATAAGTAAAGATCTATTTATGAGTCATAGAAACAAAAAATCATGCAAGGTGCATTGGTATCACTTCACTTTGCATGAAATCATAAAATTATCTGTGCTTTATGTAACAGCTTCATAAAGTAATCCAGAGATTTTACTTCAGTTTTAGCATTTGCAAACTTTCAGTTTTTATTATGCTTCCCTTTTCTGTACTTAGGATTACCCCTCATTTGCTAGTTTATTCATCTAATGATGATCCTCCTTGATCTGTAAACATTTCTGACAGTTTCTTCTACATATATTAACTTAACTGGCTTCATACCTGTGACTACTTTTCAGGTTTCAAAAAAAAGGATTTTAATCCGAGAGGTATAAACAGGGACTAAAAATAGTTCTGAAATGGAGAAATCTCTCACAACTTCCATGGAACAATGTACTACAGGCAACAAAAAGTGTTCTTGGGCTCACATAGATTGTATCAGCTTGTGCTTTGCCCATTGAAAATTGTCAGAAGTATGTTTTCTTCAACACCATGCTATGAATACTTACCCCATTTTTAAGAGTGTTTTTGGAAAAGATGTCAAAAAAGCAAGTTTTCAGAGTTCTGGATTCTAAATTTTCAAAAAACATAAAAATAGCTTTATTATACAGTACATTGTGAAAGTCTTTGGATTTCTGCCTTGTATTTTTTCAGCTAGTGAAAATTTTAAAAATGGTTAAATATATTACACTGATTACCCACATTTCCTCACATTTCATTATTGAATTACTGACTTTTTTGAGTGACAACAAAGAACTTCTAACAATATTTTACATGAAAGAATACTGTTCTTTTGTGAAATAGGCAAGAGAAGAACCTTGGTGTGTCACACCTCTCTCTCTCTCTCTCTTTTTTTTTTTTTTTTTTTTTTTTTTAAATATGTTCCAAAAATATGCAAAACCGAAAAAGATCAATACTTTCCTAAGATCATAAAACCACATTGGCAAATTATTATCATGTGAGTTTTGTACTGGCCACAATGTAAATTGCTGTTACAGAGCTTCTAAAATATGTTTAATCTAAGATATATTTGTATATATCAAAGATTATTTATACATCATCTTTACTTCCTGAAAATGTGACCTTCTGCAGTGAAATTGAGGCCTAATGAAAACTGGGAAAACAGATACTTGCAAGGTTAAAATGCCTACTTTCTGCCTTAGTGGTTGGAGTGCTTAGCTGGGTGAAGAGAAGTCGGTCTTGGTTCTTCCCATGGGGATTGCTTCCGTGTGTGGTGTGAAACTACCAGCAGCACTAATACAATACCACCTCTCAGTCATTAAACAGAGATTCTTTGGCTAGTCTTTCTCTGTGTGAAGGAGAGTTCCCCTGGGAGAGATGTAATTCTGCTTCTGGGGTTTCTGGGCATAGTCAAAGAAAACCAGAACAAAATTAGGAGGTTTAACAACACAATATAGGGCTTAAATTCTGACAGAAGTCTGTTAATACTCTGTATATATATATATATATATATATATATATATATATATATATATTAATTCTCAGCTTGATTAACTTTTCAGTTATTCTTCCAAAACAACACAGCTTTCTCTACAGGATTAAAAGATCCATCCTTTTTCCTTCAGCTGTCCTCTGTCCTGCGAAATAAAGCAGTGGCTTGGAAATCTGAAGATACAGTTTTGACACTTACAGCCTCAGCAGGAATTGCAAGCAAGTTGACCACTCTAGGGGCAAGTGTACTGCTCACTGATAGTTAGCAAAATTTTCAGCAATGGCAGAAGCTGAATCACAATTGGCCTCAGCTGGGAAGAAGCTCATGACATGGACTTGTTCTAAAAATATGGCAAAATGAGGCCTCTGTAGGGAGGGAGGTGGGTGAGCCTCTAGTTTTGGCCAAAGAAAGCACGGGAGGTGGGCTCTGAGAAGCACATGGAGGTGTGGATCTTGGCACACTGAGCCCCACACTGTGGGTGCTGCCTGAACCTTGCAGGGGTTCAGAGCTTCTCCAGATCTTGGTAATAACAGGGGGAAGGCTGTGGGACAGACATTAGGAGATGTGTGCCTCAGCTCCACGTGTGTGCAGTAGAATCTACACCCTGCAGTCAATCTCATCCTTAATGCATACAGTAATCATCCGTAAGAAACACTTACTCACAAAAGGACACATTTATATTTCATAGGTTTTAATATCTAACTGGCTTTGCCTATGAATTTCTGTTTAGGTTTTAGATTAATTTGCAAGATATAACCTTGATTAACTATGAGAAACCCAAATTAATTCTTACATTCTTGTACTTTGAAAATATTTTGTAAATATGGAACAGCTTGAGATTATTGGTACCCATTTGGGTTTTCATTGTAATCAAGTTTACAAGAAGTATGCTTATGGATAATATACCAGTATTACTGTTGAGGACAGGTAACTGAAAGTTAGTTGGTGTTTTTGTTTGTTTGTTTGTTTTTGAAGGCAGCCTCAGATGTAAAGCTGCTGTGTTTTATTATTCAAAGTCTATATGTAAAAGTTAACCCTTAGATAAGGTACATTAACTCCTCAGTACATTATAACTACTTTTTCTCAGTGTATTGAACTGATTTTTGCTTGTATGCTTTTAGAATGATTTTGATATAATGTAGTTAGTATTAAACTTTAATAATGGAATGATATTGTTCTCTCTTATGTCATGTTTTCCCTTGTTGAACAGTGTTAGCAACAAGAATTTCCTAGTACAAATTGTCAAGTCAGGGATTTTTACGTTCTTTATGTCTGGTTTGTACATGTCATTAAACTGCAGATACACTGTGTAATTACTATGTTATTATTATTGTTATTATTGAGTTCACTTCATTTGAAAGTTTCTGGGAATTTAAACAAATGAAAGTACATACATCATACCACATGTTGATGTTCTTTGCTGCCTGGGAAAAGTACTCATGGATTATACTGAGAGGTTCTTTTCTGGGAAAATCTTATAAATAACAGAAACTGCTAATTTCAGGACATGAATTTTCCAGTTGTTTTCCCCAAACTGTTCTTCTGGGAACCCCTTAATTAGTAGTACTTTTTAAGCAATTTGTGATTTTACAAGCTGTCAACTCTATTAATGACTTTTATTCAATTTTATGTAAAGTTTCTTGATGTTCAGTTCTTTGCAGACTCTTTCATGTCTACAACAATGTTAATCCTGCAGATTTACCAAATGAAAGGAGCGATTACATGCCTCGATTGATTCTAGCCAGTATATATGCATCTGTACAAAAAATGGAGACTGAGTGGTATAAGGGAAATGAGAGGGAAGCCTTGATACCCTCTGACATCCCTGCGATGCTATCAAGAAACTGACCAGGTGAGCCTCTGCCTTTCAGGCAGGAACATCTCAGACACCCTGCCTTCGTCTTTCAGAAATCTGTCAGAATAGCGTATTTCAGGCTCATTCTCTTGGGTGATATTACATTTCTCATCTGCCACCCCAAAAAAGTTAAAGCAAGGGAATAACTAATCCTTTTTGTTTCTGTGGCAGTCACATCAGGAGAAAATGTTCAAATATCTGGCATAAACTGTCTGCAGGTGAGTGAACATGTTCACTCAGCTAAATGTATATGAACGGGTTAATCTGAAAATTATTGTATCTACAGAAAAAGGTTGCCCACAAGCATTTATTAATCTGGTAATGGACAGAAAAATAAAATTAAATTCAAATGCATGAAATAACAAACTAGAGTCTAAAAAAATTGGTTATAGCTTTGGTTTTGTATTTTTGTATTCTTTTTTTTTTTTTTGTGTGTGTGTGTGTGTGTGTGTGTGTGTGTGTGTGTGTTTTGGTTTTGTTGTTCTGTTTTATGTAGAAAGTGGTAGGAAAAAAAAAAAGGACTTATTTCCATATATAAAATGATTTGTATACTATTTCCATATATTAAATGATTTGTATACCACCATAAGTAAAATGCTGATTTTGATCTCCTGGATAAAAATTACTTTTGGTTAGATTTCAATGTTTACTTAAGTATTAAAGCAGTTCAGTTTATTTAACTGTAGCCAACAAAGTAGCCCACATAAATATAAAAATACGGCTGTATGACTAAAACACATTGACTCCCATATTAATTCAAGTGTTAAGTGAAACTCTGGGATGATTTAAATGAGAAGATAAATAAATAAATAAATAAATAAATAAATAAATAAATAAATAAAACCTGAGGATTTTCTGAATACAGGATGGAAAAAGTGAGTTTTCTTGAGGAGAAGGAGTTCCCCTATTCCATTGTTGCTCTTCCAATACCACCAAAGTAGACAGACAAACTTTCTGTCCCACAGTTCAGCCACATGTGGAAAATTCATCAAGCTCTCCAAGATTTCAAAGACTATCACAGTAAGTCAGTTGCTGTTTGTAAAACCTGAACAAAATGTATTACATTTTACATCAAAATCATTTTATTTTTTTTTCTAAACATCAGGAGCACAATAATTATTGTATGGCTGATTTTCTGTTTAGTAATAAATAAATTATTTTTCATCAGTGAAGGTACAAAAGTGTTGGGTAGGAATCTGGGGGAGTTACCTACTCTGGCTTTCTTTTATTCATATAGGCTTCAATGTTTACATTTGGCTGTATAGCCTTTATTCACATTTCTGGGTTATGCAGATTTATTGAATCCAGTGAGATTACTCATCAGAGTAAGCAGCAGATGGTATCAATACATATTCTGAAATTTTGTTTCATTTCACTGCTAACATATTTGATCATTTCAAGACCCCCTGAAGAAATTTAAAGACTATTTTTTGAAAGACTCCATTACTTCCACACTACATTACTCTATGCTTTGAAAACCTGAACTATCCATATTATTTTTATTTTTATTAAAAAAAAAAAAAAAAACAACAAAAAAAAAAACACCACCAAACACCTCTCATCCTTTGGAACCAAATGACTGGAAAACCACAACATCAATAGACAGAAATAATAGATCACAAAATACCACAACACCATCTCAGTGCAGGATTTATGAAATTGAAATGCGAAATGAAATAAACAAAAAGCTTTACTGACATTAAAGATACAATATAACACATGTTTATTTTCACTGTGTACAGAAGGTGGAGCCAAATTCATAAAGATCTGTGAGCTCATACTTCATTCTTTCTTTTAATGGTTTTTTACTGTCTTTTTAGAAGAGCAGCTTGCTCTGAGGAGATATTGATTGGAATCGGTTAAAATGTTGGAATAAATCCTTTAAGACCAACCTTTCTGGTGTTTGGTGCTGCCTGTAAGGAGCTTTAGAAATTCCTTGGTGCAGGTGAAGAGCTTCCAAGCCTCCAAGTATTATTACCTTTCCCCTTTCTGTTCATCAGCCAACAGTGAACCAGGAATTAATTGATATTTCTAAATGTAATAAGAGAAAGTGAGTGAGTACTGTGAAGAAGTTGTGGTGACATTTTACTGGTATGAAGTAGCAGACAGTAGCACAAAGGACAGAAAGGACAGCTACCCCAAACTTTAAACACTGTATCTCCCTTCTCTGTGATCCTCATAAATTTTAAAAAGAAACATTCATTTTGCTTTTTTCACTGCTAGTTTATACTTAAAAGAAAATAATAATAATGAAGAAAGGCAGGCAGAATAATTTTGTGCTTAAAGGACAGAACCAGGTATTAAGAAACTTGACTCCTACTCCTGGTTGTGTCATAAACTGTCCATGACTCAGAGGAGTTGCTGATATTCTCCATGACAAACTTCCGTATCTGTAAAAGAGTTTAATATAACTTAACTTGTTCTGTGTTAACGTTTATAAAGCACTCAGATTCTAGACAGATGACTGTATAGCAGGGCAAAATGTTTTGAAAGACTAGTGACTATTTGCTAGGCTTAATGCTGTGTACTGGACTCAGGTCTGATGGCATCTGTTACTTCTCCACAATTTCATCTGAGGTGCTTCAGTCTTGATGTGTTTCCAGCATGGTCTCTTTTAAAATAGCAGGTTTTTTTTTGTTGTTGTTGCTGTTGCTTTTTTTTTTTTTTTTTGGTTTGTTTTCTTTTTGCAAGCAGACTGGTAAGAGCAGGATCTGTCTTGTGCTGACTAAGCCTCCTTTTTCCCTGAGGAAATAGCCCCATAGCCAATGAATCTGAGGGACCGGTTTCAACAAGGAATGGCAAATGTGCTCACCAAGAGAAAATCCTGTGATTATCCTACTTTTTATTATTAATATCCTTACTATTGTCAGAAAACATTATTTTATATGTCATGGGCTGTGCCACAACGTGGAAATAGCTACTGCCTTTATGGGTGATAGTTGCCTTTGCTTTGAAGAACCAATGACCCTTTGTAACTGTTTTGCAGAGTCGGCAGAACTGGGCACAGCAGCTTCCAGTGGGCTCCAGCCCAGCCTCTCCAGCTGACAGAAGATGCAAGTGCTGTGGCCAGCAACTTCCAAGCTATATTATATTTCTATGTGATGTAAGTTTCTTAAACAAGCGAAAACCACTGTCTGCTTTAAAAAACATCATTAGTCTGCACATTTATATGCTTATGTAATCAAGAAATACCACATTATTGTTTCTTGGACATTCCGAGAAGCTTTACCTCAATAAGACATGAAACAGGGCCACGCATTATTCACAAGCCCATCTTGAAAGCCAAATGTGTGAGAAGGGATATTGGTGAAAACGTGCTGAAGCTTACGTGCCATCCAGGGATGTGGGTGACTGCACAGCTGCCTTGAAAGGCACCCAATAAAATCTGTATTGCATGTGTGTGTTCATTGCAGTTTACCGTACAGTTCATGGACTCATCTTTGAAATTGCACATGATGAGGACAGTGATGTGCATGGGAGTGCTGGGAAGTAAATTTTGCAAACAAATTGCAAACAAGTGAAGACGTGCTCTATGTATTAAGAGCTCCATAAGTCACAGACATCATTAACTGGGAGTAGATTGTGAACTGAGTGGTATCAGTGGGAAATTTTGTAATGGTCCAAGGACTGGAGAGTCTTCCAAATGAAACATTCACTAGGGCATTCTGGGTTATCCAGGTTACTGAAATATTTCTGAGGAAATATTTGGAGAAAAGACAAGGAAAAATGTTTCTGTATAGAATTCTGTATTTATGTTCAGGTAATAGAAAGAAAACAATGGACTGAGTTGTGAATTAACTGTGAATCTGTGTCAAAGGCTGTAAATACTAAATAATCCATTGGAATTTATAGCCTCTTTTGATAAGCCTGTGTAGAAAAGCAGCAGCAGTACTAAACTCTAAACTGTCTCATTGATTGAGCTGGGGACTTGTGATGGAGTAGACAGAAATCCTGTGAAAGTCCCCTCGAAGGTTCAGTCCCAGAGGTGCACTGGATGGAGCCTGGGCTATCCAGGCTCTGGTACAGACGCTGGGTCACAGTGTGAACGTGCCCTTACTGACGGTGCTGTAGCCTGCCAAACCAAACACAAACAGGTTCTGCAGTCCTAGCATTGCCACGCTAAAAGATTGCTTCACAAGACAGCGCTGCTTGCTCCAAAAGGCAGAGTGTCAATGGAGGGCATTACTGGCCCCAGAGAGCTCTGGGCTCCCAAATCTTCAGTTCTGTGATGTCTAAAGAGTCTGTATTCTGCAATATAAGGCTTCAAATCAAAGTGCAATCTTTTTACTCGTCTCTTAATTAAAAACAGACTTGCAGGAGGTCTCAGGTCTGACTCCTCCATGCTTTTCTCTTGAACACAGTTTCAGCTGAAGAGGGGTTTGTGTGAAAAACCATTTGTTCAGTCTGAAAAGCTTCTTTCCATTTGTGATGAAAATGAGTGCAAGACTTTTTGGTCAACTTTTGAAATGGTGGATCACTGCTGTATCTGAAGCTGAATATGTTCTGATAAAAGGCTGTGAAACGTGATCATGGAGACATACTTCCAAACTCTTAAAGACATCTTCAAGGCATTTTTGTCAGGACTCATAATTCTTCCTAATTCTTCACTGTATCACAGTGGAGGCTTGAAATACTTTCCTTTTTTCATGTGGATAATGCTGTATCAGAGCCAAGTGTTATGTTTATTATTGTTGCAAAATTATTCATCCCTAACATACATGTTTTATTTTTTAAAGTGGACTTTGTGAGTGTTGGGCTTCTTGCTAATACTGTTTGTTTATTTAAGTGGAGAAATACTTCTAGGTGTTTCTTTTAAAAACAGAATGCTTGAATAATTGCAAAGCCAATACAGGAATGTGCAGGGAAAAATGCAAGATCAGGCAAGCTGGACCCTGTGATCTTTGAGAGGGAATGATAGCATTGTGTGGTTGCATGCTATAATTTAAGGGGCTGGGGGGGGAAGGGAGTGTTTTGTTCTGCTGGTTTTTCTGTTTTTAGTGTGTGGTTCCCAACCCCCACCCCCCGAAAAAGCACTGCTTTCCTAAGGGGCAGCTTTTTCAGCACAAAAACATTGGACACCTCAAATCTCCTTGTCCCTGCAACAGCATGCATGTTTCCATGTCGTTGGCACTTTATACTTTGCACTAGAATAACCAGAGTTTTAGGGGGCAGTAGTAGGAGCATTATGTGTACTCCACTCACTACCTATAACAGAGTCATGAAGGCACTGTGGCACTATGGCTTGTATATTACATTTTAATTCTGAAGACGGTCCCACCACATTTTAAGCACAGAGCTCTGTTTCTTCCTTTCCACTTTCCTTTTCCTCAAGCTGTAAAGAGAAAAAGACACCTTAAAACAACACTCAGAGAAGATGAAGAAAAGGTTTCTTTCTGCCATATGGCTTGGCCAAGCCATAAACTTTAACACTTGTAACACTTGTAACACTTGTGTGTGTGTGTGTGTGTAAAAAGGAAAAAATGTTGTCAAAGCTAACAGCCAGAATCAAAGCAAAAGGGGGCAAGCTGGGGAAACAACCATCTTCGTCTGTAGCTGGAAGAAGGAGAACGGAGGGTGGACAATTCTAGTGTACTGGCTCTTCTTCTCAAACAGGAGGCAGTGTGGTCTTCTGCAAACGACTCCAGAGCAAGAATAATGATTGTGTGTGTCTTTCGCAGCTTCAAAGCTCCCTGCTGAGTGCCTTTCTACAAAGGTCTTGTCTTAGTTCTCTCATCTAGTGAGTTCAGGGTGGAAAAAGTTTAGGCACAAGCTGCGAAAAATGAGCAGGAATATCTATGCTGTGTTATAGAGTGTAGTGTTCTTTACCTCAAGAATAAATTGTAAATGAGGATCTTTACTTGGGAAACTCTCAATGGCCACTACTGGACTTCTCACCTTTCTTATAACCTTTAAAAAGAAAACAAAAACACTCTTCCATACTAGTTAACATGGATGATCCCAGAAATATCCCATTAGAATAAGAGGAACTGAAACTCAAACAAGGCTGGTACGATCCAAAATGCGAAACTTCATTAAGAACTATCAAACCACTGACCACGTCTAGAAAAGCTCTTAAGCAACCCTGTGGAGGAGCTAATGCCCCATGACACACAAAGTATGAGACCAATTCCTAACATAGTTTGGACTCCATGTGTGAGGAACTTAGCACACACACCGAAATAAATTAATCTCTCTTCTGCAGAAGAGGCTTTTTGCAGGGAGCATTTAATCATGGACTGATCAGGAGCAAAGCCAAACCAGCTTCATTCTGACTGAATAGATCAGCTTTGGAGCATGCTTTTGTTCTGTAAAAATTAGTTGAAAAATTATCAGGAGCATTTCTTCCCACTGTTTAACTCTGAATTTCTGAACTGTGCTTTATTTTCTGAAATTTCCTGGAAAGAGTTTCCTGGAATGTGAGATCATTTCTTCATTTCTCCCATGGGATGCATGCACACACAGACACACAAGCAACAGTTAAAAAATGTGTGATGGATATATCCCGTCGAAACAAACACACCGGTGTACTTTCATGTCTGCACGTAAAGGAAATGGACCCGAGTAAACAAAGTGATACTAACAACAAAACGTAAGGGGACTTGAGAGGGCTTTCTCTCCACACAGTGATCAGGAGACGGCGACAGCAGCCGGGCAGCCCAGCCCTAGCACCCGGGAGCTTGACGCCGGTCCCCCACCCGCAGCATCTTCCCTCTCCCGGCCGGGTTTGGGCCAGGGCGGGCCGGGAACCGGGAGCTGGGGAACGGGGGCTGGGAGCCGGGGGCCTGCCCTGGCCGCGGTTTTGTTGCATCAGCAGGAGCCGACCTGAAGGAGCTCACGCTCTCCTCCTGGCCGTCCCCGTTTTTGCTGTGCCGTCAGTTCTCGCCCTCCTCCCCCACCTTCCTCCTCTCCATTTGCAGAGTGCCCCTCCTCCTGGGCTGCTACCCCTCCTTTTCCCCTCCTCTTTCACAGTCAGAGGCTTGAAAACTTGTTAAAAGCTCTCCCAGTGGTCCAAGTTAGAAAAAACTTTTACGAGGTATCAGCACTTTTCTTTCACTGGTGGGGAAGGAAGGATGAAAAATACAAAACAGCAGTAGACTTTTAAAGTTTAAATAGACAGGTCTGAGTGCCTGAACGTGCTCTTCCATTTTACTTTAACCCTCCAGAGAAGTATCCTGATCCAGCTTCACTGCTGATCAGCAAGGGTAAGTTGAAAGCTTTCCTTTCTCATCTTTTTGTGTATACGTTTTTTTTTCTAAAAACTTTTTTTCCACTCTAAGAACTTCGTGTTATTTCGCTGGTGGTCGAACTTGTTAGGGAAAACAGAACAAAACAAAACAAAGCATGCGTGTAAGTTTAAACTTACAGGGATTATTCTTTGCTTCCTTTGTCATATTTTTATACATTTCTGAAAATACGACCCGACTACAACTTCTAACCATGCGCCACTGAGAGAGGAACTGCGGTGAAATTATGCCTGCACAGCTGGGACGCAGACTTGTTGCTCATGTTTCAGTGAAATCACTGCTGTGTGCTTGTCTCTGCCTAAATGAGCTCCTTTAAAGAAAAAAGAAAAAAAAAAGAAAGAAAAAAAAAAGAAAAAAAAGAAAAAAACACTTTGGTGTTCTTTGCTCTTCTACTTTGCACTGAAATCCCACCAGAAGTTTGCAGAAGTGAGACTTTGTCCCCAGTGTGCCCCACTTACACCCCACTCATTTGGCTTCCCTATGGCAGCCCCGACTGATGCCGACTCGCTTGTGCAGAGCAAGGTTCTTAATTAGTTGCTTTGTTAAATGCAGCAGCTACCAACGTGGTGACTTTCACGTGGTCTTTCTGATGATTTTTCCCCTTTTCTTTGAAAACAGATGTGATAAAAGCCAGACGTGGGTTACGGAGTTTTAACCTAGTTTGTATATAGTTACTCTGTTTTAGCAACCTCAGTAAAGGGATTTTAGAGAAGGAATGTGAGATATCATGATATGCCTTACCACGTTGGCAATGTCTGTGAAAGTTTTGGGTGGATATAAATGAAAGTTGTCTAGGAAGAGCTGTGAAAGAATATACACAATATGTGTCATAATCCCAATATGACACATTCCTTTTATGTTACCTTGAAGGCTTAAATACTTTCAAAACGTGGGGAAGAGGAATGCTTGAGCAGCATCTCTTGGCGTACTCACAAGTTTTTTAAATTGCAATACTTGGATTGATTTCGTATTGCGTTTGTTGCTTGCTGCTTGCAAACAGTGAAAGAACAACATGAAAAAGGAAACAGCAGGAGAAAGGACCTTCAACTGAAATACGAAGCGCGGGATCTATCTTATCAAGTAGCACGCTCTTCTCTCTAAACAAGAATATTGTGTGCTTATGTCTGTCCTTAGTTTTGCCTCATGATAACCAGCAAGCCATGTGTAGGGGCATATTTTGTCTGAGGAGCTCCTTTAGACATGAAATTCCTGAAAGCCTATGGTAATGGGGATAAAAATGTCCTACGAACACCTTGTGCCTGATTTCTGTGTGCGCTTGCATGTGCGTTAGTGTATAGGGAACAAGTTGGAGGACTGGTGTGAAGCTTTCATCCTGCCATTTTTAACATCTGGACAGCACACTACACTGGAGAATTTAAGCCTCTAGTCTTTGAGATGTTTACTGAAGTGTTTCCTTCAAAAACTTCAAAGCCAAACACTGGCACTGACCCATGATACCTAACAAGCATACAAATGGGAGAAGGGTGAGCGGCAGGCTGAGTTCAGGAGGAGGAAGAGAGGGACACAAGGGATTTAATTTGTGACATAAATCTGAATGCTTATATGCTCAGGAGTGCAAACAGATTCAACATTGCAAAGTTATCTCTGCTTCCACATAATGCAAGCCTACAAGATTAGTTTTATTTGTCTCTGAAATGAACACCAGTTTAGGCCAAGGATTTTTGTGGGCATGGGGAAGGTTAGATGACATTGAGCAATATCTGTTTCATCAGATACATTTCTCTCCTTCCTCAGTCTCTGGTACACTCCACCCCATCTTTCTATCCCCCCCCCCCCCCCCCCCCCCCCAGATATTACCCACAGAATATATCTCTCATGGAGGCATCTGGTCTGTTGCTTATTCTGTACACGTATTTGTTAGAGTTACAAATTTCAAAATCTGCAAGTATGAACGTCAGAGGGCCCGAGGCCCCCTCAAGGAATTCGGCATTTCTTTTAGTTCCAGTGTGAGTCAGAAGAGGGATGAATTTGGGCAATAACGTAGAGGGTAGACATGACTTGTACCACTAGAGAGTGTTCAAGAAACTGCTTCTGGCTGCTTTGGGTCTTTTTGTAATTATGTTTTAGAAGTGAATTGGCAGTACAGAATACTACATGGGAGAGGCAAAGTCTATGGGGAAGATCCACTGGTGTCTGACCACCAACAATACCAACAGACAATGAAAAAAGCAGACAGCTGAGGCACTTGAAATTCTACTTACTGCAGCCATTTAGAGTGTAACCTTTGTCCAGCAGATTAAATGAACAGCACCTTTCCAGGGGAATGTCTAAAAGACATTTGCTAATTTTTGTGAGATATCAGAAAACTATCTTTCGCTATTGCAACCCATCTAAATGTTTTCAGTTGTCCATCTCACTTGCTTTCTCTCCAGTGCTGGTTACTTTTGGGAAATGATCACGTTGGTTGATGTTCAAGGTCCAGAAGCTTCTCTTTTGCTGACTACTTAATTTTTATGTGTGCTTAATTTTTTATAGGAGAACAAAAACTTTGTTCTGTTTCTGACTGCTTCAGCTGCACAATCCTGTTTTAGATCACACTCTAAACCCTTACTGCTCTTCCGTCCACTAGCATGTGACCTTCTAACACTGTAGTCAGACCTGGACATGTTACCACAGCACTGAGTTTATATTATTCTTCCTGAAAAATATGAACCAGATGACATGATGAATGTTGTCCATAAAAAATAGTTCTAGAATTTCTTAATTGTGGCTTGCAAATCAGATTTCTTATATATGTGGTCATCCAAAAGCCTTTACAGATGAATGCTGTCATATCTCCTGCTACTTTTTTTTTTTTTTTTCTTCCCTATCTTTACCCACAAGCAGTAGAAGCTGGCAGAAATCCACTTTTAAAAAGGTTAATAGGCCTGCATTAGTCCAACTCAAATAAACAAACAAATAAATAAATAATCCTGTAAGTAATAATCAGTAAGAACTCATGGAATGCACATATGCATCATCACCCATATCCTTAAATTTCTGAAGTGCCGAAATTGTACCAGTAGATCAGGTCAACCTGTGTTATTTAGTGGAACTGTTAAAAGAAGTTTAATTGTTAAAAAGAGACTTGAAGGATGAATAAATCATTTTAAAGGCAATCTTCCATCAATTTCAAACTATTTACAAAACTAAAATACATATTTGTTTGATGAAGAACATCTTTTTATACAGAGTAAACGTATTTTGTAATCAGTTAATAAAAATGGTCTTTCAGTGTTCTGAAAATGAAAAAGTTAGATCCGATGAATAAGTTTTCTCTAAAGCAATATGAAGTACTGTGTTTCATAAAGCAACAGAATCCACTTAAGTAGAGGAATAATATATTTGTGCCACCACAAGGTTATCTGATTAACAGCACAATGTTTTGAATTGATGTGGGTTTTTATCACTGGCAAAGGCTAGCGTGTAACTGATCTCTTAAAAAAAAAGTGTTGTTTTTTTTTTTTTTTCCAAAACTATGTATGAGTAATTCAAGCATGGAATGTTTCCTCCTGGAGTTTATATTGCCAGAGGATATAAATGAAGCTTAGTAATTTTGCATGCTGAAGCAAATTATAAAATAGGTAGTAAATTCTCGAAATATCGCAGGTGTGGGATTAAGTAGGTCAATACTGAAGTAAATCATGTTACATTAATTGACCAGAGTTGAGTATAATTAAAAAACAAACAACACATAGCTGCCTAGAAATAACACATCCTCTGTTTTCTTAATCAAACTTTCAAACTGAAATAACATTTAGGCAGTAAAAAAAATACATAGAGTCTGAGGAAACTCTGTCAGTTCAGTAGTTTCAAATCATCAGAAAGCTCACTAATTAAATCAAGAAGCTGTTACTTGAAAAAGGCTCCTTCTGTCCACTTCCACTTCTAGGACACGGAGAAAATAGTTTGCCTTTAAAACAAACTTAACATGTTGTACATTTACAGACTGTTCCCTGTTTTAACAATCTCAGTTTAAGGAGGAACGTGGTAACATTTCATTCCAGCCTTTTCAGAGACCTCCATGCTCATGTGCTGACTCCATTCCTACCAACCTGAACCGATAAACTAATCTTTCCGGGGAATGACTAAACCTCGGAAAGACTAAAATAATATGTCAGAGAGAAACGCATTGTATATTTCTCCCAGTGAGGCTTCCAGATTTAAAAGTCTGAAGAAGACCTCATCCGTTGATGGGACTTCAGTCATGTGACAAACTAATTATGTGAGGAAGGGTCTGAACACCCCAGTAGGTAAACTTCCTCTACACTTCAGAGCAAGCTGACTAAGTGGAGAAATGGCCCTGGGATATTTTGCAGGAGTTCAAAGATAATTGTCGTCTCTGAGCTCTTGGAGCAAGTACTTTAAACACTTGTCTCCCATTATTCTCTCAGACTCTTTCCAATGGCAAAAAAGATGATGTGTTTTTATTTATTTATTTATTTTAATTTGGCATAGATTGTTATGATTGAGTTTGCCAAATTTATAATCTTGTGTTTCCAGTGACTCACCACTTCTTGAAAGAAAATCTCTTCGGTGCTAAAATTTCCTATTTTATGAATTATCCAGAAAAGGTTTTATTGTCTTTTTTTTTTTTTTTTTTTTTTTTTTTTTTTTTTTTTTCCTTTCTTCTATAAATGACCTTCACTAGGGAATATATCCATGATGTGATGGGAAGGAAATCGTTTGAACATTGTCAAAACTATTAATACTGGGAAGAGATTACTCAGCATGCACTGAACAAATACCTCTGCTGAGTAACATTTATTTTAAAAGGGAAGTTTTTTTGCTTATTTTTTTTTTCTTTTAGGTGCCCAATTTCACATGCTTATTCATGTGGGGCAAGCTAAAATGTAAGTTTTTGTCCAGAAAAGATTACCATTTTCAAGTTTATAAAATCCCTGCAGTGAACTTTGTTTTTCCTAGGAATTTAGAATGTCAAGTCAGAATACTGGTTTTATGTCACCCTGTGTATTTACAGATATGCCCAAGAAGCTGCGTGTGTCCCAGGATACACACTTACGTTGAGAGAGACAATTTAAACTTCCAGTGTTCAACATTCGGAATGCAAACTGCACGCCAGGAATTGCCTTAAAAACAGAAAGTGCTCGTTTACTTTTTTTTTTTTTCTGGCTAGATCTTTTTTTCCTTTGAAAGTAAAGTGAAGGAATTTAAATGTAAAAAGATGCAAATACAAAGCTGAAATGACAATAAATTAAGCAAGACACAGATAGCTAGGAAACCAGTTCTTCCAATATAGAGATTTGAGCTTATCTACACCTGATGTATTTAATATTTTTGGTTCTTTCATAAAAATATGGGTAAAGAATACTGATGTTGATCTTTGTGCTGCAAATGCTAATGCAATACATTTGTTTTACATAGCAAGTGTTTTTTTTTTTTTATTTTTTCTGAAGGTAAATATAGTAAAAACTTTGCATCATTAAGAGCTGTACTCTTAAATGTATCACACGCAGTAATTTGTGCAATAGCTGAGTTTAATGTTGCCATAGGAAATTTAACACACATTTGCAATGATGAAATTTTTGGTATCTGACCATAGTATAACCTAAATACAAAATGTACTATGTTTTGCTTTTCTATTCACTTAAAGACTGAATATAAAAATCACCATGAATGAGCTACACATGAGCAAGAGAAATCTTTCATTTATTCTTAGCATATTCAGGCAGTGCCATTAAGTGTTTCCACATCCTGCTTCAGTAGTGTGTCACAGCTGTTTTCTGCCTGAGGCAGGTACTGGTCATTGAATTGAGGCTGCCACTAAGAAGGCTGGTTTGAGCAAACCACAGTGGCAGCCAAGGGTTTTCATGGACTTCTTGAAAACTGAAGTGAAATTAGAAACCGTTTTTAACTGTGTTCTGAGACATAATATAATATTTATCTTTAAAGTTTCCCTTACTTTCCACTCTGCCAGCAACTTAACTGAAACACATGAATTAAAACAAAGCTACACCACTGCACTGTTAGCATTGATCTGTTTGATTCCGTACATCAAAAGTATTAAAGAGCTGTCTCAACCATCACTATTTTTTTTTTCTTTGTTTCATTCTTTAACCAGCATCCCGTGAAGATGGGTGATTGGAGTGCCTTGGGAAAACTTCTTGACAAGGTTCAAGCTTATTCTACTGCAGGAGGGAAAGTATGGCTGTCTGTCCTCTTTATTTTCCGAATCCTGCTACTGGGGACGGCAGTCGAGTCTGCTTGGGGAGACGAACAGTCTGCTTTTCGGTGCAACACTCAACAGCCTGGTTGCGAGAACGTCTGCTATGACAAGTCCTTTCCTATCTCCCATGTGCGCTTCTGGGTTCTGCAGATCATATTTGTGTCTGTACCAACACTCTTGTACCTGGCTCATGTGTTCTACGTGATGAGGAAAGAAGAGAAGCTGAACAAAAGAGAAGAAGAGCTCAAGGTGGTCCAGAATGATGGTGTCAATGTGGATATGCACCTCAAACAAATAGAAATTAAGAAATTCAAGTATGGGATTGAAGAGCATGGCAAGGTGAAGATGCGTGGGGGACTGCTCCGTACATACATCATCAGCATCCTTTTTAAATCTGTCTTCGAGGTGGCTTTCTTGCTGATACAGTGGTACATTTATGGGTTCAGCCTGAGTGCCATCTACACCTGTGAGCGAGACCCATGCCCACATAGAGTGGACTGTTTCCTCTCCCGCCCAACTGAGAAAACCATCTTCATCGTCTTCATGCTGGTAGTGTCTTTGGTGTCTCTTGCATTGAACATCATCGAGCTTTTCTACGTGTTCTTCAAGGGTGTCAAGGATCGTGTGAAAGGGAAAACCGACCCCTACTCCCACAGTGGCACCATGAGCCCTTCCAAGGACTGTGGCTCCCCCAAATATGCTTATTACAATGGGTGTTCCTCACCGACCGCCCCCTTGTCTCCCATGTCTCCCCCAGGGTACAAGCTGGTTACCGGAGACAGGAACAATTCCTCCTGTCGTAACTACAATAAGCAAGCTAGCGAGCAAAACTGGGCCAACTACAGTGCGGAGCAGAACAGGATGGGGCAGGCTGGCAGCACCATCTCCAACTCGCATGCCCAGCCCTTCGACTTCCCTGATGAGCACCAGAACACTAAAAAATTGGCGTCAGGACATGAGCTGCAACCCCTCACCATTGTGGACCAGAGGCCTCCCAGCAGAGCCAGCAGCCGAGCCAGCAGCAGGCCCCGACCTGATGACCTGGAGATCTAAGCTTCTTGCTGCAGTACTTGCTCGACTATGAAACGACATGCATTGGAAGATGCAGTCAGTGCTGATCTTGTTCCAGTGGAGGTGGTACTTAATAGTCTCAAGCAGGAGATTTTAACAATCATGTTTAAAAAAAGAAAAAAGAAAAAAAAATCAACAAAAACAAACAAGCAAACAAACTTTTAAAATACTTGCTGTTTTTTGGGGGAGATGTGGGGTTGGTGTGGGGTGGTACAATACACATTGGTATTTAATGTAGCTGGTTTAAAGAATTTAAATACTAAAAAAAGAAAAAAAAAAAGGAAAAAGATAAGTAGTCATTACTAAGGTAGGGGGTTGTTTTTCTAGAAAGGCTGTAAATATCTGAGTGTATGTGTATGTGCGTACTATTGTGTTTGTTTCTAAAGAATCTTCTAAAACCCAATAATAACTGAACTCACATTTGTCAGGGTGAAGTGCTGTCTGAAGATGAAAACGTTTTTCCTATTCAACAAGCAAAAAATCCAGGATTGCCTCTGATCATTTCCCTGTCAAGAACATTCCATTCTTAAAAAGTGCACTTTGAAGGTAAACTTTCCTATATGGTCCTCCAGGTTGTTGAAAGGCTTCTGTGAGGACAGGCTACAACTCAAATTTCAGACATGGCCCACCAGTAAGTACTTTGGTCACCTGCTTTTTCCAGCCCTTCATGCAGGTAGATTTTGTGATGTGCGTAAGTGGGTTGGCTCCACGCTTGTAGAACCAGCAACCACACTCTCTTGTCCACAGTAATATTCATGTCCTGCTGCTCACGTAAAGTTTATTAGCATCATATAAAATCCAGTTTGCTGCCACTTGCAGATTTAAGCATTAAGACAGGCAAGTAACTGACTTTAGTGATTTTTTTTCACAGCTTTATGTATTTTAAGGGTGCACATATGTGTGTGGACATGGAGATAAAGGTATACACAAAACACGCTCAGAAGCATAAGTTGAGAAGCATACGCACACACTTTACTTGCAGTTGACACTTTCTTGTGGATATTGTGAAGATATGGGCCACTATGGTGTTTACATTCTCTGATTCCTTCAATGCAAGTGAAGCACATGTCATATATTTTTTTAATTCTATATAATATTTTCCATGTATCCTAAATGGATGCTTTTTAAAAAATAAAAAAAGGCCTAATCCTGGATGTCTTGCTCTGGAAAATCTCTCTTTTAAATAAGTGGGAGTTTTGCCTGAACAAAGTCTACAGGATCAAGCCCAAGATGTAGCGAACCATGTTCTTCCTGGCATGAATGATTTTCTTTTGTAGAAGTTAGGGATGGAAAAGACCCATTAGGTCATCTAGCCAATCTCCCTGATAGGTAATAATGATGCTTGAATGATAGAAGTTGTAGTACTGTAAGCAAGCTTTAGTCTTATGTGAGAAACTTAGAAGAAATGCTTTGTGCTGGATTAATAATAAAATATGCCTACATGACTTTTGCAGTAACTGGTATTTTTCTTGTACTAAATATTCACATTTACTGAACTGTAATGTCCACTCCAAGTTTGACAGTTAGGTCTTTCTAGATGGCTCTAGCAACTTTAGTGTTTACACTTAGGTTTTGTTTGAAATGCAAGTGAAGTTGATTTTAAAAGAGTACAATTCTAGCTAATTTATTTGAAATATATGCTAAAGAAATGTACCAGTTTCTTCAAATGCATTGCCTCTTAGCTGAACACAGATTGACCAAGGAAATACATAGCTTGGTTTCATTTTGCAGCAACATAGATAAATGGTTTCATTTACTACAATATATTAATTTGTTTGACATTCCATGTTAAACTACTGTTGTGTTCAACTTCATTGCATGTTTGCAACCTTAGTCCATCAGATCATGTTGTCTGGAGAACATTAGTCAATAAAGTTTTAATTTAGTATAAATATATCTTCTAATTGTCTTTTACTGTTTTATATGCCCATATATCTTTTGTTTCGGTATTATAATCCGAACTCCTTCCTTCCCTCTTCATTTTCCCCCTGCCTTTCAGCAGTAGTCTTGATTTAATCCATCTGGATTTACTTTGCATTGAAATTTCACAGGAACAAATTCAGATACCCTCACAACACTGGAAAAATAAGCATTGTTTGTGACACTCATGGAAAAAAGTCAGGCTCGGCATGAACTACTGTAATGCAAATCTTGCCATGGGTTTCAGAATATATATATATAATTATTTTCAAACGATTATAAAAAATATAACGGCAAGATACTGTCACACAATTTTTAAAGCATTTTTCTCATGCAGCCTAGATTATGGATTATAAAATCATTGCCCCAAATTTACATTTCCGCATGCAATCAGACTGTTTGACTGACAGTCAGTTTGAATTTCTGGAATAAAATCCTCAGCCTTTCAGACTCAGTGGGAGCAAGGTACTGACTTTGATAAGGCTGGGATTTCATATAATGGTTACTGCTTCACCTTTTAGGTCCCTGTCAGTAATGAAGATGCCCAGTGCTTGGCTTTCATGCACTGGACTCTGAAAGAAAGATGGTTCAGCTCTTTTTTTTTTCTTCTTTTTTTTTTTTTCTTTTTTTTTTTCTTTTTGTTTTTCTTTTTTTTTTTTTTTTTCTTAATGTGAAAAATCAAAATATAATGGTCATGCAGTTATGACACAGCTTTCAAATTTAAAATTTGTTTGGTGTTTTAAGTCCAAATTTCCTACTAGTAAAGAGGGGGAAAATAAGCAGGACAATGTTAGTGGATTCACAGCTAGGAGAGATACTATACAAGCACAAACACAAGGAATGACTCCTTGAACTGTTTCTTCAATAATAACAATGAGTCATTTTAAGCTGGCTTGTCCTGGTTCATCTGTACAAAGGGAAGAACATTCCAAGCATTTTGTGAAGATCATTCCCTTGGGAAGGTCCAGAGAAACATCCAGAGAAGGGCTTACCCTGAGACAAAATCTGTCTCTTAGGCTGATTGTCAGGTACACCCCAAACTACGGACTCAGTTCCTTCAGGCATCTTGGACAGCTGATATAAATTACCACTGCAGTGCCAAGGCTCTTTGACTCATTTTTGGTGGTAAGTGTGCTTACGGCCAATTCTCCCACCTAGGTTTATTTTTGTGGAGTATATTTCTTGTATGCTTAAAAGTCATCACAAAGATATAATGTTGTGTGCCATTCATCCAATTCTTTATAAACTTTCTCCCAGTGCATCTGTGTAGGAGCAGTAGCATTCTCTCTGCAAATGATGTAAAATATTGTGTGATATGATTCTAGTGCATATTGCTAAACCTCTCAAGAAGGATATGTTAGATACTGAATTCAAACTGGAAAAGGTGTTGTAAAAATACACATTTGAGAAGATAACAAAACAAAACAAAAACACAAGGTATTATGAACAAATAAACAGCAAGAAAAACAAAATTCAAAACCTGTTAAGTAGTAAAAGCTTGTGTTGATATTTTGTGTAGAAGTATTTTGAAAAAAAGGCAAATTTACTCTAAGGCCTCCACCCTGACCCAGTAATTTGAAAAGTCTGTAAAGAGTAAAGTTAGAAGGATAAAAGTTAAAGACAGCCTGAAATCTATATGCAGATCATGTAATTTCAAGATGTTTTAAATACAGTGAGCACACACTGGAGGTTCTTTCCTATTTTAGAAATGAAATTTCCATATTTAAATTGGAAACTATTATGGCCTGCAGTAGTAGATTGAGAACCAGGACAAACTTTCTGAGTGTACCTGTCACACCCTCTGAAACCAGTCATTTTTAAATGATGGAGTCATCTTACTGTTTCAGAAATAAGGCTGTTAGCAATTCTGCTGTGTTACACAGGATGACCAGCTCCCTTGCATATTGCCATCATGCTGGCATTTCCGTCCAACTTTCTCTGCAACTTGGTATTGATCCAATTTAATAATAATAATAATAATAATAATAATAGTGATGTAAATATTTGAGTCTTGGAACTCAGATCTGGGAGTTGATCCAGATCTGAACTTACTTTGACTGGTTCATGTGGAGTTCTGAGTACGTAAGGTCAGAAACTCTTCCAGTATTGATTATGGCTGTTTCTAACTCATTAGGTCAGGGCTTCTTTTAACTATTCTTGTAATTCCTCATTGATTACTACTGCTTCGTTTTCCAGAATTCAAACAAAATAAAGGAGAGAATAGGATTTACCTGTCTTCTATATAATTTTCTTTTCTCTGTTTACTGCTAATCCAGACATGGCAGTACCAGGCTTTCTACTGAGCTCAGGCTTTCTACTGAGCTCATGAAACACCCTAATATACAGTATTATTAAAATGTGGTGTATTATACTATTAGTCATATTGACCATAATCTCCTTGAAGATGTCTTCCTTTCCTTCTCATGCTATTAACTCCAGATAATTGCAGTTGAATCTACCAAAGGATGACTGAGGTGGCCCGTGAGGGGCCCTTGCTCTCCAAACAAGGAAGGAAATAAAACAAAACAAAACAAAACAAAACAAAATGCTCAGACAGCACAGAGTTGTTGAAGCTACTCCTTTATTACTTTTGTTTCTACTGCCAACATAGGCAATAAGGTTGGAAGCATAAGCCACGCCTGAGTAACCACTACCTAGATGTATTCTCTGTCCCAGTCCCTTGAACTATTTGAGGGTCTTCTATTTTATTGTAATTTATGATCAAGACTAGTTTTGCACATAAAGGCTCCAGAAAGAGAGGACTACAGGATTAGCTCTACGAAGGCGTGACCGCTTTTCCCTGACTTAAACCACATGCTTTTGACTATGCCCAAGGACATATTCACACCCAGACTCTGTCCATCCTGGAAAGTGTGTCAGATGAAAATTATATGATGCTAGTGCATCACTAGATTAAAACAGGAAGAACTCATTGGTCCGTCTATTTATTTCAAAGGTATTTTGGTAGACACACACACACACACACACAAAAGAATGCTTGTTTTAAACTTAAATGCTTCCTAATGTATAGCACTATGAGGAGAGTCTGTGAAGCCATACAAATACCCTGCATGTATGCACCTTAAGCATTATCTATGTGTACTATGTCTAGAAGTTATTTAAATAGACACAGCTGCTCAGTGATCTGGTAAGATTAACAACCTCCAAAATGGCTGCCCTCACTCTTTTCTCATGGTAGCCAAAATGCTGCATCCAGTTTATTGGCATGCTTGAATTTGCAATGCAAAGGCACCCTGGGCGAAGACAGACATGTTTTCACAGGGTTCCTTTTAAGTGCTGAAGAAGTATAATGCTAGAAGCTAGAGGCAGAGATTCTGGGACAGGCTGTACTGGGTTAGTAATAGACAGTAAGTGGAGTCAAATCAATCACAAGTAAAGGCTTTCTCGTGACTGTGGACTCTCCTGTCATTTCAAGAGACTAAGTCTCTGCTACTATGTTGAAAAGATGTGAATAATAAAATGAGACGTGAGCTTAGACTCATATAAAAGGGAAAATGTTCAGACATTTAAATTGCTCCTTGAAGCAAGCCTAGACCACAGTTGCATACTTCCCATTAGAATTGACAGGAAACCTAAGAAAATATTCACGAGTTACTGTGTTTCACTCAGTTAAATCAATGCAAAAGTTCATTTCAATTTCAGAAATACACAGATTGGATCCATAAAGAGATAATTATGACATCTAATTTTCATTAGTATAACTGTTAAGGGAAAGCTTATAGGTATAAGCTATTAAGTCTTGAATGAATGACCACTTGAATGTGTGCAATCATACTATTTCCTCACAACTTTCTTTTTACTGTAACTCAGTGTAGAGGCAAGTTTATGAAAAAATAATCTAAGAGTTTCCTTTTTTTTTTTTTTTTTTTTTTTTTTTTAACAGATAAATTTCGTAAATTTAATGAAATTAATAAGGGAGTGTAGAGTATTGTATAACGTGTCTAACTCATCTGGGCTGAGGAATGAAATCTTCACTTTGCCTCTCATCTTTTTTGGAAAGGTTTTCATATTCCAGACACCTGAGCAGTTTTTCCATGCTGCTGAATGTGCCTCTGTTCTCACTAGCTCTTCTGTGAGCTTTGTTTGGATGGGAGTCTTTGTATCCTCCTCTTTTTCCTTCTTTTACCATCCAGCTGTGTAGGGGAAAGCATGAGCAACCCCAAATATGTAAAGAAATATAATGATAACCGATACCAAAACAGTGCAAACATGGAATATTTGATTCTCTTTTACACATGTACAACTAACTGAGTAGGAAAACAGAATAGAAAATTTCTTAGGGGATTAGAAAAGCCTTTGGATACTTTGGCATTTTAAAACCACCAGTCTTTGTTGAGCCAGACGTTTTCAGTCTCAGCTTTTGCTGAGTCATAAAGTTCACTGCCTTTGAAGACTGAAGTATCTTAGCTCAAAATTGAAGTTGTTCTGGAAAAGTTCAAACCCTTGCTAATGACCATATTTGCATGCTGTTCTCAGTGGCATTTACATATAATAGGACACCCTCCACAGGGAGGCCTCCTCAAAACACAGGCTCTGCTTACACTTTGAATTTTCCCAGTTTTTATCTATGCATCATTACTTCAAAGTGTTTTGCTGCAACTACTCTGCCATATATTTGGGAGACTCATCGTGGTTGTTTGAAACCTGAGTATTTAGCCACCTGTGAGATTGTCACCTGGCTTTTGTGTGTGTAGGCAAAGAGGTATTACTCAGGCGAGAATCCTACCTGGTCCAACCTGGCATACTTCCGTTGAAGCCAAGGAGGTTCTGTTGAGTGACGTGAGGTGAAAATCCTGCTCTGAGCTTTACTTTGTACATTCTTCTTTTATTGAAGTCCTTGTAGTTTTATTTCAGGAGAAGACGGAAGATCCAAACATGAATCTATGAATACATGAATCATTTTACAGCATTTTGTTCAGTATGAATATCACAGGTGTTAACAACTATAAGTTTTGGCTGACAGCTTAAAAAGTCATTCTATATCTCCCTTATAGCAGTCCACACTTACTTCAATCACTTTCTTTTAGATATTATTTTATAATTAAAGAAGACCGTAGGGGAGCTGAGGATGCTAGTTACCTACCTTACCCCTCTGCACAGATGCAGTGAAAGTGCAAGGATATGGAGTTTCTCCAAATCTTCCTCCAACCTCAGTCCCAAAGGAACTCAAAGCTAGGCTTACTCTAATGATTGAGAACACTATATAAATAATAATAATACCTGGAATTGCACTGATACAGCACTTTTCATCTTCAAAGAACTTTGAAAACCCTGTGTAATTAGCGTGCTACAGAGTCATCTTGTATGATACTGCACAAACACCAGTTCTACCCACTGCGGGAACCAAAAAGGGAATCTGAACAGCCACAGAAATTACACATAACCTCCATTATCACTAAAAGATTAAATAGAAAATGCTGAACAAGGATATTTCAGTACTCCATGAAGGAGGAGTATCCACAGCTAGGAGGAAGCCAGTCTCCCTAAGATAAGGAAACAGGAAAGTTTTCTTTGCTGGTAATCTACTACTTCAGATCTCTAAACACATTTTACCTTGAACTTAGTCTCAGTCAAGCTGGCAACAGATCACAGGTAGATTATCTCATTACAGGGAGTCTTCATCTTCATGTAACTTGAATATATCCATACTTCTTTTATTAAAAAAGCTTTAATATGAAGAAGGCAAAAGGGGTGCAGACATAATAAATAGAAAATTATATATGTTTCTACAGACTTTAGTAAGACTCCTGGGGAACAACTTATCCATAGTATACCAGCAGAAATTGACAATCCAACTAAGCATAATCTAATTGTAGTATTTTCCAAGCATTTTCAGCGTGTCTACAACAGCTGCTTGTGAATATTGAGAAGTTCACTCACTTATAAAACAAGCTGAATATTTGCTGGAGTTTATCATCCCAACATGTGTTTGCAAACAATCTTCTCAAAACTGCACCATTAACAAAGAAGAAAAAAGAGCAATAGTAGCCCATTCAGTCTGGGGAATATAACACCACAGAGGAACAGAACATCTTGGATAAAGTAAATATGGAACAATTCTGAACTTTTATCATTTCCATCTTCCCCAGACTCATACAGTAATTATCCTGTATTTTCTCAGCAGAAAGGCTAATCTGCTTTATTTATTGTTGTTTGTTTGTTTGTTTTCAAATAAACTTTTCTGATAGAGGTCAAGTGGATGCCCTTTTTAAACCATAATATATATGAACAGTCATCTGAAGAATAATCTTGGGCCTAGGTTCAAAAGGTGTGAACATGCAGAAATACATGTAATTTGCTTCCCATGCAGTCAACGAACACATGCATCCACATGCTGTGATTTTTGCTCCATTTTCAGATCTGTGTGTATGTTTGTGTGTGTTTTATTATAAAAAGGGTGCTCTTCCCTCTTATATTTAAATATCACACAAAATCATAAACATAACCATATGTCTGAATGAGGTTTTTAATGATGAGTGATGTTTTGGACTCATTTTATTTGCTTTTATTTTTACTGCTCATTCCATTTGCTCTAGGTGAAATATATTCTCTATATATGTAATATCCAGTATATTTTTAGCTACTCCTGTACTATTTAAGAAAGAATCTACAGATGACCTCAAAAACATCAGAGGTACATCCTAAAGATTCCTTTTCATTTTCCCATGGTGCATCAGGGCAGTTTCATCGGTAGAGCCACAACAAACAGCCATCTGCAAATAAGAAATAAGGTTCTGAAAAAGCAGCAAAGCAAGAATGGAGCTGGGGAAGAACAGCAAGATGAATTGTTTGGGCAGTCCTTCGACATTTTGAACAACCACGGCTGTCTCAGTTGTCCAGCAAGAGAAGTTAGCATTCCATGTCAGTTATTTTAACAGTGGTAGAGCTGCAGGTCTCAGAGCAGGAGGAAGGAAAGGGAGTGACTAGTCACAGCTATATGAAAGGTGGTGTAGGAAAAAAGTTGACTACCGGGAAACGGATGTTTGAAAAGAAAGAGTGGCTCTGTAGTAGGTGTTCTGTGATTTTCACATATGTAAAAAAAATGAAACTTCAAATCTGAGATGAGGGTGTTGAAAGCATTGGAGGTGAGAAACTCTGGTCTTAAGAGTCTCTAGAAAGTCATGGATTTTTTTTGGGCCCAACAGTACACTCTTTTGAAACAAATGATGAATACATATCTCAGCAGATAAATCTGTTTTACTTCACAGTATTGCTGAGCAATATACAGCCATGCTTGAGGCACACTGTCTAGTACAAAGGTACCGCCTCCTTCCCTCCCCCCACCCAGACTCTGATTTCTATTTTTCAAAAACATTTGAAAGGCTGTGTTTTCCTGTTGCTGCTCCCTGTTGGATCCCTGTTTGGCCCAGATTTGTTTGCAATTTATCTGTCTTTGCTTGCACTTTTCACTTCACTCAGTGGTCAGATACGATACAGAGATGCTAAAACTATCCAGAGGCACAGCCAGCCCTAGGACTGGAAACGATATTTCCACATCCTAGCAGTGCTGTGACTGACTCATTGAGCCCAACAGAAGGTGCTGTTACTAGCTGGGGTTGAGAGCCACAACAGTGTGGCCTGCACTGCTTCTGGGTTTGTCACACCCTGCTGCAGTGAGTCACCAGGAGACACTGGCCCATGCTGCTGCTGGCTCAGAGACGGACAGATCTTGAAGAACTGCACCAAGCTGTCCTGCATCTTTCTCCATGCTGCTCCTTCTCTTAGGTTTTTGTATCCCACCTGCACTTTGTGTCATCCCACCTCGAAATAACACTAGCTCTTCTCTTTGTTCTGTTTTCCGTTGCTCTGGGCCATACTCAGACAAGCTTTTCAAACTGTAAGCTTTTCAGGAAGTCCCTATCAAATGTAAATAGGCCATTTGTAGAAGCATGCAAATTAAGTAACTGATCTGCTGTTAAATGTTTTGGGTAAAGGAAGAAGATTAATTGTGTAGGTTTTTAGAACCAGAGTATCTGGGAAATCATTCTTACATCACCTGCATACTCCTGAGCACTTTAATAAATTTACAAGAGAAAGAGCTGGAATTTTTATGTTGCTTTTTGTGGGATGTGTTCATCATGAATGTACATCTTTTACTTCCCATTCCTATAGATTTTTTTACTTCCTTTATTCACTCCTGAAAATCTTAAATTTGACATACATTTTCTAAAGTCTAAAAGGAGCAGATGCATGAATAGGTCTGTCCTCTCTGCAGAGCAGGTGGAACAGGTGGTGCGGCACCTTGTCTGCCATGCCAACAGGCAGCACCATCATTTGTCTGCCAAAAGCGTATAGATGGAAATTCAACTACCAAAAATAAGTAAATAAATAAATAAATAAATAAAGTGTAATTGAGTACTGTTGATCAGAAATTTTCTGTTTCCCACATGCATTTAATTTTACAAGAGCAAAAAGGAAAGTGGAATTCAGTGGAATTCCAGCATGCTCATTTGGAAAAGTTACCTCAGGTCTTTGTGGCAGCTGCTGTTTGGACTATGCTCTCCTGGATGGGTTCCAAGCTATTTTAAAAGTCCCATGAAGCATCATGGTCAGCCATTATGTGACCCATGGTGCATTTTGGAAAATCCAAAAATGTTGCACTGGAGGGAATATTATTTTCTATATATGAATATTAATAAATATTTTAAACCCAACTTGATCAAGTAACTTGGTATGTAAAACATCTGTAAGGGTTTTGTTTGTTTGTTTCTTTGTTTGTTTTTTCATTAGGAGTCATAATTAACTTATATGCCCTTATCAAAAATTATAGCTTCATGTTCAAGGATAAGGACTGAAAGAAAGCAGAAAGAGGCATGAGGTGAAATAGTTTCAGACAGAAACTGTCTTTGCCATCTGGATTCACGAGATATTTTGCATACTGATGTTTTATGGTGACAAACACACAAAACTCAGCATCAAAAGTTATAAACAAACAAACCAAAAACCTAAAATTCTTTCTATTACTGCTGCATTTTTAAACAGCTGCCTCAGAGGTGGAGAAATATAACGTAGTAATTTTTGTCTTGGATGCCAGGCTCACCACAGATAGCTTCATGAAGTTCCTGTGTCCCCTGGAGAATCTGATTGAAGGGAAAGCAGGTGGCTGAAGTGCAAAAAAAAGGAAAACAGGTCTAACTCCTGCTGGGAACTCCTGCAGTAGGGTGGGGAGATGCAGTGGTGATGCTTACGTGCCTGAAACTTCGCCAGCTTTGGTTGTCTGGTTGCTCCTGTGCTTGATGAATTGGTTCTTAGATTCTCTCCTGCACATACCTTTCTTTGAAGCTTTGGGTGAGCGCTACCTCAGTCTATTTTTAAGAGCTATACTTTCCATTATTAGATTTTAATGCTATTTATTTATTTAAACTGAAGCAAAGAGTTCGGCATAAGCTGGGCATTCCAGTAGGCATCATGCTCGGCTATGCAGAGGAGTCTAAATCTATTTTAAATTGCATTCCTTGAATGGTAGAAAAAGCTGGGTCATGTGGTGAAGCTTGGTGAGGAATAACAGAGTCATTCTTTCATAGACTGCAAAAACTTTATTAAGGAAAGATAAACAGGTGAAAGGTCTCTCACTAGTTGCAGTGTCTATACATAGCAATTACCCATGGCTTTCCCCCTCTCCTAGTTGAAGTTGTAGTGCTTGCAGTCTCATCATCTACCATAATGAAGCCAGGCCTATTACATCTACACTGAAGTTAAAGGGAATGAAAAGCTTGGGATAATTACACCTGGTGTCTCACTCAGTTATTTCCTTGGGGCCGTCTGGAGTGTGAGGCTTTTAGCTCCTACCTTCCTGCTCAGCTAGCAAAGACAGGTATGAAAATAAGGCATTTTAAAAACACCTTTATTCCAGACAAAGAGAGCATCTCCCCTGATCTGTGTTGCCATTGTTTCCAGGGCCTTGTGCTACAGCCTGGTAGGAAGGGAGAGAGCGCTTACCATTTGCATCCATGTTAATAAAATAAATCGCTTGTGTTAAAATTAGCAGTGGGCAAACTGCTTTAGTTAAAACAAGAATTGCCCTGGATTGTTGCCAGTCCTCCTACTAAATTCAAGCCAATTTTATTTTTAAGTCTTAAAAGTAATAAAAAGTAATAAGCATGCAATGTGTATATAGACATATTCAGAGTGAATAGCTCAGGGATTGGAAAAAGATGTATTTCGCATCTGGAGCCCCAGTTTTGCACATACATATGCATGCAAGTAACTTTACTCACGTGAATTATCCCCTGGTGCCATGCACTATTTCCTGTCTAATCAGGCAGCAATGTATACAAAAGGCTTTAATGCATAAGGGTGCTATAACCTGCAGAACATCACTGTTTGATGCATCAAGTGAAGAAAGCCGACAGTTGTTAACAGGACAAAGCTGGCACCAATTAAACCACGTCCAGCACATTGACTCTACTTGCTGGAAGCAGAGTCATCCCCAAGTGTTGTGTTAAGGAGTACAGCCAGCCCTGCCTACAGCAGGATGTGGCTTCCAAATATCACGCATTGCATATAATCTATTGCATAAACCAAAGGGGGAATAAAGGGTAGAAGACATGAGGCTCCACTGGGCTGTGGGCTCAGAAGGAAAGATTGATTGGCTGTGCATGGGGTGTATAGGGTTATTTTGAGGAGCTGGAGGGAGGAGAGGATGAGAAGGAGGTGTTGTCCATGTACATTATTTCACACATCATAAACTTCATTTCTCAGGGATTTTATTTTAGCAGGCCAGAAACAGATCGTTCCCATGTGAGGTTTCACAGCACCAAACTGCTAACATAAGTTTTTTTATTGTTGTTGTTGCTTTTTTTTATTTTATTTTATATTTTGTTTTCATCTTCAAATGATTAAGGGTGTGTGGGTGTGTCTTTGCCTTTGAAATTTGTGCGTGTATGATAGTCATGTATAAGGGTGTGAGGATGCCTATCATAAACACCAAACTGTCTGCCTAAACTTTAATGAAAATAGTTACACTGTTGATGCAGCTCTGACCTGACATGGCATCACCCAGCACAGTTAGATATCTTCTCACTCCTGTCTGATTTCTCTTCCTAGGAACAGGTCAGTGAGGACATTACCAGGGCGTACCCTGACCTCTCAGGAAAACATATGTAGTCGCCTTCTGCACAGGTTCAGAAGCCCTTTCATTATAATTGCTCTTATATTGCTACCAAACTTTGACTCTCCGCAGCTCCTGCTTAGTTGTATTCCCCAGAGTGGAAATGTGGCTTTATAGCCATTTTCTTTCAAAAAGATGAGCGTCCTTCACACGTTCCTGTTCTTCTAAGAATAACAGGGTAACAATTTGGCTCTGTATGTAAGTGTGGATGAACAATGGAGCCTGCTAGAAGGGTTATCTAAAGATAGAGTTCTGACAGCTGAATTTGAGTGGTAAGGGTTTTGGAAACATCAGCACATACTAAAGATGTTTTCCTGTCTGTAAGTCAGGACTGAATGAACTACTTGAGACCCCTGCAGGAATTGGCAAATCATCTTGGTATAAACTACACTGAAATGAGGACATTCAGAGATGGGCTCCCAGTGGTAGAAGAACAGGAATTTCTAGTCCAGCTCTAGGTCTGGACAATGTCTTGATATCCTGTGGCTTAAATCCTAGTGTATAAGGTTACCAGGTTATTCAAACCTCTAGAAAAGAGTATTTTCTGCCCCTATACACTTACCACTGTGAATCAACCAATACTACCAGGCAGCTTCTTCTTGAATAGCTCTCATCCTTCCCTAGTACACACAATGGATATTGAACATAAGACTTTTTTTTTTTGGTCCAAAAAGTAATGGAACACAGTAAAACTGCAGGAGACTGACTCATAAAATGAAATTAATATGCTGCCTGAAGACCTCCCTGGAACTAACTAAGTTATAGAGAACTCAAATGCATATTAATTGGACCATATGGTCCAGTATTTAAACAAAGGTACAGAATGTTTGGGACAGACATTAGAACAGAGACTTCATGACCTGATGAAATTCATGATCAGCTGATTGAAATCAGGAAAACAGGAAAGTTGAAAGGCTGTCCTGCATAGTAATGACACACGGTTCATTGTTGGGCAGCTCCATAAAATCAGCTGCAATGCCTGTACATGTTTTGTTACCCCCAATTCCCTTGCAAAAGACTAAGGCAGGCTTGTGAGGCGTTGCCCAGAAGAAAGGGTGGTACAGGATTTCTCTCTGTTGAAGCAGGCATATGGAAGAAGAAGGTTTCCCAAAGCCAGCCACTGGATGTCTCTGATGGGCTCTGCACAAGGCAAGATCTTGTGTTGCAGATCCTGCCTGATATTGTTGCATCCCCTATCTTCCAGTTTCATGGACTGTAGTGGAAGTGGAACAGTGCAAGCAGCTCCTGTAGCTGCACTTCTGTTTGATCTTTCACAATGAAGGTCAGGCAAGAGCAGAAAGACCACCTGCACGAGCCTAGGCAGCAAGTAAGTCCAAACAGACCAAGTCAGCATGGAGACCCTGATGGACCCTGTGAATGAAGGCGATCAGGGAGCAGCAAGGGGGTGGCTGTTCTAGGCTGAGCCTGTGAGCTGCACTCACTCCCTAATCATACAGTTAACCTCAGGAAGATGGCATTAATGTATATTTATGCACCAATGCATGTATGTTTGCTATTGTATTTGTTGTCATGCACACATTGGAGATGGTAGTTTCCATTTTAATGAGAAAACATGACTCAGGAGAAGCTAAGTCTATCAGGATCATTTTCTTTCATCTCTGCAAAAATTAGAATCTTAGCTATTTAAGTTAAGATCATTAGGTGACTAATTGTGTTATGCATTTAATATATTTCACATAGACAATGTTACATTTCTGTTCAGTAAGTAATTTGAAAGAGCTTTTCATGACATGCAAGACATAAACAGTCTGTCTGTGAGCCACTGTCTTACGTCCTGATCAACTCTGTCACATTTTCTTGTTTCTAAATTCCTCATCTTAAAAATATGAGTCAACATAAATAGCTTTGAATCTGTGTTACCTTATTAACCAATGGAGAGTGACTCTACCCATAAAATATTTACATAGACAACAGTCTTGTGCTAGTAATGTATTTTCACATTACTTAGTAATTTAAAACATGTCAACCCCTTCCAAATAGTAGGAACAATCCAAACATGGAACTGATGTTGACCTTAAAAGGCTGCTCCTCTTTGTTTTAAGTCAAGCGGCAATCACCACAGATTATTACTGTGCGTTCTTTGTACAAATCCTTATCAGCAATGCCCCCAAATATAACTCTAAATGGTAGGGAAAACAGTAGGTGTTAAAAGCAGATGTTGCATCAACAGCATATCCTTTAAGGGAGCTTCTGAAAGACTGTATGGAAAATACATCATTTTAATATTAGTGACGTAAATTGATTTATATATTTGGCTATTTTATAAAGTTAACTAATTATGTGTTTGACTGTTTGAAACTTCATCTGACCTTTCTTTAAATCATAAATGTTTATGAGTATGCAAATACATACGTATACATGTGCACGATATTTTTTATGTATGTGTGTGTGCACTGGATGTGTGTTTGGTTTTGTTTCTTTTCTGTTTTCAAAATCCTGTTTCTTCTTCTGTTGTTAGGGAACCAGGTGATGGAATAGGAAGAAAGGTATTTAGTGCGTGCTCAAGCTCTAGAGTACAGCGTGTACTGCAGCCTTCTGGTAACCTAGAATAGGAAAAAATATTGTCCCTTTTTTTTTTTTTTTTTTTTTTTTTTTTTTTCTCCCTATAGAAATCAATAGAATTGAATTTTGGCTTCCCAAGCTCTGGTGCAATAACACGTTATGAACTGAAGCTGTTAAAAAATATATAAGTTTAACCTATTAATTGAGCCTGTTGATATCTATATTGCACATGATGTTTTTCAATGTGTTTAATAGTGAAGGATGGTAGTCCCTGTGTTGTATAATGGATGACATGCTTCTCCTTGGGCAGATACTCAGCCCAATCAGCCAACTAACTAATTAAAATATATTATTAAAATAAAATAAAATAAAAATTAAAAAAGAACAATAACAGAAATACACAATGGTTTACCCCTTCACAGTCTTTCCTTGTATTGCAGAGCACTTTTCCAGGCTGAGAAGTATGACTAGGAAAGCTGTCCACTAAGGGTAATATCTTAATCACATTGTTCCCTGCAGACAGGAGAAGATCAGAAACAATAAAACCTCTGTCTTATACAGGACAGAAAACCTGATAGCACCATGCTCCTCAGGGGACAGGCAGGTATTGAGGATTTTTTGTGCAGTTTTCATGATCTTAATGACTAATTATTCTTCTGTACTTCAAGTTTGCTGTCTATATTTAATGTTGAGAAAAGAAGCCATTTGAAATATTTTTCTTTCTTCTTTATTTCTATATTTGACCTTTAGTGGTGTGAGAATAAAATATATTTTCCAGAGGACATGCAATATTCAAGAGAATGAATACTGACATCCAAAGCTGATGTGAAAAGGGGCTGTGAAAATTTTCAGTTTGGATTTTTTTTTTCAATATTGTACTTTCATCGGTCACTGTTTTCAATCCTTACCAAACACTTCATTGAAGAATGAAGTATGTGAAAAGTTTCAAAAACAATTCATAAGTTCTTGAAATAAGCAAATGTGTTTATTTTTTTTTTATTGGTCTTAATAAGTAAGGTCTTATACAGTCTGCTCTGTGATAAAGCAAGTCACATCCCAGTGGAGCTTAATAGAAGGGACAGGATGTTTGATGGCAATAGATAGAGGGAAGGGGATAATAAGGTATCAGCAGCAATTCAGTAGAAATACCATTATCTGTCCCAAGGGCAGAGAACAGCATAATTCTTGTGTGGGAAGGGGTATAAGTCTCTGGGAGGAGACCAGAGACTCTCACCCTCTACACCATTCTAGGGCCAGAGGGATGGAGGAGACTATGGGGTCTGTGAGGTAAAGAAGGAAAGAGACAGAAAATGAGAACTTACCTACCGACTTTATTGAACCATCATTAATTGTCACTTGAATGACAAGGCCAGCAACTGTGGCCAGAGCAATGGAGACTTGCAGAATCCAGACAGTAAACCTACTGAGAGATTCTGAGACGACCTACAACTAGCTGACATTGAATGATTTAGAGATGGGAAGGAACTTAGAGCCACTGTAATGGCAGGCACCACTGGAGCAGGAGCACCTGTGACAGTGTGTGGTTCTTATGAATGTTAAGGATGATGTTTGTGGAGCTTTGCACGCTCTAGTGAGTAATGAACTGTCCTACAGAAACTATCTGATATGGTCATGGTTGGGGTAGGAAGAAAGCAGAATGATTGTCTTAGCTGATTTATTTTTAATTCTTCCTTGTCAACCATTCCACTCCTTAAGCAGACAAAATTCCTACATTCAGTGATGTGCTGGAGCAGACAAACAGTTTTCCTTCTTTTGTAGAACTTTAATTTTCACAGAAAAAATGTGGAAAAGTCTATATTACCAAGGTCTAATACTTCACTAAGGATGTTAGTTTTTTTTTCTTTTTCCTTTTTTTTTTTTTTTTTTCCAGAAACATAATCTTTCTTTTAAATCAACATTGGGCATACTTTAAAGCAGGTAAGAAAACCATTAAAATTATCTGTTAAAAAAATGAGGGTTAATCCTTCCTTGAAAATTGAATGGACTTTTTATGTTAGTATATCATTTCTATATTTATATTTTTCATTTTAGTTTCATGTCTGTCACAGAAATATTTTTTTATTTACAGTAAGTGTTTTAATCTCAGGTTGCAGTTGGGATGATAAGAGTGATAATGAGTTTAGTTGAAATGGTCCTTGGCCATTCAGATTCTTTAAAAATAATCTATTTATTTATAAATGTTGTGATCTAGAAACTCTCACACTGAAACAGAATCCCATGTGGAGATTACAAAGGTGGTGTTCAGCAAGGGCAGCAGTTAGGGAACAGCAAGATAGTATTAGATCTGGAACAAAAATTAAATGTATGTTCAGATGGACTTTTTTTTTTAAGGTTGGTGAGCATTTTTCCAATGCCTATCAGCCTGTCAACCCTATTCTTCTAACTCAAAGTCCAGTTTTCTACTGTGTTCATCATTCTAAGTCTGCTCCATCTGCTTTCTCTTGGCTTGCCTTGAATTTACAAGATATGAGTCAACTTTCAACTGAATACAAATAAAGTAGCATTGAAATGATGGTAAAATGTTTTATTTCAAAATGAACAATCATAGAATCATAGATTCATTCAGGTTGGAAAAGACCTCTAAGTTCATCTAGTCAACCTTTAAACCATGCTATGAAGTTCTACATCTGCACATTTCTTGAAGACCTCCAGGGATGGTGACTCAACCACTTCCCTGGGCAGCCATTTCCAATGCTGCACAACCCTTTTCAGTAGAGAAATTTCTCCTATCTATCCAATCTAAACTTCCTCTGTTGCAACTTGAGGCCATTTCCCTTTGTCTTATCACTTGCTGCTTGGGAGAAGAGCCTAATCCTCACCTCGCTCTAGCCTCCTTTAAGGTAATTGTAAAATGCAATAAGGTCTCCCCGAGCCTTCTTATCACACAGGAAGGAGTCTAGTAAGTCACGTTCACAATTTATATCAAGTTCTTCAGTACTAAATTAAGAAGACCAAAGGCTACCTCTGATTGAGCATGGCAAGAGTAAGACATGGTATAACTGGAAGATTCCCATCTGTGGGGAGTCAGAGTGGTGCAAGGAGGGGAAGCTGAGACATGGGGCAAGGAGTTTGAAACCTTCTTCAACTTCTATTGGTTGTGTGTGATTAGTGACTACAAATGATTATCCCTTACCTTTTCCTCCCCCACCACATAGGAATTTAAGCCTCCCAATATACACTACACAAAACCTGTCCTGATAAAGTGAATGCCATTCTCCCCCAAAACAGGTGGGAAGGAATATCAGGAGGTTTTCGTTACTCACTGAGTGATAGATGAATGGGTGCTCACTGAGCCAGACTCAGCCTTCTCCTTTTTTACTCAGTAACATCAGTGTTTAAAAATGAAACCTATGTTAAATGAGGTAGATGACTAAGTCTGCCAAATGAAACATTCATGCCAGGAAATAGGGCTGAGTTAATGCATTTATCTTATATATACATTATTATTTTATTCTTGATTACATTATTACATATCATCTTTTTAAGAGGATCCGAACCTGATTTAGTGAGTTTGATGGGCTACGCTCATATAACATACTAAGCAATGTTCAGCTGTATTCTCCTTGTTCAGCATGTGGTTGGGTACCTTATTTACTGTATTCCCATCTGAAATTAGGAATATTATTTTCCTCACACGCTTTGCTGCAGTGCTTATGGTAGCTTTAGAAACTAATGTTTGTATTTGTCAAACTGCTGTGAAATAAATTGGATTTATTTCCATTTAGAGATGAGGAACCAGAGCCTGGACAGAATAATCTCTAATCTGATGTGCCTGATTTGAAGTATCTAAGACCTGATTTTTAAGTGGTTTGCATTGTGTGGCATAACATATTCTAGCACAGCTCCCCTATACTTTGATTACAGCTGAAAGAGCTCAGCACATTTCTAAACCTCATGATATTCTTCAGCAACAGAGGAAGACAGCTCTCTCTCAGAGAGTGATTTGGTCAACTTTTGAAAAAATCCATTCTAGAAACTTATGGGAAGAGCCCAGTTCCCCAGGCCAATGTCTGCCTTGAAGAAGAAATTAATTCTGCAATCCATTGTATAATTAATTACCCATTTTCAGCCTCTATGGCGACGGATATTGGTAGGAATCATGCAACTGAGGTTTTCTTTATTGTACAGTATTGATGCAGCTCCAGGGGAGACCAGTACCATCATTAAGGGAAAGAACAGAGATAATGGATAATTGAAGTCTGTAGCACGGCACATACAAATCAAATTCTAAGTACCTGAAAACTGAGTTTTATGGTGGTTATTGCTGCATAATGGTACACCAGTTCATGGTACCATATTTCCATTATCCTGCCACGGAGCAGGTCAACCTAGATGATCTTTAAGGTCCCTTCCAACCCAAGCTGTTCTATGATTCTATGATTCTAACAAGAGTTGCAGGTTCCTCCTTCACAAAAATAACTGATTTCCAAGAATAGGTTCCAAAACCCATTTAAAATAAACTAGAGAAAATAGTCTTGAAAGCTTATCTTGGTACTTCAGTGCAAGGTTTCTTCTGCTATAGTATATTTACTATTTTATATTACTATAGTATTTTAAGTAGTTTTACCATGTGTTATAGATAGGCAGTTCGCACTAGAGATAGGCACTTCGCACTTTAACATATGAAGGAACCTGAAGAAGGCAATCACATCTCAGCAGCTGTTAGGTGTTGTAGGGACTCCTGAGGGAAATGACCCTTGGACATAAAGGACAGATATTAAAGCAGCTAAAGAAGCCTGTGGAGAACCACAGGGAAAGAAGCACATGATAATTGAGCAAGCACAATACCTGCCAGAGTGAAGCTGATTGGTCAATATTTTTGAACATGGTTGGTCTGGCACTGTGAATCGATATCAGATCAGTGTTTTGGATCACATGGCAAGTACCAGGAACCCAAAAACTGGATTTGCATTTCATGAAGGCATGGCTGAGGATTTCACCTTTGATTGTTACCACACTAACACTAATGTGTATCACTGGTTTTGCGTCTTAATAGTAGCTAGCATACTGATTCATGGTGCAGCAGTCCTAGCAAACCACTGACCCCAAACCACAGCACCCATGTTATGATCCCCCTCAGCAGGAACCCTGACACCATGTCTCAAACTATTTTCCAGTTATTCATCATCTAGGAAATTTAATAATAATAATAAAAGCTTTAAAAAAGCTCACAAAGAGGCCTTATAACATGTTACAAGGATCATTATGTTTGGACTGCTTTGCACATGTTTTGCAGACTCCAGAACCTGAACTGAACCTGGCCTGCCAGTTACTTCTCTCAAGGAGCAAGGTGGAGTACTGCTTTGGCCTGCAGTTATGACATAGGGTGAAAAATACCCTCTTGGGCTAGCCTCTATTAACAAGACCACCTAGAGCTAGTGGCCCAGGACTATGTCCAGCCAGCTTTTGAAGGTCTCCTAGGTGGGATACTCCACAACCACTCTGGGCAACCTGTGCCAGTGCTCTGTCACCTGCACACTGAAAAAATGTTTTGTGACAGAACCTCTTGTGTTCCAGTTTGTGCCCATTGCTTCTTGACCTGCCACCGGGCACCACTGAAAAGAGCCTGACTCCATCTTCTTTGCACCCTCTCTTCGGGTGTTTATGTACATTGATAAGATCCCCTCAGACTTCTCTTCTCTAGGTTGAAGAGTCCCAGTTCTCTCAGCCTTTCCCCACAGGAGAAATGCTTCAGTCCATTTACCATTTCTGTGGCCCTTGTTTGGATTCTCTCCAGTAGCTTCATGTCTTTTGTACTGGGGAGACAAGAGCTAGACACAGTGCTCCAGATACTGCCTCACCAGCACCGAATAGAGGGGAAGAATCACCTCCCTTGACCTGGAAACAACGCTTTGCCTAGTGCAGTCCAGGATACTGTTAGCTTTCTTATCAGTAAGGGCACTTTGCTGACTTACGTTCAATTTGGTGTCAACCAGTATCCCCAGGTCCTTTTCTTTCTAGCTGGGTGGTCCCCAGCATGTACTGGAGCCTGGGGTTCTTCCTCCTCAGGTGCTGGACATTACAGTCCTCCTTATTTTACTTCATGGTGTTCCTGTCAGACCATTTCTCCAGCCTGTTGAGGTCCTCCTTAACAGCTGTATGACCTTCTGGTGTATCAGTTACAATTCCCAGTTTTGTCAACAACAAACTTTCTGAGAATACACTCAGCACCATCATCCAGATCACTAATGAAGATTTTAAATGGGATTGGACACAATTTTGACCTCTGAGGTACCCCTAGTTTCTGGTCTCCAACTAGATTTTGTGCCACTGGTTACTGTGCTCTGGACGCAACCATTCAGTCAAATTTTATTCCACCTCACTGTCTGTTCCTCCAGCCCATACTTCATCAACTTCTCTGTGAGGATCTGATGGGAGAGGGTGTTGAAAATGTTAATGAAGTCTAGGTAGACAACATTCATTGCTATCCACTTGTCTACTAGGTCATTCATTTCATTGTAGAAGGTTATTGGGTTGGTCAAGCATGACTTTCCCTGATCACTGACTGTCTTGTTCTTCATGTGTCTGGAGATGGTTTCCATAATTAGTGCTCTACCACCTTCCCAAGGATCAAGGTGAAGCTGATTGACCTGCAGTTCCCTAGATTCTCGGCCTTCTTATAAATAGGAGTGATGTTTTCTTTGCTGTAGTCTTTGGGCACTTCTCCAAATCTCCATGATCAGTCAAGATTATCAACAGTGGACCAAAAGTTATTGAGAGTTTTGAACAGGCTTTGTCAGACTGTAGGTCGTATGTGATCACAACTTCATAATTCAATTTAATCACAGTAGCCCTTTATCCCAGTGAAGACAAGGATAAGTATTTGTACTGCTATAACTAATACAGTTCAAAAACTATAGCAGGCCAAATATATATATATATATATACACACATATATAAAACAGAAAACAAAAACAACAACAACAACAAAAAAACAAGAATCTTAATGCAGAATCAATGTGACTTTGGACTTTAAATTCCATTGATTTTGAGGTATTTGACATTCTGTCCTGTGCAATTGTGATGACTATAACGCTAATAGTAAGAATAAAATCTGGCATTTGTTGTTAAGCTTGAACAGATTTTGTATTTGCTTTCAAGATTGAACAAATCTTGCTGGTTTTACTAAAATAAATTGATTGTGAAAGGAGTGTTGGAGCAGATTGTTCTCCAGGCCCTGCTGATTCTGTATTTATTATCAATATTTGCTGAAAGTAAAGTAATTCCTGCTGAGTTGTAACCAGAAAGTTACTTAACTGTCCAAGTATTCACAGCTGTTAGGGAAAAAGTTCTAGTTTATTCTAGTCTCTTCAGTTTGCCATGATATTATGATATACTAGTGATATACTAGTGATAGATGATACTTGAAATTTGAATGTTGTTTTATCTCATGATTTTTTATTTATTTTTATATACATTGTAAATCTGGGATATCTTATGAGTTTTCTGTGACGTTTGTTGTTTATTATGATAATAAGAATATTTTTCTCAATATTTGGGACATTGTCATTCTGTCTTCATACTGAAAATAAGAAAACAAAAATCTTAGCTATTTTGTTAAAAATCTTCATGAAGATCCATGTCACCCAAAGGAGCTGTGGCTGTGAATCTTCTCGCGGCATCACACATGATGAGTGATTGCATCCAATCTCAGTCATCATTTCCATTCTCTCTATGACTGACTGTTGCAACACCCGAATGAAGGATTTTTGAAATTTCTAGAAACTTTGCTCTTGCCACTGCTTCATAATCTTTTCCATAGACAAGACAGTGTTGGAAAGAGATGGATATTCTTATGTGAGAAAGAACAAAGAAGTCAAAAAACATGGTTTAGAGAAAGGAGAGCAGTTACTTATTTACAGCAAACTATCCCAGCTGTGAAAAAGTATATTTAACACTGTGCAACAGTTCCATAACATATAGAATGTAGGGAAATATATAAATGAAAATATGGATTTTTTTCCAAGAGACAAATTTGCAATATAATGTTTTGCATTCAATTCGGAGTGCCTCCACTGGTAGGCAAGTATGAATCTGTCTCTGTACTTTCTAAGTACTCTACTCCATGTCACCTAAAGATCAAAGGTAATACAGCAAATGCAAGGTTATTTTTATGCAAAACCCCTTGAATTTTACAAGGTTTTATTGGACTTGTTCTGAGAATTTTGATGATTCTCAGCTATTCAGAAATGCCATTATGCAAATTTTAGCCACTGTTATGAAAAGTAATACCAAAAACTTGTTCTTTATAATTTGTAGGGAAATGTGTTTGAAATGTTAGCATCCAGTCAGCAAAGATAAACTTTACATGTGATTAAGCTTACTAATCTCACAAAATAAATAGTGAAGAGTCAAAGAAAAGTCATAAAACCATCAGGTCACAAGCCCATAAAAATTACAAATATATTATCAGAAATGTTTCATAATTACTTAAAGAGCAGATAGATGGTATGCACTACTAATACATATCATTTCCTGTAGAAAAAAAAATCACATTTACTGATGAAACTCAAAGAAGTGTTGTGAGTTTCATGACAGACACTGAGAGTAAGTAGTACTTTACTTAAAAAATAAGAAGTTAAGTGGAATTGCAAGCCTGAACAGCTTTCTCAGTAGGAGTCAGGGTACCAGAATCTGGCCATTCATGAATTAGGGTCAGGTCAAGCCTCCCACTGACCTCAGTGAGAGTTTTGCCATTCTTTTCAGTGGAAGTAGGGCCAGGATATCAATGCTTTAAAGTGGTACAATAGCAAGTGTTATTGAAATGCAAATACCCGTGTTCTCTTAATCTGCACTTCCCATCTCCCCATTCACTGCTGTTTGTAGAGAGTGTTATTTCGGGCTGCTACTCTGGGACCTGTGTTAAAGACTTTTGTATAATTATCAGAGAAGTATCCTGAAGTGCAGAGGAATACAACTATAAATTTTGTAACAAAAATTCCATGCAGATCTACTGAGTCTGGCTTGAAGAGCAATCAGCTATCACAAAGCCTGAATGAAAATGAAGTTATCTGTGCCACTGAGTGCAGCACATTCACTTAATACCTAGTGTGAAGTGACCTGGTCAATGTCATAAAAAAATATCTGTCAGGTATCCAATTGCCTGGAGTCACTACCTGTAATGGTTTCAAGTAACACATAAAATTACTACAGCTGAAAAACACTTGCATAGGTAAAACAGAAGCTGACTTCATTTATTTGATTTAACTCACTTCTAGCTGTTTCATTCCTTGCGGATTAAATGCCACCAACACAAATGAGTGGATAAACCAGTAAAGACTCCATTTTGCTACCATTAAACCGTGCCTCTCTCCTTTTCCTGTCATAACCTCACCTACAAGTTTCCTTCCTATTAAAAATACCTGTCTTTCTCTTCCTCCTCCCCAGCAGTATTAATTACAATACCAAACAAGTTGCACTGGAAAGTAGGTACATCCTGTTTAACTTGCTTGAGATCTTGAAAAGCAGTCTAGAGCTCTCAGCTGCAGCCAGCAGGACGGCATGCATATGTCTTCTAGGCTCAGCCAGAAGCATACACAGAGTCACACTGTTGGTTGCTTGCCCAGCCAGGAAATACATCTTCTGACTGGTGGCTTCGAGGCAATGCACTGACTCTCAGCCTCCAAGGGGGAGAGATGTCAGCATAACTCTAGCTGGGAAAAGACCAAAGGAAGTATTTTTGAGATACGTGTTATACAGGCACAAGTCAGCTATTTCACACTACTCAAGTCAAAAGAAGGAAGCAACAAAAAATAAAACAAAACTTTAAATATAGTTGCAACCACTTCATGATTTGGTGGCTGTAAACATGAGATAAATATACTAGATTAAACTTTACTTTTTCTGCCTACTAGATATCAAGTCATTGGCATCACTTGGACATAAGAGAAGCTGTTGATCAAGTTACAGTCTGCTGCTATTGCATATGGCAATTATTACAAATTTAGCATTAGTGGCTGGTATGCACTAAGCTAATTAAAAAGACAATTGGATTGTGATTAAAACACTAATTAGACCTCTTATTTCCCTATCAGTAATATTCTAATTGGTAAGAACATACAGCAGGTCACCTTGCTACCTGCTCATTTTGCAGAGACTATAGCTTGCATCCTCATTATAATACGAAGGACACATGCTTGATTACTCTCCCATAACTATTGGTATTGTTTAGTTTCTAACCTACTTTCTGGAATGGCTTTGGCCCTTGTCTCACAGTGTCCAAGATAAAATTTGGTAAGCAGCATGGCCAATGATCTGATAGGCTGCTGCCAGTAAATTGTATGGTTGAGGCTACCATGTCCTACAGTGACACAGAGCCAGAGAAAGCCAAACAGAAAGCATGCAAATCATGAGCTCAACATTTATTCTTGAGAACAGAGGATGATCTCCAAACAGTTTCACTTACTATGCTAGATTTAGAGTATAATTCTCATTAGAACAGCTCTTGTTTTTGCAACACCAATGCACGTAGGCAAAGAAGGAGGAGACATAGAACTGCGAAGAGCCTCTGCAGGGCTCTTTAAGAGAATGTTTGTGCTACTTACAGTGTCTTTTTTTACTTTTGGCCACAAGTCAGTTGGATTTTGTGCAGCTGGAGAAGACTGTAAATGCGTTAAAGCAGTGGAATTAGTCTAGAGGATGCAAAAAGGTCCTGAACGGCCCTGGGTCATAGTGAAGTTTATAAAGCAGATAATGTCACCCATGCTTCAGTTCAGCACATATTATTAAACTTGAAGAAATGTCAAGGGACCTTTGGGTGGCATTGAGCTATGGGGGAGAAGTTAGAGATAAGTCTTCTTCACAAAACAGCAAGATGAGAAATGTATGAACAAAAGTGTGATTTTTCTTCCAAGGTCTCATTCTTCCAGCTATCTACACATACATCTATGCTTGCATCTATGAGTTATAGAGCAACATCTTTCCCCACCACTGGTTTTTGAACCTAGTTGCAGTCATTTTCCCCAGTAGCACAATTCTTCCTAATATCCATCATAGGTCTGTACATCTGAGAAGGTTGCTACTTCCGCTCTTATTAAAATATTTCTTGCAAGCCCTGTAAGCACCTGTGCTTGTCTTGGAGAACTCCCCATTGAGCAATTTTGCTAAGCAGGCTTAGCCCTGCTTAGTTTTTGAGATCTGGCATGATCACAGCTGAGGTGATGCGGCACCTAGCCAAAAGAACAAAACAACTGCATCTTGGATATATGAAGGTGTTCATTTTATATTAAAAAAAAAAAAAAAAAAAAAAAAAAAAAAAAAAAAGTGAACTAATAAAGGAGACCTTGGGGAAGGGGTTCTTTTCAACAGTTTTTCCTCTTTATAATTAACTACATTTTGTTCACCATTTTGAGGGGATTTATTTTAAAATTCATTTGAAACTGTTGTACAGAAGTCTGTGTCGTTTGAATTCCTGTCTTTGTTAGGGATGGATTAAGTTGTGGAGACTCTGACCTTGTGATACTACCATGTTTCTGCTAAACAAAGTCCAGTGTGCCAAACAAAGATGTAACAAGTAGTTACGAAATGGCATGGCTATTACACATGCTTTTGATTCTCATTGTCTGTTGTTTATTTTGGGATAATTCTGTTTTGAGAGTGGAAAAAAAGCAGACTGTAAATAAAAAGGAAGTCTGCAATAAATACATTATGCTATACAGTTCTCAAAGGGCCAGTGGAAGGCTCCCAAGTGAGTGCCTAGGAGATAGGAAAATTATTTTCAGAAATAAAGAAGAGGGTAAAGATCTTGTGGGACACCATGACAAGTCAGAAGAAGAATGAGATTCACCCACTTGCGCAAAGCCTGAGTAATTTACTATTGCAGCTCACAGCCGGTGTTGTTCCCCTCCTACTTAAGGCTTCTAGGTCAGTGCCTCCAGCGTCGTTCTACACCACACATCTCCACTCCCACCTCTCCTCCCTTCTCCTGGAGAGTGGGAGAATTTCTATTGCAGCTTCCAGGAGATGTTGAGTTAGCCAGTACAGTATTTCTGCTCCTGACTTCTCTCCTATATTGCCCCACCCTTGAAACCAGATGATAGGAAAGGGAACAAGACGGAAGTGAATGAGGCTGACTTGCCAAATGTAAATTTTACCTTTGACAGATCAGACTGAGGATCAAATGAATCCAAGGACCTTAAGAGCATTACAATAATCAAAAATCATATTCCAAGAGATACAAATGCCATTTTAAGAAAAAACTTTTTTTAGGGGTGCTGGCTGAGTCCTAAGTTCCAGAAAATATCATCTAAGCTATCTACTTGCATTTTTATAGCTCTATAAATCTTTAAGGCCAAATTCTACCATTCCACACATCTAGGACTCCATTAACTCCACTGGGAGTTGCACTCACATATCAGAGGGTAAAATCTAGCCTTATATTCTAGATAGCAATAGGAAAAAGGGGAGGCCTTTCACTTCTAAAAACATTTACTGTATCCTAGCAATATGCAGTGATGCTATGCAAGTCTGACAACAGACAAATGGCTTTAAAATATATTAAACCTTACAGAAATACTGTAGGAAGACAATATTATATTCTTTGGGAGTCTGTAGGTAATGCCAATTCCAAATATTGTCTTGAATCTAGTCAGAAAACAGCTAAGGAAGAAATTTCTTAAACACTTGTACTCTAATTGATATAGAGCTCATAAAAATAAATCTGATTCTCCAGAAATATAAATCTGATTATAAATATGAATCTGAAAATATAAATCTGATTCTCCAGAAATAAAAACAAACAAGGAAATTAGGAGAAATAAACATTTTGTTCTTAAGGTTTCGCAACTCTGAAAAAAAATAAAATATATATATATATATATTTTTGGTAGGCTGCAGTTTTAAAACCTTAGCTTTCAGTTCTCAGCCTAGAGCTTAAGGGATGTTAGTGATGTTAAACTTCAAAGTAACAAATAGACTCTGTACTTAAGCAAATAAATATTAATCGTCTGTTCTAATTCTCCCAGATAAGAAATTAAAACAAAGGGAATAAATGTTTTGAGTGACCAACTTTGTGATCTTGTTAGCTGCAAAGCAGAGCTAATGAGAAAAAAATAAATAAAAAAAGCAAACAAAAAAAAAAATCTGAATTTAAACTTTCCCAGAAGGAGACATAATTGTTATTTACGGAGGCACAGTTAAGGCTGTAGATGCAGTGTGACACTATATATGGGGTCAAAATGACTCCTGAATAGGTTGCATAATTACCAGAGGAGGACAGATAGGTGGAATTTTGGAGAAGACAAATAGTTTAGAAACTGACAGAAAGTTGCTGGTTTGTATAAGCTCAAGTTCTTTCAATGATCTGTAAATATGGATAGAGAACAGAAGAAAAGGAAATTTCACTGCTGAAATATTTTCTATTTAAGATTATTGTGGAAAAATCGAATAATTTTCTTTCCATCTTCTAAAATGCCATAGGATGCATTCCTAGTCTTCATGACAAGTTTCTGCCTCTTCATCAACTTATCTGCTTCCTGTCCATAACAGTATTATTTGGTCTGTATTTATTATTACACATTAATGATGTACCAAATACTTTAAACTGAAGTGTCTCCCAAAGAATGTGATAAGGGGTATGAAACAGAATTTGGGAAGTATCATAGAAAGAAAGACTAATTTATAGTCAGACCAAAATAAATTACAGAATTACAGAATCATCTGGGCTGGAAGAGACCTCCAAGATCACCTACTCCAATCCCTGAAATGCAGCATCATGTTAAATCTTTATATTTTGTTCACTTGCACATTACTTGAAAGCATCACAATCTGGAGTTCAGATGAAGGGAAGGAACAGAATTTCCAGAGGAATTGCAGTCCCTGCTACTGTGGTGGCAGGATGTCCCGATCAATCATTTGACACTATGTGACTTTTGAAACAATTACTTCTCATGCTCCTTTTGAACAGTAGGGCAATTGTAAATGAACTTTGGTGGGTATGGAGGTTGAGAGAGGAACCTGAGTGTTGTTTTGCTGTTGCTTGTTTTCAGAGATCAGAAACAGATGAAGACCAAATTTTTGGAAAGGATCAGATGCAGATTTTTTTTAATTTTTTTTTTTTAAAGGGCAACTGTCCTTTTATTAATAAAACAAAAAAACCAACCTCTCATATCCAAATGTCCTAATATAATGAGAAAGCTAAAATATATACTTAAAAGCAAATAGAGGTACAGCATTCAAAGCTTATTCCTTCTAAAATCACTTGGAAGAGAAAAAAAAATATATCTTTTATGGAAAGCTTGAAGCCATTGTTCCTCTAGGTGAAGTACATTTGAATTCATGAAGAGGACAGAAAGGTATGGCTCTTTATTTATAAAAACAGCAGATATTTTTATATCTACTGAATGGCTGTTTTGGAGTGACTGTAGTTTGGGCCCTGTTTCATGACATGCTCCCTGCTGCCTTCTTCTGCAACAAACAAGATATCTGGGACCATTTTCTAATTGCACTGTTTTCTCTCTTATACCCTTACCAATGAATTGGGTCATTCTCTGTTCCCAGTGTTTTTGTGGCAATTCTTTCCTTTAGAGACCTCCAGAAATATGTATTTAATGTACTTATGAAAGTTCTTCATTGGAAAAAAAATGTAGGCTAAGCCCAAAACCAACACTAGTACATCTGGGATACCTAAATATTCTCATAGCTCTTTCCAGAACAGCTACATAATAATTAAATATCTAGCTGATATCATACCCAATATGGGTTGCTGTTTTATCAGATATTTAATAACAGGGAAAAAAAGTAAAAATAGCAATGGTGAGCTCTACTTTACATGATAACTACAGAATGCATCATACAAAATAAGACATTATTAGATCTTACTGCTGGTTAAAATAACATACACACATCTGTGGTGATGAAGTCACTATAGTGATAGCAATGGAGTCCAAATAACTGGGTTCTGTGAATTCTCCTGGAAGCTCTAGTGTCAATACTAGTATTCCTGGAAGTAGCTATGATGGAAGTAGATGATCTGAGGGGTGATCGTTTCTCCATCCAGTGACTAAGGGGCATGTGCTAAATCTGACAATGCTGAGACAAGGAGTGCAATCTCTTTTGCCCTCATATTTTTCACTTAATTTTGTGTCTCATAATCCATAAGTTGCTGTTTGCCACAGATAGTCTAACTATAATCATCCTTATTTACTGAAAAAGATAACTTGGTCAAGCCAGACCCCTTAACTTCTGGTTCTGCTTTGTTTTTCCTGATACTGGTTACCTGCAGTAGTTCCACCACTTTGCTTTGTCCATTTGCAGCAGACATAGTACCCTGCAATGCTGTCTCTGGACAGTAGTTAGTCTCATCACTCTTCTGCCACTTCCTTTTTATGTAAATCTGATGGATCTTCATCCACCATTCATGAAATTGGCTTAATGCAGTTTGCTTCACACACTACTGCTGGTCAGGGCCTAATTCCCTGGGTGTTTTTGTACTGGTGTTTTATTTCAGATCGGTAAGCCTCTGAAGTGGACCTCTTCATCCTCCCCAGTTATGGCCTATGGGTCCATTCCTACTCTATGACAATATATGCTAATGTAGGCATTGACATTATTATAACTGGTTGTGGCCTTGTAATCCTTGGATGAACAAAGCAGCAAAAGTATGAATTTTTGTGTGTGTTTCAGAGAATAAATACAGCCTTTGTGTTTTAACCCCAAATTTTGGCTTTCTTTCATGGTACTATTTTAGTGGGAGATTCCATAGTTTATATAAGAAAGTTTACCTTAGAAGATCTAATAGCAAATGGAACCTGCTTCTGCACTTATATAAATAAAATCTATTCATGCTGAGCTTTTTCTGGTTCAGGGACATTAACCAGCAATGTTTATTTTTTTTAGAGCTGGCAAATTTCCCCGAAATTTTCATTTTGAATAGATGCAGAAGGTTAACACCAGTAGTTTATTTTGATACTAACTCTGTACACGTCCTTGGATATTAAGCCACACTTTGGGCTTACAGTAAAGCTAGTTTTATAGACTTTGTACTTCAAAACAATACTCCCCTTGACCCACCATATGTCTGACATGGAAATGCCTGCAAAAGAAGAACCCTCTTATACATAATTTTTTTTTTGTAACACTTCTCTGTTTTACAGCATGCCATTTTTACTGACTTTACCTTGTGCTTGATTCCTATTTGAACACCATATCCTTCACTCTGATATAATACTGATTATCTCTGTATTGTTACTTATGATATAGTCAGATAGATGAGAATCTGGCCTAGAGAGTTAATGATTTTTATTGCTTGCTAAAGTCTTTAGTTTCTCCTTTGTCCTGTACAAATCTATTCTTTCTGCATACCATGGCTACTGACAACTTTATAGAAACCCCTGGCTTTCTGAGTAGTGCATTCAGTTCTGTGTGCATGTTTTTATGTGCCACTGAGTTAGGTTTCCTCTATGCTGTAGGAAGATTTTCACTAACTTGTGAGTTGGATCTGAGCACTGTTACATCAAAGTGAAGGTTTTAGCTCTATTTTTAGGATGGCATTTTATGTTTGGCCAGAGCAGGTACTTTTGTTCATGTTTTAATTAAATAGCCTTTAAGACAAGTGAGCAGGAACACTCAACCCAGAGCAATACATTTTGCTGCTCCAAGAGGCAGCAGTGATAATGCATAGCATTTATTAAATACTTTGCTCTTCTCAATCTGTTTGAGACAGATGGCAATATGATATTATAATAACAGAGGTGGGATAAACCATAAAGAAACAAAGTATTGCTAATCCTAAAACTAACCAGCAAGATAAACTGTAATCACAGCATTAGATGTAATACTACGCTAAGCAGTGATCAAACAAAATATGAGGGAAGGAAAGGAAAACATATTAAGATACTGTTGTTGTCAGATATACTTAACTACTGGTTATCATACACACCCCTAAAAATTCACCCTGATATTTGTTAGCATTGGTCCCAAAAGAATGAAAGTGACTACTGAATCCTTGAAACAGGAATCTGCTTACCATTCCAAAGGATTACCAGGGAAGATATAAGGGTGAGATACCAAGAAAATGTCTGTTGTAGCACCTATCTGTAAAAATGGGGGTCTAATAAACTGTAGATGCCTAGAAAGATAATCCTGCTACCAAACAAAGTCTACAATTTTATAGTCTATAATCAGTTTATGAGCACTTTAAGCATTCCAAAGTGATAAAAAACTACTGCACAGATTTATAAAAAATAAGTTAATCTCATTTCTTTTTGACAGAGTAATTGTCCTATAGGATAAGAATGGAGCATTAAAGTTTCTAGATCTTGATTTTAAGAAGGCTTTTCATGCAGTCCTACATGCTTTTCTCAAAAGTAAACTGGACAAATACATTGTAGATGAGTTCACCGTGACATATGTACAGAGTAGATGTTAATTCTTGGTCTAGTTCTACTCAATATTTCCAGAAGAAACATGGGAGGTGAAGCAGTACATCTTCAAGTTATACAAGCAGATCACAGATAGGAAGTGCTAGCACTTTGAAGGACTGTATTAAAGCATGGAGAGATGATCTGAAGTACTATGAATTCAGACAAACAGACAAGTAAGACTTGCTACACTAGGGAGAGAGAACTGCATGGATGCAAAATGGGAAATATTTATGTGGGATAAAGGAAAGGAAAGAAATCTGAAGACAATGTGGCCAATAAAGTGAATCAGGGTAAGAACTGTATTGTATTACTGCATAAAGATGAATCTCACTGTGGCATATATTAGCAAGAGTGTATTATGTAAGATGTGGATGGCTATTCTCTTTTAATCTGCTTGGCACTGGGCAGTCTCAGCTTGAGTACTTTGTCCTGTTTTGGGCACCACACTTTAAAAATGATAGAGACAAACTGGAGAGAGTCCAGAAGAGAAAAACAAGAATGATAAGTGGTATGAAAAACATGCTGCATGAGGAAAGGCCAAGAAAATTGGCTCTGTTTAGTCTAGAAAGTGAGGATGAGAACAATATGGCAGCAGCCTTTCAGAGTACAGAGCTAGCTATTCTCCATGTCCATGGAGGTAGACAAGAAGTTATTGATTTAGTTTGCAATAAAAAGTCATTGCTGCACTACTTAAAAAACAACAACAACAACAACAACAACAACAACAACAAAAGTAAGTTGAAAGACAGTGATGTGATGGAATACGTTCCCAACAAAGCTTGTGAAATCCACTGCCCAGTACAGCCTTGGGAAGGGGGAGGACATTACTCCAGGATGGTTTGAGGAACTGAAGCTGCTGCAGAGCTGGGGGAGAGAACATTTGTCTTCCAATGTGGTGTTCTGTCATTCAGCTTTCTCATGAGAAAAACAAAAACAAAAAACAAAACAACCTTCTGGATCTCAACTTGTGACATATAGTTTTTGTGCCCTTTTTGTGCCTTGAGTAATTTCCTGATCTTCAGAGGATTTATTTACCCAATTTCCATTATTTCAGTGATCTCTCTTCTTGTCCACACTGTGCCCCAAAACTTACAACAACATGTACATTACTATCATTCTCTTAACTTGGTTTCATAACTCGCACTCCAATCTTACGTTAAAAACAAACAAACAAACAAACAAATAAATAAAATTTAATAAATACATAAATTTTCACCTTTAGGAATATGCAATACACTCTTAAATCAGTGACAAGTGGTGTTCCTCAGGGGTCAGTACTGGGACCGGAACTGTTTAACATCTTTGTCCATGACATGGACAGTGAAATTGAGTGCACCCTCAGCAAGTTTGCTGATGACACCAAGCTGTGTGGTGCAATTGACACACTGGAGGGAAAGGATACCATCCAGAGGGACCTGGACAGGCTCAAGAGGTAGGCCTGTGCAAACCTCCTGAGGTTCAACAAGGCCAGGTTCAAGGTCCTGCATATGGGCAATACCAAGCACAGTCTGGGTAGAGAATGAATTGAGAACAGCCCTGAGAAGAAGGACTTGAGAATGCTGGATGATGAGAAGCTCAGCTTAGGCCAGCAATGTGTGCTTGCAGCCCAGAAAGCCAACCGTATCCTGGGCTGCAACAAAAGAAGTGTGGCCAGCAGGTTGAGGGAGGTGATTCTCCCGCTCTCCTCTGCTCATGTGAGCCCCCACCTGGAGCACTGTGTTCAGCTCTGGGGCCCCCAGCACAAGAAGGGCATAGAAGTATTAGAATGAGTCCAGAGGAGGGCCACAAAGATGATCAAGGGGCTGGATCACCTCTCCTATGAAGACAAGCTGGGAGTTGGGGTTGTTCAACCTGGAGAAGAGAGGGCTCTGGGGAGACCTTACAGAGGCCTGACAGTGCCTAAAGGTGTCCTACAGAAAAGCTGGAGAGGGACTCTTTGTCAGAGAATGTAGTGTTAGGAAAAGGGGTAATGACTTTAAAATAAAAGAGGGGAGATATGATATAAGGATAAAATTCTTCACTCAGAGGGTGGTGAGACCTTGGCACAGGTTGCCCAGAGAAGCTGTGGATGCCCCATTCCTGGAGGTGTTCAAGGCCAGGCTGGGTGGGGCTTTGAGCAACCTGGTCTGGTGGGAGGTGTCTCTGCCCATGGCAGTGGGGTTGGAACTGGATGGTCTTTAAGGACCCTTCTAACCCAAACCATAAATCTATGATACTGATAACAGTTGAAAAGGAAAATACTGACATTAGTCTGGTTTTGATAATGCAAGCAAGTAAATATTTAGCTGATTATTTAGTAGCAGGGTAGTCAAGAAATGCTGTAGAACCCCAAACCAGATGTATAACCAGAAGTTTCAGTTCCCTTCCGTCCTTTCCTGGCTCCAGATCTAGGCACTTGCACAGAAGCAGTGTTAGCTGCTTTCCACATGTCTGGACATGCCAGTGTCTCAACTCATCTTACTTCAAGTGCCACTTTAACATACATCTGTGCTGTAATGCATAAAAGGAACCTGCTGTGCAATAACATCTTATGTAAATTGTGAGCTGTGGTTGTTGCTACAGCTCCACTAAGCATTACAAGCACATTTCACCCCTCCACTTTAACTGGCCACTGCTTGCCTTAAACACCTGCTTTGTGTTTGAGATTGCAAACTTTTCAGGTCAGAGTTTACCTGATGTCTGTACAGTGCTTCATACACCGCCCCCCTGCCTGTTAGTCCCATTTGTAATCTAAGCATTATCCACTGCCTCCTTTAGTTCTACAAATCCAGACTGTGTCTAAACTCTTCTTTGTAACGCCTTTATAAGAAAATTTCCTGACAATCCAGAGATATTGTTTGGGATCTCTGTTAAAGTTCCATGAACCTTTATATTGAAACATTCATTTCTTTCTTTTGCTAATGCAGTGCTGCCCTACTCCTATCTTTACAGGAGGTTTCTGCAGTGCTTATTTGCCTGTTCCTATGCTCCTCTCCCCCTCTCTGCTCTTCCACTGGCTCCTCCTTCCCTGCCACATCAAATGAACAACCCCTTCCTCCTCTGAGGCTGCCTCATGGCTTGCTGCCATCCTCTCTAGCAGCCAGATTCCTTCTCTCTGTTGGCCAGCCTTCACCACCCACTTACCCACTTCTTAGATTTTCAGACATGTAGTTGCACATTCCCAGCTCAAGGCTTCTCAGCAGAGTAGGCAAAATCAAATTTTGCTACCCCAGCAAGTAGACTTCTGGTGTGCTGGCACTGTTGATAATTCCTTTAAAAATATTCTTCTACTCTCTTTTGTACTGACTATGCATATGTGCATATTAATATCCTCTCCCCATGCCTCCCTCTACCCCCCCCCTTTTTTTTTTTTCTTCTTCTAGGTTATACATTCATAGAGATGGCAACCATCCATTTGTTTCCCCACCCAGCAGAGCAGGGTCTTGGTCAAAGACTGGAACTCACAGACTAATCATGTAGTCATCACTGGCATCTTGAGGCTTCTATTTTCCATTGCACCATACATATTTTTAATAAAAACAACAAACAAAATTACTCTTAAATTTGGATTCTGATCATTAGGCACTTTTTTCGCCTTCATTTTCCTTTAATGCTGGCAGATCCAACTCTCATTTCCTTATCAGTTCAGTCATTCTAAATCTATGCCTTTTAAGCACTGCCTAAGACATTCTACTTTTCTTTTTATATTCTATGCTGTTTATTTTGTTCTTCAGCAGATAATCCTTGAATAATAAGGTCATTCTGCTTGGTCTTTTTTCCGTGTCTAAAATACATTGTCAACATTATTCAGCCCAATAAATCACTATATTAGTCATTACTGTTTCACACTAACCCTGAAGAACGTTATATTATAGGTGGACGAGTTTGCCTATTTCATAGAGAAGCTCACTGGAGTCTGTGGTGACCTTCAATGTCTTTAAAAATCCTATGATGAGCACAGAAATGAAGTTCTGGTTTTCCCTGATTTCTATTCACCTACAGAGAACACATTGCAGACTGCTAGTGCTGTTTTTATTATTATTATTATTTTACTTTAAATTATGACCCTGTAATTAAAATGAATCAAGTGTGCTTTTTATTAACGTTTATCTTGTTTGACTATTATTTGATCACCCTGGAGGAAATCATGAAACATCTAGAAGGTCAGCAGTATGCAGATACCCTCAGTCATGCATCTACTTCATTCCCAAGCTGACAATCCAGAGGCCTGAATGCCTGGCTGAAATAAGTACGTTCACAAAGGTCAGCTAAAGCTCACAGTGAACAAATAGAAGCAATACTTTTAGGAAATGGAAAATATTTTGCAGATCTAGCCACAGTATTTCCCACTGGGGGGAGCTCTGTCAGATAGCCAGCTGTAGTTGTCATCTTTACGGATTTGCAGAAGCATGTTGGTTTTGCTGGTGAGTGGCAGAAGTGCTAGCGCTACGTGTCTGGCAACTTGGTCCCAGTGACTTCCCTGTTGCTGGGTTTCCCAGTAACTCTCAGCATATTTACTGCAGCCATGCTGTACTTGGGAAGTTTCATCCACCCTGGAAAGAGTCGCTACAACAGCATTTGTGCCTGTAGCAAGACTGGAGATCTCATTGCTGTGCTTGTTTTGCTGGATGGCTCGTATATGACAATGTGCTTTGAAGTCCCAGGTCTGTAACTGGAATGAAGGATCTTCAGCTGAGATGTACCTGCTCTCTGCAACACAGCATTCAAGCTATTAATAAGGGTTCTTAGTAAGAAGTCTTTGCCATGTATTAAAATACAACTACATGTACAGGCAGTGGCAAATGAAAAGGAAGGCCAGGCAGAAACCACAGCTGGCACTTTAACACTATGGCACATAGATGGGAAAAAAAAAAAAAAAAAAAAAGAGTCAGTGAAGAGCATACTTGTTGAGTCACAGCTTGTGGCTAGGACAGAAGATGAGAAGGTTGGACTTCATTGGAAATCATAAGGATTGCCTTGAAATTACAAAACTCTGGAACTTTTTGGGTTTTACCAAAGTCCCAAAATCCCTCACTCAAGTTTCACTGTCTGAAAGACAGCTTAAATGAGTAAAAAGTCTAAACAGAAATGACTGGATTTAGCACTTAGCTTCTTCTGGCCTCTTGATCATCTTGCCATTCTGTAGAAATAATTGTAACATATAATCCATTTACTGAGAAAATAATACATTTTTTATGCCTTTGCTTTTTGCTTAAAAGCAAGAAAAATTCTCAAACTCTGAAAAAACAAAAAAAAATAGTGTTGGATAAGCAATACAAACTATATCTACTATGATTTTGTCATTTAAAAAGATTAACTTAGAGGCTTGCCTATTTTGTTGTTAATTATACTCAATTTTGAGATCCCAAAAGCTCCAGGCCCAATCTCTTGACCCAACAGAGAGATGTTTTAAGAAAATAAGATTAGCAATCCCTTATAATTATTTACAGAGAGTCACTCTATGCTCATTAAATGAGAGGACTCATCTACCATCCTTTTCAAGACCATTTCTTATGAATACCCCAGTGATCAACTTTTACTGGCATAAAAGTTAGTGGAAAACAAATGAACTGGTAGCAGTCTCAACTTATATTTGCAGCCCTGGAAAAAGTTTCAAACAGCAATTTGAACTGTACAGGAAATCCACAGATGTGAGTGTGAGCTAAAAATGGCACTATTTGGGATAGTGGTTTGGTACAGAATCACTGTGCAAACACAGATTTCATATTCAGGATAACTAAAAGGGGGATAAAAGCTCTAAAGAAGCAACTAAAGAGTCAGAAGATCATTACCGAGAGAACAACAACAACAAAATGCATGAATGCTTGACGTTTTACTTCATAAAGAAACAGAAGAAAATCATAAAGGACCAGAAGATAGCTAGAATTATTTTTCTGAAGAACACCAATTAAAAGCCATCTTCAGACATTTTAAAACAGGTTTTTGAATCTAAACCAAGTAGGAGTAAGATCTAAGTTGTAAAAAGAGTTGGTAAAAAAACTACTCACTGTCTGACCTGACACTTTCAAAACAATAACCCTACATCAGGCAGCTATCAGAAATAGAAATGTAAACAAAGGTGTGAAAGAAAAGCATCAGGCATATGACAGGTAAGCAAGTCAATAAGAATTTCCAGAAAATAAAGAGGTTAAGAATAAGAATAGCAAGCAAGCAACAACTTATGTAATGTGTCAGTCCATATGAGAAGTGTTTCTCATTTTGTGCATATGTATAAATTCCTAACAAACCCAGTTTTGCAAAACTGTGGATTGGTTAAAGACATCAGTTGAACTGAATAGCTCAAGGATTTCAATGCATGGGCAAGCTGGATTTTTTTTTTTTTTTTTTTTTTTTTTTTTTATGTTAAGTAGACCAGGAACAACACTGATTCAATAGCTGGTGCTGGGGCAAAAGACATATATAAATGTTCCTCATCTAACTGATTGAAGAATCAGCTTCAGAAGGAAATTAGAGATGGAATTGACAACATTTTTTTATCAGCTAAAAAAGCTGGTGTTGTCAAGGAAAAAGTGGATTGTTAGAAGCTGAGGTAAGTTCAACTTTGGAAAGAGAACTGGAACAACAGCAAAAAATATTTTTGACAGATACAAGGTTCGAGGAAAGAAGAAACTTCTCGTTAAACATGTGGCAGTAATTAGTAAGCACAGTACAGATAAATTTGGTTTTGTCCCTGAAATAACTGTGTAATTTGCCTCTGAGTTTGCAGAGAAGGATAATATTGGCCATGAAGGCTGGGATGGAGGAGTTAATGGAAGTGGAACTCCTCCAGAGGTGGGGAGGAAAGGAAATGGAGATCTGGGGCTGTTCAAAGCCTGCCACAAAGTTCAAAGAAACATTACAGATCTAACAGCACTCCATACAAATACTGATTTTTTAATGTACTGGCAGTATTTTAAAAACTGCTTTGTACCAATGATTTCTGCCATGTCAGATACTGCTTAAGTCATTACCTGCCATCTGGTATTGCCTAGTGGGAGACATTTGTTGCTCATTATCCCAGAGCTCACAAAAGTACATATTTTTCCAAAGCACCTTTTCTGCTAGCATCCTTCACTGAGAGGTCGGTGCCTGAGTAAGCCTGAAACTCAGAGTCACTTCTGATCAGTGGATGAAACATTAAAAGAGAACATTTACTTGCCTCTTGTTATTCTTCTTTCTTTAAATGAGCAGAAGAAATGTGGACTATAAAGGTATGAGCTAATTAGAAACGTGCATTTTAGAAGTTTACTTTTTCAAGAGAAAACCTTCAGAGCTCTTTTAGAAGAAAGACTCTTCATTTTGAATGCCTTAAGCAACTACACAAGAAAATATTAGAAAAATATTAAAAAGAATAGTAAGAACAGTAATCTTAATAATTAATTAATAGAAACAATTAAGATTAAGATGAAATAAATATAAAAAAAGATAAAGAGAAATACAACATAAAACACACACATGAATGCTATGATTAATGTAAAGAGAGACTGCATATTCTATTATGAATGTTTAGTGCCTTTATTTTTAACATTGTGGTTTATATTACGGATGTAATGACCTTTCAGAAATGGCAGACAAATGACAATTTCAAGCTAAGAATTTTTCAACTACTTAAGGGAAAGTTTGAATGCCAAGTTTTCTTATGATTTTTATTACAGTATATTTATGTTAAAAACTACATATATATACACTGCAGCAAAGAACCCTTTACTCAGAAATATAATTTGTTTGGAATTCCCATGGCTCTGCTCTCTTACAAAAATATGCATATATTTAAATAATCACAATAAGTCTGAAGAGTAAAATCTCAATGCTAACAGCTTAATGTATGTAATATTTTACAAAACTATAAGTTACAAGACATATTACTTTGAAAGTCAATTTTAAAATTCAGTTGTTAGGAAAAACTCATTCAATCATTCGTAAGAGCTTATCTAAACATAATTTTCCTACCAGACTCAAAATATAGTGATGTATGATAAAAAGATGGCCATGACCATACTACCACCAGAGGAGTCCAAGCCCAATTTGGGAGTCTTCTTATATAATTATAAAGGCCTCTTGCCCCTTTCTTAAGAGCACACAAGTGTAAAATGGACACCATTGCTGATTACAGATATTTTGAAGACCCAGGTTGAATTTAACATCTTCATTGAATCTAGCAAGCCTCACTGAGGTCTTCAGCTGGACTGAATTAATGTCATCACTGAAATGGATTTTACTATGATAATATGGACCAGCTGGGGTGCTGTGTTATGACAGTGCTGTGGGGTGCAGGCATGAATTTAAGGCAAAAGTTTTTTGTTATTGTTGTTTGTTTGGCTGTTATTTTTTGTATTTGCTGTCTGCAGTGAAAATAGAGGGTGCTCTCTAGGAAGTACTCTATACAGATTGAACAGAATCAGTGTAAGGAAGAGTCTGGGATCAGTTTGTGTTTGCTAATCTGTGTTGTTTGTTTGTTTTTATAGGATTAATTTGCAGTGCTTTGGTTGTTTTTATTTTACTTTTTGAATTGACCGCACTGTTACATCTTATTTCTTCCTGACTGAAGATTTATCTGGAGCAATTAGTAGGAGATTAGGTTATTGGCAAGGTTAGGGAGGCCAATTTTGTTGAGGTAGCGTTACATTTCTGTTTCTGAAACCCTCTTTAATGTCCTCAAGGATAGAGTGTGCTGTTATGTTATACAGCCCAACTCATGCAATTTTGAAGGTAGCATCAGAGAGAGGTTGAACCTGCTGCATCAGGGAGGGTTTGGTAGCTCTAGGATGGCCTGGGTTTGGCCAGAAACTAGGGAATGCCCACACTTAGGGTTTGCTCCAGGTAGGAAATAGCTCACAGGGCACGAAGAAAATTAGGATTGTTCTTTCTTATAGTCTATTTTCTTATTTTGTGCAATGTGATGATGGTTCTGAGCGTTTTTTAGGTGGAGTTATTTATATGTATGTAACTGTAACATAAAGGCTTCTTAAGAAAATGCTACAAGATAAAAATGGCCAGTTCTGAGTTCAACTCAGTTCAGACTATCATATATGGCTTCTAACTGCAGTGGAAGTCTTTGTGGCGTGGATGTTTTGCCAGCCTGCTTGTTTCAGAACATGATAAGCAAAGGTAAGCACAAGTGTTTTGCTGAATAAGAATAACGTTGAGTGAGTACCTCCAAAATAAGACTTATGTTTCCCACGACCTTGTCCACATTATCAAATTCTCACACTCTCATAGCAAGATAATGTTTTGAAGAATGGAGTAAACAAACCAAAGTCCTTGAACACAGATTTCTATAGTGGTTATATATATTTTTTTAATTTTATTTTTTTTTCTGTCTCTCGTGGGATTTACAACTTTCTTTGCGATGTCATGTGATGGAAAACATTAGCAGAACTGCTCTCAGATGGTAATATGCATTCAACACAAATTTAAACAATTTGAATGGAGGCTTGGAGAACGATGGTAAAAGCACCTCAAAATAAGCACTAAGTAGCTTCAGCCCCTCTTCTTAATGGGTTACCTGTTTCAGAGTGAATTTAAGCCACTACCTTGAATCAATAATAAGAGTGGTAGAGGTATTGATAGATAAAATAAAAACTAAAAGCTGTGCATCATCAGTACAGAAATAGCTTGGGGTAGTAGGTTATCTTGAAATCCAAAAAGGTAGAGTCTAGTAAATTGCTGACAGCAATTCCCCCACACTTGACACACTTTACCATACCATGCATATGTATGTACCAACCAATGCACTCTATTCAGAAAAGGCTCTATGAAAATAAGATTATAAGGAAAATATGATGGATTTTTTTTTTTTTTTTAATCCCTTTAAATCTGAAGAACAGGTGATTGAGAAGAGAAGTAGCAATAGCATGAATTCAACTTCTTTAAATGAAACTCTGATGAAAATGGACACACTTAGAAAAATATGAGATGCTGCTTCTGATGGGGACTCAAAACCAGGCAGGCCTAACTTGCTACAGAGGGAGAGAGAGATGTGTTTAACTGCTTGGAGTTTCTGAAAACTGTTCATGATGTAAGATCATATTTAATCTTTCCTTTTTGAGGCTATAGGAACAATGTCTCTCTGGTGCCCTTCTCAGTTTAGTGGAGAAGAAGCCCAGTCATGGGACAAGTGCACTTCCCTAAAGAATCATTAGGATGGCCCCCAATAAAATCAAATACTAAAATGTCTGGACTTTCTGGATCGTAGAATTGCATGATTGCTATGATTGTAAAATAATGATAAACAGTTTTGGTGTTACAGCAGCACCTCAGAGTGCTCAAAAGTGGGAGGGAATGTTATCTTCATAAACACACTTGGAAAAAGAGAGTCATTAAGTAATATTTGTACCCTTCCTAGACAGAAACAGCACACCTGGCTTAAGCAGATATAGCTCCCCTTGCATCCAATGGGAGCTGTTGTGATAGCCAGAGATGAATGTGGCCTGACATGACAAGTATCTGAGAATAGAAAACCCAAATTACCAGGCACATGCTTTAACCACAAGAACATCCCTTTTACCAGGAAAATGTATTCCCTTTAGTGTAATCTGACAAATATGTCTTATTCCAATGAAAATGTTTTTTTGGGTAATAAAAGAATGTGGAGAAATTCAATCAGTATTACCTAATCCTTCTCCCTTCATCTGGGTGTTCTCAACTCATTGATATTGCACAGGCTGTGTTAGAACAAACAAATCAATCACGCCATGGCACTGTAACTGGCTCAGCCTCTCTCCAGCCAATAAGTTACCTCTTTTTTTTTTTTTTTTTTTTAACGTTTTAAAGAATGCATTACTTCTCAGTGGGAGAAACAGTATCAGTCTTACTAATGTGAAAGCAGGTGAAGACACTCCACAGTGTCTTCCTCCCCTCTCCATGTACCCCCATACTGCCATAGACAAACTGAACACTAAGAAGTGTTTTCCTCTCTGTGCTGGGATTCTTCCTACAGGACAATCAAACAATCAATACAATAATAGCAGTGGTGTATCAAGATCACATGAAGCAGGAGGAATGCAGCAAGCTGCAGGATTTGTTTTCAAGTCAGGAAGTCAAAATCTCCCCAAAGCCATGTTCTGCAGCAAGACAATACTTTTGTCTATAATACTAAGTGACTGCTGCATAATAGTGATTTTGCTGCTAACTCAGTGGAAAATGATTCTTTTTTTTTTTTTCTTTTTTTTTTTTTTTCTAGATTTCCCCTATTGTTCTGGGGAGATTTGTCTGTGTAAGCACTGTGTGTTTCTTTCTTCATCTACTTAAGAGCTGTATTATAACAAGTCAGAAGAACTGGTTGTATGATTCATCTAATTGAGACCAGTCTATTTTCTTCTTTTTATTTTATCAAATTAAAATACATTTTAGGCACAGATGGATCTGAGTGTTAGTGACTTGTGTGCTACCTTCATTAAAAAATGTTGATTAATAGGGACAAATTAATGAAGAAAACCCATTGGTGAAATAATCTAATCTGAAGAATTTGGTACATTTATTACATAGTTGCATATATGAAAGAGATTTTATTTATTTTATTTTTAATCAAATGACTATTCTGCTCTTAAAACCTAGAAAGTTCAATAAGATCTGTTCTAATCAAATAGAAAACTTGAAGAAGCCTAACACTACCCTTCAATGTCCACCTAAAGAGTGAGCCCCTACTAAGTGGTCTGAAGAACAAAGCATGTATTTGTGCACCTCTGTTTCTGTGGATCCACCCTAAATGTTCCTGCACTTTCTTGATCCACAACTTCACATTAGCACATGCAATTATATGGCCACTACCCGCTGGACGTGAGCTGCGTCTTGTTGCTCTGTAGAAACAAGTTACAAAACTGAAGTGGGAGTTAAGCTGTCTGAAGCAATGCTTGGCTATTATAGGTGATGAGCTAAAGTCTGGTCACAGAGTACTTTGGCTTATGCTTTTTTCATTTTCCCTGTTGTATTCCAATCTGTTTTTTTTTTTTCCTCAGAGCCTTTCCTTGTAGTTTGCTAATGGGAACAAATCACTTTATGTTCTGAATTTTTGCCACATGTTTGTGCTCCTGCTGTGTGCCTAGAGATTGACTTCTATCTTAAGAAATGCTACCATTTACATTTGATTTCTAAAGCTAACTCCGTTTCTGCAACCCTGCTTACATTTGGGTCCTGCAAACACCAAACTGATATGTCTGCTTCTCAGATACTGTTTTCTCAGTCTATTTTTCCATGGGTATTTCTTATTACAATCACCTCTTGGTGATCATTTTCTCAATGTCCTGGAAGTTACAGAAGCTGATGATCAGCATCCATCACCTATAATTGGTGCATAGAGCTTCCCTCACTGCCTTTGGAGAAAAAAAAAAAAAAAAAAAGGAAGAAAAAAAAAAGGAATAAAAGCAAACCAATTTGGCGTGTGGTAATTTAGGATTAGCCAACTAACATTAAGCAACATAAGCAAGGAGCCTGAAATGTAAAAAAGGTTCTTGGACCCAAGGTGATGTATTCTGCTTAAGATTTTGTTCTCACACATTTGTTGCCATATCTTATCATTTTCCATAGAAAAGCCATTCATCCATTCATCATGAAAAAACAAACAAACAAACAAAAAACAAAAACAAAAACAGGGTTATAATCTGTGGTTGACTCTTGATGGAGATAATGATATATTTTCTCCCAAAATCTGTGTGAGGCAGAGTTATTCATAACTTTTTGAAAGTCACTAGTTTAAAAACAGCGTGTTGTTTTAAGTGAAAATGAAAAGATTTCAGATTTGATTATTGTTTAGAAACAGTAAAATCCGTACCTGCACACAATAGGGGAACTGTTTTAATGTTCATTTTTCAAACTGAGACAGTTTATTTCATGATTTCAAACTGTTCCTGAATTACTCCTGTTCAGCTTGGACACTCTTTATTACACCCAAAGTAACCATGTTAACAATTAGTATATAACAAGTGAATCTGATGGAAGACCAATTTTATAGGTAAAACTGGTTCTAATATTTGTTTTCTTCAGTTGCTCAGGGCCCAGACTTGTTAGTTTTCTTGATGTTCTACAGTACCTTCTGTAGTTAATAGGGTTTTTTGTTTGTTTGTTTTTGTCTGTTTGTTTGTTTGTTTTTCACATTGGATAAGACAACATGTAGAAAAATACAGGATAGGGCAATTTATAGTTGCAGATTGGAGTAGTTACATGCTTCTGACATCCAATAGTAGATTTAAATGGTTAAACATATTTGTTAAGTACCATGTTAGTTTTAATACTGAAAGGGGTACCTGGAGAATGGAGGTTGACCATATATAAATTTTTGTCCCTAACACAAAATTAAAATAAATTCTAAAGGGAAAGAGACATTCTTCAAAGAGCTTAGGAGCTTCCACATTATTAATGATTCATATCAAACTTGTGGTATGCCCCAAACATTACTGCAAATGCATTAAGTACCTAGCAGATAAGAGACTGGGAACAGAGGAATGGGGAGCAGGGAATTGCAAGCTTAGGAGAAAGATTTGGGATTCTAACTTAGTAGCCAAATGTGACTGCTAAAATAATGAGCACTACGGTATCAGCTGAGACAACTATAAGGGACAATTTAAAATGTAAGTGTTATCACCAGTCTGCATAAATAGGGCAGGCTGTTCAGACATCTGAGTTGCTGGGTCTGATATTTTATTGTGCTGTGATTTATAGCTGTTCTACAGTAGTGTAAACTATGTATAAGATGTTTCCACATCACTTTTCTTGAAAATATGGCCCCTTGCTTGAAAAATACAAAATTTATTTAGTTTCATAGAAGCACACACTTAAGTACTTTCTGAATACAGTGATCTGTGAATCACTGTATTGGGCAGTGACTAATTAGATCTCTAATATACTGTGTGCAGTAAAATATATCCTTTCAGATACGCAAAACAAAGCTAGAAACTAATTTATTTCAACATGCATGCCTCTGTTTCCAAGGGATTCAAACATCCAAAAATGTTTTCCATCATTGCAGGCTTATTGTAGTTTCGTTTAGACATCAGGTTAAAAATAAAATGCTATCAAATACCAATGAAATATCCTGTACAAGTTTATACATTCATGCCATTATTATGGTCCTGGAATCTGTTTCCTACTATTCTCCAAGACAGACCTGAGAACTTTTTTGTTAAATAAAAAGTTTTGATGTTTTTCTCTGCATTTTGTCAGAAGCAGCTCACAAGCAAATACAGCATTTTAAAAAGACTTTTAAAAGATTCAGACTACAGTAAAAAATCAGGAAGGAAAAAGGACAACCCAAAGCAGATGGGAAACGATCCACCAAAATAATCATTACGTGGTGTCTTTTCATGCAAGAGAAAATGAAAGGTTCAGATTTCTCGGGCAAAGAAGGAAAATAAATACGTTTTGTGTAGTTTCTCAGCTGCTGTAAATAGATTCAGCTTCACTGACCCCAGCAGCACAAGCAAGGCCTGGATTTCATTTTATTATTCATGTTATAGTAGCACTATGCAGGCACAATACAGCCCTACATACAGTAGGTAGAACTCCCTACTAGTCATGAAGGATCCCTGTCTCAAAGGCAGGTTCTCACAGGTCACAAAGGCAAGGACTGTGAAGAAAGGCTAACAGAGGCACTTTGGTGCTCAAGTCGTACACCAGCGAGAAGCTGCACATCAGCAAGTTCTGGTGAGGTTTCGGAGGTCACTGTGGGTGAGAAGTGTGGAACTAGCAACCAACATAAGCAAAAAAGCACCAGGTTGTGATCCTTTCGGCAGCAAAATCCTGGGTGAACTTTCTCCTTTTACACACCACACAGGGCTCCTCTGTGCATGCCCAGAGATGCCCAGGTCTTGACAGGAACAAGCAGTTCTGAGCCAGTGACTCCCAAGGTTTTTCCTGTGCTGTGGCTCAGTTTCAGCAGGGTAGGTGGGTGGAAAGTTTTATTCCTATCCCACAGGCTGATATGTTGGCTGCTCTTCTGAGAGCAGTGGGTTTGAGCCCCTCAGGCTAAGAAGGTAAATTAATTTTATTCTCATACCATTTGGATAGTTTTTTTTTTTTTTTTTTTTTAAATAAAAAAGCAACTGTAGATGTGATTTCTTCAAGGTGGCTACAAGAAGAGATGTCTGGTTCTTTGAAGGAGTTTAATTTCTTGGCTTTCTTAGGGCTGTTTCCAAGCTGGGCAGCAGAAGTGGGCAGAGGTGACTACCTGCAACTCTGTGTCAGCCGAGGATTTCAAACCGACCCTTGCCCTTAGCCCTCCCTAATAAGTAGTTTTTGGCAGCTGCCTGCTGAGTGTACGGATTTTAGGCAGGTCCAAGCATAGCATGCTGGCTGTTTTGGATCTCATTCAGAAGGACTTGGCTGTCCTTCGAAGATACTGAGTGCTTATATGGTGGTACAGATAGCATTCTGGGACCTAAACAACTGCAGGTCAGCGCTTTCCAGGAGCAAGCCTTTACTTGCTTTCTGGGAAAGGAGTGGGGATCAAAACTGACACTTAAACAGGCCTCCCTTTTAAAAAATATTTGTGAATTCTTGCAGGATAAAACTGGGACAGTCCATGAATTCACTCTTCTGCTGTAAATATCCCTCTCATGAAAACAGTCAGAAAACTGAATTTATCTACTTGTATGGTAATATGGATGCAAGGTCTGAATCTGCACCTGAAAATCATCAAAAATCAGTTCTTCCAAGAGAGGTTGTTATATAAAATTTTCATCACGTTCCAAAACTGCTCTATATTCTCTTCTGCCTGAAGATACTTTTGTCTCCACTAGTAGCACAGATTAATTAATTTATAAAAGAAAGCCTGTTCTTTAACACTTTTGATTTGAAAAGAGCACTTTTATGCAACCACTAGACCATATACTAAATTGATTTAAGTCATCTTACCCCTACTGATTTTGGCGTAGAAACTTGTTGATTTTTGCTTGTCTAAGTTCTTGCCCTAAAGTATCTGCTGTCACAGAGAGTGATACATGTTGTGAAGTGTGCTGAAAGGAAAACAGTACTGTTTAAAGGACAAAACACAGTCCCTTCTGATGGAAATTTCATGGAAATTTAAATTTTATGGGAATTGAAAAATTATAATGATATTTCCTTAGCTGAAATTCTGAGTTTTTCAGATAAGGTTTTCAAATTAAAATTTTAAAAGTTTTAAGACTTTTATCAAATTTCACCTCCCACGGTACGATATCATGAAGGACGTTACCCAAATTTGGTTGCCTGTAATCTTTCTGGAAGAAAGCAGACAGTGATTTTAATTAGTCATTACCAAAGCTAGTATGTGAGTCGGCTTTATAAGAGCTGCTAAGCTTCAAACGAATAGAATAACAACAAACCTAGTTTAAAGCCTTACAAGGTACTACTTTCCTGTCAGTGCAGCTAGCTCTTTTTCTTCCAAGCAGTATTTCCCTGGCTGTAAAACACTTGAAAACAATGGGATCATCTGAACTTTCTTTGCTCATATGTAACCGGGAATATTGCCTTTCAATTGAAAAACCCACTTAGCACTTTTATTACTGTCTATAAGTACCAACAAGACCCTCTAACTTGAGAAGTGCAGGTGTTTAGTGCTTGAAGATAGCAAGATAGCAAAAGCACAGCTGTGTTGTATATAAAGGAGCACAGCTGGGACAGCTTTGTGACCTGTGCCAGCCACAGCACTGGGCCTGGTCTTTTTCAGGCTGTCCTCTCCATCTGATGCAGCCCTGCAAGGACAGTGCTTTGCAGGGCTGAGCATCTAGAAATCAGGCACAAAGTGAAACAGGCTGGTCACAAACCTTGTAACTACTGAATAACTACTCAATGACATAGGGTGCTAGGAGTAAAACAGAGAGGAACCGCAGAGTGTTGGAGCTGCTAAAAGCCCTGAAATCCTCTAATCGTATGAGGGATTGCTGGAGGAGGGACAAAACATAGTTCAGTGTACATGCCAGCACAACTTGCCAGCCCAGAAGATATACAAAAGATAGCCTTATTTCAACAACCATTGATGCTAAAGCATTAGGTATATTGAGAAGGGTTCAGTTCAGTCACGTAAAGGAGGCTATGGTAATGAAATGTTAAACATCTGTATCTGCAGAGCAGAGCTGAGATCCCCCAGCTACTTTTAAACAGGCTTTCATATTGGCAGCAATCTGGCCGTAGCAGCCCAAAGCTCAGCACAGGCTGATTTATCCTTGTCAGGGGGAGTATTTGGAAGTGATTATAGTGTAATCAGCTTCTATAACACATACACACAAAAAATCAAGAATACTGAAAATCACAGGAAAAACAAAACATGTATGACTCTTGTACTCAAACAGAGAGTACCAAAGTTGAAGAGGCACTCTTGCAGTTTCTTTGGAGGTAAAAGAGTTAAAAGTTATACGAGCATGTCCCTTATAAAAGGCCAGATCAAAATGAATTCCACAAACAATGTTACATAGTTATTTACAGGGTGGGTATGGATCCCTGGCATTAGTAACATAACCCTAACCACTCCTGAGGTAGCCATAAACGATTGCCTCCAGCCAGGTCCAGCCCTTGTCCTTGCCTGGTAAGCTGTACAGGATGCAGTCATAAACCTGTTTGTACAGTGCCTGCCCTCCCAAACACAAGCTCCAGTTCTGTCACTAACGCTACCATAATTACTTCTTTGAACACAGACATCACGAGGGCTGCTTTCCTACCTGTTTCTGTCTGTCAGTTCACTGGTTTTAATGAAAGTTTTTGTTATCTTTGTATATCTCTGGACTGCTTCTGAAAAACATTTTGGCAATGATATTTATGTATCATGCATCTTAAACACACATATTTCACTACAGAAATCAGCTGGCAATACCAGTTGCGGAGAACTTGTGAATGCTCAGGCCCCATCTCTCCTGTCAAACCTGTATTCTGCTGTCAACTTCAGTTGACATCAGACAAAGGAGGCGAAGTACCCCATGGATGGCAGGAATAGGCAGACAGACTGATGTTGCAAGTTTTACTTCCACTGGAAATAGGCCTAACAAAGTCAAAGAAGCACAGTGTAGATCAAGTGTTAATCTTTGAACAATGCACTTTGAATTTGCGAGCCAAAGGACTGTAGCTTATGAAGTGGGGTAGTGGTTTGCCTTTGTGGGCCAAGAAATCCAAGCTTGTGCATAAAAAAGGACCCAGACTGACAGGCTCTCAAATGTTGCATGTGACTTCACTGCTAGAAACTGGAGAGTCCCTGGAGACTTCCAGCTATCAAGGCGAAGCAAAAAGCTCGGTGTGAATTGGGGTGCCAGAGGCTGCTACCACTCCATGAAAATTACCCTGGGAAACAATGGTTGCTAATGGGAGCGGGCATACCCAGATAGATACATATTAGAGAGAAATATGCAACTTGCCCTCCCAACCCCCTGGAAGAAGAAAGAGGAGTGAATTCACCATTTTCCCCCAGCCATTTTTTGAATGCACAACAGCTTTGGCAGCTGCGAAGGCAGAGCATCTAGGCCATGGGAAGTGAGGACAAATGGCGCCAGTGACTCCTGGCAGGAGGGCTACAGCCACCTCTGGGACTGTGGGGCAGCTCGCAGGTGGAGTGTGACCAATGCTGTATGCACTTGAAGTGTGGCAGCGGGCAGTTCAGTGTTGTAGTTGGTTTGCTTCTCTGGGGAGACAACTGCTCAGAAACTTGACCTTCAGGAGGCCCTGGGGAGAGCCAGCCAGCCAGAAGGGGCTGCTGTGGCCTCCACAAGCTCCAACAACAGTTGCAGCTGGGGAGGGGTGACTGCAGTGCCAGGTTAAATGCACTGCTGCCAGCGTCCTTGGCATCCTATGGAGCAGTACTGGGGAAGCCCGTTCCCATATGTGCACCGAAAAGACCATCTATGTGTTTGACCCAGGACACAATACCCAGAAACTCCTTAGGGGAAGGAAACAGCACCAAAACCTCACTAAGTCTGTTCCCATGAGGGCCATAACCCCTCGGAGATTCATGCTCACTCATGTTCCCCGTGGCTCCTGTGGTTTGTTCCTGTTGGGTGGAAGAGCTTCAAAGGGCAGGGTGGGGAGCACTTTCACCCAGAGCAGCCCCAGCCTTGTGGCAAGGGCGTGGGTTTCGATCTCCTCAGGTGCAGGAGGGCCTACACCCCACCTTTCCCACATCTAGGGTAAAAGTTCTGACCAAGGAGCTGTTGAGCAGTTTCTGTGCTTCTCAGAGAGGGGTGTTTTGGGAATGTTCACCAGCTCTTTCCCTTGGGCCAGATAGGTGCAGGTGCAGGAAAAGCTGCCTTCATTGGATCTGATGGTGCTTAGGTATGAGCTAACTGTGCCACTGTGAGAAGCATTTCTGGACATGCCCACTGCAGAATTTCAGGAGTCTGGGGAATTTTAATGTGAAAAGCTGGCGCCTGTGGATGTTAGGCACCTCCAGGGTGTGGCAAGAAATGAGCAGGAATTTGGAAAACTGCAGTTTTAGGCTTACATTTCACATTGGAAATACATACTTGCCTTCTGTCCAGCTGAATCCAGCTTCCTAAACTTCCCAGTGCCAGCCCTGTAACTGGTCCTTCCTGAGGAGGAACAGTTTTTCCCCAGTTCAAGGAGTATTATGTCTGGCAAAAGAAGGAAAACTCTCAGCAAAGATGATGCCACAATGTTCTGACTCTGTAAGATTTATGCAGCCATGGGAAGCCAGTCTGGATGAATCATAAATAATTACATGTAATATACTAATTTAGTTGCAGAAGGGGAGTGAATTTAGCTTTATCCATTAATTCAAAAGACTGTCCCTGTGAGCATTTGGGACGAGTAATTTAGTAAATTCAAGCATGAGTCAAGGCAACTAAAAATAGAAAGAAAAGAAAAAAAAAAGAGAGAGAGAAAAGAAACCCTCCTAATTTGCTAAAAATCAAATTAAAAGAGAAGAAGAAATAAAACCTAGTGTCAGAATCTAACAGCCCTTTTTACTCAAAGGAAGCTTCCATTAAACACATGCATGTTAACATATTACTGGAAAGAAATTCTAGTTTTATAAAGTTACCATGTGTCATTTTAACACTGACAATAAATTATACATTTAGCAATACATGCAACATGTTTATTGATAAATGTTATGAATGCAGTGCTACAGTCAGCCACCTTTGCTATTAACTTCATTTCTTCTAGACTCCCACTGTGTTGTGAGAACAAAATTTGACCTAATGGCTAAGCTCCATACAGCCAAGTGGAAAATAAAAGCCAATCTGTCAAGTATGAGTGTTTCAGAGGTTTGATATTTTGTGTTGGGTTCCGATTTTATCACATTGACCTTGGCTTATGCTGTGTCATCAAAGAAGTTCTTTTGGATGTAAATAGTAACAGCACCAGACCCACACTGGAAAAGTTTCTGAAGATGAGAAAAGCCCCAATCTTTTCACGTCAAAGCTCTAAATTTATGCAAGCAGACTCCCTGGGTGATGGAGATGAATAGGAGGGTTGCACTTGCAATCTGAGGCTCAGAGATGTGCTGGAAGAAGCTCAGCCCAGTTTGCTGGGACTGACTCTTAAAAACTACTCCTGAAAAACTCTTATTCCCACTGTTACAGCAGTTCTTCCTACCTTTGCCTACCAAGATCTAGGCTGAGAGGTTCCCACACCAAGAACTTGTCATTGCTAAAGTGACAGTAGTGCTACCACAGAGTGGCCAGGGCTTCTCTGAACAGATTTGAAGAAAAGCTGCTATGCTAAAGTTATGATTTATATAAGCATGACACATAAGGGATACAAAAAGGCAAAGAGATGGAAAGTAAAGACCAAATCAGGTGACAGAGCCAGGACTAAAACATAAATCTCCTACTTTCAACTCAGAGCCTGATTTTTTGGATTACTCTGCCTGTCATTCCATATCTGTTTATTCTACTAGAAGGATACATTTATCATGTGCTTTGCCCAATAAATATGGTTGGATTTCCTCCCTTTCAATTTTCCCCTTTCCAGAAACAAGCTTATAATTAGAACTGGCTAGAAACTTTTGACAATGTTCTTTAAAACAAAACAAAACAAAACAAAACAAAACAAAACATGTTTTTCAGGTCCATAGTTCGGGATTTATATTAAAAATGAAAATGAATCCATACTATATGTTACTTACCTTGAAAGTAATACATTTGGGATCAAGCCTGTCACCTTTGTGAGGAAGATCAAGGATTTGAACACATTTTCTTGAATACTCACTGACAGCACATTTTATTGAATGTTTCTCTTACAGAAAAAAAAAAAAAAAAAAAAATAAATCCAAGTTTTGGGAGATTGTTTGTGAAGCATGATGCATTTTCTAACCTCTCTATTTTTCCAATTTAAAAGCTACAAATGGGAACTTTCACAAATACGTGGATTTTGGAAACTCTATTGTGTAATTGTTCTGAATAATTCTTGGCCTTCAGATTAGTTGCAATTAGTGTGTTGTGACTGTCATGTATTCAAAAAGAGAAGTTTGAGTTGTTTTGATTATGTGAGGTGGGAGAAATAGATTGTACAGAACACTTCCATTCTAACTGGCTGGGGTCTGTGTTCAGATCCAGGTGCCTGTTTTGGAACTCTTATTCTGCACACAGTTAATGACTACCAGCCCATAATTCAGCTTGTCTGTTTGAAAGTATCTGACAGTAAAATTGTTTGCTTGAACAGAGGAGGATGTAAGCAGAGTCATTTATTATTTTTTTTTTTTCTGATTACTTTTGCAAATTGTGTTTGCAGTGATTTCTTAGCCTGTTTAACATCCAGATAAAGCTCCTTGAACTTCAGCATGGGAACTCAGTATGACTAGACATTAAGGGAGTGAATACAGATGTAGAAATAGATTTGAAGCAATGCAAATTAGACAGAAGCCAGTTTATCCAGATCCTCTGCCTGTCCAGTGGATATCACTCCATGCCTAGCTACTTTAGGTATGCTGTATGGCTGAGACAATGTAAAGATAACCTGGGACTACTCAAGTCTCTGTTTGGGACCAGACAGACACCTCTGGAGGTGTTTCTATCACTAGAAAATGACACACATGATCAGACTACCCTCACATTTATTCTAGACCCAGTGTACGGATCCTGCTTCAGAAGCACTGCAATGCTTGAGCAAAATCCACCGGACAGCCTGAAAAATTAAAGCTGTGTTTGCAACACTCAGGCACTAGGTTGATCAGGCTGCCTGCTCCAGTGTTATTTATCTGTTATTTATCCCCTTGAATGGTACAGTCCCCTGTTGTCTGTAGCTTGTCTTTCCTCAAAAAATAATAATAATAATAAAAAAAATATATATATATATACATGAAAAAAAAGACTGAAGCTCAACCACACAGGATAAATCTGTACAGAAGCTGTAGCTCTCAGGTAATGTACTTTCTTGCTTAGCAAGGATTATTAACTCAGGGTCACTATGGCATTTACCTGTGTTCACACAATTTCTTTTCAGTTTACTGTGGAGTGGCACAAGTTCTTGTATACCTCAAGTGCAGATATAGGAAACTCATTTCTGTCTTTGGGCTTATGATGTCAATACAGTCTCAGTTGTAATCAGATTTTTTGTTCATCTCTTTAAATTGGCCAGATTTGAAGGCTAATTGAATTTTCATCTATCAGAAGTGACACAAGGCTTTAATCAAAAGAATAGTCCCATTAGTGCTGCCAATGAGATGGCTTCTATGAATAAAAAACATAGCAAATAATTGAAAAACTAGTCTGTAAAAATATTCTACACCTGAATTATTTTACTATCTAACACAGGAAGTATGAGACCAAGTCAAAGTAGTCCTAAGAGAGCACTGGTATCATTTTTCCCAGAAGTTGTTTGTCTGTGTTCATCTGAGGCTAATCTCTTTACTACAGCAAGGTTGACTATACATTGACTAGCAAATGTAAAATCCTTGCCTACTCCAACTCATTGGAAAACACACGGTTGCTAATCATACTGAAACAAGCTTAGACTAGATGAGACACATAAACCATAATTTTAAAAACAAATGTCTCTTGAGTTTAACAAGCCCCCTAATTCCTGCTTTTCAATGATGATGCCAAGGAAACCTTTCCAGAACAATTTTAACAAGGGTAAAATGTCTGACTGAGGAAAAGATACAGATACAAGAAAACTTAGTCACAGGAGCTTTTCCTCAGGACTAGTCTTGCCTATATAAAGCATGTTGCAGAGTTTATGTAGTCTTTAATTTATTAAAGAATCATTGTTTCATGAAGGGCATTGCTTACTAAAAGGAAAATTTTAGGTTTAGGATTTCAGAAGCAATTTTTCTATGTACATGCCTGCTGGTGTGCAGCAGTTTTCTTCTGGAATTTTGGGACAGCAACAAGACTATATTTAAATAATTTTTAGTTCTGGTTGATTTAATACATGTCAGTCTGGTTAGCCATGTTCATCAAATTTAGATGATTCAGCAAGCTATTGAGAGTGAGTAGATGTTGTTTTTAATGCTATCATAAAATAATTAAAGTTACATTATTGAGACTAAAGAATTAGTCAATGTGTAATGTATAGGAAAGTAGTTTCATTTTGCTTATTTATGCTACTGGTGCCCAATAGTTTCCCTAAAAACATTTGGTATAAATCCTGGGTTCTTAAACACAAAATGTATTGCAGTGCAAAGCATCTCTGAGGTAGCTGCATGTAGTGACTGTATACTTATAGCTACCTTTGTACTTGAAGAACTCTTGCATACCACTTCACAAGGGCATAGTACAGACTATTTAATTGGTTTGATTCATTTGCCAATTTACTTGATTTGCTGAACATTTACAAATGAAAAATTCTCCGTTCTGAAATTATACCCTGTGCTTTGCCTCAGAGCAATCTAAATTTGTTGGGAGGTCAACTAGTCATTACATTCACATGACTTTTTCTTGGAATGACCTTTAAAATATACACAAAATAGCAGTCTGTACATGAATTTGAAGCATTGGATCTGCTGCATACTGTACTTTTATAGTCTGTCAGTACTATAACAGACAGTGAGAAACTCTGTACTCCACATGGATGCCAAGTATTATATTGTATTAGAGATCAAAGATGATCATAGTTTCTTCTAAATTTCTAAGAATGCAGAATTAGTTGCCTGGGGGAAGATTAGTGGAAATCTGACCATTCCGATAACTGGATTATCCAGGAGCAGGAAAGATCCTTGATCTAACTTAAACAATAAAGGATCTCTACAGATAATGGTAGATTCCTTGAGTTATCTTTCAACTGTAACACTACTAGGAATCCTACTAATAAGCTTCATGCTATCTCCCAGTTGCTGGAGTGCACCTCCTACTGCTACCCTTCTGTAGCAGACAGAAGTACCAGGAAGACAAGTATGCTAAAGAGAAAGATTTCTTTTGTGGAAGCTGTCATTTGGGAGGCAATATCATCCACCTTCTAAGCAGAAAAAGTAGATATACAAGGTAACTTGTCCCTGTCTTCACTAATTGGAAGACAGTTAAGTTTACAGCAAAAGGGGAAAATATCCAGATAGAGGACATGCACTTAGCGGAATGTCAGACAATCAAGAACAGCCTTAATCTAGGCATCAAGGAACAAGAAGAAAAGAAATGACTTTAATTATCTGTCTATACTAGGATCCAGTGCAATAAACAAGAGAAATGAAAACTGCTCATTTTATGGGCTTAATTTGACTTACTTTGTACTAATGAAATTTGGAGAGATGTTCATGACTTGTGTGTCAATATCATAGCTGTAGAACTTAACACAGAAAAGAGCTGGCTGAGCAATTGGAGAAAATTAATGACACTCCATCAAAATGGTGTTACTTGTTTCTGGCTCGGCAATAACTCACAAATAATTTAACTGAATGTTCATGGATTCATGTGCTAATGAAGAAAGTGCAATGTCTTTTGCTGACAACAAAACTAAACTGGTAAACTGCATGACTGTCTCTCTGAATATGTATCCACATTATGCAGGGGGAAGAAACAACACTGGTGTGTTGTCAATACTCAAGCATTCTTGAAATTTCATGAAGTTTTTAGAGGAAAATTTCCCATCTCAAAAATTACCAAATTAAATATCTGAAGTCTGCTGGGTCTCTGCTCACACATGCAGAGTATTGGTAGCGTGACTAATAATGATGTACTTGCATGTATCATTTTAGGCATACATTAGCAATTCTTTCTTCCCCATTATGATTGAAAGCCAACAAATCCAATAAAAGAATCAAATTGAATTCAGTGAGCTTTAATTGTGCTTCATATATTTTTACTCTCAATTTATGGCTAAAATATTACTCACCAGATACAGCTTATTCTGGCAGTTTGCCTTACTCACATGAGTAGCTCCATATTGGTCCTTTATACTAAAGGCACTTTTGGGAGTCACTAATAGCTGGACAAGGGACACTGGAATTCCTGGCTCTGTTTTCAGCATTGGACTGACAAGGATGTTTATATGATGCAGAAGTCAACCACAGGTTGCCTAATTCATACTTACAGCACTGCATGTTCCTATTATTTTGTATAATAATATATCATTTACTTTACAAAGGCTTTTCTCATTCTATTTTATCAGTGGTTCACATCCAAATTTAGAAACAAGTTGAACATGAGGACATGTATTTTTTTAAGCCTCTGCTTAGAATCTTTTCCCTATCCATGTTAATTACAAATTGCATTCATCGCACTGAAGACTGTTTATTTGCTTCTTCTGTTTATCTGCATTGCCTATCTGTAATACTGCAGTGGGAATGGCATTCACAATGGCAACAAAATGACCTGTGGGTTATAGTCACATGGATGGTTGGCACACAGATTAAAAAGGCAGATAAAAAAAGACAAAACCCAAATGTTTGCAATACAAATCAGTGTTGTTTTCTTTCTGTCTTTTGATTTTTCATTGTTCAATGTGAGTTAAAGATCCAAACTACCAACAGTACTTCTGCTTCCATTTCTCCATCAAAACGTTATGTGGTACTTAATACCTTTCTTTCTCATTTCTTGTCCAAGATATGAACAGAATTTTTATTTCACACTAAGAAGGAAAATTGGATTTCAATATGCTAGAACCTTTCCCCAGCTTAGAGTGATTGGATTTTTAAATGTAAAATCTCTTACTCATCCTATTGTGTTTATCATTAACATATTCTACTTCTATTGATAAAAAAAAAAAAAAAAAAAAAAAGAAAAAAGTAATAATAATGATAAAAAGAAAACTACAATCACTGAAAAAGAGTAATGCACTTAATATAAATGTAAAGGAACACATAGAACAATCTGAAAAAGACAGGGGTGAACTGGTTTTATAAGTAGCCCAGCTTTAATACTTCAGTCCTGGCATGACAATGCAATGTCACCTCAGAGAAATACCTTGAATTTAATGGCAATGCTTTGTGCTTCAGTGGAACTGGCAGGTATTTGGCTTTAGATTTTGTTCACCAGAGTAGGGGGTCTAAGAGTGAATTCTAAACAGCATAGACATGCCTAGAGTGTAATTTAGGTTCAGGCAAGAGAGTCAAATAAGCCAACCCTAATCCATCTGTGTCAGAATGAAGTTAAGCTGTGGAATGCCTTATCACAGGGTGTTTTGGATGCTGAAAATTTACGTGATTTTACAAGGCAACTAGACAAATTAGTGCAAGAAAAATTCACTGAGAATTATTGTAGGTAAGACGTGGTTCAAGAAGTTAATAAGACACAAATGCTCGATGAATATTCTTGAGTAGCATCGCTTACACCTTTCCCTAGGCACTCGCTTTTGGACTGTTTGAGAATAGGTCAGTGAGCTGGGTGGACCTATGATATGTCCAGGCCAGCCTGCTCTTATATTCTTATGCATCAAAATATCTGAGATAGCATATGTGCATAGCTTTTCTGATAAAAACTACACAGGACATCTAGCTCTGGAAGTTTACATGTCCAGAAGCACATCTGCTCACCTGATATAAGTAATTATTTTCCACCTAGCTCCATCTGGGAATCATTAATAAAGTATCCTTAGTTCCCTATTTGCTCAGAGACCATGTAACACTTCCTTGTGGGTTTCATTTTATCAGCTATATGCACCTTTATAAAGAAACTGTTTGATACCCAATTTTTGTACAATAGCCTAAAGATTAGAGTACACCCAGGGACTGGGACACCTGGATTTTAGTTGAGGTTTTTCCTTTGAGCTGTAAGGTGTACAGGAGCATAAACTCAAGCAGACAGGGAGAAACAGCAGGAAGATGTCTCTAGCAAAGTATTTAGAGTACCTAGGCAATAATCGGGGATGACAATTTTACCCCCATCCCACTTGGGAAACTTCATTGACAAGCATGAAGAGTGAATGTAACCAGAAGTCTAGACAGCAATAAAACCTATCTCCAAGGCCTTGTGGATATACAGAAAGTCTCTAAAGGTCTTCTGTATAGCTCTTTACACTTAGCTCAAGAAAAAACATAAATAGAAACAAACCCTTTCTTTGTTGGATATCTTTTATATGAAAATAATAATTTTGTCTTTAGAGCATATGTTTTGAAAGACTACTCAAAATGTTACTTCAAGAAAGTTGAGGAAGGTTTTTGTTTTTCCCCAAGACTGGTACCATTTAAATAGAAGCAACTTGAGGAAAAAGGGATGGAGGCAGAGGCAGGAGAACTAATAATGACATAACAACCTATGTTTCCCTGAGAAAGACAAATAAAGTTTAATCACAATGAATGGAAGCTTAAACTCCACGCAATATTTTCTTAAACCGGTAGTAATTTATATCTACTATAACTTGATTTCAAGCAAACAGTTTGTTGCCAAATTGGAAGTTTGTATCAAATGACCTTAATGTGATCACAGTTTAGTTTAGTTCTTTCTAAGGGTATGTAAGACATTCATGTTCATAATTGCTAAGATTATTTTTATAGCTAATTACAGCTGCTTTGAAATGTAAGTTATAACTTTTTTACATTTTATTTCTGCTAAGAAGAGCTATTTTAACCACAGCTTTCACAATGCTTTGCTACACTTATCTGCGTTCATTAATGATGAAGGTGCTGAGGCAAAGTGCTACAAACCCAGACAGGCCTAAGCCTTCTCTTGCCGGAGTTTCAAACAGGTAAAAAAGCTTTTTAAACAAAAGGCTTGTCTCAACATCATTCCATTCCTGTTAGTTTTCACTAAGAAGAGATTGAAATATTACTTCACTTTGAATAGATGTTAGTTTACACCATTTTGTTCCTTTCCTTAAGTCCTGACATTCATTTATCTGTATAGTCATGTACAAATATATGGCTGAGGACTGACACAGGTACATGGAATTTTGCTTATGTAAATTGTACCTATTTTTCTTTCACATCAAAATGTGTTTCTTTACTCATTCTTTTATTTACCAGGGCATGAATATATCTGTCTTTTTTGTTTCTTTTGTTAAGTACTTATATATATTTGTGCCTGTATGCACATGTACAAATGAATTCCTTGTTACCATCACATTTATTTGGCAATTTATTAATGCCAATACATATACAAAAACAGAAGGAAACAAACAGATGTTGTCATGTTGTGATATAGTTTCAAATTTCTACCAGAATTAGCTGAATATGACTGTGCTACTCACAAGTGGATGATTGGTCATGAATGATGGTTGCAAGTGAAGAATGTATATCATTGCAGAGCAGTTCCAAGAGGCTAAACAAATCTGAGGGATAGCTTAGAGAATTTTCAAACAATCACAAGGGTAGTTTATGCATCCTTCCAACAGACAAGACAGAGACAATTTTCATGTGCATCTGTGCACCTCAACATTTAAAAAAATTTCTGGATCCTAATAGAGGTCCGTCTTAGTAGCAGACCTACACAAGCTCCATGGGGATTAAGGGACTGATGCTATGTGAGTTGCAGTGCATGTTAGATTCCTGATCCTCCCAACAGAATTCTCAGTTTAGTCTAAGTGCTCAGGCCTCATCTATAATAAATGTGGAGAATCAAGGACTTTGAAATGATGTCTCCAAAAGTTGCCAATAACCAACATTGTTTGAACAGTCTTCCAGATTCTCTGTTATAGTCCTGGCCATAGTCCATGTGACACATTATCATGCCCTGTAGGTGTGTATCAGAGCCTCCTGGACTTCAGTTTCTGCAAATAGAACTCTTAAAGATGATCTAGTCCAACCACCCTGCCATGGGCAAGGACAGCTCCAGATCAAGCTCCATCCAACCCAGACTTCATTTCCAGAGATGGGGCATTCACAACAACACTTGATAACTTGTTCCAGTGCCTAACCACCCTCACAGTGAAAAATTTCTTCTTTGTATCCAATATAAATCTATCCTCTTTTAGTTTAAAACCATTACCCCTCGTCCTATCAGTACGTGCCCTTGTAAAAAGTCTCTGTCCATTTTTTTTTTTAAGATGTCTTCAATAAGATCTTCACAGAGCCTTCATTTTCTCCAGGTTAAACAGTCCCAGCTCCCTCAGCCTATCTTCATAGGAGAGGTGCTTCAGCCCAATGATAAGTGCTCCAGCCCACCAACAACACCCCCAAGAAATCACACCCACAAGAAATCCCCAGCAACACCCGCACAAGAAATCTTACAACTTTTAAACTTTTACATTAGTTGTAGTTTTATATGAATAGCACAACCTCTAGTAAGGAACAGACTTTGCCTCAGAAATCTCTGTATCAGGTAACACCAGCAATTAGATATTTTTTATTTTTTTTTGAGCTTCCTCATGGAGGATGTGTTGGCTTAAATATATATTTGACGACTTTTTTTTTTTTTTTCGTTCAAAATAGCATTTTATGATAATTATTCTATATAACAGCGGAATACATAAACTCATAAAAACATGTAAAACACATTTTCATAAATATATCAACAATAGAGAGTGATCAATTAATCTTGCAGACTTACTAATTCACAATGATACACACAGTATCAACCTTCCAAAATCATTCTTTGGCACATGGTGGAAAAATAAATTACCAAACGTTTTCATACAATATTTTTCATTTTAACCAGTTTGCAACCAGGCTGTAACTGTACAATCAGCTAACCTCCCTTTTAGCAGTTGTAGAAGAGTTAATAACTCAAGAATAACTCAAGCACTCTTGTGACCTACCAGCCAGAAACAGCAATTTTGGCACTTAAGGTCGTTTGTTGGAATAAATTTCTTGATATGTTAATAAATTGAGACACATGGAAACCAGGCCTTCAGATAGCCTGAAGTTCTCATAAGGAACATTGGAAACAGGTCAGAATCCCTTACAAGCAATTCTTCCAGGCATTGCAAGGTTATCTTGAAAGTAAAATAGGATGGGTGCTCACGGAAATTAATTTGAAAAAAAAAAAAAAAAGTTTTTTTTTTCTTTTTTCATGTTTCTAACAGAATATTGAACTCAGTATGTGTCTTTGGCAGAAATAATTCAGATTAATTTAAAAGAGAAAAGAGAATTCTACGAATTCTTTCTTTTTCATTAAATATTTCTCTTAGCTGCAGGTCTGCACTTGAACCCCATTTAATTTTTTATTTGGATTAATACTGCATTAGAGCATACAGGCTAGCCAAAATACAGCCTCACTCACATCTGGCAAATAACTGAGCCAAATAATGAACTTGCAAGCAGCCTTTGCTGGTTTCCCTTTCATGTATGGGAAAGGTGATGGACTTGTTTGATATTTAAAAAAAAAAAAAAGAGAGAGAGGCGCAGAGAGAGAAAACCCTCAACAAACATTTGCAAACAGAGAAATTACAAGATAAATGGATTTGTATGAAGAAATTTCCTTTAGGTGATGACTAGTCCTTATAATGACTTGCAGGATGAAAAATATATCTTCCTGAGCAAGCATTTAAAGAAAAACAAGATTCAGGTTAGTCCTAGAGGTATCCTAGTGTTGCTCTTTTCTGATCTGTTCTTTTCCTTTTATGGTCTTCTGTTCATCAGTACTTTCTCAATACTGTTTTGTTGTTGTTATTGTTTATTTTATTTATTTATGTATTTATTTATTTTTGAAAGAGATAGAACATATGAGTTGAAAGTCATTCAGTGCAGACCCTCCTTCTTTAGAAGAGGTTAACGAAGTGAAGCCCAGTCTTTGTAGATTGGCTGCATGCTTATAAACTGTGACCATTTTGTTAAAGAGGATTTGCATTAAAAAGAATGTTATTCTTGTTTTCCTTTTCCCTAAACAGCCACCCAGAAATAAAGCTTTGAGAACATCTTTTCTCCATTGTTTTAGTCTTTTTTTTTTTTTTTTTTTTTTTTCTCACCTACTTTTGACATAGCTGCCACTTCTGCTTCTGCTTCATTCTTCATTTTGTCACCATGTCTCATTCTCTACTGTGTCCGTATCTCTTTGAACTCACCAGAATTTAATTAGTTTAACCAATGTAAATTTGGAACATCATCTTTTTGATTTCTTGAAATCTTTTTGATTTCACTTTTTGATTCATGTGGCGCTTCTAGCCCTCTTACTGATATGTAAAAATCTGGGCCAGTAACTGCATACATACCAGACTGTTACGTGACTATAAGCAAGAATGTCCTTGTTCAAAATATGTTTTTCCCTTCATAAAGTAGTCTTTACAATAAACCTGGGTTGGCAGAGATAGGAGAAAAGTGGAAACAGGAAAAAGGAAAATTTGGTGACAGAAGGAAGTCTCACTCATAAAGCAATGGCTGTCTCAGGACTGACTTGAGACATTGTTCCTTCTAGTAACATTTTTTCAATAACACTAGATTATTCTCAGAAAATGTTCTATACGTTGGAATATAATTCTGCCTGCAGGTGGAATATTCATTTTTATACTTTTTGCATACCTCTCTCATTCTTTTCTGACAGTCTGGTTTCAAGTTTCCCAAACTTCCATAGATTCTTTCTGAGTTATATTTCTGGATCCTACTTCTTGACTTTTGTAGTTTTGGATTGAAAAAAAGATATAATTCATGGTAAATCCAAGAAGTTGGGAGCAGCACAAAAATCTCAGAAATTGAACAATATTTTCAACAGGTTGGTGCTAATTCTGACCATATTCTGTTCATAAATCATTAGGGAACCTCAGCTTTTGCTTAATATTATTCTACAGAAAATGCTGCCAGTAAATTGCTTCACTCCTTAGACTTTTGGCCAATAGGAGTAACAAATCACACACTGTGAAATTTCAGATCACCTTCAAACCTTGCCATGGAAAGTTTTGTTAACCACTAAAATACTGTTAAATACAGTAAAGTTGTTGTCCTCAGAGCCAAAAGAGACAACAAAATACAGGGCATTTTATCAAAGTATGAGAAGAATGTTAAAGCTTATTTTTTTTTCTGGTTGTCATTGGGGTAAAGCCTTACATACAGGCCTGTCCCTGGAAGCGCTCCGTGAGTGGCATAGCATACAGAATCAGTTTAGATTTGTTGTTAAGAATATCTTCTCCCTCAAATTCTACCGAATGACACACATGCAGGTAACAGAGATGAATGGGAGAGCTCTGAGCAGATGTAGAGACAAAAAGGAAGCAAAATGCTTTAATGGCCCTTGCCCTAAGCTGGTCTTGGAGGACCTGACAGTACTGTGGGTGGTACATTTTGGAATATCTCACAGGTCAACAGAAATCTACTAAAGTCTTCTATGAAGCAAAGTTTGCCCTGCTCTACTAGAGTTATGCTGTGAAAAAATCAGTAGATATGGAAGATAATTACAAAAATTATCTTTATTACAAGGCAGCATTCCACTGTTGTGGATTTCATAAGACCTACAAAAGCTGACATGCAGATTTAGGAACTTTAAATGTTTGCATAAATGTCTTTTAGCAACTAAATAATTGTCCCCTGAAGCACCCCAAAAGAAGCCAAGGGAAACAGAAATCACCATCTACAAAAGATTAAAACAAATTTCTATTTTCCCAGCCAAGCCATTTTGCAGTTACTATAAGCCAAAAGAAATGTTAGGAAAATTATCAAGAGGTGAAACTGCTTCCTTTTCTGAACCCTCATATCTCCCAAACATCTTGTTGAATTTACCTCTGACTTTCCATTAAAATTCCATTTTGGCAGACTAACATACTTACGAAATTTCAAGCATATTGGTTTGGTCTGGTGAAAGAGGTAAAAAACCTGACCTATAGTGGAAACACAACTTCCAACTTATCCAGGGAGAGAATATATAAAAAAAAAGAAGTATACCAAAGAGAACTAAGAGTATTGAGCTGTGTATGCAATACTTATTTCTGAACTGTAGTTTCTAGCACCATTTAGCCTGCTGTCAGAGCATAAATGTAAAGCTTCTCTTAGATTACTCCTCAGCATTTTGTACTATCAGTTGAAGCAAGCATTTCCAGAAAAAAATTGCTGACACTTGGTTTCTTTAGCACCAATGGCAGAACGAGGTCACAGCTCCCGTGACTTGCATAATTTCATGGAAACCTGGTTATTCCTCAATTTATTGAGGTTTTACTCCGTAATTCAAATAGCACCCTCTACTGGCCAGTCCACAGTCATCTGCTGCCACCACCAACAAAAAGGCATCTCACCTTAAAACGTCTATACAGTGATCTGTCCTGGGAAATTGAAGAGTTAAAGATTAATGTGGAAGTGTTGAGGTGGGCATAAGAAACAAACAAATATATATAAATATATATTTATATATACTTATATATATATAAAATGCATAGAACTGTTGGGAAAAAATTATATGCTGTGTTGTGGGGTTCAACTATGAATTTCACTAGAGTTTGGCTATTTTACACGAAGACACAGTCTGGCCACAACTTTGTGGTTCGTTTCTAATTTAGATTTCAGTAGAAGCTGACTGACTGAGCAGGAAACCATGTCCTCCTTTCATTGGCATGGATAATTTCTCTCCAGACTAGTGAAGGTATAAAACTTTTTCAGAAATCTTTGGAAAAACAGCTAATGGTCTCCTCCAAGACAATCCAAGAGATGCATACATTGATTCTGCAGTGCAAGAACAGTCTATGTACTAAAGCACTGTGGTTTTGGAGGCTTATGCACAGACGATATTCAGGACACGCACATACATCAAGCAGGCATACTAGACAGATTGCCCTTCCTTTCACTCCGCTTCAGAGCCTTTAGTGGGTTCTCTCAAGGTTGAGAGAAATTTGGCTGTTACTGCTTTAACCTCCACAAATGCCTAATGTCATTTACTCACACATCCTGGCAAAAAGTTCTGTCTGATCTCTCCCAGTTGTTCTCCCTCCCTCACTTTCTCTCTGTCACTCTCTCTCAATTTACCCTCCCTTTCCCCCCTCTCCCTTCCTCCCCCAATGAATTTTCTTCTAACTGCCTATTTTCTTAGTTTTCCATCTGCTTTTCCATTTTTTCCTAGGAGTGCTACAACTGAACTACCAGAAACATTGCACAAGAGACTACAGACAGTTTGCTACAGGAAGAGGAGTGTTTGGCACTGCAGTGCAGGAATGACCTGGTGATGTGGCACTCGGTTGACAAACCACTTTTCTGCAAACCAGATCCAAATTGCACTGAAATCGGTGAGGGTCTTCCTGTCAGTCTAGGTCAGCTTGGAGCAGGCCCATGGTACACATCTGGATGTAGTTTGTTTAGGGGGGCCTGCATTACCCCACCTTTTATCTGGTATCACTTTTTGAAGTGGTTAAGGAAAGTATCAGCCTTACATCCAATGCTCCACTCTTTGATTCTTCTTTGACAGTAATGAGATTAATATGTGATTTGCTCATCTGTGTAATTTTTTCTTACAGTAGATTTAGATTTAGATTTTTTTTCTCCATTGTCAGTATGTTAACCCCATAGAATGTTTAATCAACTCTTTTAAATGCATAAGTTGTTTTTGTTTTGTTTTGTATTATTTTTAGGTAGAACTCCACAGTTCTGCATGGGCATGATAGACTAGCTCACAGTATGGTTTACTAATCTACTGAATTAGTAGTAGAATTGCCATTAGATGAGAAGAATAATATCTGGGGGATGTGAACACCTGTGCTCACATCCATGTGCTGGGATGTGTAGAATTGCTGCAGAGAATTCTAGTAGAAAAATCTAACTTGAAAGATTTCCAAAAATCAGAGAAGTTAGGCTATATTTGGTAAATTCCAATGATTCATTGCTTGTTTGTATCATATAGAATATCATTTATTTTTTAAAAATTCAGTATTCAGTAGTTTCTGGGAGAAGTCTTTGTTTCCACTAGTGCACAGTTATAGGTGACAGGAGGAACAGAAGTGCAATGTATTTGCTTTTCCTAGTTGGAAATTCCTTAGATATCAAAGCTGGAACCACTTAGAAGTGGCTACACAAATGTGTCATGGAAGATAATAACTTCTCTCCTTTCCTGAAAAATGTGTCCCATAACATCAAAACACTTTTCTTTTACTGAAATATAGCCTGATTCTGTAATTTTGGTTTTACTTAGGAAAGAATTTGTTTATTGAAGAATTCACACAGGCCTATTTTCAGTTGTTACAGAAATGGGTTGGAATACATCTTAAAATAAGGTACAATTTCATATTTATGTAGAAGATTTGAATAACACTCACAGTGGAATCAAGTTATATTTTTGTATTTAAAATGCAATACTGACATGTTTTTCAAGGCAGACATTACATATAATTTTGTATTATCCTTTGATGATAGTATATACATGTACTAGTAAAGAATTTTCAGGAGTATATAAACTTGGCATGCTAAGAAAGAACATTTAGAACAGGATTGCTTTGAGTTGGAAGCATTTCAAATCACAAGGTTTTTCTATATTTGCAATCAAAAATTGGAAACAACTCCTCACAAAAATATTGGACTGGACAGTTGACATGCTCTTACCTGTAAGAAAATTAGATTGTTCTGGCAAGATGCTAGCCATCCGTCTAGAATAGCTGTGAAACATAATTGTCCCAAATATTCCCACTTTTTATTTATTTATTATTTTTTTTTTCCTTGGACTTTTGAAAGTAATGTGGTGTTGTACAGTAAACTACAATCTATTTTACTTAAAGCAGTACAGAGGAAGGACTTTTGCAGTTGATGTCAATGTCATGGTTTTAAAGTTTTTATTTGTTGTAAACCAAAGCAACTATCTCCAACTTTGTTATCATTAATGAATGGAAATACTGCAGAAAATCCTCCACTATTCTGAATGAAAAAAATGTGACATTTTCAAGTTTTCTTCCTTTTTTTTTTTTTTTTTTTTTCCTAAGAATAAAGCTTGTTTCCTGATTTTATATCTCTTGCATACAAATAGATCACATCAGAAAATGGTGTTCATGTTATGCTTAATACTATTTCCACTATTTCTTTAATAGGAGAGGGGATAGTCCAAGCTGGATGTGTAGATGCAGTCACAAGTTACTCCACTTTCATATGATCACAGGTATTTTGTGTCCCCTGGCACACCCCTTGAGAATCCCTTAGCACTTTAAACCCATCCATCCCTAAAGTTATTGCCATAGAATTTCGGAGTCAGATGATGGAGAGATGGGAGGTCCACCCCTGAAAATGAAGTGGGAGAGGAAGGTGTCTGGCAAATAAAATAATGGTTGGAGAAAGACTGTTCTTGGAGACTAATAACTGTATGAAGGATGATCACACACTCCCACTGAAGCCAACAACAAAGGCTCAGTGAGGAGGTTGATGTTGTCCTATGAGCAGGGGTTCACCCTGCAGTAATAGTTTAAGAATGGTTGGTACAAAGTAGCATGAATTACAACAAATCAAATTATGTAGGTAAGTTCTTTGTATAGGCAGAGTTTTATATGCTGGTTGAGTCAGCTGTTCTGGACAATTACTTTTAAAGAGAGGGACAGGCACTGAGTCACATTTGTGCAGCTGAATTTGTTGCAGGACAAGTTGCTTTAGGCACCCTTTGTGCATATTCAGCCTTTATTGCATCATACTCAAAGAACAGACAGATCGGTGTTTGCAGAGGTTGCAACTAATGTGTTAAATACACTTAAGACCCATAGCTTATTAGTAAGGAAATTAAGGATCATAAAATACAACAAAAGACCTAGTGTTCAGCAAGGCAGCAACTTCAGCAGCTCAATGTTAATATTATGAATAGTATCAAAGAACTCTTAGCGAAAACTTAACAACTGTTACTTTAATTTACCAGCAAAGATCTTGATCTAAAATAATTTCTGATACTTTAAAAAAATCTTAATTAAAACTGCTATGCTGTTCTGATATATAAGAAAATATGACATCACTAAATTTGGTTGATATGGAAAAGTTAATCAACTGGCACTTTTGGTGCAATTGGATACAGGCTGTAAAAGCAAGCCATAACAAACTTAACATTCAGCCTTCAAGATTCAGGGTTAAATTTCCCAAACTGCAGCTCACACCTGCAGATCATCCTCATGCTTGCAAGAACATGCCACTGCTTTCATGTTCCTTAATTTTTTATGGATATAATTTTCAAGTTATGGATCTCACTAATCCGCAAATACTGCATCAGACAAAGCAGATAGGAGCAATGACTAATGCAATAGTGATTGCTCACAAAGAAAGAGAAGGGATTAAAAAAAAAAATCCAAATGATTTAAAATTTATTAGGAAATACAGAAGGAGAATGGCAAAATGGGACTTAAATGCAGAGCAAAATTTCAGGATGGGGAAGGTTCATCATTTGCCTGGCATCTGCTTGGGAACAGCTGTCTGCAAAAGCCTTCTTTTCTCTACAACCAGGAAGGAAGTGCTCCTCAGGGATCTTGGCCAGATGTAGAAAAACAAGGAAGAAAAGATAGGGGAAAGCAGCTGCTCACTATTTAGCAGCTGAGGTGAGAAACCCATGACATGAGCTGAAAATGAGGGCTCTCCTGGGAGAGGACATTCAAGTGTCCAGCCAGGACACTCTTGCCTTTCTGCCAGCACATTTATGTCCATTATGCAGATAGAGAAATGGTGTAACAGGGAGACTTCAGGCAGACAAATCTTAGTGGAAATGGATCACTTGCTACTTAGTATATTTTATATGAATGAGTTGTGTCAGGAGAGTCCTTTTACTGAAGGATGCCCTGCAGTACCTGAGAGTGACTGGAGTGCTCCAATAAAGTGCTCCAGTTTCCTTCTCCACTCAGTAAATATAACCTGGCTATACTACCCTGATATCAAAAGGCCCAGTGGGAATATAGCTGTAAGCCTTATAAGACCATTTTGGTTCCTATGTTGGGATGATACTAATTGTATAAATTTGGCCAAAGTTCTTGTACTTCATACTTTCCTGTAACATAATACCTTCTACCAGGCACTGCATAAAGCCTGTTTTTTCATGAGTCTACATAGAAACTTCTTCAATAACTAGCTTATTTTTATGAACTGCTGGTATTATTTGGATATCTTACAGCTTTTCAAAATATTTTCAATACATCAAGAGACCTACTGGTGAGATACCTGCAGGAATATACTTGGGGAAACCTAGCTGCACATGGAAATGAATTTGCAGGAGGCTGCAGCTCTGAACAAGGTTAGGGGCACTGGCAAGCACAGTTTTGTGGGGCTGGCAAAATGGCTCCCAGTAACTAAGCAAGGTAGTGGGAGAACCGTAAAGGTAACTCAGGTCTGTCTGAATGTGATGCAGTCATAGCTCTGTCTGCAATGTAGACATGCCTTTGCAGTGACTGCTTCCTACTCCACACGCTAAAAAGCAGAAGAGTGGCGTCTACAAGTCTGTCTGTGGGAAGGAGAGAGAGAGAGGGACTCATTAAGTGTTATTATCTTGTGAATAGACTTGGTTAGACAAAACAATAGGATAGCTGATGCTTAGGGGAAAGCTCCTCTGTGACGCATTGGGGTCTATATCATTAACATTTCTTCAGAGAAGGAACTAAAGAAAAGAGTGCTGGCAGATCCCTTTGAAAACAAAAAAGTTGAAGAGGGAATACAGGGACACATGGGCACAGGAAATACGGACATTATGTAGAAAAAAGAAGTGGTACTTTTCCACGAGGAAACTGCTTTTTTCAAATTCGTTATTGAATTGAAAATTTAATATTCAATTCAATTCTGAAGAACCAGAGAAGAAATCAGGTATTTGGAAAAATAAAAAAATAAAGACAGATAAAGAGCAACGAGGATGATTAAAGATGTCCCCTGGCTACTCAAAAATGTAAGAAAGCCAAAACAAGGAAACATGTATGATTTTGTTTGGACTGGTATATTTCCCTCATTAAAAAAAAATAAAGGAATCCTTAGAAATTCCCTGTAATCAGAAGTTTTCAAATATACCGTAGGCTTACAAAGTAAATGGAAAATGTAACATTCTAACAACACTGGAGTTGTGGGTTGAGATGCAGTGGAGAGTCAAAGGTGTGTATACCTATGGGTGGTGTTGAGCTGAGACTGATCTCTTTGCTTTAATTTGCAATATGAATAAGATAGAGGGAAAACTCTCTGATAAAGAGCTCGGAGACAATATTTGTTGCTTATACCCGTACTGGTACTACTGAAGGTCTTTGGGATACAAAATTTGTCAGACTGCAATTATAGGAGCTCTATGAAAGCACTATACAACTTGGATAACAATAATAATACTATTGAAACCCACCCATAAACAAAACAAATATATTAACAAAACACTATTTACAGCAAATTGAAACAAATGAACAAAAATCCCACCCTAACAGACAAGTATTCATGACAAATTTCAAAATAAAAAACTAGAATTACAAAACACAGAAAACGCAGATACTTTTTTTTTTTTTTTTTACCTGGTGTTAGTATTTAATCTATTTTTGTTGGTTTTGACACCCTCACAGATCCTGAAGGAGAAAACAGAAATGATGCTAAAATGAAAATGCTCTGCATACTTTCAGAAGTGAAGGTGTATTAAAAAGACAAAGGCCACTTTTGTGGTGTATGAATTTATCACATTGAGGCTCCTCTTTTGTGTCTCCTACTTATGACACCATCTTGTGAATTTACAGCTGACAGACCAAGGTTGTCTGGACAAAATCTTCCTTAATATCATGTTTGTTATCTGATCTTCCACCTCTGAAGGTATCTACCCACAGGTACTGAAGGACATTGCACCAGCTAAGGCAAAAATAAAGACTATGTAAGAAAATGGCAGAAGACTGTTTAGGAAAATCAGATGGCCATCTAACATACCAAAGAGGAAGAAGAAAAGAAGACAAAACAAGCTGATAAAGAGGATGGTTGAGGAACGTGGTTCTTCAGCCCCAAGTGGGACAGAGGTCTCTTATCATACAGCCAGCAAGCAGTGCCTGTACAGCCTTTGGAAAATAGGACTTTGCCTTCCAGCCAACAGAAGTGGAAAGAGGTACCATACTCACTCCAATCCTGTGTTGTTGAGGAAGATTTGTGCCAAGATTTGTGCCAGCAGAGCAGAAAGAGAAGGCACAAAGCAAGTATTCAAGTTTTGTTATCAGCAAGACTGTAGTGCCACAGTCCAACAGGTGATTTTACTGCATAAAGAAGTGAAATAGCTTTGGCTACTTTCACAATAGAGCAAGGCCTCCTAAAATAGCAATAGTTCCAGGCGCTTTATACAAACATGTTATTTGTCAGGATCCTGTTTGCTTCACAGAGATGATCGATGAATGTGGTATTTTTGTGCTAAATGTGACAAGTTTCTGGAACATTCCTTTCTGATGACCTTGAACTTCACTCCTTGCAAGGCCAAAAGAAATTGCAAAAGTGTGAAGACCATGTACATAGACTTTTTTTGACACTTGCTTCTTGATTAACCTCTGCTTTTAGAAAAACAACTATTTCTTCAAGTGGACAAAAGGGACATCAATGTGCTTACAGTAGTTTGGAAAACTGATTATTTAAAAGCCAACAATTCTTTTCAGGTAACTCTAGTGTGTATGCAAGGAAATTAAATCTTTACTTGTATCTGAGACATTTCGTTATAGATTTTAAAGTATAGGAAAAATCGGCTGAATACTTGCTATATAATACTTACTATGTTGTCTGTTGCTATATCACAGTTCCTTTATCATTATCCTGAAATAATATAATTGAAATGATATTAGAAAACAAAGTTTTTCCCCTGCTGGTAAATCTACAGCTTGGCTGTGGACAGCTGAAAACAGCAGCATGTGTAAAGCCAGAAGACCTTCTGTTAGATATATTTGGTGAGCTAAGAATAGTATTTTGAATGGAGAGAAAGTGGGAGGGAGAAAAAAAAAGTCAAAGCTATTTTGTCACTTTTTTTTTTTTTTTTTTTCCTGCACCACTCTATTATGCTCTACAGCATTGTATGTTATATGTTGCAATGGTGAACTAGCAGTGAAGCAACACAGGTTCTTGGATATTCCCAATAGGAGAAGCAGAAAATGGTCCATGAAGCAGAATGAATGCACTCATTTTGTTAATTACAGTTCCAACTTGCTTAACATATTTTCATGTAAATAATTTATTATCTGTCATTTCTCCACAAGCTTTCATGGGTTTGAAATTCTTGAATGGGCTGAAGCATTACATGCCCTATTTCTATGAAACATGCTGTTCAAGAGACCTCCTGCATTTGTGTTTTGACATAACTCTAAAAATCCAAACACGTAGGTCTTTATTGTGGGTTACAATGTAATTAGAATGATGCAGCAACTTTAATGACAATGGAGAATAAAAGACAAATTTTCTTTGGAATATCATTACTGGTAATCTCAAGGCTTATTCTTCATATGAAGATCATTAAAAATTAGAAAAATATATAATCAAAATGGATGGAAAATCTACATTCCTCACAAGGTCAGCTTCTCTAGTTGTCATTAATGGCAAGTACTTTGAAGATATATATTTTCATCTTATTCAGAACAATCGATTTCTGCCAAGAGTGTTACGTCTAATCTACTTTACGCAACACTGAAAAATAACCCATATATCAGTTTGAAACTTTAATCAAGTAGGATTGAAATGATACCAAATAAAATCATAGAAAATGGTAATTCTGTTGATTGAATTTTCATTCAGGCCTACAGATCTCTTGAGTCATTGACTGAAGCTCTTTTTACCATGTCTTTTTAACATCTATCCTGAAATGTGTACAGTTTTTTTTCAGTATTTCCAACGAAGTGTATGCTTAAATCTGTCTTTTGGGTACTTTATTTCCCAAGAGTAAATTTTCTGGACATTTCCTAAAACTAAGGATGTAGGCAAAAAACAACTCCTTTCAAATCTTTACTTTTATATCCAAATGGGTCACAAAGACAAAATCTGATTTCCGCACAAGTAGAAAAAATAGTTGATGCTAAATTTTCAGCCTAAAAAAAGTAATGTTCCAAACATAGAACTGGACAGTAATATGAGAGAAACTGTACTGTTCCAATAACAAAGTGATTGGCCAGGTACCATCTGCCTGTTGTATATCCCTCCAACATTATACTACACCTGGGCTATTAAAAAATGACCACACCAACATGAGAGATTTAGCAGCAACTACTCTGGCTGTGTTCCCACATTTCTTTATAACCTCCCTGGATCATATTTTTCTTCCCAGAATGGAAATGACAGAGAAGAAACTGTTGCAGTGACTTACTTCATGTAAAGCCTGGACTTACTCCCATGCACCACAGCTAAGGGGATCAGAGAACCTTTCTGCCCATTGTTGGCCAGCAGAAGTAGTTGGTGATTTGCTCAAAGTAAGCTTTGTGCTCTTATTTGGTTGTGTCTAGACAGCCGAATCCTTTGCTGCTATCCAAGGAATGTGCAGCTAATGTCAGTGATTTATTTACAGAAAAGCATTAGTTCTTGAGCATAGCCTTAACACAAACAGTGCAAAGTGTAGAAGAAATGAGGCAGGGGATCATCCCTGAGCAAGGTGCCTATTTACTACAGAGACTTCAGAGCCTAGAGAGCTCCAGGAGAATATAAAAAAGACCAAAGCTATTTAAAATCTCACTAATGAAAAAGGCAGTTAATATTTGGTATGAGAACCACAGGAGGGGTTTGGTAAAGGTGCATTTTAGACATATAAACACCTACGAAACACCTTCCAAAAATTACAAGCAGAAGAAGCAGAGCTACCTTCTGTTCTCCACTAGCAAACGGAACTGTCTTCTGATAAAGATTTATGAGCTGTCTTGAGTAATTCTATTTGTAGTCAATCGGTGTTTAGAATAAGCAAAAATGGCAACCTGAAAGGTCAGTCTGAGGAAAAAAAAAAAAAAAAAAAAAAAAGCATTAGAGTATTTGAGAATGGAAACAAATATCCAGACAATAGTTCAGTTGCTATAACCCTGATGGAGTTATGGCAACTTATAGAAATGACACATCATTTAATGACACATCTTTGATGGCATCTGAGGGAGAAAAGTTGATTATTAGTATTGTAAACTAGAACTAATCGCATATAAGACCAGATGACTTTCTCATAGAGTTGAGCAGATGTAAATAATTTAAGTCAGATAGTGAACATTACCTCTATTTATCAGTGTGCAAGAAGAAACACAGAAAGGATAATTGAGTTACCCACAGTCACACAAGGAAGGTTAAATATGGCTGTTATTTTCTAGGTTAAGGGTGGAGGCAGCAAACCAGAGAGTGCGATGTTTGATGGTAGATAGAATCCCAACTTTGCAGTAGCTTTGCTTTTAACTCGGCAATGCATTTGGCATATTGTCTATCCTATACATCAAGTTCAGGAAGACAATATGAACAGTTTCTAACTCTACCTCATAAACTTCCCTGAACAGGCACTGGAGTTACAATAACATCTTTGTTGGCAAACATTTCCAGGCACTGTAAATCTGTCTGACTCTACAGAAGAGATGGCTGATGTGCAAATCTCTAAGTCAGTGTTGTTAAAAAACAGAGCCCCTGTTCATCCATCTTGGGCCTTATTTTATAGCACACCATATAAATGAGAACTTAAAATAGTTCTTTATCCTTCCAAAGTGCACAGTCACTGGAAAGGATAACACAAGTTTACCCTTGGGAACCTGAATCAGCTGAGAAAAGAGCAACTGATGGACACATCTATGCTTGCCTTTACCTTTCCCTATCCAGGGGTAGCCTCTGACACTTTTGTGTCAGTGAGCATTTACTCGCTTAAGAAATTGAACCTACTCACACAAATGTTCACCAGACTGAGTCAAGGAGTTACAGTTCTTATCACTTAGCAATGGGGAAGCAACATGGTAGTGTAAAGAAATGTTCCCAAGGAATGCAATAACATGAGCTGGAATGATCTGGCTCCTTACCACATGAGGCCGTGGAGAGAAAAATTGCTATTCTTCCCTGCCTGTAACCATTCAGGAGGATATGTGTTGATCCTTTGTTATCTGTGCAGTAAGCATTTATTAGTAATAGCAAAAAGACTTTTCTCATTCATGGTTTTGAAAGCTGCTTTGACATTAGGGCTAGATTGAGAGGACTACCACTTTATGAAGAGCTTTAAGGTTTTGAAAGATTTTCCCAAATCTTTCAAATCCCAAAGCAAGCAAAATTTATTGTAGCTAATGACTTGGAAATTGAACAAAAATGTCAGAGAGTTAGGGCTATTGACTACCATAGAGCTTTTTTACTCCTTTCTCTTCAGTAATATTATTCTGGATCAGAAAAACTTTCCAGGTGAGACTTTCATCACAATCTAGATACCTACATAAAGCTTGATGGGTTGAAGAAAATGTAATTTTTCAGTGAAAACAAAAAGCATTTTTTTTTCTTTTTTTTTTTTTTTTTTTTCTTTTTACATTTACTTTTATTATTATTAGTCCCAGCAGCTCTACTGCAGAGCCATATTTAGCAATGCTTGATTGTAAGGTGTTTGGATTTGGCAGGGAATGGCTATGATGCACTTTCCTCAGGGCCTGGGAAAAAGAAACAGACTGCAAAGACAGCTTTCACAAGCTGCTTTGAAAGGTGATGTGTAATTATAGAGGCTGGCAATGAAAGGCAGAGCAGCCTCCAGGGATACCCCTTTTCCATTCTGCCTCTTGCAGGGATTCTTGATTCTACAGTCAAGTTCTATCATGTCCTGAGCAAGAAGCTCGGTCAGCAGTGAGTGAAATAGCTTGCATCATCTTTCTCCAAGTGCAGCTAAACTATTAAAAAGAAGCAGGTCTAAGCTTTTTTTTTCTTTTTTCTTTTTATTTTCTTTTATTTTTTTTTTCTTGATAGACGTGATTCATAAATGTCATAGAAAGGAGAAACCAATAAAAAGCTATTTCTACACTATAGCTTTTGAGCTTCCCTTTTAAGGATCTATGTTTTGAGCACATAGGTAGTGAGTCCATAGCTGTTGTTAATAGTGCTATTATAATTAATTATTATTATTATTATAACAACCTTGCATTTAGGGCACCTTACCTCCATTCTATGAACAGTCTTAAGCATACAGCAAATCTGTGGGATGATGACTAAAAGCTCTGTGCTTCTAAAAGCTCAGCACTAGGGCCACCTGCAGAGTTTCCCGAGAAATGTACTCTGCTTCCACAGATTGTTCTCAAAACCAGTATTGGCTTCCCACAGCCAGACCTATTCGTATAAGTGCTAAAACTTGCTTGTACCAGTGCACCCTTTCCCTTTGTTCTGTGCAGCCCTGCAGTACTTCTGGTTGCAGAGTAGGAAGAGAAGCACTACAGAGCTTTCAGAAACTTCATTTTTGTCCATCAGCAGCACCATCATTGCTAAATTTTATATCAAATCCAGTGCAAATTTTAATCTTAAACCTAACCCTGTAATGAGCTTGCAAACAAACTTCCAAAAAAATCTGGACGTCACCATTTACCTCTCCCCTGTGCAACTATTTCAGAGACAGGTAATATGTATTACATTCTCTTTAAAACAATACCAAAAAAAAATGGCTTGTCTACGGGACGGAATTAACAGGAAGAATGAGGAAAGAGATGGGCCAGGAAATGTCAAAGCAAAGGAGAATGCATTGCATCTTAAAAAGACTTTTAGATTTGTTACTTTTAATTGCCATTTCCAAATTAAAACTGAAGCTGTTCAGCTGAAATGTATTCTGGTATGTGGCAATCAGTTTTGTATATGTTATTAGTTCAGAACTCTGTAAGGGTCATTTACTTTGTATTATAGTAGACAGCCCTAGCTGGAAATGCAGAATGCTCCCAAATCTTCTCCTGGTTCTTCTTACAGGAGTGCAGAATTCTGCAAAAGACCCTGCAGAATTTACATTTGCATTACATATAGAAATAGACGGGAATGGAGTTTCTGTCACATTTATACATTTCATCACCTGTTTCTTTTTTTTTTTTTCCCTTTCTTTTTCTTTCCTTTTTTTTTTTTTTATTATTATTATTTTTTTTTTTTTTGAATAAGAGGAATGTTGATATTCTACTAACTAGTTGAATTTACTTGGTGCAAAATCCAAAGGAGAAATCAAAAATCAACTACTATCAGTGTATTTAATATATGCTAAACATTAAGGAATAATAATAATAGGTGTTTTAAATTCAGTAACTCTTCCAGGATTTTTAGATAAAATGAATTGAATGTGGGTCTAACAATGCTGTATCCTTTTAAGACACCACCCAGTTTTCATACCTGCAGCTTGTCACGTTTAGGAGGTGTAAATGTATACATTAGTCAACATGCCTGCAATAAATTATCCCACTGCTGTTGTGTTGAAATAAATAGTTCGGCATAAAACAAAGGAGTCCTGATGTTTGTCCTTACCATCACAAGAGACGTGTCTTTAAACACACAGTGAAAAAAAGACACTTAAGTTTAAATAGCCATTCAGAGCAAAAGGTGATTGTTAAAAAGATTTTTTTCCTCTTTGATTCTACACCTTGTGAATAACTCGTGCAGTTGAAGTTGTGTATTAAGTATATTACATCATGTAAGTGAGAGCTGAGAGTATACTATTTTAAATTAGTTTAATTGATTTTATTCTGTTGTACCTGAAATAATTGCAAATGTTTCTCTGGAATCAACTGTTTAATATGTAAAGTATGTTGGGGCATTTTACTGTGTGAAATTATATTTTAAAAAGGTAAGCATTTTATATATATTTTAAACACTTTTGAAGCTGCTTGCAAGTAAGAACGGTTTCTCAATGTTCAATATCCTGTCTTAGTAGAAATGGTGATTGTATTTGGAAGAATGACAATGTTATAAGAATAACTAAGAATAACTACATGGTAAGCCTAGATGAAAATAGGAATGATATGGGTGGAGGATTAAAATAAGGATAGGGTAACTAGTAATGCCATAAAATACCAGCCATCTAAATTTAGGATAGTTTTGAATGTTCCATGCTTTATTTTCATTGGCTTTCATGTTGTGTTTCATAGAGGTTATCTGAATGGAACTAAGGGCCTATAGTAAGGATGGTCTGACTTCACGTACAACTATTTTAGTTTTTTTTTTTTTCTTTTTTTTTTTCCTACAAGTTGTAAACAGAATAAAAATAGTAATTCCCATAACTTCCATTTCACTAATATATGGATGTCACAACAGTCTATGCTGTGGCAGTGGTATGTGCATTTGTAATTAGCTATTAAATTCAAAAGGAAAAGTATTCTCACATAATTTGACCTTTTTCTGTTTTGCGAATTGTTTGAGCATTTAATGCGGAGATAGTATTTCCCACAGTATTGTCTGATGATCATTTCTCTTTCTGCAGCCTGTTCCCTAGAAGTTTGCTTTGCAAAGTCTGTACTGGAACTTCATATTTTTCTGATTGAAGAAAGGATGCAGCGTACATTTCTATTCCTCACTAATTTATGCCCTGATTCCCAAAACAGAAGGGGCTTGGTGCTCAGAAGGAGCACACCAAAAATAGGTTAGAAGAAGGGAAGAATGGATGAAGCTGTATTCTGCTCTGCCATTCCTTATTTTGGGTGTTATCCTACAAGCTGAGACAGGCCTGACGCTAGCCTCGTGAAGGTTATTCATCTGGTCGGAAAAACCACCTAAGCTCCCTCCACAGTCAGTGGAGGAAGACAGGCATTTCTGGACGATTCTTCTTCCTTCCCTAAGACAAATAACTGTTTTACTCACAGGAAGGTCCTCTTAGAACTGTCCATAATGCAAGACTCAAAGATTAGCTCAGACTGCAGGACTCTGTTTACAATGGTTAAATCTAGGTGAGAGGAATCTTACCTTCCATGAAATAATGCCATACAAGTATAACAAAGCATTGTTTAGATTCACACTAGGAAAATTTGAGATCCAAAACCAGTTTTTCTAATGAGTCTTCTATTACTGTGCACCCAGTGAAACACATATACAGGAAGTGTTTTCCCCTACTCATCACTACCAAGGGTTTTATGTGTTTTCTGCCCCTCTCCCACTGTCCCTAACTATTTGCTGAAGATTCCTTGCAAAGTTAATTCAGTAGGAGATGAAAGACAAATACACAAATCTACCTGAATAGCAACATTAGAAAGAACAAGATTCACAGCTGCTTCTTGGAACAGTGTTCTGCCTCCATCCTTATAAAAAGCTCAGTTCAGCTTTGGGGTTTGATATTCATTACGAGTAATTCCTTTCTGAAGAGTAAGGATAGATGTGAATTACCTGACATAATCCTCTCAGTGATCGACTTTTTCTTTTTTTCCAAGATCCTAGTGCCTGATACCAAAGAGAAAACTTGTAAAGACTGGAGATAGAAGGTTTGGTGTTGAAGATCAGTCTATTGCAATGGCAATTTCTTGTTCAAAAGACCTGAATAAATTTAGATTTCAGTATCTTCATATTATTAAAGTGAACATATTTATTTGAGCTTAATCCAAGTGATGTTAAATTGCTTCCTTAAGTGGAACTGGAAGGAAGAATATCACTTCAGAAGGATCTTCTTGTGTCTGTTTTCTGGGAAAATGGTCAGAACACTGAAAGATCACAATGAGGGTACATGGAATGTGGAGAAAAAAGTAGGAAAAGAAGACCTGAAAGGATTCAGGTGAACAGGGTATGTATACAAACAAAATGAATCACCAAGACTTTCAAGTTTTTTTGTCTTTTAGGTGCCTGAGTTGTTATAGTAAAGAGATAGAATCATGTGCAATTTAAAAACATATTCAAAAAATTGTCTGGTGGCTATTATGGAATTTAGAATTGTTTCTTATTTTCTTTGTGCAAATCTTTTTACCAACTTTTACAACTTTTACCAACTCATTTAATAGAGGTAACAAAAATATTCTCCAAATAGTTCTGTTTTATACTCTATACCTGCATAAGCACATGCGTATATGTGTGTCTATATCTTTAACAATGCTGATAGGTGGTCAGAGAATTTTTGATAAAATGTTGACATAATATATCCAGTCTATGGTGTGTTTAAAAAAAAAAAAAAAAAAAAAAAAAAAAAAAGAGAGAGAGAGATTTTGGGATCATTACGGATTTACATTTTCCCTTGGTACCTGCTCCTGAAACATATATGTGTGGACGTATCTTTAATGATGCTGGTAGGCGGTCAGAGAATTTTTGAAAAAATGTTGATATAATCTATATGGTGTATGGTGTATTTAAAAATAAAAAGACAGAGAGAGCAGTTTTTGGATGATGAAGGATTACATTTTCCCTTGAGACCTTCTCCTGCAACTTGAAAATCTCTTTGTTTCAATGTTTTGACAAAGATGGTGGGGTGTGTGGTTTAAAGAGGCAGATAAAATCCTGAAGATCAAAAAGGAAACATTTTTTACATTTCATGATCACTGTATAAATGAACTTTCATACTTAGGAAATCAAAATTTGGCAGGAAGATAGAGATTAAGTACTTTTTTTTTTTCTTTTTTTTTTTTTTTTCCTAGTATTTGAAAATGAAAGACTACTACAAAATTTTAAATTGTTTAATATAATTCTGTTGTATGTGCCATGAAAGGGAATAGTTGTATAGAACAAATTTATCTATGAAAATAACTTGCTACTGCACTGGTGCTAGACAAAGATGGGAAATAAGTCATAGCAAATACCTTACTCTCAATAATTTCTATAATATTTCTTTCTTATTTTAACTGAAACATTTTCTTTACTGTGACATTTAAATTTTTTTATTTAGCAGATTGTATGAATTGTGTGATGAGCTGATAGATCTGTATTTCCAGGTCTTGAAACTAAGGAACAGAAACAATAGCAGTTTTGCAAGTATCCAACATAATCTCAAATAAGGCAGTTTTTGCTCCATAAAAGCAATTAAAAACATTGATTTTAGTATCTTTGCTGCTCCCAGTAATGCCTCTTTTTGCTGTCTTTATTAAATAGAATTTAAGATGAGTTTTTCTTCCAGTTCTCTCCTTAAAGAGTGATTCTTGCTGCTTCTGTGTTTGTTAATTGTTTGTTATTTGTTTTTGTTGTCCTAAAGAACTGTGGCATTTTCAAAGTCCCTGGCTTCCATTCTCTGTGGTTCCCGATGCTTTCAGAATCTCTTTGTATCTGGTGGAGCCCCAACAGTTGCCTCTCGCCCTTCTGGTACTGTAAGACCATGTGCAGCTGCAGAGTGCATAGGGGGCTATATAGCTCCCAATAAACACTTGTCTCCAGAAAAGTAGTAGTTACCCCATTTCTTAAGTGTACTGTAAATAGGTTTTAAATTACTTTATCCGTTAGAATTTAAAGATATTTCATGTTAGTAACACTTCACATCTCACTTTCCTTTTTTAAGCTGAAAGGGCTCTTGAAACTGTAAGCATCATAAGCTTTCTCCTAAAATATTCCATTTTCATCACAGGGAAAAATGTCCTTATATTGCCTTCTAGCTTAAGAATAACAAAAGCCAAAGCTTTTGGCATTGATTCATTCATCCAATAGACTGCAACAATACTCCTCAGGGCACTGCATGGTTGTGCCAGCCCATAGGGAAATGAAAGAATTTGCACTGATTTTTCCCTGTGATCCCTTCCTCGGAGGCCCTTGACCACCTCCCTCCTGATTCTTGTGGGGTGGAAGTGTTTCTTACATTTCTATTGGGAACTGGCTCATACTCAAAACAAGGAGAACCCCGGTGAGTCTGAATGAAATCCTGTTGTATCAGTGTCCATTGTGTGTCAGCATGTTCTAGCAGCAAAGCAGTGAATGTTGTAACATTTGAAAGTATTTAGACAAATGTGAAAGATTATTATTATTTTGGCTGGATGTTTTCTAACTCCCTTCTGTTTTCCTTCTGGGCTCACTTTCAGGCTTATAACAATAACTGAAAATATGAGGGCAGTATCTGACCTGCCTGCACTGGATTATTCCATTCCAGAAAGACAAAGACATAATCCTCAAATGTGAGGAAACAGGCTAAAAGAAGGACAGAGCTTTTAGAAATACTAATGATACTAGTAACACCGATTTTCTACATTCAAACCCACTGTACTGTGATTCAGAGTTCTCTTCAACATTTTTTTCCAATTTCTTTTATACCTTTATGAATATTTATTTTAATTTCAGAACAGTAGGAAATTGACAGTCTTCCATTTACTTACTACCTTAATTCTCCAGTTGTAAGGACAGGCAAGATTTATAAGTGCGAAACCCTAGTAACAACATGAAATTATTTACACACTTTATTTTCAAAAGGAAAACAGGGCAATTATGTCAAGGTTTTTGTCACCATTTGCCAGGCAAGGCTTGAGGTAAGCAGAAAGACTAAGCAATCCAGCCAGTTCCAAAGCTGACAGCAGCTTTTCCAGTGTTTAGGATCTTGCAGCAGATGCTATGAAAGTACCAAATAGAGGGTTTAGCCATGTAATTCCCATTAATTTAATTGCTGTTTTGTAGCTAAATACTCTAGATAGCTCTGAATATCTCAGCCTCCATTACCATAAGACGTGGATTAAAATCATTTTCCTGATTTCAGAAGACTGAAATATTCTTTCATGTAAAATAAACGACACTTGCAGTAAGGACCATAAGAGGAGGCAACTCCTTTACTTTAAAATCTACTTTTGTTCTGTTACAAGAGGCAAAACTGTCTTTTTCTGAATGTAATTATGTGATAACATTTTAAAATGTTCAGTTAGAACACAAGAAGATAACATACAGTATGAAATGAATGAAAAGAAGAATTATGTCTTTAAGAAGAGAAGGAAAAGGAATGGCTTATCATCTTCCCCAAAGGTGACAGTTTTATTGAAAAGAAAGCTTTCTATAGTTTAAGCCAATGTAGCATTTCAAGCAGATGAATGCACTTCTGTGCTTTAGAATTTGAGTAATTTGTAGCAGAGTACCATGGAACCAAATCAAGCTTCAAAGAGCTACAAATTTTGGTGCACATACAGAAATACATGCTCAGAGAACATGAAGTTTATATACTACATAAGTATTTATGCCATATACACACAAATGGCAATACACGCCTTGCCTTGCCTTGCCTTGTCTTGCCTTGCCTTGCCTAAAAAGAACATAGGAAGAATGTAAAGGTATGATAAGAAGTTAAGTTAGTATCAGGAGCACAGGTGCTTTGACTGTCCTCCTTCTCAGGGACTCAGAGTTCAACAGAGGGTGCAAGCAGAACTCTTGCTAGCATTGGCATTTGGGTCTGCTCAGGATGTACAGTTTATTTGGTTTCCAGGAGGTCCAGTCCACTGCCCTTCTTTTAACTTGGCAGACTATGAATCAAGGTAGCCATCAGTCTCCCATCATACTGAACAATGTTTAAGTAGATCACTTGTACTTATAACCCAGATAGCTTTTAGCTACAGTCATTAGACAACTCTGCCTCCAAACATCATAAAATACAAAGAATGACTCCTCCAAAGAACAACATATTTTAAAATAAATGATACATTAAACTACAGTACTTTCTATCCCTGGCACTTGATTTCAAGAGTCATTCAGATTCAGTCATTCAGACTCCTGACTTGAACTGCTTTAAGCTTGCATTGGACCAAGGAATATGTCAGGAATATGATCACATCAGTTATGCTTTCCTTCCAGATTCTGGATGTGCTTTCATGAGCCCACTTAATTAGTTACTGTGTCCCTAGCATAGAAAAGATAATTGCCATCGTGAGTCAGGCATTAAGTGGGATCTAGAAATACCCCAGAAGGCATCGAGGTTTCTCAGATTTTCAATATTTGATGCTGCATGGCTATTGTGGGGTTTGTAAGGATTTGTAATTTCCTCTAGAAATGAAATGAGGTGGAATATATCTCAGCTACTCATAACAAAGTAAAGGCTTGGGAGGCCCAGTTCCAGCTCTACAGAGATACATCTTGGTTTTCCCCTATTCCTTCCACAGTTTTTTTCCAATGTTAATTCCTTTCTGCTTTTTCTGATGCAGGAAACATTTTTATGCTGATAAAACACAAAAAGTTCTTTCTCATTTCATACATACCAGTGAGGTTTTAGCCCTGTTCATTTCCATGAATGGTTAAATCAACGTATTTTGAGGGGTAGACAAACTCTGTTGCCTCCTGCTGTCAGTTTTTGCCTTTTCCACAGAGATTTTTGCTAAATCCAGCTGATTCTTTCTCTAAAATATATTCAGATTAATTTGATGTCTTTAGGTTACCAGTCTACTCCAGGACTTGTACCTCTGGTTCAAGGCCTCTTTTGCAAAGACTCACCTTCATCCCTAGACCAAATAGTGCAAAATTGTTCAAATCCAAATTACTCAGAGCTAGTCCCATCTACCATGGATTGAACTCATCCACATGACATGAAATTTGAAGTGTCTTCTGGACTCCATGGGTTCCATATGGAAATACAGGTAGAGTTTGCATGTTGTAAGTTGCAGGTATGTTGAAGTATGTTTTGGTGTCTTGTGTGGGTATTGGAGGGCACAGTGATCCTGGGAGTAGTGATGGAAGATGAAACTGTACAGAAAGCAGCAATCTTAAGTGAAATATTATCCATACTTCATATAAGCAACAGTCCCTTTATAAACTATACCAGGATTTTCTCTTGAGAAGTATTAGTGGTTTGGCTTGTTTGTTTATTTAAAAAAATAAAATAAAATAATAATCCACAGAAAAACTAAACATCGTGGAGTATGGATAACCAGGATGTGGACATGGGAAAGCTAACCAGGGAACTAAGTTTTTTTCCTCTGCAATATCAAGGGTACTAAAACTATCCAAATTTCAGGGTCAAAAAGCATCTTTTTCGTGCATACCATTATGTAAGAACTTTAGTCCCCTTTCAGTGAGAGATTTCAGCAGGTATCAAGTAGTATCTTGTCCCACTTTCTGGCTCCTTCCTCTCATTGGCACTGACCTACCACTGTTTGGTGTATACTGTCTTTAGTTGGAGCAACCAGTCCGATGTCACCACTTGTCTTATAGCCATAATTGTACAACTTTCTGTCATCCCTGGAGCACTATACATCCTCTGAATTGAATGGTTTTATTAAAAGAGAGTGTTATTTGAACGTAACTGTAAGGCTTTACTACGAAGTATAAATGCAGCAAGCATAAATTTACATTGCAAAGATGACCTTAGCATAATTAGTTTCTAACTTTTCAAGTTTTGACTTTTTCCCAGTAAATTTTATTAAACAAATAAATACCTATGCATTGACTAAGCTAGCTAAGTGTCTGAAAAATATTATGATTCTTTTTCTCTTCACTTTTTCCCATTATGCAAATAATATTTTCTATAGGCCACTAGCCTAATAGTATGTCCTCAGAACACAAAAAAAAATGCTTGAGACTGCAAACTGATGTTGTAATAAGGGTGGAGTTCCACAGAGTTTGTACATTTAATAAAACTTAAATGTGCAGATGACTAATATTAACAGATATTAAGATATACGAGCTACCATCAAGGGAAATTCTTATGACATTTGTTTGGGTTTGAATATGTGTCCGTGCTGGCATATAACTATCAGAATTTAAAAACGCTTGTTGTAAGTACACAGATAGTTTGGAAAAGCTAGGTGATTATTTCCAAAAAAGTACTAAAGATGTGTCTTGTTTTGTTTTGCGTTGTTCTGTTTTTTTACAGAACCGGCCTTCTATGAATTTACATAAACATTGAAACGGAGTCACAATTTGGCACGCACTATTGGGATACATCTAGCAAAAATCAATAGGAGAAAAAACACTGAAATAATTTATATTTTTCCAGTCCCAGATATTGTTATGATATGGGGAGAGGCAGTGCTTTAGCAGTCTGAAACACCAATCATGATGAAAAAACACATGTTTTTTTATGTACTGTCCTGCCCTTTACTAGTGCTGTAGTGCTTCATTCCTTCATTTTGGCTCAATCCAAAAGCTATTGAATTCAGAGGAAAAACCACCCACTGACTTCAGTGGGGAGCAGATCAATCTCAAAAAAATATGTAATTGAACGGAGTAACAACCGATTTTTTACCATGTGTTATAAATCTCTCTTCCTTTACAGAACTCACAGCTTTGTCTCCATAGCACTAAATTAGAGTAAGAAAGGAAGACGCAACTTAACCTTCAGCTGGGAAGATACTGGATTGTTAACTCTCACCACAGAAGAATTTTATTATTATTATTATTATTATTTATTTATTTATTGAGTCCAGTCATTACAGCATGGAATTATTACTGGAAAGACTGAGCCTGAGGAATAAACAAGTCACAATACAAAAATGTGCAAAAACATGCAGGTTGAAAGCTAGAGACCTGGAATCCCAATTAATCATTTGTCTTGTTCTTGGGGAGAAATTTCTCTACTGTAGGGGTTTATGATGCCTTCGTAGAGTTGAGTTATATAAGTTTAAGATACTGTTTTGTAATTGCTATAGCCTGATTTACTATTTCTCAAGTGTCTGTCCACTTAGTCAGATCTTTCACTAGAGGGTAAAATATTAAAGAAAGAAAGAAAAAAAAAAAGTCAAATTCCAAGTTTCTTTGTCTAAGAGTATCCATCCATGTTAAAAGTTTGAAAACAAATTGGAGAAAAGTAAAAGAATAATATAAGCAGAAGCTGGAAGTGTTCTCTCAGTTTTCCCGACACTTCTTGTGACAGAATTATCTGTCACAGGTTATGAGTCTGGAAATTAACAGAGCAGCAAATAGTTAAGAATTAAGAATTTACATTTTTAATGTTGTCAGTAACATGAGGGACTGGAAGGGCTTCCTTCTTAGTGATTTGGATGCATGCAACTCCCACTAATTTTGGTGAGATTTTCATTCATGTATCATGGGGAAAATAATAAAAAATCAGTGGAATCTTTATACTTCCAGGAAGTCTTTACCTCTGGAATGTCAACTTAAGCTGAGAAAGTAACCTCAATCAGCTGGATGGCTAAGTTTTACATAATCAAATTCATACTGCAGATGACATAGAGAAATTCTGTGCACTCAGTCTACCTGAGCATTCTTACTCCTTGACTTCCCACTTCCTTTCCTTATTCTTAAATATGCAAAAACAATATCTCTTCATGATAGCTGTAGAGTGTTTGCCATTGCCCCATATTACAAAGTAAATGGCCAGAGGAGCTAATCTGGGTGAATTCCTCTCCTCCGGTAGGCAGCTGTGGACCTGATGCTTGCTCCCATTTGATCATCCTCTAGATTAGTCTGGCTGGTGTTTGCTTGCGTGGCAGGAAATGGTCAGGGCAATATTTTTGATTCATCTTTTTTTTCACTGGGGACTTTATTTTATTTTATTTTATTTTATTTTATTTTATTTTATTTTATTTTATTTTATTTATTTTATTTTATTTTATTTTATTTTATTTTATTTTATTTTATTTTATTTTATTTTATTTTATTTATTTTATTTTATTTTATTTTATTTTATTATTTTATTTTATTTTATTTTATTTTATTTTATTTTATTTTATTTATTTATTATTATTTTTTTTTGGCTGTATAGGCATAGTCTCTGGACTTCTGGAAACTCCTATGACAAATGCCCTACCAAGACTCCTTCACCTTGGGAGATGCTGTAAAGAAATTTTTATGATACATCTAGCACAATCCTCAACTAAACTTGCCTCAGGAACAGAAAGAGAGAGAATGAACTAATTACTGAAGGGAGTCCATTGACAAGTAGCAGGGACAATAGGCTGTCAGTAGGATATAATTTACCCCAGTAAAACACAAGACTTATAAATATTGCATATATTTGGAGAGGAACTGAGGAGCTGCTGGATATTACAAATAAAACCAGATCCTACATTGCTTAGAGTCTGCAATAATGCTTTCTTAAATGCAAGGCCTAAATTCCTTAAAATAAATAAATAAATAAATAAATGTTAGTAAACATGAGTTTTAAATGCAGGTCCCACTGGTATCTAAAGCGAAGAAAATTAAAAACAAACAAACAACAACAAAATGTAGATGGTAGTAGCATTCTTATTATCAGAAAAAGAATAGTTTCTGGAAACCTTGCCACTATCTGTGATGTGGTATGAGAGAAAGGACTGTGCTAAAAGAAAAGCCCGTATTGAGATAAGAGTCAGTGGGGTTACCTACATGCTAGCAAATGCTGTCTATTTGATCACGTTGTGCTCAGATACCACATATGTGTCTTAGATGTACAAAACTTTCAATAAAGCATTGTGTAGAATACTGTAGAGTAGCATGTTACTGTGGCAAGCGTAGCAGTCAGAAAACTCACTGATACAGTCCTAAATGGAAGAAAATGCTTAGCAGGGGCAGGAAATATTGACCAGGATGTCAGCATTTATTTCCATATTCTTTAAATAAAAGTGAAGCATAGACAAACGATATGCAGACATGACCTCAGTTTAACAGCTATTCCTCAAGGATGACACCTCTTCCAGAGAGTGTCTAATTAGCATTGTAGAGCAAATTCAGTACAGAGAATACACATACTTCCTGGTACGGAGTTTGACCTGTCAGCTGAAAGGGAAAGGTCAGGCAGAGACCTCCATAACAGGAGGGCCAACCGTGTCCTGGGGTGCATCAAGCACGGCATCGCTAGTAGGTCAAGGGAGGTGATTGTCCCGCTCTACTCTGCGCTGGTGCGGCCTCACCTCGAGTACTGTGTGCAGTTCTGGGCACCACAGTATAAAAAGGACATGAAACTGTTGGAAAGTGTCCAGAGGAGGGCTACGAAGATGGTGAAAGGCCTGGAGGGGAAGACGTACGAAGAACGGCTGAAGTCACTGGGCCTGTTCAGCCTGGAGAAGAGGAGGCTGAGGGGAGACCTCATCACAGTCTACAACTTCCTCGTAATGGGGTGTCGAGAGGCAGGAGACCTTTTCTCCATTAACACCAGTGACAGGACTCGTGGGAACGGGGTTAAGCTGAGGCAGGGGAAGTTTAGGCTTGACATCAGGAGGGGGTTCTTCACAGAGAGGGTGGTTGCACACTGGAACAGGCTCCCCAGGGAAGTGGTCACTGCACCGAGCCTGTCTGAATTTAAGAAGAGATTGGACTGTGCACTTAGTCACGTGGTCTGAACTTTTGGGTAGACCTGTGCGGTGTCAAGAGTTGGACTTGATGATCCTTAAGGGTCCCTTCCAACTCAGGATATTCTATGATTCTATGATTCTATGATAACTTCATTTCTACATTTTTTTTTAAGGGTTTTATTTAACATAATATTTGTTACTGAACACTGCATAATTCACTGTTTCACTTTGTGTCATTTGTTTTCTCCATGTGAGAATACAGTGAACACAAATGAACATCTGTCTGAAGCCTGTGCTAAAGTCCATGGATCACTCAAATCTAGACAGCCTGAGTTTTACAGCTGATGCTAAATTTACCTGCTGAAGTGCTTGCAGCTTCAGTGAAGGAGTCAGGCAAAGGATACCAATGAGATCTAGGAAGACCAGTGTCCATAGTGCAGTGTACTGAGCATGAATAAATACAGCTAAGTTTACTTATGGCCCTAACATCAGGTTGAGTTGGTAAAATTACCAGTGTTATTATTAATTTTCAGTTAGGAATTTAGTAAGGGATTTAGTTAAGATACATTTCCTTTTGGCTTTATTGTAAAATTAAGTAATCACTGATGCTTGGAAATAACAGAAGTCAATGGCAATGTTTCAGTCTTTGAAGTAACCTGATGGCTCACAAGACAAAGAGGATCATGGAAATGGGCAGACCAGCAGTTAAGGCAGGTATGTTTTCTTTTATCTTTTCTTTTTTTCTTCAGGGGATGGTGCCTAAAATCTGGGGTGAAAAATATAAATGAATCTGCTTTAAACTAGAGGCTGACTGATGCCTGTAACTGTGAAGTTGTAGGTCTCTTCCAAGTTTTACTTTTTTTTTTAAAAATTTTTTTTCTTTTGAGACAAGCAAGCCTTATGAGTGCCAGTCTACATCCCTCTACAGGCAGCTGTTCCATTCTAAAGATGTAAGAGCCAAGGCCCTATTCAAGAGATTGCAGAAGCAAGATCCATAGAGTAAATAAAATTTTGGATTGAGAAAGAAATATGATAACAAGATTTAGAAAGGGAAAGGAAGGTCACTGAGGCTCACAAAGCATCTGTGCTACCACAGAGCGCAACAAGCATGCTTTGAAATAGAAGGAAGGAAGAAAGAAGTGTGAAGGTTATTGAGGCCGATAAGTTTATTTTGGCCCTGTGTAAATTCACTCAGGGTCAGCCTTTTGTTGACTCAATCACAATCACGCAATAGCCATGGGATGCTGTTGGGCAGGACTTTTCCTGAATTACCTAGGGTGCTCAGTCACAGCAAAATTCATAGGGAACTTGAGTCACCTTTGTCGTTACTGCGATCTGGCAACAGGTTTACGGCTTTAATACCAGTCCCACAGAAATAAATATATATACCTCAGTCACACAGTTTGTCAAATATGTGAAACAAAACACTCTGCTGGTGTCTAAAATTCCCTCCAAGCAAAAAGAAATCTTCCCATGCAAGATCACTCTAGCAAGTTGAGTCCTACCTTGCCAGTGGTAATATCAAAAACCCAGTGTCAACAAAGTAACATGACACTAAATCTATTGCTTGATAATGTGCCAGTATTCCAGCAATGGACTAAGTAAAGTTTTTAAGAATAAAGTTTATATTTCTGGTCCTACAAACGTACTGCATACGTACACAAAGACAGACAAGAAAGATACATTAAAATTCCAAGGCATGTGCCAGGTAATTGCATTGCCCCTTTGGGTTTCTTTTTGTTTGACTTTACATGTGTGTATGTGCACGTGTGGAAACAATTTTTCAGTGAGAAGGCCAGTGTGTATGTGTATTCCAGATGGATGGGAAAAAAATTAAGTTGGTAGAGTTAATGAATTCTGGCAACATTTCATTGCTTTTCCCAGAGCCCCTTTTCATACAAATTCTGTCTGTTGTCTATTTTTGAGAGTATGTATGGGAAAAAAAGGATTGGTTTATTATTTGATTTTATTACTGATTTTACTTGGGGAATAAGGGTATTAATTTATCCATAACTTCATTTTCTGTTGTGTTAATTTCAACTGTATGTTGAAGAAGAATTTACTCTCCAATTTACTCTCCTTTAGCAGTAGATTTGGGTTTTGTATGAATTCAATCTTTTAAGAGTATTACCTTCAGATTTTTTGTGTTTGAAAATATTTTTTCTTCATAAGAGATTGTGGGTGGGTCTTTGAGACTTATAGCAACTTTATTTTTGTTAAGTTCTACTTCCTATTAAATCATTTAATATGTTGGAAAGAATTTCTAGAGTATACATTTTATCTAGTGGTGTGCAAATTATAGTCTTTCTTTTAAACTGCAGTCTTGTTGATGATATGGTATGCGTGGTTAAGGCTGCTATTTTGACTTCAAGAACAATGGAAAGGTTATGAGGAATCTACAATCCCAAATGTTTGGAGAGCCTTAATTAGATGTAGCCTTTAAACAAGAGCCATACGCATTCCAAACCTCATGCAATCTCAATGCTACATGGCAAAACTAGATTTGCTCATTAAAGCCAAATCCCATCTTTTTTTTTTTTTTTTTTTTCTCTCTATCTCCACGTGATACATATCACAAACATGGAGGCACCAGCACCCCACTGCTCTCGGGACTGGGGGCAGAGGCAGTGAAGCTCCCTGCCCAGCCATGTAGAGCTGCAGGAGGTGGTGCTGCCTGCTGCACCAGCCTTCTTCCCTTGAGAAGTGGGTACAAGGATGGGGTCAGGTTTGGGTTACGTAATCAGGAGCTACCATACTTTTGAAAAAAGAGCATGCTCAGTTTTATGTATTTATTTATTTGTTTGTTGATGACACAAAAGCAGCTCCTAGAAGAAAAGGGTTACTACCTACAGTACCAGATAGCTCATTCCTTATATTTTATTTTTAATACTAGGGAGTATTTCGCTCTTTAAATTCCAGTTCATCATTGCCAGTTCATTCTCTCCTGAGTGCTGTTAAGGAACCACTGAGGACACCAGGCCTGTTTTGCAGGGCAGAGGACAGAGGAAGAAATGGGAGGAATGAAATCTTAATCTGGGCTCCTCTTTGGACGGAGCTGGAGACCAGATTTTTTTTTCTCCTCAAGGAGGCTGTGGTGCTGGCAGGATCCAGATGGTGCACGTACCTTGGCTGTAACCATGAGGAGACAACCAGGGCAGACAAGCTGTGCAATTGCCAAGACCATTCAGTACTGAATCATGCTACTGTCCCAGTTCAATCAGTGCTCTGAAGGCTACGTAAGATCCAGCCTTAAATCAAAATGTTTCCTCCACATAGGAAGTGCACTAACTGCCGCAATACACTGTGAACCAATATATGACAGGAACAAAGTCCAAACGTTTTGCAGATATTGTTTCCTTGTCAGTTAAGCCTGGAGTCCTCGGCAGTCTGACACATCCAAAAGGTGATGACCGATTGTTAACAATCCTGTGAGAGCCTTCTCCCGCCAGTTCTCAGAAAAACAAGGGCTGCAGTGACGGCAAGTCACAGGATGTTATTGGATCCTTGTAGGGCTTCAGAGATGTGGGAAGCAGAGCGTGCGTTGTTTTCGGAGGATGCGTGATTGTAAACAGGAAGCTTTGCAGGGCACAGCTGAGTCCCTGGGCCCCATGGAGGACAGGAGGAGAAGTCTGCTGAAACAGGTAGCCATAGCCAGCATTGCTTTGTTGTGGCACAGGCAGCCTGCTTGGATTTCCTAAACATCCGTAGTTTAACCTTGTCATTGCTAGTCTGTCGGGCCAGCTCTCACACTTACATTTTTAAACCACTAGGGAGAAGGAAAAAAAAATAAAAAATAAAATTACACTTTCTGAAACCCAGGGCATGTCAGAGGTACTCTAATAGTAAATGCAGGCTTTCTTCAGACTTTCTGCTCAGGAAAACACCTAAATTACCAGTGAGTTGCTAAACCAGTATTATGCAGAACTACTGCCAGTATTTCATTGAAGTACTTTACTGTTAGTTAATTAGAGACCAAATAATTTCAACTAGTACCTAACATAAAGCTTGACCAGCAGTGGGAAAACTGCATGGGGAAGAGGAAGGAACAGGGTCCCTACAAGGCTCCAGCATGCCTGTTAAGAAACTGCTGGCAGTCCACACACAAAAATGAAAGTCACTTGCCCAATGCATTTTGGCTGTGCAGAGAACAGCTTATATACTCACCCTGGGCAGATTCAATCTTCTCAGCTCTGCTCCTCCCACTTCCCCAAAAATAGTGTTACAAAAGCTATTTCTAAAATTATTCCAGTTCTGCTGGCATTAAGATGTATGAGCTTAATAGCTCGTCAGAGGATCATGGGAACAGATAAGTGCTCTAGCACATCTGCTATTGTGTTTTGTGTTTTCAGCACTCACGGTTGCCAAATGACCACTGAACAAAACAGCATCTCTGATAACAATACTTAGGCCACAGAAGAAATGAGTAGAAAAAAACACATACATTTAGGAGTTTGCATTTTGATCATTTTTACCACAAAGACAATGCACACGTATATTTCCCTATCAGAACTCGAGAAATGTAAATCTAGGTTGTATTTATTTAAATTCAATGCAGTCACTATGCATTTTAACCCTCAAAGACAAGCAAATTGTCCCCCAGCTGGCCACTTACTTGTAACCACATCTGCAAGGCTGACTCAGGGAAGAGGATCCTGGTTTGCAGGTTAGAGCAAGGCAAGAAGTAATGGTTTGTCCTTCCTTTTGAAGCTCCAACACTGCTGCCTGTCATGGAGACTGCATGGCAGAAGTGGGTACCCAGAGCCATTTTTGCTACCCCAAATTTTTACAATTGATGTCCTGCAGTAGGATCACTGAAAGACAACTCAGCAGTCTTATTTTAAGCCCTGTGTCACAAATAAAAATACCTTATTTAGAAGGGAAAATAACATCAAAATTCAAAAGTGTTTTTTGTTTTTTTTTTTTTTTTTTAAATTAGTTAAATATCCATTATGATTTATGTACTGCTCAACATAGATTTTGATTTTACAAACAGGAAAACAGAAAAGAAGAAGTAGCAGACAACCTAGCAACTGAGAATAAAGATTAATAACATCCAACCTGCTCTAGTAGAAATTGAGAAACATTTTTTTTTCAGGGCAAGACATATCTTACAAAAAGAGAAGTTAGCAGATTGTCTTTTTAGCCAGCTTTATTACCTAAAAAATACCAGACCAGTGGCCAGAAGAGGGTGTTCTTCAGATTCTTGTAAAATTTAGACCCTCAAAGGTTAACAAGAAACACAGACAGGACATGTCCTGGAACACCTGTAAGCCCCTCCATTTTAACTTAGGATCATTGTTACAGTCTTAAGCAAAGATCCAGTAACCTGCACACTATTTTGGTATCTTCTCCGTATCAGTATGTAGCTGGTTTAGGCTCAACCAGTATCTCATTACCTACAGGCAGAAGAAGAATGTATTTTTTTGTCTATTGAAGAGGCCTATAAATCTCTTCTCTCTTGATAGCTTCAAACACCTGGCTTTGGTTACTACCTCTACAACTAACCCAGCACTGCCTCTTGAACATTCTCTCCTATGCTATAAAACTTTCCTACTTTATCTCTCACTCCTCTCTCATAACTAATTCTTAATGGCTACCAGGTGGCTCCACCAACAGTTGCGGCTGACTCTTCCTATCACAAACTTTTAACTCTTTCCTTGCTTTGCTTGACATTAATGTGCTCTGGGTTTGAATATGTCATCCCATGAGAACAAAAACAGAGTGAAGAAATTTAGAAAAGTCTTATGACCACACAAATGAGATGTTACCATCTTCTTTCTTTTTACTTTAGTACAGAAAAGCTTCTGTGTGGACAATGCAACACAGGGGACAGAGGAGTGGCTTTAATGGCAGGAGACCCACTCCCTGTTTTTGTTCTGCCACTAGCCTCTATTCAACCTGCAATAACAAAAGGGGTATTCAGATACATTCTGCTAGCCAGAGGGATTGCAGGAAAAGTGGAGCAATAAGGGCTGAAGAACTTTTTGTGGATGTACTTTTTATTACTTGTAGTATCAGACCAGGAGCTGGTTACTACTAAGATCTGTGCTAGGTAAATTGCTCCTGGTTTTAAAAAAAAATTATCGTACAAAGAGGCAAAACAAAAGCCTGAAGGAAAACATAGACCTGATGGTGTTGGGGCTATTTCTTCCCTGAAATAAATCACTTAAAGCTTGCAGCTTTCAACTCAAGAGCCTGGTGCCCTGTCCACAGCCAGACTCACTCAGTGTCAAACCTGTGGGAGAATGTTACTCTTCAAAAGTAGAAAAATCTTTAAGCTATCAGAACTGAAAAAAAATAAATAAATTTAATACATATTTAAATAATATTTAATAAAAATAAAGAATTTTAGTGAAACTTATTATTCTAGAGCTAACCTGTTCACCTGTTTGGATAGTAATTATTTACATTGTTTAAAAAAAACAAACAAACAAAAACTTTTCTACCAAAAGTATTATAACTTAACCATCCAGTTTAAGTCAACTATGTGAGATTTGCATTGTGTCACTAGACTTTTAAGTGCAAATATCTTTGGTAAAATTTAATCTGAGCAAACACATGCCTGTGATCTAACCTGATCATTTAGGTTCCTTTTTTAGGGAAGGATTCTAGAACACAATTCAGCTTGCCTGAAACTTCTATAGTCTTCTATAGTTAGGTGAGCTGGATCCCATCCCTGCTGTCAGGTAGCACTCTCTTCAGTAGTTTCTTTTTTCATACTTGAATCAAAAGAACTGTGTCTTTTATCTGTGTCCAGTATAGACCACACTTCATACAGTATCTTGGAGGAACAGAACAAGGCCATAATCGGCTTGTGACTTTTAGAAGTCTGCTTATTTCATTCTGCTGTTGTTGACATCAATGTTAACATGAAGTAGACCTCATCAAAGAGGGGTTATGACATATTCTCTTCTCTGCTTTTTGCCTCTATTTAGCTTTTTCTTATAGGGAAAAAAAAAAAAAAAAAAAAAAAAAAGCTTTGATCAAACAAAACACTTATAAATAAAATAATATTATCATATAAAGGGAATAAATGTCAATAAAACCAGTGATCTTGGAACCATAAAATATTATGAATTTAAATACTTTCAGGAACAATAACAAAAGCCTAGGTTAAGAGGAGAAAGGATTATTTAGATTACTGAAACACAAAGGATTTATTTAACATTTATAATGGGATCCAAATTAAATGGAAATATGATTTCTCATTAATATATATATATTTTTAATTCCAACTATACTTAAACCTATATGTGCCAAACATTACTAGAAAGGCCTTCTGGACTTCAGGCTTGTAGGTAATTGTATGCAGTCACTTGTTGCATTCCTTAATTTTAGCTTCCCTTTCCCTGTGAACTGAGAGTCAAATTAATTTTCATGATCCACAGCTGACATGTTCAGGACAGAAGGGATTTAAGTCACACCTGCACTGACCTGTCTCCGGTTCAACCTAATCATGAGTATGTTGGTATCTTTTTCCTGTTGTTTCACCCTGATTTATGTTTATGATATTTCAGCTAATTTTGGCCCTCTGAAATGTTGCTGTCATTGTGTCAGCTTTAACCTCATTCAGTGGCTGTGAGAATGAACTCCAGGATACAAGACATGTAGGAGATCTAGAAGATAAACATTCTTATATGATATTTAAACTGATGTATATTTTTAAAATCTCCAAAATAAATGGCAAGAAAGACCACTCCTTAAGAGTAAAACAAATAAACAATAATTTGGTTTCAAAATTTGGCTAAAGTGAGTGAAGTACAAGAAGTAGACACCCAGATCTGCTGAGGGCAGATCTTCCTGTGAGCATGCAGACAGAGGGCTGGCAATGAGGATGCCACAGTCCCCAGCTGCTGCCGACTCATCAGCTGAGCATGCTGTGAGCTGTATGCAGCACTGTACTTTCCACAACAGACTCTCATTTCCTCTGGATGTGAGCAGGGCTATAGAGTTACAATGCCCCTGAACCATGAGATTAAAAGTCACTGGTCTGCTGGTTTGTGGGGGAGGTTTTTTGGCTTTGACTGAGTGGCATGGAACCATCTACTGGAGAGACCACCTCTTTTTTATTTTTTTTTATTTTTTTATTTTTTATTTTTTATTTTTATTTGTTCCCAGTGTGAATCTGTAATCAGAGCAATTAGATGAGGCTCATAAGCAGGAACCTGCTTAGCTTAGAAATACCAGGCTTCTGGGAAGTCACTGGCTAGTATGGATGCTCATCTTTGGAATGTATTTTGTCTTTGGTCTGAAGGCAACCACATTTACTGTCTCTCTCAAGAATATTGCAAAATTCTTATTTTTTCCCTTGGTTTTAGGGGGTAATGTGAGCTGAGGCAATGGTGATTTTTTTTTTTTTTTAGATTATTATTATTATTATTATTTGCTTGAATGTATTTTGCAACAAATTATGGAAATTCTTTGGTTGGATTTTTTTTTTTCCAACCAAAACTTAAGAAGCTCTACCTTATTTTATACAAAATATACTTATTTTGTATAAAATCAAATAAAGACAGAAATAACACACATATTACATGCTTTTTGCCAGGATTGGAAACATAATCATGCTAGAAAAAAAATCATGCTTGTACATTTAAGGGAGGAACAAAAAGAACTGTAGAAAACAAAAACAAACAGACAAAAACAAGCAAACAAACAAACAAAAAAAACCAACAGCTAAAACATGTTACCTGACACTACGGAAATAATGTTATGCAAGTATATATTGGTAAAATTATTTCTTCATATGTTTATGTTTTTCTGTGTATTTAGCTAAATCCCTTAGTTAGAATTTCACTGGGTGGTTTTGATGGTCACCAAGTATTTTCAGCTACCAGTTTAACCTGAGATGGAGAACTTCACTGTTTCTTCTCACTGTAGCACCTTGCATACTGTTCTGACTTAGATTGGGTAATGAAGTCAAGGATCACCTAGCTGTCTGGTAGGCCACCATGTGTTTTAATTACTGTCACAAACAATACTCCATCTTCCCAGGTATCTCACATAGCAATGTAAATGGAGAGATGGAGGGAACCCTGCTCTCCTGGCCAGCTGGCTCACATACATGGCTCAAGTTGCACATTACGTTAGAGGTGGCTAAAGAAGGAGTCCAGTGGTTTCCATTAAAGCATAAGGTTAGAACTATGACCAGTCCTCAGGGTTAATTGATTCCATAGAAAGTGCTGGGCCTCCTCACTGATCAGAGACCAAATGGCACAACATGAAAAAAAATGACATAATGCATCTTAAATCATCATTCATTCTGAAATGACAATTGCTATTTAACAAAACCATTTGCCTCTGTGTGTGGTTAAAGGAAGCTGGATTTATGTGTTGTTGTATAACCTTTATTAATGAGTCCCAGACATTTCTACCAAAAAAAGCCCAGTGTTCCAAAAAGAGGTAAAATATAAAGAAAATTTGGCTCACCAGTGATAGCAGATGCTTACCTAGGTTGCAATGTATTTGGATTTATCAACCAAACTTTTTATAGTATTTAAGTATGCAAACAAGGTTAAGTACATAGTGAAGTTTCTTTATACCTGGATACAAAACAGCTATAATTTGAATGTAGTTCCAAAGACTTTTAGTGTCATACATAAGATTTACTGTGTCACTAACATTGGGTCCCCAGAAAACATGATTTGAAAAGGAGGAAAAAAAAAAAAAGATACTTTTACTTTTCATGTTGAAATATTTTATATTTTCACTAAAAAAAAATATATATATATATATATATAATAGAATTTTCTGGCTTAGTGGCAACACTTTTTTTTTTCAATCCCTAATTGAAAAGTCAAACACTCAGGTGTCTGTCACAGAAACTGAGGGAAACTGTCCCCCCACCCACTAGCAAGCATTGGGTGGAGAGGGCATCATTCTCCAGACAGCTTTCATAGTAACCCATTCTCTTCTCTGCTAATTACAGTTAAATGGTCTGCATAGCTGTGAAAGTACTTGTTCCACTTCATCGTAAAATGTAACCAGCTGTAGAACTGTGCTGTCCTACAGACAGAACAGTCTCTTCTGTTTTGAGGTCTTTTCTTACATGTGAACAAAAGATAATTTTATCATTAAAAGCACACAGCTAGAAAAAATATATTTGTTTTCCTTAAACACAGAAAAAAAATGTAAATAGCCGTATTCTTTAGAACAGTAGATGAAATGTGAAATATTAAAACAACTGCCTTCAACAGCCTAAATAATAGTTTGTTTTCTTTCTAAAATAAATGAATTTGGACTACAAGCCAGTTTCAAGAGCATAAAAAACATTAATGCTCCATTAGGGTAATTCATCAGTACATGCTTAACAGACTGAGTATAATGAAAACAAAACAAAACAAAACAAAACAACAAAGCAGACACACATACACATCAGAAATATTTTTAAAACCTCACAGTATTAAAAAGGACATTTTAAAAGGGGATTCACTTGTTTTACAGACTAAAATGAATAAATTATAGCACTTGAGTCTCATCTACTTTATGCTACTACTGAGAATTAAAGGAGCAGGAAAAGTAATCTGGAGTAAGTGAACGGGGCAAGCAAAAAAAGTGAAGGCAGGCATGTGCTTCTGACCTCAGATGAACTGCAAATGCATAAACTGTGCAGTCTTATGAAATGCTGAACACTTCCAGGATCCAACAAAACCCTGCCTTTTGCTTTATGCTTTTGACTAGCTGCTATCAACGAAGGACAAATTATATTAACTGCTCACTCTAGAATACAGCTCTCCACTCTGCAGTATATCGCTTATTAGTTGCTTGAGCAGCTGCTTCTCTCCTTGATCCCCTGGTGCAGCTGTGGGACAGGGCAAGTGAAAGAGAAACTGTCTTTTGCCCTGGTATGGTTGTTCCTCGTCATTTCTGCCTTTCGAGGAGTGAGCTCCAGGGTCATGGGTTGCCCTTCGGGAAGCTTTTGTCTCCTGCATCACAATATTTACTTGAAGTTGACAAGTCCATCCTTTCAGCAGAAGGTAAGTGACATGAGAGTCATGCAGTATGAAGTGTACTCAGTAATTTAAGCCAGTCCTGCTTAGGGCTTTTGAAAGGAAGCGTGAAGACTTGCATTCGACCCACTTGTCAATGGGGCACCAGCGAAGAGAAAGAACGCAGACTTGTGTGCTCTCTGTGGTTTGTGTCATTGGGTAGACAGGCTGCTGTGATTTGAAACAGCTGAAAAAGTGATCTGAGTACCGTGGAAGTCTTTGATTGGAGTGCTTCAGTCTTTGGCTGACTTCTCTCTGCAGTCCTAGATCAAAGGTAGGTCGTGCAGAGCAGGGAATAAATCCCAGGACACCAGTGAACACAGGAGGAGGGGTCCAAACCTCACTGATGTGTTTCTTGGGATTTTTAGATTTTTTAAGAAGGCAGATTATAAAAATTGGTATGGAGAAAATAGATATTTTTCTGTCTGTGAAAGTTCTTTTTCTGGGAAAACATAGTATTGATATTTAGTGCTACAAGCATATATCATGTGTATCACCTAAACGATGTTTATTATTCCAGTTACTGCTTTACTGACTGCATTTTCCACTCAGAATAATTCAGAATTAAAGTAAAATTAATTGATTAATTGATTACTCTTCTGAACAGAAACTAAATAGATAGAGGACAGGGCATCTTAATTCTTCACTCTGACTTAGTCCATCCACTAAAGAGCCAAACAGGCTCACTGTCAGGGCCTGACCTGACAACTCGTCAAAGTCACTGTCCTTCTACTATACCACAGTCCATGGACATTGTCAGAAAAACACAACTGTATAAACATGTGCCCAGTGGAATTGCCTCTCACAGATGTTTTGAAGTACATGCTGAGCTGTAAGAAGTTCCACGGACCATTTAGCTATTAAAGGTAAGCCTGAACTGAAGAGTTTTCCTGGATCAGGTCCTGACTAGGGAAAAGAAAAGACGTCAGCTAAGCTAGTGTTGGCTTTGTGGCATTTCTATTTAAAGTGTAGCATAGTACAGAGTACCGGCTCTGCCAGCTGAGACAGAAGGACTGGAAAATATCAAGCAGGTTTCCATCCACTCCTGAGCTCTCTTGTAGCACACGTGCAACCCTCCACATCTAAACTACAGATCCAGGAAGTCCCAGGGCAGTCATCAAATGTGAGGGACCCACATTTCCCTTAAAGCTAGCTCTGGGGAATGACGTGATCTAGGTTTTAATGCTTATAACAAAAGGATTCAGACAAACTGATCTGAAGTGATAATAAAAAATGGAAGCTACATCTGTGGAGCAAATGTGTGGAGCTTTTCAGAAAGCATGTTGCTTGCTGTGATGAATAAAGTCTCAAAGAAACTCACAGAAAGGCAACTGTTTGTGTAGCGTGAAGTCCACATTCTTTTCTAAGTAGAAAAGCGAATATCCTTCCTTTCCTAACCCACCCCTTTGTTGTAATAACTAATCTTAATAAAATGTGCATCTGAAAGCTGTCATTTTCCTATGTTTTCTATCCTGTATTTGGCAGTGAAGAGTTCAGCTGTGACTTCATTATGTTTGCAGTTATTTCTTTTCTCTCCTGGATTTTATTTGTTTTAGCCAAATGGAAAACCATGCTCTGTCTGGTTTGCTGAGGCAGCTGCTCCCTTGTGATTGATGGCATTCATCTTTCATGTTTGCATACCTGTGGCTGATGCCTCCCATCTTGCATGACATCAAAGGGAGGCAGCATTGACTGGCATCTTGATTCAAGGATTGTGTTTTCTGTGCTTGGCTGGGCCAGGAGTGCTGCACTTGCTGAATTCCTTTCCTGTAGCTGTGTGTGTGTTGATCTGGTGACCCCATCTTGCCACTCACTTCCTCCCACATGGAGAAGGTTGCCTAATGCTGGGTGGGAACTTCTGCCTTTAGTTGCTGATGTCCACAAGACAAGGTCTGGTGAATGACAGTTTGTTATTTTCACTCAGCCTTTAATGGTGTGTAATATGTTTCTTAGAAGCTGGCTGATGTGTGGGTGAAGTCTGGAAATCTGGAGTTCAATGATACAGGTCCCACTGCAGTAAGTGAACTTTTTGAGATGTGTATGAATCCGTCTGTGTGCTATGAAGTGAATTGTGCATTAGTTGTGCACCTAGGTGTTGAAGCGACATTTCCAGGAACTTTCAGGATCATTTTTTAATTTATGTTACAGTAATGCCTCATGCCCCAGCTATGACTGAAGCCTCACTGGGAAATGAGAGTGTGATGAAATGTGATGAGGAGGGAAAAAAAAAAAAAAAAGCAAGAGGGTTCCACAAAGAAGGTACAGTAGAAAGGAAACCCTGTTCCTAAGCTCATGTGCTATTTTAAGAACATAGGATTGGAAGGGACCTGCTCAGTTACTAAGGTCTGTTCAGTACAGCCTTGGGCAGCCAGAGACCTAGGTGTCCACAGAACGTCTGCTTCAGAGAACAAGGACTCTGCTTCAGCACATGACTTGTGTGCCTAAGTGTCCTTACTGTGAGATCCCAGGTCCAGCAAAGAGGTTTAGGATAACCTTACTGAAAACTTCAGGGAGAAAAAATCTCAACCTAATGTTCTACCTACTGAAAAGCAACTGACTACCTAGATGTCTACCTCCACTAAGAGATAGTAGTGGTCAGGATGGTAGCTACTCCTCTGGACTCTGAATCCTTCTTATCCTTATGAGGTTTGAGTCACCAGTATTACCAAGTTACAAGTTACCAAGGCAGTGACCATGGTAAAAGGCTATGAAATTTTCTGTGTGAAATCATTGCTTGTATCTCCAAGGAAGTCAGGCCCATGTGAAACCAGAAAAGCAGTATTTCTTACACAACAACATTCAGAGAAGAAAGGGAGATTCTACTCTGCAGAATAGATTTGATATTTTCAGCAGAAGTCTGATGTACAATACTCAAAAAACTGTAGTGGAGACAGATAAACTAAAGTAATTTTGGACAGTGGATGACAAATCCTTATAAATCTGCTTAAATACTGCACTGAAACATACACCCAACTCAGTCAAGAGAGGGAACTTCAAATTTGCATCTCTTGGCTCTTTCTTGCTACTGTCTCTCTGAAGTGTCCCAACTCCCAGACATAGCTGCTGAGTATTCCGGTGAAGAAGACTAACTCCTTCCAATAATGAAGATGTGTCACATAGCTACCTAACAGAGAGATGTTTTTCAGCGTAATTGATACTATTCCTAGAGCTAAGAGTGCATTTTAGGTTTTGCTGTATTGTTACTGTACCTTAGCTCCCTTTATTAAAGACTTGCCTCTGCAATTCAATGCTTCAGAAAGCACTATTAGAAGAAAGTAGGAATTTTGTGAGAGAGTACCAGTCCAGTGCTTTAATCACAGTATTGTTTTTCCTTGAAAAAAAAATCCCCAATCTTGATCAAATTAAGGGTCACTTCATTTCTAAATCTACAGAAACTTTCTCAGTGTGTAATATAGGCAATTTTAAAAGACGTTTTTTCCCTATGACAGATATAAAGTATATGTGTGCAGTGAAGTTTATAATACATTCACAACCAAAGAAGAGTGGACAGCATTGCTGATGTCTCATAATCTAGGATAATGAGCATAAAATTAGGAAATTAGTGGTCTGTGGATAAATACATGACCTTTCTATTTTCTTTGCTGCTAGAGTCTTAGGGTTTGGGTCTCACAACATCAGGCTTTGGCTAGGAAATCAATGAGGTTTGCATAGATGTAAGTGGGAAGGTTTTGGCCTAGATTTTTTTTTTTTTTTTTTTTTTTTTTTTTTGTGTGTAAAAAATTTTTTTGGTTGAAACCTTCAGGATCCAAAAAAACATATCCTGTGAGAAAGGAAGCCTCTCTACTTCTGGTCATGGCTTCAAACTTGGCCCAGTCTACCACTGATTAAAAATCATTTATATCTTCCGATATCTGTTGAAATTTATGAGAGAAACATAGTGTCAGCTGAATTCCAGGTGAAGAAAACTCTGAGCTACACCTTGCATGTGAGCCACCTCGAGGTCAACCACTGCAAAGCTCAGAACTGCCCACTCTTTCCAGAGTGCATGAGCCTTCAGGGTTACACTCAGAACAATGCACACTTGACCTCTTGATACCCTTACTGGACTTCTGAGATATTTCTGGTTTCCAAAACTCTCTTCATAAACATAAACTTCACTTTACATTTTATAAAAATACAGGAAAAAAACAAAACAAAACAAAACATATTCTGAGAAACCACAAAGAGAAACCCAGTGAGCATGATACCAGAAGAGAAAACATATAATCTCCACATGAATATTGGTCTTGGCAGTGCAATACAGTATAACTGATCTTGTTAAAATATCTAAAATTACTACTCCTTCAGTATTATTACCTGCAGGGGAGGAGAGAGACACAAGAAGTTCTTGGTGTGGTTCAGAAGGACAAACTATCAATAATACTGTAATGGACAAGGGTAGAACTTTTAAACTGGGGATCATGTCTTTTATCCCTTTACAAGTTAGGAGTGAAGTCCAAGCAAATCACAATATCTGCCTTCACGCACAATGGAGGAAAACCAGGCATTTGCAGATTGTGGTTCATCCTGTTCATTATAAATATAAATTTATTGTTATCTCTCAAGAGATACTCTATCTTTTTAGCCTACGTGGCTAATGCAACTTGGATGGCCAGTTTTTAAATAGGCTAAGTTTGACAAGATGAATTCTACCTTGAATGACTTTGGAGAGTTCACATTTCGTCATATCAGTGGTACTTGGCAATCAAACTAACTTGATAAATTAGGTGCAGTTGTAAAATAAGCAGTTTAGCACAGCAAAATGCGTGATCATTAATCCAGGAATAACTGTACAGCCATATTTATAAGAAGAGGGATTACATCCTAGAAAGCAGTGATGCTGAGATGGATTTCATGTTCCTTTGTAGGTAAGGTAGGTAGGTAGACATAAACTCCTACAGAGGCAAAAACACTTAGAAATTAAACATCATTCTTGGATGTATAAACAAATGAATACATTGAAAAACTAGCCAGTAATACTGTCTCTTAAAAAGGTATTAATGAGATCATTATTGTGATCTGTTTCACTCTTACACGAAAACAGTAAAATTTACTTGCTCTTACTTCAAAAAGGAAATTTAAAATGAAAACCAAACCAAACCAAACAAACAAACAAAATAGGGATGCTTATATTACTAAGAAACAAATAGAATTATGTAAGATTTTTTTGTTGTTGTTTTGGTTTAGTTTTGTTGTTTTTGTTTGTTTGTTTTTTCCTTTTAATTTATCCAGAATAAAAGACGACTTCCTCAGTTTCACTGAAAACAATTAGGGAGATTAAACAGTGAGAAAATACAAAATGAAACTCAGTAACAGCATAATATTTTTGTCAGGTTAACTAGGCACTGTTTGTTTTAAGCCAGATTATTGGAGATATGGCAGATTCCTCATTGTTGGTTTTCCTTAAGAGAGGGCTGCTAGTGTGACAGAGATGTTATGAAATATACAGATCAGATCACTTTAAAATAGTGAGGAGACTGTTTTCCATTTGAATTTGAATTTGCATTCATCTCAGCAGGACTAATTTTAAACTGGGACAAAGATTCTGAAAAACTCTAATTAAAGGCTTATTTCAGTCCCAGATTGCCCAAAGTCTTGTCACGTGTCTGTGAAAAGTTCTCAAATTCCAGCAGAAATATCATCATTGTAGATTTTCACTGTTTCTGAAGTGTGCTACAATGCCATGGCATTCAGAAATCCTGTTGTTCATCTGAACAGAAAGCAGGTGCCAAACAGCATTCCTCCTATTCCTGCTCTGCACCACCATCTAGACTTCTGTCTGGAAAAGGGCGCACATCTGGAGGAAGTGTCCTTTCCTGGAGGATTAAAATATCTTGTTTTAACATTAAAAAATAAAATAAAATAAAATCCATGTATGTATTGTATATACACACACATATATATACGTGTGTGTGTGTGTCTGTGCATGTTTCTTGTAGCAAACAGAAAACAGTATGCGTTACTTTCCATCCTTGCATATTCTGCAATTAACTGAAGTAATGGCGCTGTGAGGCATATGTTGTTTCACCACTGTAATCTACCCTCTGTGTCTCAGGATAAAGATTTAAAAACAGAGAAAGGAAACAAGCAGTTACTTCAATTCCTCAGCTCCTTTCTGAGCCAACTTTTCTGAGATCCTTTTCAACAAGATATCTTTATTAAGTTTCTCCTTTTGTAAATCTGTGCAGGCAATGAACATCTGAACTCATTTACTAATCATACAATAATATTTTGTACAGTGTTTCTTAATAATTCCTTAAAGTTTAAAAAAGATCATTAGATTTTTATTTTTTTTTTTCATTTCTGATGAAGTCCATCACCTAAATAAAATACTATCACCTAGATAAAACACAAATCTGCTCCAACTAAGTAAGAGGGGAGTAAAGAGAAGAAATTTAGAGGAACTCAGAGGAAATGTAAATACTGAATTAACTTGCAAGAGAAGAAAAAGAAAGAACAAAAAAAAACCAAAGAGTAGTGGTTTTGCTCTAAATTTTAAAATTGTTTTAAGATCCTAGTTCAATTCTCACAGGTACCAGTCATTTAACTCAAAGTGTTTTTATGACTTTGAGATATGGACCACAGATAAAACTTCCACAAAGGTTATGTGGTGTTTTTCCTTCCTAATGGTAACAAGTTCCTTTCTGGTTTACATTCTAAATTAACCCCACCAACAAAAATAGCTCAACATGAAGGTCACTGACAGAAATCCTCTCTGTAGGGAAGAAGATTGTTACAAACACAATTAGCTGATGAAATGATTTCTCCAGTAAAACAAGTAGAATATGCTGAGTGAATGGAGATATATAGATATGAAACAGGGAAAAGTGCTCTTCTTTCTTTTTATTTTTCTCCCTGCTAGCAGTAATTTCAGGTGTAAGATACTTTTATTATTATTATTATTTTATTATTATTTTTTTCCTTCTATAACAACTATTCTGCTCACTAGTTGTCAGTTCCTTTACTAGCAGCCAAGGACAGCTAGGACAAACACGTTACACCCACAGTATTACTGGCACTCACTTGGACTAACTGTATGTTTGAAGCACAATAAAGAAACCTTTCTATTAATCTGAATAGACATCCATCAAATTCTGAAGTAGACTCCTGAGGACTTAAAAATGAGATTAATTTGCTAAGCATTTATTTGTAGATTCAGGATAATGGAAAACATGATTCATGTAGTTATATATTGAAGAAACCATGAGACAAGAACCTCTCAGACTAGTTCTCCAACTGAGAAAAACTTGTATAAGTTCTTTGTTGTCAAAGGATTGACACAGAGACATGGTCTTTGTTTTTTAAAAAGCATTTCTGATTAAAATACCTTTGCATTTACAGGCATTTTTGGTCAGGAAAGCATAAAATGAGTAGGGTAAAATTTATCTGAATTTAATAAAAACTTCCCAGTACTTATGCCGGTGACTTTAACTTGTTTGCAAAGTTTTGGAACATAAACATAGTTATTGTTATGATTCTTACTGCTTCCTGTTTAAGGACAAGACAAGAAGTGGAAATTGCTCAAAAATAGCTTCTTGGAAGTTGTTTCCATACCAGACTGAAAGTGTTTTTACAAAATTTCCAGCACTGTTTTCCATATCAATATGTTCTCATAAATAGTGCTTGAACAGTATGCTGCTGATTAGAATCACACCAAACTTGTAAATCTTATACGTAGATCTATCCACAAATTCTAAGTTAGTATTGATCATAAAAGTGATACTTCCAAGTTTAAAGCAAGTGAACAATTCTGGTGACTACTGTGTTGTACAGTAATATTGTATGTCCACAGTGGCAAGACTTTAATGCTACCCATGTTCCAGCTTTTGCCCTAGAGCTTGCTGCCTGTGAAGATGCACAAAACTTCAATGGACCTGATCGAGCCCCACTGGGCCAAACTTTATCACAGTTTTCTCTGTCCTTAAATGTTCTTCCTTCCTTCTCTTTTTTCTTGGTTATTATCCTACCTCCCCAGGCACAGTGAGACATTTGGGTTTTGTGTTCCATGGCTGCTATTCTATGGTCTTTGTGACAAAACCCAAGTCTGGCAGCTGTCTCAATATTCAATCAGCTTGTTTTCTTTTTCTTCAGAGAGCTTGAGGTAAGGAACCTCAGCAAAACCAAAATGTCTTAAATGAAATCTTTTGCAAGGCTGACTTTTCAGCATTTGTTTGTTCAGTTCTGATGCTCAACCAGGCAAAATAATCACGAGGGTGACTTTGGAGGATTAAAGTTTTAAGGCCCAGTGGATTAGTATGTTCAAACCTATAACTTTCAGCTGTCAGAGAGAAGAGGGTTTGCTTCAGGAACACCAGGAACACTTTTTTTTTTTTTTTTTTTTTTTGTATGTTGTTGCATGCATAGAGCCCAATTTGTCAAAGCACTGAGCAACTCCCAAGAATTAATGAATTTATTAATTAATACTAACCTGATTTCCTTTTATGATAAGATCACCCGTATGGTGGACCAAGGGAAACCAGCTGATGTGATTTTTTTTGGACTTCAGCAAGGCTTTTGACACGGTTTCCCATAGGATCCTACTGGACAAAATGTCCACCATACAGCTAAATAAAAACATCATACGATGGGTGAGCAATTGGCTAACGGGCAGGGCCCAAAGGGTTATGGTAAATGGAGCTGCGTCAGGCTGGCGGGCGGTCACCAGTGGGGTCCCTCAAGGCTCCATTTTAGGACCGGTACTTTTCAATATTTTTATAAATGATCTGGATGTAGGAATAGAGGGTATTTTGAGCAAGTTTGCTGATGACACCAAACTTGGAGGAGTTGTGGACTCAAATGAGGGCGTAAAGGCCTTGCAGAGGGATCTGGACAGGTTGGAGAGCTGGGCGATCACCAACCGCATGAAGTTCAATAAGAGCAAGTGCCGGGTCCTGCACCTGGGACGGGGAAACCCTGGCTGCATGTACAGACTGGGCGATGAGACGCTGGAGAGCAGCCTAGAAGAGAGGGATCTGGGGGTCGTGATAGACAGCAAGTTGAATATGAGCCAGCAGTGTGCCCTGGCAGCCAGGAGGGCCAATCGTATCCTGGGGTGCATCAAGAACGGCATCGCTAGTAGGTCAAGGGAGGTGATTGTCCCGCTCTACTCTGCGCTGGTGCGGCCTCACCTCGAGTACTGTGTGCAGTTCTGGGCACCACAGTATAAAAAGGACATGAAACTGTTGGAAAGTGTCCAGAGGAGGGCTACGAAGATGGTGAAAGGCCTTGAGGGGAAGACGTACGAGGAACGGCTGAGGTCACTGGGCCTGTTCAGCCTGGAGAAGAGGAGGCTGAGGGGAGACCTCATCGCAGTCTACAACTTCCTCGTAAGGGGTTGTCAAGAGGCAGGAGACCTTTTCTCCATTAACACTAGTGACAGGACCCGCGGGAACGGGGTTAAGCTGAGGCAGGGGAAATTTAGGCTGGACGTCAGGAGGGGGTTCTTCACAGAGAGGGTGGTTGCACACTGGAACAGGCTCCCCAGGGAAGTGGTCACTGCACCGAGCCTGTCTGAATTTAAGAAGAGATTGGACTGTGAACTTAGGCACATGGTCTGAACTTTTGGGTAGACCCGTGCGGTGTCGAGAGTTGGACTTGATGATCCTTAAGGGTCCCTTCCAACTCAGGATATTCTATGATTCTATGATTCTATGATTATCTTCCAAACTGCCTGGAGAAGAAGAGAAGGATTATCTCCATTTTACAGATGTGGAAGCAAAGGACAGATGGATTAAATGACTTGCTTCAGGTCATTTACAGGGCACTTCAGGCTGCAGGAGCACTTTCTGATTTGGGTCAGGAGCAAAAAAGAGGGGTTCTATGAGACTCTTCACTTCTTTTCCCCAAATGAGGAAAACACCTTCTTTGGGCTTTTGCCTACTGGTGAACTCCAGGGACCCCAATCTCTCCCACAAGGTCTCTCAGTAATGCTGTTGATGTCAGCCACTAAAAACACCAGAAAATGACCTTGGCCTGATGCCTTGGATGTAAAGGAGTACATCTTGGCTGAGTGAGGTGAACTGGGCAATCCACCAAAAGGTTTTGATTACTCGTCTGGCCCACAGGTCTTCTTCAGCTAGACCTGTTAAGAGAAAGAATGCTATGTATCTGGTATACACCAAAGCCACAGGGAAAATTAAGTTAGGGGTGTCTGTCTCAGGTCTTGTGTGTGTGATAAATGTATCACACCAATTATTTTAGTGCTGGGAATAAGGGAGCTGTGTTGAAGTGCTGATTTAAAATACTTTTTGTTCATCAAACAATTCTTATTTTCAATGACAGCCAAAATGATTTCCTTCCCACTTTGGTAAATGTTGAGATAGCTGACAGGACCAGTTATCATTCTGAAAGTGCCTTCAGAGTCCAGGCATCTGTTTTCTATCCTGTCATTGGCTCGCTATTCTTGGAGTTGCTTGAGATTATTCTCCAAAATATTTGGAAGATCTGGAATCTTATTCTAGAGATTAAGTGTGGGAGGTGTACTAAATATACCTGTTGCAGGGAGTTGCATACATTTTCTTTCAGATCTATAATTTGTTTTAAACAGATCTATATAGATATAGACCTTTTCAAATCTATAATTTGGGACACCCATTAAAGAAACAAAGAAACAAACAAAGCAGTATTCAAAGTCCACCAGAATATCATGTTTTAGGGGGGAGGGGAGGGGAGGGGAGGGGAAAGAAAAAGGAAATCCTTGCTTTGGCTATTTCATGATATTGTCTCACCAGAGACTCCTGTGCAGATGGACATACTCAGCTCAGCCAACATTGTAGCACTTCCTCTCCTGTCTTTTTTTGAGACTGCCAGAAAGGAAACAAAATCATCTGCATTATCTGGAAGCCAAAGGCCTGTAAAGTTCTCTCTGTAGTATTCAGTTAGAGCTTGTAAATGCACTTGTAACACTTTGCTGATGTCCTTTTCTAAGCGTGCCCTGATTACATCAGCACAAGTCACAAATATTTCTGATTCAAATGATGAAGGATGTTTTTAGCTACATGGTTTTCTTACCTGTAGGAACCAAAAAGGAGTAAGTCCTACATCAGTTTTTCTCATTCAGTCAGTTCCTTTATTTTCTTCTGAAAATTAATTGGTCTTACTTAAATTGGTCGCACGAACAAGATGTCTTATATCCAGATGCATAGTTTTCTTTTTAAAACAAAATCAGGTGTATCATATCAAGATAGTAGAGAGAAGAAAAAAGCCATTGTCTTTCCCTCTGGTATGATGGCTGTTTATTCTCCCTTAGAATCATCACTATTCTCTTTAAAGGTATGTAAAAAACTGTCTTATATCAGTTGAGATACACAGAGAGAAAAGTATATTCTTAGGAGAATATTGGCCCCCTTTTCTGATACGTTAATTACAAGGAAAGTGAAAAACACACAGCCCCATCCACTCTTGTCTGGGTCAGAAGAACCATTACCATTGTTGAATTTGAAGTTAAGGAATCAGAGATTAATTGGATGACCATAGCAGTGCTGTAGAGTTTTTCCTTTGCACATACTGGTAAAAGGGACTTCTTAAGAACATTAAATAAGATGGGCAATGGGAAAAAAATATTGTAACAATATGTCAGCCACTTCAGTGGAGATTTCCTGCATAGGCATTTGAATAAAGTAAGACAGCATTATCTTGCTTTTAAGGATTTCCATTTGCTTTGGCTGACCTACCACTCTGTCTTTTAAATGAAGATGCTTTTGGAAAGTATTTGTAAAGATTTTAAAGAAGCTGGAGAGAAAATGGAGTTTTCTTAGCTGCTATGCAACGTCTTAAATGCCCAGGCAGACAACTCTTGGCTTTACAGATGCCCTCAAAGTCAAATTTCTGAGCAAACATGCAGACAGTTGTCTTGCATGGGCAATCTGGGGAGTAGTCCCTGGAACACTCAGGCCTCTACACATTTAAGCACATCCCTTTATACTGATATTCTCTTGGTTGTCTGCAGAGCAGGTGTACAACAGGAAGGCAGGCAGGTAAGAGAGCCCCATCCTTACTTCTATCTCCATCAGTTACTGGCCAGATATCATCACAAGTTTCTTCCACAAGCTGCTGATTTCTTTGAGCAGTGCTAGTGAATAGGCTGCATCTCAAAAACTAACTTAACAGCAAATGCACCACCCTCATTTTTCATCTCAATATAAATCTAAAAATATGGAAGGAAAAATAGGAAGAAGGCAAGTTTCCTCATCCCCCATAATGTTCATTCATCACAAAGATGACACCAGGAGATTAGTCTGCTATGTGTTATTTTTTATTTTGTGGTACATAGATCATTTTTCACATAGAAAAAGCACTCCGCCTAACCATTTATTCACATCTGGATATAACTTTTTGGTCTGACTAAAAATCACCTAAGCATCTTTATGCATTTAGGAATGATTCCAATGCATATGTAAAGGGATGCTGCTTCACTCTGGTGTTTTTCAAAAGACTCTGGAATGCCATGCATTCTTTCCATTAGAAGAGTGAAATCAATTTACCTCCAAATGTGCCCCCTTGGCAATACTGTACTTTTGCCAATATTACGAATATGTGAGCATGTCTGGAACTTACTGGTATGTTTTTCTGACAAACAGAAAAATGTTCATAGGAAAAATAAGTGGCTGAAAACAGTTGCTTCATTTTTGCTCTTTTGAAATAGCATGTAGCTCCAAATAATTATTTATATGCATAGTATATTTTAAAAAGTGTCCTCCCTCTCTTCAGATTTTGAAAATGTTTGAAGTTTGCATTGGGAATTGCATATGCAATGATGTTGCTTCACCTACTGTAATGATATGTAAGGATCTGGGAGTAAATGCAACTATCAGGTAAATCACAATATGAAAAGTGATAAATGAAATACCTTTCCAGAGTGAGATTCCAGGGTGAATTGTTCCATATATCACTTAAGCATAAGCATTTTAATTTTTTTCTTTATTATTTTTTTTTTCAGACTCCAGCTATTAGTCAGCACTGAACTCACAATTCTTTCTGTCAATCCACAGGAATTACTTTAACATACAAAGATCAGAATGTTTTTACTTACATAAGGAACCAATAATATTTTGGTAATCACTAAAGACTGGAAATGTGTTTTTTATACTGCTATATTTTGGATTGTAGCTTATTGTATGCTTCAAAGAATCTCCAGAAGGATTACCAACAATGTCTAGGGATGGTAGAAAACAAACAGGTAGATCCTCATACAGAAAGTTCATGAACAGTAGAAGTAGAGGACTGAAAGACAGGGTAGCATGATGCAGAAACATCTTTCCCTTATTTTTTATTTTTTTTTTTTTCTGTGAACCTTACCTTTCCCACAGCTGTAATTCATTTTATTTATTTATTTTTTTTTCAGCAGAAGTGAACTGTGTGTGGTTACATAACTGTCCAGCAACTACCAGAACAACTCAGTTTTCAAAGCACCTAAAGGGAAACAGAAACATAAACCATCAACTATTTCTAAAAAACTCAGACTCTCTAGAGACCTTTCCAGTAGTTCAGCAGCCTCTCTAGGGGAAGGGTTTCAGATGAGCTCTCAGATCCAAGCTTTTGAGGTTTGACAGCAGTCTGCAGAAAAAATTTTGGTCTGGGCATGCTTTTAGGACGATAAATTACTTAATTAAATGCATCACACCTATCTCTCTTCATTTCAACAACCACAGATATCCACACAGCATGAGGAATCCCAGCTGGGTGCAATCTCAATTGATTAGCATAATTTGCAGTGCTATGTGAGTAAACAAACATCATAATTGTTTGGAATTAATGAAAGTAAGAGGAAATGGAGTTAACGAATAGGAACTTTAGCTGATGCTGAGTTCAAGTGTTAAAGAATGATAAGTAGCAATAAAGAATTGAAGGGAAAATTTTCAGAGGAGGAGGTTATTTCTGCAAAAGTGTCTGGGATTCCATATCTTCTGAAGAGCTTGGGAAAACAAGCTCATCACTGTAGCATTTCTCTGATTATTACCATGCAACATATATCAACATATCATCACTAACCAACAAGATGCTATGTTACTGTAATATACTACATACTATACAACACTTTTTTTTTTTTTTTTCCCAGTCTGGTGTACCAATGGCTACATTATATATACTATTGCTATATGTTATTATATATACTATCCATATTAATGTTCTATATGATTTCTATACTATATATAAGGAGAAAAATAAGTAGCAAACAACATGCTAGCAAATTAGCCATCAGACATTTCCAGATCACCGCCCAAAAAGGTTTACAATATAGCAAGAAAACATTATTCTATTCTTTTACATAGGCTGGTGATTGAGGCCAAAATTGACTACAGTGTCAAGGAAGAAGTAGAGAGGGAAGGAGAGAAAGGGCTGTACAGAAAAATAGAGCATCTCTCTGCCACAGGTCCTGGAGTGCTTTCTGCATCAGTTGATGTATAAAAGAAGCACATAGCCTCTGCAGTGTCAAATCTCTATGGCTAATGAGTGAATAGCTTCATCCTATTTCCAGTCTATAGATGATCTGGTAAGATCATCTGGTAAGATGCCACACAGGCATCTTAATTGCAAAAGCAGTATTCCTTCATTAATCTCATTGTTTCTTTACTTATCTTGTGCTTTTCTCCATTTTCACCTTAGCATCTCTTTCCCTCTGCCTGGATTTCTTTGTGCTACTTTTTAATACCTAAAGCTATGACACAGAGGTTACAGATCTGTCATTTTGTCATATAGAACACTTGGCTGGTTTGTTACTGGTGTCTGTATGAAAACACCTCCAGGGATGGGGCATCCACTAGTTCTCTGAGCAACCTGTTCTAATGCCTCACCACTGTGAGTGAAGACTTTCTTCCTAACCTCTAATCTAAGCCTACCCTCTTTTAGTTTAAAACCATTCCCTCTTGTCCTGTCATTATCTGACTGAGCAAAAAGTTTTTGCTCCAACTTTTTTATAAGCCCTCTTTAAGTATTGAAAATAAGATCACCTCGGAACCTTTTCTTCAGATTGAACAGCCCCAGTTCTCTCAGCCTTTCTTCACAGGAGAAAAATTAAATGAAAAAAAAAAAAATATATATATATTTTCCAATGTCTAAAAAACATTCATAAATGCTCATATATACATTTTTTTTTTTCACACATATTTTCACTTAATAATTCAAAACAGAATTAGAAGCGAAGGCTTAGAAATAAAGCACAAAAGAGGATTCTCACCATATTTTCCAGGCAGCTACCAGGAAGGAAAGTAAGGTCTCTGGAAAAGCTTGTACTTATAGAAATTTCAGATCAAAGAGATGAGAATATATAGAGAACAGCTTTGAACTTTCACATGCTTTTTTGAACCTAATTTGCCAGATTTTGAAGGGCCAAGCAACATACTTTTGAATAGCAATACAGTAGAAGAAAAAGAATTTACAGAGAGAAAATTACACAGACACTGAACAGAGAATACTAGAAGATACATGTAGAAAATACATGTATATAAAATGCAATTTCTTCCCTTAACGTTTGTCCTTTTTTACACATCTCAACACTGTATGCACATATTCCAACTGTTGCATTATTTATTTTTCTTTGTTTTCAACTGCTGTGAGCTAGATATAAATAAAATGATAACTCTAGAGAGCAATACAAAGGTGCCAAGGTGCCTGGGAAAGAAGAGTTATTAATCTGAAATCAGACTGTTTCATCACTAGAGTTTTTTGAACCACAGAAAGCATAATCTGAATGTTGAATTTGAACTCTATTGGAGAATCACAAATGGAAAAGGAAGAGTTTGGGAAATTTAAACTGGATGGCCTGGGTACTTGGGGAAAAATGTAGGAAAAAAATGTATGATGTGCCTGTGAGAGTATCCAGAATATTTTCTGTTAAACTGCTGACAAATTTTAAATGTATAAAAGGATGGAATATCTTCAGATTAATATTTTTTAAAAAATGTCAATGTATTACAGCCTTAATATCTGGCAGACTGGTGATTAACATCTATGGCAAAGATTTCTTTCCAAAGATAACCTGAGCCAAAGAAATGTAACTTCTTTAAGAGCCAAGGAGAACGTTAATGAGTCTTTCATAGCCTTAAAAACATAAATCTTAAGAAGTCAGTGATATGTCTCCTAATTGAACAAATCTCCCATGTGTGTGCCTGGCAATCAATCATGAATCCAACACATGAGGAATCAGCACTTAATGATGCAAAATCTGTCTCTGAACAAGTTTGAATTCTGGGGGGGAATGTTATGGAAACATCAACACCCCTCGCAAGAAGATGTTTTGGATAAACTCCAGCTCAGATGGTTTTATACAATACTCACTATCTTATGAATAAAAAAAAAGCATAAAACAACCACCCTTCATGTAAGAACATTAATGTTCCATGTGTAAGAACAGCTTTCCCTGGTAAGGATAAGTTTATCCATATGAAAAGCTTTAGTTATAAAGCAAAATTGAAAATAGAGTTTTCCATATAAATAGTCAATTAAAGAAATAGGTTGCAGTGACTCTTTTTGTCTTGTCCAATTGCACATATTGACTGCAGTAGTCTCCATGCAAACCTTTGCATATTACCAAATTAACTCATATTACTTCTTGATTGCCATTCTTCATTATAGTTGAATTTAGCATAAATGCAGTATTTTATTTAAATAAAAGACTTTGCAGAGCCATCTTAGTCTTGTTGATCTATGATTTACAGTGAAGTATTTTATAATAGAATATATTAAAATATACCAATTTACATGTGGAAATTACAGTTTTAAAACAACTGAAACAGTAAAAGTAAGGATGCTTTTTTCATTTTTAGATTTTTTTTTCCCTTCTCATGAGTGATTGCACAGCTACATGACTTGCAGTGTGCCTGATACTCAGTTGTAAGTGGTTCTGGAACCTATTAGTCATCTGCATGATGCATTTCCTGCAAAGATGAAGGTGTCATCTGGCAAGGACTTCAGAGTGACATAAACTGGTGAAACACGGGAAAAAAAAATAAAATAAAAAAAAATGTTGTTTCCAAGAACACTTGATAAAAATGTTAGATAAAAATGAATATATGTAGTGTTTTATCCATCCAAACCCCATTTCCACCCATAATCAAACTTTTCACAAGAAGTTGTGCCTCTGGCCGACATCCTGTATTCTTAGTAGTAGTTTCTGTTCAACTTCTTACCGTAAATAGTAGACAATACACAAACTGAATGAAAACTGTTCTAAGTCAATTATACCAAACCTAAAATGGTAATTATTATAATTTCTCATTACAGATTTCAGGAACTTCATGTCCCATCTTTGAACTCTCAGGAAGGCAGAAACTTTTTCCACCAAGTATTTTCCCATAATTGTTCAGAAAACAGTACATTGAAATACCATACACCTTTTCTTGCTGTTGTCAACAATATTTCATTTGTCTTGCAGTTCCCACTGGAAATTAATAAGAAAGATCCTGATTGCCATAGTCAGAGGTTAGCACACTGTGTGAGACAGTATATGAGAAAAACAACTTCCTTCTCCAAATAACGTCATGAATCTAGTTTATAGAAGATGAGCTGTGAAACTGTAATCTTGAGCTAAAGAAAACAAGGAGACATGTTGCTTGAATTTTCAAGGTAGAGGAGCAAAGAAACACTCTATCCTCTATAAGCCCACTTTTTCTCTTGTGTCAAATAAAACCATTCCGACTTCTGCAAACTCTATTGAGTTGTGATTCCTTCCTTGGCATTTAGTCAGGGAGTAAGAAAATTCACTGGTACTGTATATACAGATAACACTAACTTTTGGATGATTTTATGTTTACTGAAGACAAAGATCCAAGGCATTTGACTTAAAATTATGTCAGAATACCTTTGATCACTACCAAAGATGGTTTCTAAAGGGTGGGTTTAAGAACCACATTATCAGAGCCTCCAATAGATCCCATGCCATAGATATATGCTACTGCTATAATTTAGAGCACTAAATTTTAACTGAATGGCCTGGGTACTTGGGGAAAACTGTAGGAAAAAATGTATGAGAATATCCAGAATATTTTCTGTTAAACTGCTGACAAATTTTCAATGTAGAAAAAGAAGGAATATCTTTAGATTAAGAGCTTTATTTTTAAACTAGCAATGTATTAGAGCTAGTGGCTGGCTAGTACTAAAAGAATTTACGTTACTGATTAGTCAGCAATCTGTCCCAAAGTTCAGCTTTTGCACAAAGAGTATAGTAGGTAGTGTGTCTCAGTGGAAAAAGACAGACTCCTCTGGAGTGAAATCCAGGGCTTCTACTTGATTTCCTTTAAGAGGGACCTTTTCTTAGTCTTTACTGAGTACAAAAGCAGTCTAAGAATGTGTCCTCCTTTTCCTCTCTCCTTCATTTATAAGAGTCGGTGGCCTGATCAAGATATCTGCACAAAGAAGCCTCCTGCTTTATCCTACCATCGCCTTGTGTTCAGAGCACGACAAAGTAATGTCTGTGCACCTGCTTGTTTCCATTCTGCAATCATTTCTGTTCTGCAAATAATTTCCCCTTACAATTACTCAGAGTTTGGCCATGTGCTGGCTTAGTCCAATAGGAAACTGTGATAACTCCTTGAAATAGAGGATTAACTAGAGGCTTCAAGATATTTTCTAACATGCTGGAGACTTCCAAGTTAGTACCTCTCTCTCTTTTTTTTTTTTTTAATTTATTTATTTATTATTTTTATTTTGTCCACAACTGATACAATATACAAGCCTAATAAGGGCTATGCAAAACCTATTGTTGAGATAGCTATTTACACCGTGGTAGTCCTATTTCCAGAGATTTTTTACTTTTCTGAAGCATGAATATTTGAAAAGAATTTTAAACAGATATACCTGGATTTAGAAGTTCTACTTAAACCAGTTTCCTATTATCATTCCTATTATCATATTATTACCAGTTCTAATCATATTCCCTTACATAGCTTTCTTTACATTTGATACAGAAATACATTCCTCGTTGATATCAGATTTCCATCACTTGGGTTTATCAGAAGACAATAGATGAACTATCCCATTTTATGATTGTGATTGTGCAAGGTCAAAATACCACAGACACCTAAAGGGGCCCTACTTGTTATGAGAATTTAGAAGTCCAAGTTGACATTTTGGGGAAAGTCTGGCAATGGCTTAAATAAATTAAAAAAAAAAAAAAAGCTTTCTGCAAATGAAGAGTAATGACTATGGTTTCTGTATGTTTAATTGTATATTTTACTGGTGGAATAAGCAGTTTGAAATCTGAAAAAAAAAATAATAAAAAAATAAAAAAATAATCTCTATACCAATAAGTCCTAAATCAGCATTTCAACCCTACTAAAACTGTTGTTCATCTTTACTTATGAAATAACTTGTTAAAATCAAAGTTACTTCCCATATTTAACAGCCTTTTGGCAGATAGACATTTTTGGTGGAAAAAAAAAATATTTTTCTGAAACCCATGTAAGCAGTTCTCCATGTATTCCTACAAATTCTTTTTTAAGTCCCAGTACTCTCCCATATTGATCAGAAGTTTCTTATCACCGTGGTAGAACTGGTATATGATTGCATTTCATGCACAAAATAAAAGCCTTTTGAAAACTGCCTAAAGTGTAAAAGCCCTAGTTTTCTGATCTCCAGATGAAAGGCAGCCCCTCATTTCATAGGTAGTTAGTATTATTTCTACTGCTGGCATCCTGTCAACCACAGGAATTTGTGGCACACAAAGCAAATAAGTTATAAGCATATCTAAACACCACCTTCTGCCTCCCCTCATTGTTATGAGAATGCAGTGTATTATGCTTTGCTCTCCTTTGATGAGACAAATTTTGCTCTCATGCCAAAAAGTTTGTTCTGTACAGAAAATAGAAATAAAAGCACATTTTTAATAAAAGCAAGATTCTGCATGTTGGTGTTGGAAGTTGCAGTAAAACAAAAAGCTCTGGTATAACAAGTTAGTGCTAGATCTGTAAAGGAGGAGAAGAGTGTTTGAACTGCAGTGGGGGGTAAGGGGGTGGGGAGAGGAGCTGGAGCCATCCAGGTGCTGTGGTACAGAAATCAGTAAGACAAACTTCTGCTAGTCCAAACCAGGCCTGACACTTCAACTTTCACAGGGCTAAACTTCTGCTAGTCCAAACCAGGCCTGACACTTCAACTTTCACAGGGCTCTCAGCCCCTCCTGACAAGCTGTTATTTGTGCAATTTGCCCTGAAAGGTAACTTTCCTTCTCCTCTCCCTTAGAGAAAGTGTGTAAGGTAGATGATAAAAGCAAGACCCTAGTACTAATTTAGACCCCAGCCTGTGTGAAACTGACTCTGTATCCAACCAGATGATGTGTTTAACTTGAGGTGTCCCTCTGGCATGTGTTATGTGATCTTCTCTCAAGCCAACTTGAATACTTGGCTTAAGTCAAGTATCCCACATAGAAATACTGCTTTCTTACACTCCTACTGGGCAGAAAGAGAAATGGAAATATGACTGGAACCTTTTGCATGTTTACTTTCGAAGGGAGGGATGAAAAAGCTCCATCAAACCAAGAACTGTTTGTAAAATAACTTTAGGCAGCAACATCCACTTTCCAGGAACACTCGACGCATTACCAAGACCTTTCCTTTATTTCTGATTAAAAAAGATTTTGTTCAACATATATTAACTGATGATTAATAAGGTTAGCAAAAGATCAGATGTGAAGACGAAAAATAAGCAACACTTGAGTACATGAGCAAAGCTGTGTCAGCAACTGTAACTGTTGCTTTATAAGCTGTACAATTCTTACAGTTATAATGATACAAAATGATTACAGTTATAATGATACAAATAACTATCTCTAGAACAAGCTTGGCTATCTTTAGGGCCTAATTCCTCTCTAGAGATATAAGGCAGAAAACATTATACTCATATCTTCTGATTAGTACTTCTTTAGCTGGTGTACTGGAGTTACTTTTTCATAGCTTCACTTCCAGTTCCAGCCAATTTTAGAGTGGTACTTACTGCCAAATTATTTTCTGCGCTAAGCATCTACTAAACTCTGACAAAATGAATTCAACAACAAAATGAGTTTATGTGCTTCTGTGAGAAGATGAGATATTCTGCTACCCTACATTCCTCCATGTACCTTGCTAAAGACAGTAGAAGAGTTCCCTGTCAACACTAAAACTTGATTTCAATGACAACCATATCATAGCTCTGTCCTTCCCTAATGGAAAAATTAGGGGAATTTATTTTTATTTTTATTTTTTTTGCACAGAAAGTTATCTTCAGTCTGAAAGAAAGGCTTGGATACAGGGAAACCCAATAAACTATCATGTCCAGCCAATTAATTTTCCCTTCAAGGTGAAAAATAGCTGATAGCTGTCAGGTTAAGCAAGTTACTACTGCTAAAAGGTTTGATGTCTGCCTAAGCAGACAAAAGAGGAGATTTCAAACCGAAAAGCCCAGTCTTGTGAGACTGCCAGCTTCATTTCACTGACTTGGTTATTTCAAGTGAATTTTAAAAACTGCTTGAGAAACTTTTTTTCTAGTGTATCAACCTTCTGATATGTTTGTTAAATACATGTTTAAGAACAGATTTTCAAAGTAGAGCACACTGGAATTTTGAACGTTCATGCCAGTTATTATGTGTGCAGATGCCTAATATGCTTAAGTGCGTGGCACATGCCATTTTTTGCTCTGTGAAGAAATTTATCAGAACAGAATTATTATAATATATCAGAAGAGGATTTATTTAACAGAATTTATCTTCTGTTTTTAATTGACTCTTGTGTTTGCTCATGGAGTTCAGCTATTTAAACAGACAGATCAAACCACAGAATTGAATAGACCTGACCAAAGAACAACTTTACCTGTCCTACCAAAATTCTCAAGAATGAAGAATTTTTTTCACATTCTTTCTCAAAACAAACCCAATACTTTCCTAGTAGCAATAGTAGTAGTAGTAGTAGTAGTAGTAGTAGTAGTAGTAGTAGTAGCAGCTGCAGTAGTGGTAGTAACCCAAATATCCTAAGGACACTTAGCTGAAATACCACAGACAAACTCTTTATTCAGCTTGTTTCAGGAAAATAAATGTACCAATATCTCAAATAGGTATTGCAGAGGAGGGGAGAGGGAAAAAGCCTGTAATGTCTTTCTGATTTCTTCCAATCTGTACATATAATTGATCATTTATTATTAGAGGGAATGAAACTTGCTGTTGTTAGCAAGCCAAAGTTGCTCACCCATCCAATATTTACTTAGCCAATGTTCAAAAGCCCAACAACAGATGATAGCCCTCATTAGGGGTGATGCTGTTCCAGTATGTAAGACTGATGCTGTTCCAGTATGTAAAGCAGAATAGCTACAACAGGGGTCAGTGAAAGAGCCCACCCAGCACAGACACTTGAGAATGTTCGGTACAAGGGACTGAGAGCCAAATCATTGTTCCAAATCCACCCCTATTAAAATCTTGACTTCCATTTTTTATATCTCAGTGAACACCTTAACAGTTATATATTAGGCCTTCTCAGACACCTCTTTCTGAACAGAAACCCCATCCTCACCAAAACTACATATGTGTCTCCGCTGAAAAAGACATGATAATTTGTTGGAAGATTTCTGTGCATCTCTAGCTCAATTGACAGAAGTCCAGCTATGTATCATGTCTTCTTTACTGCTCCACTTCCCTGGTTTTAACAGTTCTTCTCTGATACCAAGGTCTTCCATTTCCTTTTGTCTTCCTACTGGTACCTAATTCTGTGGATTTCATCTGTCTTCCTCCCTTTCACTCTGTAAGAAGCTGAGAATCATAGTTTTTCCATTATTAACTAATTTTAAGAGAAATTCTAATGTTTTTTGTTTGTTTTGTTGTTGTTGTTTTGTTTTGTTTTTCCAAAACAAAGCAACTAAATTACAAATGAAATGCAAAAATAAACTTTCATTGTTTTGTTCACAGGTCTTGGCTAATCACTTGCAGATTCCAAGAGTGACAGGGGCCTTAGTGTCTGGTACCAAAACTTTCTTGAAAGTTCAAAACCTCTTAATGATACTGACCTGTTTCTAGGATCTTCCTCAAGGATTTTCAATAGCTTTGAACTTTTCTTCATGCTAAATCCTATCATGTGGTCCCGAGATTGTTTTTATAATGGGGTTATGGTATGAGAGGGATCAGATGACTTAGGGTCCATGTTCTCAACACACTCTTAATTCCTCATGGAAGACCTCCAAGAAAATTTTCAGCCATTTCCTTGACTGCAGATTTTACTTTGGAGAGTGTTGTATTTTTCATGGGATATTTATTGAAACTGTTGATTTTCAGTTTAGCCCGTTGTTGGATTTGGTTAAGTCTCAGTTCTTAATGATATAGACATACTTTTAACAAAAATATAATTTAAGAATCTAATGACATAAGAGTAGAGAAGAGAGCAGGGTTCATGTTACTGCTTTTGTTCACATTAAGTAGATGTGCCATTCCTCTGGTTCCTCAAGAAGACATATAAATCTTTCAGCTCTTTATTCCCTTAGACACTGCCCAAATTCAGGAGTACAAAGAATTGACTGGAAAAGAAGCCCTCCATGTCCTGCCCACTTCACTCAGTCTCCTGGGTGTTCCCAGGCTCCTTCTGTGGGTACGCAAGTGCACAGCTGGCAAAACCCATTGTGCTGCTGAACAGCAGCACTTACATTTTTCTCATATCTACTTAGCAGAAAGGCCTTTCAATGAAACAACATCCTCTTAAACCATCCAAAAAAATACACTGTGAGAAAAATCCAACTTTTTTTGATGTCAAAATGAAAAGAAAAAAATATGATTACCCCCTATCATCTTATTGTGACAACCATTTACAAAGCAACACCTCTGAGAATGTCAAAAACAATTATTTGTTTATGCATATGACAGGACATATTTTAATCCTTATACACACACACAAACACACACATATTACATATAAAGGTAATATAAAAATTAAAGATAACACAAATTGTGGTTTGCATATTTCAGAACAGGTTCTGAGCCTAAAAATGGGTTTTAGAGATTTTGAATGGGAGACATTTTCATTATGATACTACTTTACAAATATTTATTATTCTTGTGTGTGTGTGTTCCTGCTTTGAAAACTTCATAGGTGTCAAATTTTAAACTCCTGAAAACTATCATTTAAAAAACAAACAAATAAACAAAATACCCCGCCACACTCATAAATTTAAATTCCTGTTAGGCTTTAGAAAATGTAAGGATGGAACAATCTGTTTCATATATCTGATAGCTTATCATAAGTATTTGGACACACAGTACAGAATTAGTGCCTGGAATACTATACATTTGTCGTGGTTTAACCCGGCCGGCAGGTAAACACCACGCAGTCGTTCGCTCACCCTCCCCCCTCCCTCTCTGGGACGGGGGAGAGAAATGGAAAGTGAAGCCCGTGAGTTGAGATAAAGACAGTTTAATAAGACAGGAAAATAATAATAACAACAACAACAACAACAACAATAACAATAATAATAATAATAATAATAATAATAATAATAATACAATGATGATAATAGTACTACTACTAATAATATGTACAAACAAGTGATGCACAATGCAATTGCTCACCACCCGCTGACCAATGCCCAGCCTAACCTCGAGCAGTCTGTCCCCCTCCCCCCGGCTAGCCACCCCTATATATTGTTTAGCATGACGTCAGATGGTATGGAATACCACTTTGGCTAGTTTGGGTCACCTGTCCTGGGTCTGTCCCCTCCCAGCTCTTACTGCACCCCCAGCCTGCCTGTTGGCAGGACAGAGCAAAAGGCTGAGATATCCTTGGCTTGGTATAAGCACTGCTCTGCAACAATTAAAACATCGGGGTGTTATCAGCACTCTTCTCATCCTAAGCCAAAACACAGCATTCCACCAGCTACTAGGAAGAAAATTAATTCTGTTCTAACTGAAACCAGGACAACATTCTATAGAGCTTGGATTTAGACGTGATCTAGCCAGCATTCATATCCCAGAAAAAAAATCCCACATGCTTTAGCAGCATTTGGGTTATGTCCTTGCTCACTCTAAGAGAGCATAGAAGTTTTATTTAGTCTTTTGGAAGCTTTTATGTTGAATTCTGTTTTCTCAGTTAGGTTCGTGACTTTGATCTGATCACTTTTGAGCTCCCTTGGAAGGGGAAAATCTTAACCTAGATATTTTACATAGAATGCAGGCAAAGTTTTTGTTAGTAAAAGATGCCATATCATTCTATGTATTTTTTTCTGTGGTTAAGGAGTTGTACTGGATGTAATCTCACTTGATAAATATTCATTTATAAGGCAGACATATTCCATAGCATAACTTAGTTGGGGTAAAATGAGGTAGAAAAGGAAGAATTTGTCAGCTGTGTTTAAGGTAAACAGAATCTCTCTTTTTTTTTTTTTTTTTTTTAGTTATTATTTTTAAATAAAAGGTACTTGAAAGCTTAAGATATGATAATCTAGCAAGTAAGTGTTATGAGAGATTTAAAATTTCTAGAAGGTCAAAGAGGGTGGTTGTTGTTTTTGTTTTGGTTTGTTTTTTCTTGCCAAGAACATAGCAAGGACAAAGAGAGAGGAGAAACCCTTCACAATTCAAAGATAAGAATGGTTAATCTTATTTTGATATGTAAAATAATAAATATAGTTACCAGCTTTCCATGGACAATGTTAATTTTTCATAGACAAAAACAATATTCAGAATGTCACCAGGCTGTAAATAATCATGTACATCTAGGAGAGTTTCCTTTAAGTTTTGCAAAGCCATTGAAGTACCACTAGAGTAAAAAATAATAACAAGCACAGATTGTGTATTCACCTTGTATACAACCTTGTATATAACCTTGTATACATCTCAAAGTCACAGGGAGATCTTAAAGTCAAGAACTAAGAACAAAGGCTCTCATCCAACAATTTAAGTATTCATGGGTAAGTCTTTATCATCGTATAAAAATCCTTGTTGAACTCAAACCTTACTCTTTTGCAGAGCTGAGCTCAGGATTTTTCTTTCATTAATAGTATAATTCCTTTTACCTACTGTATTCAGGATAATATCTGCTGCTACCATGATATTAGAGTCACAGAAGGTGTGAAAAATGACTGAAAAGGATGAGACTTGGGACCTTAAAAATAAATTTTATGGCATATAATTTATTCTCCAAATCTTCTGGAATAATTAACACACTTACACACTTACATCACTTACACTCCATAATACATCCATGGTCCTCAAACTTGTTCAATAGTGTGTTTTGTCTGCTTGTTTTAACATAAAGCTGGGACTATGATCTGATCCGCTCATTATTATTGCACTTATTTCTGCCCCTAAAAGTTGTTCCTGAGATTTACATTTTACATACTTCTTTGTATGTAAAGAGAGACATTTTTTGTGGCATAAATTGAGGTGCTTGAGCGAGTCCAGAGAAGGGCGATGAAGCTGGTGAGGGGCCTGGAGAACAAGTTCTACGAGGAGCGGCTGAGGGAGCTGGGCTTGTTCAGCCTGGACAAAAAGAGGCTTAGGGGTGACCTTATTGCTCTCTACAGGTACCTTAAAGGAGGCTGTAGCGAGGTGGGGGTTGGTCTGTTCTCCCACGTGCCTGGTGACAGGATGAGAGGGAATGGGCTTAAGTTGCGCCAGGGGAGTTTTAGGTTGGGTATTAGGAAGAACTTCTTTACCGAAAGGATTGTTAGACATTGGAACAGGCTGCCCAGGGAAGTGGTGGAGTCACCATCCCTGGAGGTCTTTAAAAGACATTTAGATGTAGAGCTTAGTGATATGGTTTAGTGGGGACTGTTAGTGTTAGGTCAGAGGTTGAACTTGATGATCTTGAGGTCTCTTCCAACCTAGAAATTCTGTGATTCTTTGATTCTGTGAAATTTGGTAAGTGCCAATTTGACTGCTTTTAATTATTCCAGAATGAAAATATGGTATTAAGATATGTTTTAAATGCTTTGTGAGGTACTCAAATTACTTAGGAAATGCTTGATTTTTGGAATTGTAGGGGCTTAGCTGTCAGTAAGAATGAATGCCTTTCCAGCCACTGTGGATATTTAGATCTTAAATAATGAGCTGTTTGGGTATCTTATGACATATAGAACAATATATGCAGTCAAACATCACAGTTTGCTTTGTTCTATATTTTTTGGAGTTTACAAATGGAAAAATTGAATGCAATACTGTGACCATGTATTTAAAAACATAAAAATAAAATCACAATTTGTGTATCTACATATGTTGTAGATTGTTTCCCCTATACATATATATGGATGCAATTAAGTCATATAAATTAAGTTCTTACATGCATTGGATCCATGGCTTTAAAATTAAAATTTTGCTCTTAAATTCTCCATTGTATTAGTAGTGTTAGAGAGGGACTCTTAAATTCATTTTACATGAACTTTTAAACATTCACACATATGCGTGTTTTTTGCTATCATTCCTTTCCTGACAAGGTTTGTTTAAGTAAAGATGAAAAAAAGGAATCATAGAATCATTAAGGTTAGAAAAGATCTTCAAGATAACTGGCCAGTGTCACCCATTAAACCATGTCTCTAAGCACCAGGTCCTACCTTTCCTTAAACACCCTCAAGGGCGGTGACTCCACTACCTCCCTGCGCAATCCATTCCAATGCCTGACTACTTTTCTAAGAACTGTCTCCTAATTTCCAACCTAAACATCCCCTAGTACAACAAGAGGCCATTCCCTCTAGTCCCATTGCTAGCTATCTGCAAGAAGAGGCTGACTCCCAGCTTCGAATAACTTCTTTTCAGGTAGTTGTAGAGAACAATAAAGTTGCTTTGCTTTATTATATACCTGCTGAAAGTGACTTTATTTGCAGAACAGGTTAATTTACATAAATTCAAATGTGGATGGTCATTATCCTGAAATACAAATATGATGGATTAACACGAACTTCATACTTCATTGCAAAAACACTTCCTGGGACATCTGTTTAATCCACAGCCAAATGACAAACAGTCCTCTCAGGAAGACTGGTCCTTTTGCCCAGCAGATTCCATTAGCTACTCTCAGTTTTCACACTTTCTAAACTCCTCCTTGTTTGTTCTTTTGTTGACTCAAGTATATGTCCATTTGATAATGGCAATGTTACCTTCACAATAAGAAAATTGTCAGATGTGTAGTTTAAGGGGCATTCTCAAAGATAAAACCCACTAGAACAACTGAAAAATAGTTCCTTTAGCTCCAAAATGATCGGTTTAGCCTGTTGTCAATAAAATAGGATGAACCTTTAAAAACATGTAAATCTATAACTCTGTACAAAAAGTACATGAAAATCAGTAATTCAGCCATTTATTTTTCTGCTGACTTGCTGTAATGATAGCAAAATATGCAGAACTGTTCCCAAAGCTGGACAGTTTCACTCCTGCAAAGGTTATTGCAAACATTTTCCTTGGTTTCATTTTTTGTGGATTTACACCCTTCCCTCTGAAAGTTTTGTTTTTGTGAGGTTCAATTTGACAGGAATGTTGAACTGACCTTTATTTGACCCCAAGACCGCTAAAAGATTGCTTGTGACCAGGATTGACCTCAAAACCTAAGATCAAGGCATAACTACTGGGTTTCACTGTTTTTCCATTGAAAACACAAATGTTTAATGCTCTCAGCATAAAAATTTACATTGACTATAATCTTCTCTTGGAATATTTTCTCATAACTAAATTATAATCTCTAGAGACTTATATAAAACTGAAATGTAGGAAATACGTGTCTATTTAAAAAAGATCATTTTTTGCAGATAGTAGACTTGAACACGTAAAATCAAAGACATTATGATAATAATTCAGCAGAGCACTTAAGCAGTTTCTTAAAATCAAGCTTAATTACAGTCTGTAAACCTGAGATTTATATGTTTGTAACACTTTGTGTTTATGATTAAGCAAATGCTTAAGCTCTGTGCTAGAGAGGGGACTGAATGCCCTTGTAGTGCCAAAACTATGGCTAGTTTACAAGAACAAAAGCATATTTGTGCTGGAATGAGGTGTGGAGTCATTGATGCCTAATCCAAATGACATTTAGTATAAGAGCAGGCATACTAACTCATCTCAGCCAGTAACGTGCCTCTGACAATAAAAGAGACATACAGCTACCTAAGTGTAGTTAACAGAACATTTCGTTGGTGCCCCAGGATGTCCTGCTTAGACTCCAAAAGATGTTCCAAAAAGATATAGGTCTCCAATAAGATCCTGTGTCATATCTCTGTCAAGTAACATAAGGCCTCAAAAATGGCTCTAGATGCTTTTATTTAGACCTGAGTTTCTCTCTGTTTCTCACAGTGCTGTGTCTTGTGCTCAACTGCTAGCACCCATTTTACATTGCATGTCCTCTGGACACAAGTCTCTGATCAGTCTCTTTCAGGACAGAAGCATGGAGGAGTTCTATTTTGTTTTGTTTGTGTGTTTGTTTGTTTGTTTGTCTTTTGGTTGTTGGAAATTATTATTCTACATCTTTCTCGAAAGTGGTAAATTAAGCAGTCAACATTATTGCAGTGGAAGGTGAAAATATATTTATCTGGACTGACACGGTAAGCAAGACTTCTACTGCAGTCCTGTATATGAATCATTGCAATTTATTTGATTTCTAAAGCATCTGTTTTCAAGGAAAGAGTGGACTGGAAGGACCACTGGACCACTACGCTCTAGAAGTTCCTGTGTTTTTATGTCCCCTTGATGAACAGAGAAAATATAGATTGGCATTGTAATAGTAAGATTACCCACAAACAACAAACCTATCCAATCCATAAACAAAAGCAAACAAATAAACAAACAAAAAAATCATTTTCATTTAACTTTGTTCTTATCTGAAATATTGTTTTGTCAAGACTGATTAATGTATCTGTTTTGTAATAAAACAAAAAATAGTAATCTTGAGGTATGGATGTTTAGTCATAGGCTGAATGATTTTTTTAGACATACCAAAGTATTGCTGATAACCCATTATATACTTCAAGAAAGAAGAAAGAAAAAGAGAGAAAAGAGCACTGGCTATTCAGGTGCTTCTAAACCCAGTTTTCCTCCTTGTACAGTCAATGAACAAGAGGAAAGGGAGCGATCTAAGGTAACTTGTCATGAGAGTATGACACCTTCTTGACTGCAGACAAAACCAAGTCTAGTACTCTGGAATAACAAACACAAGACTGTTGGCAACACTCCTGATATTTATATCCTTACTGTAAGTCTTCCTGGCCTAGAGACCACTGACACTACATTTTGAGATCTGCCTGTACAGTCATTCTGTAACACCTCCCATCTCTTTGTCTCCTTCCATTTTCTCCTGTATTCAAACAGAAAGAAAAAGCATTCTAAACAAATGAGCTTTACTTATCCCAACAGTACATGGAGAGAGAGCATGCACTGTACTGAACCTCCAGACTTCACGCTGTAACTGGCAGAGCTTTCCAGAGCAGTCCATTCCAAAAGTCACTTGGACCACATTGGAGTTGTGGTTCTTCATCAACAGACCATTGACACTGTTGTGGTGCCAGGCTGCTAGCAGGCTTCTTAGGTGGCAACAGCCACTACTTCTGCTCACTGTTACACCGGCTGGTAAGAAATGGCTAAGCTCAACTATTTCATCTGTCTTTAAGAGAGTGAACTTTGTGTTGCCAAAATTAGTGTAAAACCCATCTATCCTTGACTAAGTCACTTCCCTCTCAGTTTGAACAGCCTGTTTTCTGCAGTTCATAACCTTCTTTATTCCAAATATCTGACCCTACTTTCCACAACAGAATGTAAATTACGCCTCTCTGCCAGAGAGCGTTAGGTGACTTGTAGAGCCAAGGACAAAAGAGTGAAGCTGGCCACAGTAAGTACGAAAACTTTGGGCACAATAAGGGGTCAGGGTAACTCAAAGAGCTTATCAAGAAAAGCCCTAGAAACAGCTTGAAGGATAGTAAACAAAACTGTAAATACATTTTTGTTGTTATTAACTGGCAAAAGTTGTTAGAAAAACAAATCAAAACAAATTGAAACAAAACAAACAACAACAACATATGCCATCTTTTCTCTCAGAAAATGAAACATTCATGAAAAATGTTCTTTCATTATAATTTTTAGAAAGTGCCACCTTATCTTAGACTGAAATCTGTGTTAAATGGAATTACTGGTCAAGACAGACAGGCTCAATCCTCAAGCAAACACTCAGAAGACCTGAAGGCCCATGGCATCAACTTCAAATATGGATTCAAAAAAGCCAGGGTAACTTTAAGTGAGAATGTAAATTAGTGCCCATTGCCTCTAAACTTACAGTCTACATGAAGCTTCAACGAAGTGAATTTGTTCTGTTTTCATAGCTCATGCTTCTTTAGCCTTTTCTTTCTGTAGCCAACAGCTTAACTCATCAAGAATGTGCTGATAGGCCAGACCAAGTAAGAAAACAATTACAAGCACACAGATTTTTCCCACCCAGTGATCAGGAGGAAATGTAATTACACACCAGAGAAGACAGAGTTGCTGTCGTGAAGATGGTGCTTGCTCCCACTGTGAACAAGGCAAAGCCCACAGACAATGTGATCTCAAGTCTGCTGCTTCACAAACCTCATCGAGGGTGCAAAGTGAAGTGTTAAATAACAAAAGTAGCCACAGGGACCTGGTAACATATTTACCCCACAGGAAATTAAAAGCAATAAATAAAGGCACAATCCACTTACTCACATTTTAACCCACAATTTTTAAGCTTCAGCCTTTTAGTCTTTTAGTAGAGATAAAATAAAAAGATTTCATTTTGACAGGTGTAGCCATTTTCTAAATGAGTCCTTACAGCTAATAAAATGCAAGAATATGCAAATAATCTTTTGTAATCCTGTTGTTCTGATGCCTTTTACTCTCAGAGAAATCTTACTTTAAAACTCACATCAGGAGTTACCTTATATGTGCACAGCCCTAATTAAATGACAGCTGACATTTGAGGAAATCCTGATGCTTATTCTCATAATTCCATGAGTATCTGTTGCTGGCAAAAGCATTCGTCTCACTTTTAGCCTTCTCTTATTGCTGTCCTGGGCAGACTTTCTCACCAGTCTACTTTACAGTCACAGTGATGGTATGAGAATAGTTTTGGCAATTTAAGCACTTAAAGCAATTTAGAAGGTGAAAGAACTATTGTGTTGGAATGTTTTCTGGCTGCACCGTTTTAGATCACAGATCATTCTTATGTCGTAATAGCATAGGATTAGAGGATAAAAAGCTTGCTTAATGCCATTTTCATATCTTTCTTTCAACAAGTTTTGCCTGTTGGTGCCACATCTCCAAAATTCAGACTATGGACTGGGAGCTGGCGATTTTCACTGACTTGTCACTATTTTGCTACAACCAATAACAGCAGCAAGGGTTCAGTACCACAGTTTTCAACTCTACTTCATGGGCAACCTTTCCCTCCAGAAGAAAAAAGTCATGGGCATAAAATATGATATTCTATTAGCCCACTTCACACCATATTTTCTAGCTCATTTAAACCATACCTTCCGCTTACATCTTAGATCCCTTCTGTCAAAACTATGGCTTTTCCATAGTTATGACTATTACTACAGAAATGTCAAGAAAATACCTAACAATGTTAGCTGAGAAAATGGTTAGTTTTTTATTAATTTTTATTTGAAGAAACTATAGAGAAATAAAAAAGAACTATTTAAGGATGATTTACAGTATAAAGTCTAGCAATGTATAAGACCAAATGAGAGTTTTCATTTTTAAATTGAACGTTTCTGAAATGAGAAGCAATTTTTTATTTTAATTCCTTAGTGATTAGTATGGAAATGACAATCTGTGTAAATGGGCTATCAGACAATCAAGAGGAGCAAGTTGTCCCACTGGGGTGTATAACAATATATTTCATTTGGATCTTGGGTGCAAGGAGCCCACTACTACACTTCTGACAATGATCAGTGCTAAATGCTGGAAGGAAGCTTACTAAAGCCCGAAGCATTTCAGGGTACTTTTCACAGTATATCCTCCCAGCTTCAGGAAATATGTGATGTAGAGACTTCAGGAGTTCACAATAGCATTTTTCTATAAGTAAACCTCAATGGGCTTGGAGTAACTACTAATTTTTATCACTTTTTGAACCTGTGCATCTTGGCATCCTTAGCAACCTGTAGTTATGTTCAGTGTAAAGACCTCTTTATTTCTCTTTTGATCTCTCCTAGTTCTTCCACTTTAAGAAACAATAACTAATGACTTCCTACTCACATTATCTCATTCATTATTCAAATTTTGTCTTCAAATCCATCTCCTCCTTTTACCAGACTGGAAAGTCCTAGTTTTTGTAGCCTACTTCTATGATAGCCATTCTTCACTATTATTCCAGTTATGACAGTGTTATTCCTGTTGATTTTTACTCTATTTTTTCTACTATAAATTTTAAGACAATGAAACCAACTTCATGTCCATGTGTTATTCAGAAAATGAACACACCAGACTTATGCTGTAACATAATGTAATTTTCTAATTAGTAATGTTCCATTTGTCTTTTAGGATCCATGTGGGCTTTGATTTCTTTTGATCAGGAAGTAACTCACAATTACTCATAGACAAAAAATTACCTTTGTTTGTTTGTTTGTTTGTTTGTTTTGTTTGTTTTGAGTGGTAATAGCTAACTGAGAACACATTAGAACATGCACTGTACAGGATGTACACAGCTTATGTTTAATTAATTTTATCTGCCTTTTCAGATAGCAGTTTACTTCATTCAGTTGGGGAAATCTGCTTATACCTAATTCTTTGTTTTTCATATTTAAATAACATCTTATTTCTGCTTATGTCTTAAGTTCATAAGAGGAGCTTTTTCTTAACCTGTGATAGCCTATTTCTCTAATAGTCTTTGATGAGGAATTGCCTATGAGTCTTCTTAAAAACAAAGTCTACTCTATTAATTGAATCTCATGGATATATGTTTGTTCTCTTCCTCAGAGAACACAAGCAGCTTTTGAAGCATGATGTCCCTTTACAAAAAGCATGTTGGTTCTTTCCTGTTGTGCTAGTTTAGCTACATGCCTACTGAGTCTACAGTTATGACAGATTTTTTCAATTTTGGAAGTATGGAAATTAGGGCTACTAGGCTATAATGTACAAGTCCCCTCGTACATTAAAAAAAATAATAAAATAGACCATTTAATAGCTTAGCATTTAATTTCCTTTAAAGATCTCAGATGACTGTTATCTTGGCCTTGTGACCCATTACTTTTCATTTAATGAACAGTACTCTAAGCTTTTTCTGCTGTTGCTTCTGCTTGAGATAACTCCTCTGACTCATCCCCCACAAATAACTGTTCCAGGATGGGAGCTTCTTTGTGCTCCTTCACACTCAGTAGGGAAGAAAAAAAATCATTTATCTCTGCTCTTAAACTCTTGCCTTTTCTGAGAGAACTTTTTATATCTTGACTGCTTATTAACCCTGTAGACACTACTAGACACCCCTAGTTTCTGGTATATTTGCTTCCTAATTAATCTCTTCCAATTAATAATTTTATGCCTTTAGCAAGTTGATTTTGAGAACGTTGGCCTATGTTATTATTGGCTTACATTTGATTTGTTAAAGTTTATATTTTGTATTTTATGCTGTTTTAATATAATTGAATTTAAAAACAAACAAACAAACAAACAAAAAACTTTCAAAGCCACTTTTTCTCTGCTGTTTATTTTTTTTCTTTATTTGTTATTAAGTCTTTTTTAATATACATTACACATTCAGCTTGATCTCCTGACAAAACATCTTTGAAAGATACTTTACTGCTTCTCTGAACACTAGACCTTCTTCCCTGTTTGCTTTTTTTTTTTTTTTTTTTTTTTTTTAACCTGTGTTTCCTTATCCCTATGCTGTTTCCATTTTTTAAATTAAAAACTACTCTACTGGATTTCTGTGGGTAATAAAGTTGAAAGAATTTTTCTTTCACAGAGAAGCTACTAGCAAAACATCTCATTCAATTGTATTCATGTATCTTTATCATTTTTAATTATCATCACATAAGCTATTTTTAAGAGTGATATCTGATGAGCCTCTTACAGAAAACATGGCATTTGGCTGAAAAATTCATCTAGATACCACTTGCAAAACATCTGCCATCAAGACACTGTTTCTGTACATAAATTATTACTTTTTGTGCAAACACCTACTCCAAGTACATTAAAGGAGGCTGTAGAGAGGTGGGGGTTGGTCTATTCTCCCACGTGCCTGGAGACAGGACGAGGGGGAATGGGCTAAAGTTGCACCATGGGTGCTTTAGGTTGGATATTAGGAAGAACTTCTTTACTGAGAGCGTTGTGAGGCATTGGAATGGGCTGCCCAGGGAAGTGGTGGAGTCACCATCCCTGGAGGTTTTTAAAAGATGTTTAGATGTTGAACTTAGCGATATGGTTTAGTGGAGAACTTGTTAGTGTTAGGTCAGAGGTTGGACTCGATGATCTTGAGGTCTCTTCCAACCTAGAAAATTCATAGGGTAGCCTTGTAATGAATATATTGCAATAATCTGATCTTGATGTGATGATGTTCCAAAGACCAGTAGCAAGCTCTGTACTGAAAGTGAAAAGTCAGCGTGTCAGTCAACAGCATTAATAATACCTGGTTGAGCTGCTAGTGTGAATTTTCATCAAACAGCAAGCACCTTGGTAGTCCTCCAAGTTGTGAACAATTTTAGCTATGAATGTGTTTGCTTAGTCAGCTGAGGGACTGAGGCTACTTCCTCTATCTCTACCATCAATTTCTCTCTACTTCTCTTCCTGCTTTTGTATTGTCTGAGCTGAATCTCCACCAGGTTGTCATCACATGCCCCTGAGTCAGAGAAATGCTGTTGTGCAAGGCTTGCAGTTTTGGGTTGAGAGGTATCAACATCTCTCTTCTGTCAGCCTTTGAGTACACATATGTTTCAGGTGTGACCAGATTACTTTTAGGATTAAATTGGGTAATAAATTCAAGAAAACAATGGGAGAAACTAACTCAAATCTACTGCTCATAAGTTTTTCTGCCTGTTGCTTTCTTGCCCACTACTTACATAGATCAGTTTTGTGAGACTTTCAAGGTCTAGCGTCTGTGTCAAAGTCAATAAAACAAACTCTAAAAGAGGAAAGCTGTTGAGGAGCATAGCAGATAAGCTCACTTTGACAACTTGTGTGTTTTGGAAATACTTTTATGGGCAAAATCGGTTATGGATCTTTATTGGAGTAGAAATTTTAAACAAGAATAATTAACACAATCATAGAATAGGATAGAAACAGGATAGTGTAAATTTTGACTATATGAGTACCTAGTTTATTTCTTAGGAAATATTTGTGTCACTTCCTTGTCCCCTTATACAACTTTCCCATGAAATCATCAGCCCAAGCCATATATACCTTTTGTATCTTCATTTTGAGTATCATAAAATCCTCTTTGTTCCCTGGATACAAGTGTATTTCTCTAGAAAGCTAAATCACCCGACCAGTGTCTCATTCAGAACTGTCCTCTGACACATTTATTGAAGTCATTCTAGTGACCCCTACCCATGCCACTTTTTTAGGCCAGTATCTCTTAGGTTCTTCTCTCATGTACCTGAAACCATGTGATCCATTGGCTTCTGGGTTTCCATTCTCCCCTGATTTTCTCTCTGACACAGAAGATGCATCTTCTGTGTCTCATTAAGAGGTGTCTTATCTTTCCTGTTATTCTTGCTGATAGTGGTCCTAAATTTGTAATCCTTGGTACTTTCTGTACCTTCTTCCTAAATTAGTTTCTAGTGACACAAGTCAGAATTATAAAGTGTGCAAGTAAAGGTCTACAGACTCACAGAAAGAAGAGAATAATTCAAGATAAAGTGTCAAGAATCCCTTCTAAAACTTATCCTGGCTGTCCAAAACAGTACAAGCGCTATGCATCTACAAGAACTTTCTGAGCTTCTGCAGTGTCACTGGAAAAATACTGAGAATATGTAGCTTGCTGGGTGCTTTCCTTGTGCCTTCAGGTTTTCTCCTGTTCCTTGCATATAGACTATGCTGGTTAACAAAAAGCACTTCCAGTTCAGCTTGTCCATGGAGGACCCTTTTCATGTGTTTCCAATAAAACACATAACAGATTACACTGTTCCCAAAAAGGATAAAAGGTTTTAAAAAGTACATTATAATCATATTTATAGAAACAACTAAAGTCACTCACATTATACAATTGTTTGTCCTAAAATGAGGTAAAATAATGTAGGGAAAGAAATATTTGTTCCTCTGAATCCTTTATAACCCCTGTGGGACACAGAAATTTATTTGCAAATGGAAAACACACGCATTGTCAAGGATATAATGCCAGACAAGTTTGCTTACAAAGACTTTGGAGCATTTCAAATGGTCATGTTTATAGCAAACATAGTGCTCATCCAGTAGGGAATCTATCCAGGAATGCAACTGTCATTTACTTTTAAAGCCCATGAGATCTGACAAACAACAACTCCAAAGCTTCAGGCTTTTTTAAAGGCCTGATAAAAAATGCTGTCTTTGAAAATGGTGATGCACATGCAGCTGGAAGCCCACAGGGAAGTTATGTCAGCTTACCAGGGAAGGTCTGCAAGTTAGAGTGAAACAAGGACCACTCCCCAAGGAGCACTTTGTATGTGCCTATGCTGCTTTCCACATCTGGCAGAGTTAAATATTATGGAATTGGCAAGACTCTGTCTTGTAGCCACTTAAATTCCCACCAAAGGTGCAGCCACTGCCCTCACGCTGGCACTGGTGTTTTCTTTGGGCCCAGGAACTGAAGTGGGGGCATCCCCACCCAGGAGCAGGGCAGCCAGGGGCACCATGGCAGCCCCAGCACCTCCCTGAGACTGGGACAGGCTGATGTCATGCCAGGACTTGGGCCCACAGGTAGGCCTAGCTCGGGGGGGGGGGGGGGCATGGCCAGGCAGGGCAGGCAATTCTGATGGGAGCTGGACCCAGCCCTGCTGCAACCTTGATGTGGGGTCCTGGGAAGGTGGGAAGGGGCCCCAGGCTTGGAGGTGACTTGGGAGCCCTAACACTGAGGCTTCTTTCACCTTTTTTTACAACTGAACTATTTTATACACAACTCGATAATATAGCAGTGAACTTTTTTAGTATAGGTAAGTGATTACTTAAAAAAATCGGAAGGTGCCCCACAATAACAAAAATGCAGCTGTCCTCAGACTACAGCACCCCTTCTCCCCCATGGCAGCAGCAGTTTGACATTCTGCCACCCCGCCTCCTCCTAAACCCACCATGGGGACATGGAGAGATACGAGTTACAGAAGTAATAATACAGTAATAATACTTTTTGTTTGTTTGTTTGTTTTTTCCCCTGAAAATTACCAGACAAAGCTCAAGTATAATCAGACTACACTGTACAGGCAGTCTCAAAAAACACAAAACTGTCTGTAGGAGGTGAATGCTCCTTTTTTTTTTTTCCCCTCTACCTAGAATATTTGAAATTTGAACCTGAGGACACTCTGTACCTGTTTTCATAGCCCTGAGTGCCTTGCAGGGAAGCATTTCATAAGCGTGCACTCAATTCTTTTGAACTCCAAACATCTGTCTTAAGCATCTGCTTTTAATCAAAGTGAAACCAATGGCCTCCTTCAGTGGACAATGTGGTACAGATAAAAAAAGGCCAATGGTGACTGCAAAGCCCTCAGCTTTCTTACTCTCACTTCAGATCCTTTGCCAAAGAACCTTGCTTGTCATTTCAGTTTTCAGCAATAACCCAAATTTATTGGTCAAAATTTTGGGGATTCTTACTGCAAAGGTCATATATATAGACATATTTTGGGGGATTAATTTTCTTGCTCTTTTTCTATTAGCCATATGCACAAGCTGCTTCAAAATAAAAGATTAAATTGTTCATGCAATGTTAAAATATAGTTTATCATCTTTGAAGGGTTTGGGACAAATGTTTAATGCGGTATGTTCTGAGGGGAGTTAACCACATAATTCCTCTTAACAAAGAAAAATGATTAAGCAGTTCAAAGTACAGTGTTTAAAAAATACTCTGAATGTCCCAAATATATATATACACTGTGCTTCCAAAGGCCACATTACCTGGAAATATAAATCATTTTCTAGACATACCTGACAGCTTTTAAAATGTTAATTTCTGCTTCAAGAAGCACTTTTTGAAATAAAACTAGGTTTCTTCCAACTTTACATCACACAATAAGGTATATGAAAACATTGGATTTAAGTCAATGAAAAAGAGAACACAATCAGAACAACTGCAGAGCCATTTCTATAACATTGTCCATTGAAGAAGATATACTTCAGTTTTTATCCCATAACAAAGAAATCATAGGCAGTCTCAATGCAGAAAGATATTACTCTTGACCTCCACATATGAAATGCCAGACGCTCTCCATAGTTCTCTATCTCGACATGTGTTCTGATTGACAGATGTATTTACAGTTTCTTAGAAAAAGAAATTATTGTGAAGACTTAGTATATCAGAGAAGATATGAATTTTCTCAAATGCTTTTTCATGGGTCAGACATTTTAACATTCCTAAAAATGCTGGCATACCTAAAATAATATTTCCTGTATAATAGTCCTGTGCAATAAACTACTCAGGCAGACTTTGTTACTTAGATCTCTTTAGTAATCAGATGAAGGTGAGCATTCTCATTGTCAGAATGGCCAGGAGGAGACTGGACAACCAGTCTCTTTCTTCCTGTGACAGTAAACCAAACCACTCTAAGGCATGAATCTGATTACTGTCCCAGTCAGCAGATTGTTGTTGCCAGCGCGGACCACAGAATACTCTGGCCAGCTAGCACTTTCCCAAGCAACACCTGGACACAATCCAGGGTTTAGCATAGTCCAGTGACCATTCCCAATAGACAGTGTAAATGGGACTGTTTTATAGGGTATGAAAACTGAAATTACATACATGAGCGATGCCAGCTGACCTCAGTGACAGGTCCTTCAGGTCCTTAAACTTTTTTTTTTTTTTTTTTTTTTTGCTACTAGAAATATAGATCTAGAGCATTCTCCAGGTTCTGCTGTTGATCTGCTGTCTAACCCCTCTCAGCCTCAGTTTATCTTTCTCTTCATAATGGTTAGTTAGTGACAAATGCTTCCTGTTGTCAGACACAAAAAAATGCTGAGAGTTGTAGGCAGAATTAGATCCACTCTATTTTCTATAACAGTCTGTCAAACTAATAAGTTATGTCAGCAATATGACCCTGAAGAATGTTGTAAAAATATTATCTTTATAGTATAGGAAACCTGGATAATGATCAAATTATATTAAAGTCAGACTGGTTAATTCTCTGGGACTTGTGTACATAAGAGAGCCCAGTTTTTAAAAATGTTAGTAATTACAGTCAGATACCCCTAATTCATAGCAGACAAATTTTTTAAAGTAAAGCAAGACATGATTGGTAGATATTAGTTTTTCTCACTTGCTGGCTGAAGCTGAAGACATTGTCTGCCTAGCAAAAACGCTGGTATTTCTGACACTCTTCAAACTCAATTTTCAATAGATTGTCAAGTGTTCTTGTATGACTGTGCACTGAAATAGGCTTTATAACCCCTTTCATACCACAAAGAGGGACACGTGGGACCACAAATCATTGTAAATCAACATGTATGACAACTTCCAAACCTCTGGGATTTTTAGGGACAACACTAGTTAGTCCAGGCAAAAACTAATCCAAGGAGTATTTAATAATAGCTTAATAATATAGGCAATTGACTTCCATCTCCAGTACCAGTGTCCTGGCACTTCCTAATTTACTGTTAGATATAGACCTATTGTGTGGAATGGATCATAAAAATGTTACATTTGTTTCTGAACATCATAAGCCATACCGATGTGCCACAAGGTAATTCCCTGCTCTTTTAATTGTAGAGTTTCTGTAACTGTAACTGACGTCATAGACAGACACTACTAATTTTCTGCATCATCAGTTATTTCAAAAATTTTATCATATTTGGTGTCTCCACAATAAGGAAATCCTGTGTGTTAGTAAAAATTTATGATATTTTCTTTTTACTCTGAATACAAATATACTTTCTTCAGCTTAGTTTGTAATTTCTAAATTTCATTTACCTTGCTTGTAGCTGGTAAATGGAAAAAAGAAAAAAAAAATAAATGTATTCTGTTATATAGAAATGTTTCCATCATCTGTTATCTATCAATGGAAGTGTACATTTTTTTCTGTTTCTTAGAAAGCCGGGAAGGTTATTGCTATTTTATGTACTGAGGTCTGTTCACAGGACTTGGTTCTCATAAAATTAAAGGGTGAACTGGTGTCCAATGCTGGTATAAATCAGGAGAAAAGCTCTAATTAACATCAAAAAACTTTGGACTGTCTAGTCTAACATTGACCTCACTGTTCTTTTGTACTGTTGTTCCCAAATGAACCAAGAATACACACACAGGCACTGCTTGATCCCATGGTGTTACTGATGCCTTGCTAGAATCTGGTAGATGATGCTTTCACTCAGTCTGGTTACACTGAATCGTATTCCTGATGTAATCACAGCTTATCCCTGTATGTCCAGGGATATATGAGTATACCAGTACTGATATCTACTATATCAGTAGAATCCATTCTAGACTCACAAACTGGATAGTGTTATAGAAGCTATATGTTTCTCCCACTACTCCAGCATTATTTTTACATTCTTGCCCATTTGTTGTTGTTGTTTGTTAGTAAAGCTAAAAGCAGGTTTGCAACCCTGGACTTTCAGAGATAATTTGCCTCCTACTGAGGAAAGTTTCTAAAAACTCCAAGCAAACTACTTTAAAAGAAACAAAAAAAAGATATTAATTCTCTTGAATTTATAAAACCTGAACATGATTTCCTCATTTTCTCCCTGCTGCACAAAATAGAATCTTAGTGCCTCAAATAAACCAACTTTGTTATCCAGAGGTGGTATATGACTAATATTTTACGCAGAAGACAAGCCAGACAATTTCCCATTAAAGGAATTCACATGAATGCAGATGTATCCTTCTTTTCCAGCTATAATTTTTATTAGCTTTTGAAGAAAATCCAAGTACAAAAGTACTAAACAATAACGATAATAGCATAGCAGGGTAAATGCTTTCTTGGCAAACACCTTGCAAGTACATCCTTGTTGTTTATATCTTCAGCATCTTGTGTTGCATCACATTGGCATCCTATCACAATCAACCAGTTTGCAACATGGTTCACTGTCAGGTGTTCGATAGCAACAAACTCTGAAGTGTGTGATAGACCCATTGCTGTGGACTGCCCACCTCCAACTTCAGAGGGCATAAACTGATCCCAAGGAAGTGCTCAATATGTTATCATCTTTCAAACTGCTCTATAACCTCTTGATTGTTGACCGTTTTGGGGGACTAATGGACTCGATTTTGGGAGCTGGAAATATTTTCCACTTTCACAGATAGAAGTTGGGTTTTGATTCTTCTTCTCTCTGATTTTTCCAGTTGTTTATGCTGAACCTAGATGACCTTTTTCTTTCTCTCCATTTAAAATTAGGAGTGGATAAACATAGCAAACAAAGTTGGAAGGCACAAGGTCAGCGGAGTCTTTCTCTTTAGATGACATTTTTCACTTCATTTGGATTAAAACTGTGCAATGTGCACTTTTCTTTTTTGATGAGCTGTCAGTGATCAGGCTAACCAGATGTACTCATGGTGTTTTGTGCGTTTGAAAGAAAGAAAACAGAGCTGTTTCACTGTATTCATTCAGAGACATGAAATCTTGACAGAGGACTTGCAAGTGATGTCATCATGTTGAAGATCCCTGTCATGGGCAAGCACTTTTAGTATTTCCTCCTGACACCAGAAAGAAACCTTTTTTTCATTGTAATAAAATCTACCTGAAAACCTGGGAGGACTTTCCAAGGGCATTTTCAGCAAATTAGTTACTCACATTGATAAAGCTTGGAGAAAGAATTACAGACCAGAACAGAAATTATCTAAAAATTTTTGAGCTGAAACTGGAAATCCAAGGCTCTTAGCTTTGGAGCTCTATTCAATGTCTTACTTTCATTCCTACCTATCCTAAAACATACTTCCTTGCATGAAGCAAAAAAAAAAAAAAATCAATAAAACATATTACATAAAACAGTTGAATAGGAGTTGTACTTCCCTAATGTTTTCCCAGAGAATAGATAAAGGGTTCTGTTTGTTTGCTTTTTTTTTTTTTTTTTAACGTTGAACACAAGCTGTTGCAGGGACAAGGCAAAAAGGATAGGTTACAGATACCACACACATTAAGCCTTATTTTATGCAGGTTGGAGAATATAAGTCAATTAAATCAAACGAGTAATTAACCTTTTTTCCTTCTTTTAATATATTCATCTTCAAATTCAATTTCTATGGTTGTCTTCCTATGAGTGACATTTATCCTTGGGCAGAGGACAACAACAGTTTTAATACAACATTCATCTCCTATTGTAATGTTTTAGAATGCAACCATCATCGGTTTTGTCTTGAATGAACTAGACTGGATGCAAACCCCAGAGGGATACTGAAGTTGCAGGATTACCTTCCTGATGGATGATCAGTAACACAAGGAAGGCAACAAGAACATTTATGGTCCATTTTGTTCTTCTAAATCCATATCAGTAAGTCATAAATAAATCTTGAAAATTTTCAGCCATTCACAGTTAAAGTGAACAAATTATTCATCCAAATCACAAAATATTTCTCTTGATTACTCACTATGTAAGGTTTTTAAATTTTCTTTTATTTTATAATGGAGGAAGAAAGAAAAAAAAATCAAGATAGTGAGAAGGACACTCTTTTTCTTAGAACACATAAATGTGTAAACAGGCTTCATATGTTCACACCATAAAAATAAAGTTGAAATCAAAAACTGTCCACTTATAATTAAAATCTCATTACTTCTAAGAAATGAAAATACAGAATTAATTCCTCTTCTAGTAGTATTGTTCTTATCATCAGATATGCAGAAAAAAATATGTTGTTCTTAAATAGCTGTTAAAACAATGAAGATCCCATTGGCATTATTTATAAAATCGAAAAGCACTGCTCTTTTCTAAACCATGAACCCCATGGATTTGGGGGGAAACAAGTCCACCTTTTTAAGCTGCAGTGATTCAGAATTATGGCAATTGCAGTATTCTTTACTGGTTTCTGAGTCAACACTTGTGGGAATATATTGTTTCAAAGTAGTTCATGGGATATAATTTTCAAAGGGATGTATGAAAACCATACACTTCCTATTAACGTTAATGGGGAATTGTGTGGCTAAATACAGCTTTGAACATTCTGGTTAGAGGTTTATATCTTACTGAGCTGCACATGGTTCCCCTGCTCTAAGCAGATGTTGTTTTTATATATTGCAGAAGAGTCCTGCTGTGGATCAGCAGACACCATGTTGAATGTTTCCTTCTACTATATACTTCACAGGTATCTCCAATAGGAGAAAGAGGCTTTTTGTCTATTTGCTACTATATTTCATAGGCTTAGCTTATTAATTGTACAATATAGCTATCAATTAAAATACAAGAAACTTCCTCATACAAAATCAAAACAGTTTACTCAAAGCAACTCTATCATGCTCTGCCAACAAGCCTAAGTAGCTTAAGTAGCTATTGTGTGGCACTCATATCAGACCTGCAAACCACTATGGAAGGTGCTCAGTTAGCTTTACTCAGTAATTGCATCCTCAGTGAAAAATTTTGCTGTTTGTTTTTGCCCCAGGTGATAATGCATGATACAACATTACATAATTATAGCATGCGTCACTTGAAACTGTGTGTGGACTAATGGGATGTCATGCAATACAGGGTGGAAAGAAACTAATAACAACGTGATGAGATAGTATAAAAAATTATTGTTTGAATAAGTGTATACAAGGAATTAACATTCACATTAGCCAGCTAGCAGTGAGCTGGAAGCTGCTGCGGTTAAACTCTAAGCTACCTCAGCTATATCACATAACATGCTATACGAGATTTGATAGCATTAATAATCTATACTTGCCTACTTAAACATTTTTTTGTATATATTTAAACAAATAATCTTTTCTTTTTTTTTTTTTTTTTAATATATTTTTTTTTTCTCTTTGACAAACACTAAAATGTAAGGTGTGCACTGTGGATAGGCAATCCATGCCCTAGGCGACCTATTAGATGATTAGGATAATTAGGTGACCTCTTAGGTGATTAGGATAACAGTGAGCACTAGAAAGGTTCCATGGGACTTTTCAGCAACAAAAAAAATCAACAGATCGCTTTCTCTTCATATCTCTGCAGGTGTTCAAAGAGTTCAACTTATTTTATTCCAGATATTAGTCTTGCCAACTAATTGTTTTTATAACAATAGCTTATGCAGAGCGTGGGAAACCAGGCTTTTACGTTTTCACTGCCTATGTCCTGATTCAGGACTCAGTACAGAGATCCAAGATATGTAATAGCATTCTGGAATCATAATGACTAAATTACAAGCTCAGTAATACATGGTAATGCATAACATAAAGCTTAATTTATTGCCTTATATTTTTCTTTCTCTTTTGCAGGGGGAAAACCATGAACATTTAAAGAATACAGTTTTCTCTTCCAACTGTCTTTTGCTTACTGGTCTGTATAGAAAAGGTTTATTGTCATTTTAAAGTGCATATGAACTCTTCAAAAAGAAAAGCCCTAAGCACTTTACCTCCAGCTCCAGAAGCAGTTCAGCTCTCCTAATTTGCTGAAATGACAGAACTAATGGACACAATAGCTTCAGTAGGCTGGTCTTTCCATTGGAAACCAATGAAAGTCTTTGCATTTTCATCAATGACCTTTGGATCATTCACAAAAAAAAAAAAAAAAGGTGTTTTTACAAATCATTCCAAGCTAAATAATGACTTTAGACCAGAACATCACTGAGATCAGGATGATTTAAATTTTCACTTTAAATTGGAATATTATCTTAAATTTAATTACTTATTTTTTCATTAAAATGTTACTTTAATTAGTGAGATGTGTATTGATTACTTTTGTTAAAACAAAATTTCCACCCAATGAATAGTTTTATGATCTTATGCATTGTATCAAATTCAAAAAGTGTCAATGCTTAAGAATCTTTTGTTCTATTTAAATTGTAAACTTTTATTTAAAAAATAAATGAAAAGTGTTACAGCTGAAATATATATATATTATTCAGAATATTCTCATTTTTTTTAATGTCAGAAAATGTTATTGAAAAGTCTATTTAGCTAAACACAGATTTGATCCCATAATTCACTCAGAATTTTTCCTGAGAATTATCTTGAACAGGTATGAGTGTCTTTTGTTTTCAATTTGCTATTATGGAACTTCTCTAGAGATCAGGTCACTGGAAAGATCACTGTGAAATGGAACTGTCTTTTTTTTTTTTTTTTTTTTTTTTAAATTGTGGAAAATATAGCACTACAAAATGAAATGTTTCATTTGTTAGATTATATTTTATTCCACATTTTTAATTCTTAGATCTCACCTAATTTACAAGAAAAACAACAACCAATGAAAAGTTTGTCTTTTATTTGCAAAAATGTAAAGGCTGAAATGCTTTATCAGGCTTAAACTGATATTTCTACTCATAGCTCAAATAGGTTCTAATATGCAAAGAAAAAGCAGAAAATGTTTATTTTATTTTTTTTTTCAACATTCCTTCAGCCATGGTTTGTTGTAGGTATCACTAGGCAAAAATAAGTAAGTTGGTAGAAAGATTTTCCTAACCATTAACATATTTGCATTCATGACACCCTTTTAAAATGACACTTAGTTAACATATTCAAAGTTAGTTGATGATATAGATCAACTTAATGGGGTTTTATTTCCTGAAGTCTGCAAAAGGCTCAGAATTCAGGCAGGCAATAAGAATAAGAATAAGAATAAGAATAAGAATAAGAATAAGAATAAGAATAAGAATAAGAATAAGAATAAGAATAAGAATAAGAATAAGAATAAGAACAAGAACAAGAACAAGAATAAGAACAAGAACAAGAACAAGAATAAGAATAAGAACAAAATACTTGAATATAGCTTTATTTACTCATTTGTTCTGTTCATGTTATTCTGATAAATCTCTTTTATCAGAAGGAGGTGCATATTTTTGAAACTCATTCCTAATGAAATCAACCTCACACCTCTTCATTCACAGAAGCCAACTTCCCAAATTCCTTTTCAATTTTGGCACCTGTGGATGAACAGGTTGCTTTATGGCAGAGTGTATTTTTACAAATACAGAAAAAATTGACAAGAAGATGCTGAATATGAAGTAGCAACCAGTCTACAGGCTGAGATTTAGCTGATTTAGGTCATAAAACCAAAACACCAAATACCAAAAACAGCGTCACTGATGCACACAGATCTTTGATCCCCTGTTTTTCAGAAGAAAAAGGCATAGTAGGTGAAAATTCCCAATTAATTCTATTCCTTACACTCATGTTTTATACCATTTTACGTCTATGACAGAACTTTCCAAATTATTTCCCACAGTTGTTCTATTGTTCCTTAATCATCCAAATATCTTTCTCTTATTGTTTGTTAATGGGACATTTCCTCCAAACATATTAGAAAGAGCAGACAAAATTATGCATCCTGCACAGAATATTCATCTGATTTGTTAATCTGACCGTGGATAAAGTTCAGCATAAACAAGGGTTTTAAAATTGAAATAGCTAAGATGCGATTGGGAAAAAAAAAAATAATAAAAAATTGGCCATCGATTGAAAGGAAAAAAAAAAAAGGAAGTGCCACAAGTGTGTCTATTCATCTTACAACAGACATACAACCCACAATTGGAGCAATAAACAATATTTTCTTTCTAATCATTAGAAACAGTTCAGACAGTTCAATGTCTGAATGTTTTTTTCTCTGACTGGACAACAAAAATTTAGATTATTCAATGTGGGAAGGGAACTTTTTTCCTCAATTCACCCTGACAACTCAATGATGCAAAAAAACATATTTCGTACATGGGAGCAAACAATTTGCAGTTAAATTATGGAAACAGATGAAGTGTACACTGCTCCCAGTTCCTCTCAGTATTTATTGCTCTTTGTGGATGAAAGCTGAACAAAATTGTTTGGAATTACATTAAAACTGTGTCTTAATAAGACAATATGCAATAGTCGTTTATATGACTTCCAAGTGATTTCAAATCAGCATTACATTTCTAACATTACTGTAATACACAAACAGGGGTAACTTCTAAAATAGGAAGAAATGAATTGATTTATTTAAGACTCAAACTGCAACTGATCAGTACACCATGCAGGACACTCTGTAGTCCTCCTCTAGAAAAAAAAAAAAATATATATATATATAGAGAGAGAGTGATTCTATAAATATCATATCCATAAAAATCTTTTCAGTGATTTCATTAAACCATCTTAGGGTTTTACCTGGAAATATTGTAGCACAGTGGCTTAAAAAACCACTTAGGGCAGAAGACATTTCACTACTGGTTTTATAAAAAGTTTCAATAAAAATATTGTGGCTTTCTGTTTAAACATCTCGTGCAGAGCAGAGAAACCAAAGATAACAATGTTGAGTTCATGGTGAGAAGCAGGAAGTGAAAAATCAACGCTAAATAGAACTGGGAGCAAACTCATTTTATTGTCCAGACAGACACAAAATTTAAACAAATAGTTTAAATAGTGAAGAGCACATTGCATCCAACATTTTTCTGTACTAATTAACACAAGGATCTTTTAATGAAGCTTTTTTGTTTGTTTGTTTGTTTGTTTGTTTGTTTTTTCCCTAATGTTTGCTTTTAGAACTATTAACATCTCAGGCTTAAGAAATCCCTTCTGCAAATGTCAGTTTCAAATTGTGGAAGGTGCTGGAGCTGAGATTTTAGCTCCTCATTTTAGATTTTTTTATTATTATTATTATTATTTTAGAGAGATTTTAGCTCCTTGTCCTTAGAACAATAATTTTGTTGTTTAGGCAGACCTTAAAGTTAAGCCTTGGTATTAGAGAGTTGTATAGATCTATCACATCCCAGAAAACTTGTGCCTGGAGGTACACATTCCTTGATGACTAGTTGAAAACTGTGTGAAATTAATCACCTTTGCTATAAACACTCACAACACAAAGCACACATTTTTTCAAATGCGTGTGTTGTTGTGTTCAGAAAAGAGTAAGGTATTGGGAGCTCTTCATGACTTGTTCTTGTTTCTCATTTGGCAGTGAGATGACAAACTGTCACAGAAAACCTGTCCTCTTTCCTAACAAATGTTTCTTTTCCAGTCTCTGTTGGAGAAAAAGCTATTTTAATTTATGTGAATTTCAGTGGAAACTTAATCGATGAGTAAAGCAGTGCTGACAGAATCTTTTTTGACAGAAAATGCCAGTTAAACAGATTCAAAGTTTGTTAGTACTTGGGACACTCATAACTTGATTTAGACACCTGGTCTAATCTGACCTGTTTGTGCTTACATATCTTACATATCACCCTATCAGGTGAGATTATTTTGGAGCCTGTCTCCTGATGTAGCTGATTTTTATACAGTGAAACATCTCCATTAGAAAGAGGTGACATTTTTACACTGAATATAACTAAGTGCTTGTGAGCTTGACTCAGCTGTCAGGAAGAGAGAATGGCTCCATCTCTACTTGAAACAGGCAAAGTAGAAGATGTGCCTTTTGCTTTTGAGGTAAGTGCTTTCACATAGTTATTCCAGGAATTTTACTATACATTTATTTATTTATTTATTTATTTATTTTGAAAGACTCACACATGCCTAAAGTTCTTCATGCAATAAACAAACAAACAAACAAATAAATAAATAAATAAATGCACCCTCTCCACTCCTCAGCAGAAACCAATACCTCTTTACTTGTCCCTCATTATTTTCTGTTCTCAGTTCCTCTCCTACCAGTCTGATAAGTATGAAGATATACCACACCAATCTACCTCTTCCTACCTGCTCCCAAACAACCCCAGGAAGCAATCATTTAACATGCTTATATATTATCAGCTTTTGTTTTTATTTCATTTGAAGTTATTCAGCATTACTTTCTACAACAGTACTGTGCTAGGAAAGCAAGAAAGCTCATGTTCATGAACTAAACTAGTAAATTCTTGTCTGCCCCACAGGGCTACTCTGAACCTTCCAGACTGTCTTAATCTGTTTTAATCATAGAATCATAGAACCAGTACGGTAGGAAAAGACCTTCAAAATCATCTGGTCCAACCATCACCCTACTACTAATGTCACCCACTAAACCATATCCCTAATCAGTACATCCAACCTTTCCTTAAACACCCCAGGGACGGTGACTCCACCACCTCCCTCAGCAAACAGTTCCAACGCCTGATTACTCTTTCTGAGAAGAAATGTCTCCTGCTTTCCAACCTAAACCTCCCCAGACTATCCAAACTATCCTGATTCACTCACAACAGATATCAGGTCCACTCTTGGCTCTGCTCAAACTTTTGGTATTTTCTTCAGTTATTTCACCCTATGTGACTAAATTTAAATACTAAAAATGAAGATCATAAATAAACCTTCATATAGCCAAGCTTGTGATTTTCACTAGGTACTTGGAGTGAGGAGCAGACACTGAGCTCATTTGGGCCCTTTATTTCATATAGGAAAGCCAGAAAGGAAGTATTGAAATGCTTTTCTTTTCCATATCTGCTACTGCTAGAAAATGGATGGACAGAGAGTTACTACTGATGTTAGAGAAGTCAAGAAAGCAGGAACAGTTAATGCTAGCAAATATTAGTGTGCACAGGAATGTTTTCCTTCATTAACTCATGCCCAGGAGTGCATGAATTCTTCTGCGGCACACATCTGTCCCCTTCCTGCTAGTGTTTTCCCTGTATATTTATGTATATTTTCCCTTTAAGTCAGAACATTGACTCCTGTGACTGTGTCAAACAAGAAATTTGTATAACACCATCATGCTCTGGAAGTTAAAACAGCCTCTACTAGCAGGAGCACAGGTCATTCCAAGCCTCTTAGCCTCACTGCTGTGCAACACCCTTAGTCTTGTTTTATTAGAATAGATGTAGCCGTATTGTACTGATAACAAGGTCGATAGTCCTTTAATTATATGCATATAAAGTACTCTGTGGTTTACTTATGAAATTTTGGTTCCAACTCTATATTCTTAGTACATACAATAGGATTATAATCTGTGGTGTCATAGAAAAACTTTGCATCACAAAAATTGTATATGCTGGCTATCAAGACAACAGATTGTTGGATATGTTGGAAATGATGGAAATTTATTTCTTTTAGCCAAAGGTAGACCAAACAAGCTTTTTCTCATGAATCTTCAGTCTTTTATATATTAAAAAAAAAAAAATCCTTTCAGTGCGTAATACAGACAAGTGACATTTTCTCTTCATAAAAGACAGGAAAACAGATAGAACTTGCTTCTGCACTATCTTACAAGGTAAGAAAACTAATTATCAAAGGACAGTGTGAAGCTGAGTACAATTACATCACTAGGAATTATAAAAAGAAACAAATACATTACATAAAAATCAGATGTGGTGCATCAGTGTGTTGGCTGAAAAGTAGGAGTGGGGGACAGAAAGAAATAAGTCCAAGATTTGAAAACATCCCAGTATGCACATTGCTTTATCTACTATCATAAAATCACACAATCATAGAATATTTTTTATTGGACCTGTGATTCCACTTAATGGAATCCTTCAATGAAAGCAGGGGCAATTGAGATGAGGTTGTTAAGGGCCTTGTCCAGACAAATTTTGAATAGTTGCAATGGTGGAGATTCTACAACTTCACTGTACAACAATTCAAATAAATGTTTGAACAACTTCCTCGTGATTTTTTTTTTTTTTATTTATTTTAAAATTAATTTTAAGCACAGGTAGGCAACAGAAACAACAACATACAACTAAAATGCAAAAAGTAGATTTATTCTCATGACCTTGCCAACCAGGGAATCCCTGAAACAGCACCCAAGCAAAAGTACATGATCACAGGCACACAAACAGAAATGCAGGAACCACTAAACAAGGTCCATGCTAGGAGATTGCCAGCCTTCTGGTTTCACCTGTTTTTATCAAGAGTTGCTCAGGCACAGTTTTTACCACCATGCTGTGATTCTCACTGTGCTTCTCTGTTCTTTGTACCAAGGCCAGGAGCTCAAGCACATCTAATAGGGAATCTCCAAGTCTACCAAACACCTGTTATCTATGCACAGATGAGCTACTTGTCAAACACACAACACAAACAGCAGTAGACATAATTTAAGTTTTTCTACATTGCTCCTCCCCAGATCTTATGCATTCCCAGCTGCAAGATCACGAGTGTATTTACTCCTCTCCAGTCTTCCTTTCTGATCCCATCCTCCTCTCCAGTTTTCCACTTTTAACCCACTCCTCCCAACAAATAGTAATTTCCCTTGTTACTACTTGCATACACTACCTCTAATCTTTTCACTTTGCATCTCTGAGAAGAGTTTGTCTCCATTGTGTCTTATACTCTACCATCTGAAGATAGCAAGATCTCCCTTCAACCTTTTCTTCTTAAGATTAAACAAAACTATTTCTGTAAGCCCCTCCACATATTTCATTTGCTCTGGCCCCATAATCATCCCTGCACTTGCTCCTGTATTTTTTGTGTCTTTTTTTTTTTTGTTTGTTTGTTTGTTTGTTTTGTACTGGGGAGGCCTAAACGATGTCACAGAATCAAAGAATGGCTGAGGCTGAAAGTCACATGTGGAGATCGTCTAGCTCAGAGCAAGGTCAACTAGAACAGATTTCTCAGGCCATGTCCAGTCAGGGCTTGAATATTGAATATTTCAGAGGTCAGAGACTACACAATATTCTTGCAACCTGTTCTATTGTTTGATCATCCAAGTAGTAAAGAAGATTTTTTCTTACGTTTAACTGGAATTTCTTGTATTTCAGTTTGTGCCAACTGCTTCTTCACCTTTGGGCACCACTATGAATGTCTCCATCTTCTCTACCACCCCCCATCAAGTCTATATACATATTGATCAGAACCCATCCGAGACTTCTCTTTTCCAGTCTAAACAATACTAACTCTCTCAGTGTCATCTCATATCAGATGCTCCAGTCCCTTACATATCTTCATGATCTTTCTCTGAACTTGCTCCAGTATACCCATACCACTCATGTACTGGGGTCCCCAGAACTGGACCCAGCACTCAAGATGTCTCATCAGAGATGAATAGAAGGTAAAGACCATTTTCCTCTACTTCCTAGTGATGCTTTTCCTAGCACAACCCATGAAACTGTTGGCCTTCTTTGCCACAGGGGCACATTGCTGGCTCATGATCAACTTGTTGTCCACTAGAACTTTCAGGGCCTACAAAGATGTTTTCCTGTCTGTCTGTCCCCATATTGTGCTGTTGTATTAGGTAGTTTCTTCCCAGATGCAGGACTTAGGAAATTCCTTTGTTGAATTTTACAAGATTCCTGTCAGCCCATTTCCTCAGACTGCTTGTGGCAGGCTGCCCTCTTATGCATTCACCATTACCTCTGGTTTGATATCATCCATGAATTTTCTGTGGATGTGGATCAAGCAATCTGCAGACAGTATAAGCAACCATACCCTTTCTTGGAGATCTCTAGTTTGATACCATCTTTAGCTATCAAGGGCCAGAGGCAACACAGGCAAGTCATAACTTAACATTAAGTGGGTCATAAAGAAGCATAGATAGAGAGCTCTTGACTGCTCTTGTCACTTCACTGTTTAATGTTCTTCAGGACATTAGCATTTGAGATTTTAACCTTGCACATGCCAATAATGTTGCAGTGCTAACACACAGAGATAAACAACTCAGCACTCAAACTTGATAAGTATCTAAAAACTACGTGCTCCTCTGTCACGTCCCTTGGAGGACTTGATCCAACACCATGAAGGCTTCCTACAGATACCATTGCTATTATCACTATAAATGAGGTGTGTCAGAAGAAGATGATGATGTTGTCTACCTTGCCTGGGTAAGGCTAGTCACTCCTGTGGTGAGGGGCTGGGATCTGCATCCACACTCATAAGTGCTTCCATTTTAAGTTATATACTATTAAACCACACCTATTATGAAAAATCAAGCATTCAGGACTTTTTAAGCTGGACAAAGAAGCACGATTTCCTGGTGGCCAAAGAAAATAAGATTGTAAAAGTCTCTCTGAAGATGTCTGAAGTTTCTAAACTTGAGTTAACCAGGAAGGTTCCACTGATTGAAGTACTGCAGGGAACAGAGGCAATGTGAAGTCTGGCTGTTGGATGAAGAAAAGTGACTTACTCTATGCTGCTGCTTCAGACTGTAGAGAAAGTGTGTTGAATTCCTTTGTACAAGATTGTCTATGGAAGGAGGAAAATGGTATTTGTATGTGTCAATAGACAAGAACTGTCACACAAAAAACATTGTTCTTTACACTGCTCAGGTCTAATTGTAACGGAGGAATATGTTTTTCTAAGAAGAATCCCTGAAACCAACAGGGTAAGAGAAAAACAGAACAAAACAAAAACTAAAATAATCAACTCAGAGTTTTGTCTGTGTTAAACTTGGTGATTTTCTTAGATATTTCAAACATTTTTTGAAACTACTGGAGTCTCTAAATTGTATATACAGCATAAAATTTTGAATAACAAGAAGGAAGAACTAAATACTGAAAAGTATTATTAGCACACATATGGAAAACAAAGACAAATGAAACACAATTATAGACCATAGAATGTAGATCCACACATATTACTTGTCTATACATATAAAGTTACATTTATACCCCTAACTCATATCTAAACCCCAGACCAAAGTGATAATAGAACTTGGAATTCTTGTTGTCTGAAGCACCTGCAGGATAGCTACATGAAGGCATCAAATAATCCTAGAAATCCACTGAAGTTGTTAGAGAAATTATTTAATCTCCATCAACATGTCAGTCAGTGACCTGTGGGGGAAAAAAAAAAAAAAAAAAAAAAAAGAGAGAGAAAAAGAGAGAGAAAAAGAAAAAGAAAAAGAAAAAGAAAAAGAAAAAGAAAAAGAAAAAGAAAAAGAAAAAGAAAAAGAAAAAGAAAAGGAAAAAAAGAAAAAGAAAAAGAAAAAGAAAAAGAAAAAGAAAAAGAAAAAGAAAAAGAAAAAGAAAAAGAAAAGGAAAAAGAAAAAGAAAAAGAAAAAGAAAAAGAAAAAGAAAAAGAAAAAGAAAAAGAAAAAGAAAAAGAAAAAGAAAAAGAAAAACAGTTAATGTTTAGGCAAAAGGAAAGGGAATGAAAAATAGAAGAATTAAAGTGTCACTCTTCAATGCTACAGGGACCAGACAATTCTTTTTATTCTCAGAAAAAGAGGGGTTCAAAGGTCAGCTGGTATTAAATTTGCAAATTAATGATCTTACTGCTTATTCCAAGGGGTCTGATGACTGGGCAAGGAGCCAGGGCATCTTAGTCCATGAAATATCTCAATTAGCTACAGTCTCTTTGCCAAGTTCCTCAGATGCATAATATGGTTCCCTCTAATTTCTTAATCTCATTCTGACAAATACCCTTGGGAATTCAACAAATGGGACTAGACAGAGGCAACTGGAGACAAGCAATGATGGAAGAAAGTTTTTATTTTCTGAGGAGGAAAAAATGTTTCTTTTCTACTTGGAAGTGGAAATTTTAAGTGAAGTGCTGATTACAAGCATAGAATTCAAATCCAGACAACTTTTAAAAGACTCTAAATTTTGTTTCAGTATAGGTCCCAAATCCACAAACCTTTGAATCTGTTTGATGCTTCTAACTGCAACTGTAACTACGCAGCTTGACTGTTCAGTCCTGGTTCTGATTGCTAAAAGTTCTTGTTTCATTACACATACCAAGCCAACATTAATTTCATTCTTTTGTATTATATATCACACAGCAGCTACTAAACTAACGCTTTCTTTCTTACTCATCTTCTCTCTCTCTCTCCAGTTTCGACACAGCTATCTCTCTGGATATGTCTTCATTAAACATTTTGGATTTACTAAGAGCATGATTTGTGTGGGAAAAATAATAAATTAAAATCTAGTTCTAATGAACTGATGTCCTAGATATACACATTCTCATTTATTGTATGATTTAACTTTGTAGTATGGACATTTACAGAAGTGACTGCTAATGGGTATAGCTTCAACAGTGTATTGTTAAGTGGAAATGCTTTTTCTTTTTCCTTTTTTTTTTTTTTTTTTTTTTTTTTTTACATCTAACTACTCATGGAAATTGTTAGGATCTTGTTTTTTCTTTCTACCCTCTTAAGACACCCACATTGGGCCATTCCATCTTTGCAGTTAACAGGGTTTTATTCATTTTAAACACTATATTGTACTAGAAATCTATAGTTTTTGCAGTAACTGAAACATAAATTATGATCTTGATCCAAAGGGCATACACATATCTTGAGCCTGACTTGAAGATGATGGTGACAGCAAAATTGTTGGCCATCACTGCATTCACTGTCAAGGATGTTAAAGGCTAAGTAGCAATACAAGGTTGGGTAAGATCTCAATATGTCACTGGATTCATTCAACAGCAGAATGACACAGAGAGACCATCACCATCAATGTTCAGTGTTTGTTTTCTGATCTGCCTTTCAGAAAACATTAATAACCTTTTTAGCTGTCTTGTTCCAGTGTTTGGTTCTATGTATAGTTAAAGAAGCTTGTTTAATATTTCATTCAAATCTTGCTCAATAAAGTTAAGCTGATTATTATTTCCATTTTTCTGGGGAATATGAAACCAACTGTCCCTGGCCATGGCAGGAGGGTTTGAATTAGATAATCCTTAACGTCCCTTCCAACTCAAGTCATTCTATGATTCTGTGATCATCAGCCTGATTATAGCAACATTTGAATCCCTTACAATTTATTTACAGTTGAAAGTATGGGGAAAAATATTTGTGTTTGGATGAGAGATACAACATGAAGTATTTTGTTTTGGTTTAGGTTCTGTAAAATTATATAACCTTTGAAGACATATTTACATCAAATTTTTGAAATGTGAATGTGATTTCAGAAAAATGTTAAATGCAACTGTTTCAGCATTTCCTAAACAGAATATTTAGTCTAGAAAGTGCTGAAACAAAATGCTTCAGCATTTTCCCCATTGTCAGATTTCTTACTTCTTCAGATTGGTCACTCCCTTTAAAAGAAGGAAATTAAACTGATTTGCCATGATATGCTCTTGACAGATTTATTCATGTTCTTTCCTCTCATCTCATTATCCATTAAACACTTATAAATTGATGATTTAATTACATGTTTCATTATCTTTCTAGCTACTACCATTAGGTTGACTGTGCTGTAATTCTCAGGTCTTTCTTCTTCTTTTTATTTATTTGTTTATTTATTTTTTTGTCTAACAGACCTAAACTTGCCTTTCTTCATTCTTCTTGACTGTTAACTGAATTTAAATTCTATTCACAGACCTTACTGAAGCATTTCAAATCATTTTAACTCAATATTGGTAATCTGATTTCTTGCATACTGGATATTCAGTCCTGTGTGTTGAGAAAGTGGCTAGTTTGGTGGTTAGGGAAAGGTGAAAAAAAGAGGTGTTTTTGGTGTAGATTTGCTTATTTGTTTGTCAGGAACCATTGGACCAATGCTATTTTTTTGTTTGGTTGGTTCATTTTGAAAATGAAGGCCAAGTATCTTGGAGGCTACCTATAGATTATCCTTAATACCAGCCCCTCTGTTTGCATGGCCTCACTTGCATTTTCTTTGTTCTTTTTATTGACATTATTTTTAATTATATATATTATATATTTTTTGTTGGTGTTCTATACAATAACTAATTATTTTAGTTGCTGCATTTACTCCATGTTAAGTCTTCCCTTTTTCCCGAATGCTCATTTCATTTTTCTATTCCTAATGCTGGTATTATTTTGAGTGGGTTGCCAGGTTGGAGAGCCTTCTCTTAAAAGATTTTTCTCAATTTAGTGACAAATTACAGATTTTTGTGTGTGTGTCTTTATGTCTTATTTAAAGTACTCTCTGTTGGGTTTGTCCTTTGCATTTAAGTCCCTAAATTATCCTGTCTCTTAACTATACCCTTACTTTTTTTAAAATGTATACCCTTTGAAGTAATAATAAAAACATTCTTTATCATAAACCTACTTCTGTTTATCCATTCATTCCATTTAAATGCACTAATCTTTTTATCTGAGGATATTTCTTATGAGATTCTATCCTATAACATCCTTGCCACTTGATTAACTCTAGAGCAATATATTCCTGTGATTACTCCTTGACTTTTTCCCTTGGCCCATACATAGGGATTAAAGTTCCCTATAAGAATAAAAGCATATTCATTAAAAAATGCTTTTATCTATAATCAGCACATTCTAAAGAACGGTATAGTAGGACTACTTCGTTCCCCATAAGCTTCTCCTTGAAATCACTAGAGCTACTCTGAAGTTAAACATGCAGTAGGAGAACAGAGCCCTACAGAATATCCCTACTGAAAGACCTTTGGATTTAGCAGGAGTACACCTTTCACATGGCTTAGTACTCACCTACTGGTACATAATTGTAGGGAAAACCTTTTGAAGTAGACCTTAATGAACTCTGTGACATTGCTATCAAAATCTGCATTCTGTTTCTGTCTAGACCTTCAATTTCTTTTCCTAAAGTAATGCAAGGCTCTTTAGAGGTAGATTTTGGGTTTGGTGTGACTGGTATTTGCAATAAAGTGGAAGTGTGATAGGAACTGCAATTCCTTTTGAATGTTAGTTTCTGCTTAGAGCTCATTTACAGTGTTGAAAAACATTATTGCTTTTCAAGCAGGTTCATCTGTAGACCAAAGATGTTATTATTATAAACAGTATTGCTTGTTACCAAGTAGAGTTAAGAAAACATACACAGTTCATAAAGGAGTCCATACTAGGTAAATCTGTAAGAGATGAGCAGTGTCTTGACTTGTTTCAGCTTCGGAGTGATTTTGTTCAGTTTTAAGTGGGCTTTCATAAGCATGTGTAGTGGACTCATGAGTTCATTTAGTCCCAAAGTGTACAGAGAGATGAAAAAAGCCAGACTGCTTTGTAATATAAAATGCACGGTACTGTTCCTAGCCAGCATGCATTATAGGACCTTTAAAAATATTTGCTATTGTTTTATGTCTTTCATTTCCCACACTATGCCATCAATTAACTCTATGCAAGTAAAATTACGCCAGTGCTGAAGTAGTAGGGACTATATTTGCAGCCAAGTCTGTTCTTGGCCTTTGATGGTACATGTGTACAAAACTATTCCTTCATGTACATATGGCTACAGATTTGACTGAGTTTAACACCTGCACAAACATGTGGTATTATGTGTGTGTAGATTATCTTTTGAATGCCTGAATGCCAGTTCTGCCACTTGTGTACTGGTAGTGTTAAGTAACAGGTCATGCATTAATGCAAATGTTTGCACTGCTGGATGTGAGTAGGTATATTTTTTAGTGTAAGTTTGCAAGTGCTTTAAAGAATGGGCAGGTTGAAAATCAGGTCCAAGGGGCTTTTTTGACAAAGATTGTATTCATATGGACATCTTAACTCACCATGGAACTGATTCAACACACTCTGATTCATTGTATATCTACACCTAAAATTATCTCACCTGTGTAAAATTTGAGTTCCAGGAACTCACAGTCTAGGAGGGGTAGGAGTGGGTGGAAACAGATTCCCGTGTCTACCCCCAAATACCTTCTGCATGCAAGATTCATGCTGCAAACCATGTGAAGGAAAAACAAACAAACATATTTTTTTCTTCAGTGCTTTACTTGCCTCATTGTCTTTCATAAATTGCCAGGTTTGCTTCCAGGAAGTTTCCAGGGTTTAACATTATCTCCCTTTAACTCATACTTCAGTGTTTTGTGATTTTCTCTCCTTATTTAATTGCTTATAACCATTTTAGCAATATAACTAAAAAATAATTAAAAAAAAAAAAAATAAAAAGAGAGAGAGAGAGAGAGAAAATGTTAGAAAATATTTTCAAAATACGTTTAAAAAAAAGCACCAGTAAATTAAAGGTGGCTACTGGACTGAGTTTTATTTCAAAAGTGTACTTAATAATATGGATTAAGCTTGCAGTAACTTGTGATTTCAGCAGAGTGAAATAAGTTTGAAATAAGTGTTGATTGGATGTGTAGGATGTGGGACACACTGCACTGTATTTTCTGATTCAGTGTGCAGCACTTGGTGAAGGTTAAAAGAAGAAACTCTATTACAAAGACTAAGTGAACTATAAATTGAAATATCATGATTCCCTTACCGATGAGGGAATTAAGGAAAGATAGACTTTTACAGAATCATACCCTGCTTAATAGTATCAAGCTTAGGAATTGTATGTCACATCCTTGTAGACACTGGCAGTGACAGTACTAATGAAAGTTTCTGTGTTTGGAAAACAATCTAGAATCAAAGTTACTGGATGGAAAACACAATAGTAAGTAGTAGTATGTAAGCAGTACAAGCAGAAGTAGGTCTCAATTACATCACTTATCTTAAACCTAATCATGCTTCTGAAAATGCCCAAATCCCAAATACATTTTGAGCCTACTTGGAAGTCATCTGCTACTATGATATTGTGAATCTGCACTGCTACATTACCTCGCTTGTACTGCCCGCTCTTTACAGACCTGTTCTGACTGGGATGACTGTGATCCCATCACTTCCTATGGCAATAATGGCCAATTCTTACTTGCTAATCCTTGCTCAATGTTGATAGGGTAGCTAAGGTCCCTTTTTTTCAACTATATGTAGTCATTTAAATAACACCCTTTTCTAATACTTAATTTTTATTTTTATTTTTATTTTTGACAGCACTCTACATTTTCTGTATCAATTCCTATCTTCCCTGTTTTCCCCGTTGAAGGACTACTATGCAATTAAATATATTCTGAGATATTAGGTAAGCCCAGCCTACAACTGTGCAGGGGAAAGCAAATGTCTTTCATGGAGTATGGGAGTAAACAGCTCTCTGAAGGGATGAGAGGGATTATTGTACAGAGTGATAGAAGACAGCTACATACAATGCGACTCCCAGCAACTTTGTTGGTTTAAAAGTGTTTTTTTTCTTAAAAATAATTTTGGAAAGCATATCTTTTGATTTAAATTATTTTCTGTGTGATTTCTCACATGTAAATAATTCATCAGACTACAATTATTCACTGAAATACCAATATATCCCAAATCTTACAATTTATCTGTGTTGCTAAAGGAAAATATTTTAATGAAAACTCTTAACTCAGGATCATAATCACAGTTTTTGTGGCTTAACATACAAGTAAATTAAGCTGGTATCATAATTTGCACCAGACACAGAACTAAAGGTCGATAAACGATGAACTCAAAAGTGATCTACTTACCACAGTTAGTATTAAGCCAATAGGAGAGGAAATATGTTTACGTACATTTCTAAAAAGAAGTGAAACACCTTTCTGACTGAGTGATAGTCAAGTACACACAATTTGGTCATAAGTTTTCTGAATGTGTATCTAAGTGAATTTTCAGCAAATGAATTTTACACTTCTAATGCTGAAGGCAATTTATCACACATACCTGAAGAGTATTGATTTTGTAAGACTTGCACCTTCCTGTTGAATTAACACTAAATCTGGCATTTATTGAACACAAAAGGCATCATATGATGTCAAACATCATCCAATGCGGTGACATCAGAAGATGTGACAAACCCCATAACAATACCATCTCCATCCCTCCACCATATTTTTATGAGAAACTGTAATAGGCAATGGCAAAATGCTTTTTGTTTGAGCCAATTTTAACATTTGAACTTTAAATAACTAAGATAGCAGGAATTTTTTTTTGGCTTCAAACTCATCATCTCTTTAGTATTCCTTTGCTTCCTAATTTGTAAAAAGTGCAGCAGATGTGTTTCTACAAGACTATTTCTTCTTAGAACAAGTTAAGAACTCACTTCCAAAATTTACAATCTGCTTTCATTTCTTGTCTAGACATATTCATAATCGAGAAAATAGAGAAGGATTTTATTTATTTATTTGTTTGTTTGTTTGTTTTTGTAGTATGTCAATGTTTTGATTAATGGTGTATTAAATTAGAAAACAAAAATCCCACCAACTTCAGGCAAGCAAAATTGTATTCCACAATACAATCTGTTGTTCTTAAGGATTTTATCTCTCCTTGCAACAATATGGTATTCACATAAGATTCACATGCTGCTGTATGAGTCTGATCCTGTCAGAGATCTTTCCTAGTGAAGCTAATAAAAAGGGAGTGGCTGATATTTTTGTAAAAGTATACACAAAAAGGCTGCTGCCTCAAAGTTGTTAACAGTCTCCCTTGCATGGAAGAAAAATTTTACGGAAGAAAATTTGATATCCAGACTTCTGATATTTTTTTTTCCCCATTTGCAGTGCCTCTCATGTAATTTCTAGTGTCTTTCCTTGCATATATAAGGAGTTTGGGCTGTTTTCCTAGACATTGTGTTTTTCTTCAACTGATACTTGAAACACCAAACAAGAAAAATGCAGTGAGACATGATGAGAAAATCTCCAAAGACTTAGAACATGGGTTCCAAAAGCATGGTCCAGATGTAAATTGTCACAGACATATAGACTTTAATGGAATTAGGCTGATACATGCCAGCTGAAAGTCTAACCCAGAACATTCATAGGAATACTCAAATGTGTGAAACTAGGCTTCCAATCTAGCATAAATTAACTTTCTTGGACAAACCAGATCATATTCATTTGGAAAAGAACCCCCATTAGCTGGCATTCATTGTAAAAGCATTTTAAAATACCTTTTATAGGGCCTGATTCAAACCCAATGAAGTCAGTGGAACAGCTCCCCTTAATGGGTTTGGAATCAGGCACGTCAAGAAAACTGTTTCACCATATGTTTCAGTGACATTTAAGCTCACTCATCCTGTTTGAAGAATTCTTTATTCAGCTACTCACAGCTTGATATTCTCAGCTCTTTGGACATTTTTGGTTAATTCTGCTCTTGTTTGGGGGAAGCTGGAATGGGAAGAATTTAGTGAACTTTTGAGGCTAGGAAAAATAGTAAGCATTCTGGCATTGGATTTAATTATGAAGGAATGATATTTTTAAAGCTAATATAATTATGATTGCTGAAACTGATAAAGAAATAGACTATTATGGATATAGCACAGATATAGAGAAAAAAATATATTTCTTTTAGTTCTAAATTTATTTCATTTTGAAATGATAAACAAAATAGAACCCTGACATGGCATTTTGTAAGATCATGTATTCTTTCCAGTCTTTGTCTTAGCTGTATTGCTGACAAATTATGGGATAATTGTCCTTCAATATTATAATAATACACCATTAGAAATATGGTTGCCATTATTATTAATACTCTTATTGTAAGAGTGATGGCCATTTGAGGGATTATTCTGAGAAGATCAGTTTGATATTGTGGAGAAACAGACATGTTCACATATGGAGTTTCTAAGCATCAGCCCATTTTTAACAGCTTAAAATCTCCTGTGAACTGATGAACCTCTAAACAGAAAAACTGGTTATTACTAGAAAGAGCAAATATGAGAAGAAAATAAGAAAAACATGTGTATACAAAATTCATGTCTGGAATTGTTTTTCTGTATTACAAAGCATTAACTAGTCTAAAACTAGAAATAAAGACAAGCTGAAAAAATCCTAATGGTGTGGCTTCTTTTGAACTGCAAATTGATATAAACATTTTATGGGGAAAAAATATATGAGGTAAGCCATCTACCAGTATGAAACAGTGAATGTATGCTTCAAGTGATATATGAATCACCTTACATAGGTGATAACTTCCATATCCAGTAGAGTATTTAAAGTATTTAAAATGCAGTTGATTCATGTTAGTTTTTGCTGTCAGATCATTATAATTTCAAAGGCATGCTGATGGAGTTATGCACAAAGAATATCTCATTCTGAATGTGGAACAGGACCTGTTATAATAAGAATATTTACAGCCATAGACTTAAGCACTTCCTTAAAAAAAAAAAAAAAAAAAAAAAGACGACACTTTGTCACCCCATAACGCTATAATAGCCAATCAAACAGTAACAAAACAACAAAAAAATGTGGTTAAGGAAATGTTTGCACCTATGGCTAGCCTTCTAGGGCTAAAAGTTTGAAGACAAAATTTAAAACAAAATTGTTTGTATTGTTTTGTCATTGTGTATACTACAGTGATTGTGACTGTACTACAGCATACAGTTCTGGATAATGGGACTTTCTTCAGTTTATTTTGTCTGTCAAGGAACTTTATGATTCTTCACAAAAATACTTAAACAACTTACCAAATTTCCATGGATGGAAGTATTTACACCAAAACATTTTTTTTTTTTTAATTTTGTTACTGTAAAAATGCTAACCAGCAAGTATCAGGATTTCTAAAGCACCTGTGTACCTAATCTACATTTACAATCTCTTAGATACCTTATTCCTCCTAGCTAGTGTGCTAGCCGCATTAGAACACCATTCCAGGGGCAGCTGCGTCCCTTGGGAAACTCAACACTTTTTGGCCACACCAGATTTGTGAAAACCCTATAAAATATTTCAGGAAAACCAAACAGTCTAGGCCTTTGCTAACCTAACTTACTTGGTTAAAGTGGATTAGGAAGCCAACTGCATGTGAAAATGAGCAGTTGATAACTTCCAGCAGAGAGCACTAGAGATGGTACCTGGCTTAGTTGATATGCCAAAACCAAAAAAGGTATAGCCTAACAAATGAACTCAAAGCTGTCCTTCCAACACAGATGAAACTCAATGAGCAGTTATGTATAGTGGGAAAGCACATAATTAAAGAGAGAAGTTGGTAGATATTAGCCTATTGTCCTGCTCTGTTTTATGTTGCAGTTAGAAGTCAACTTGATATGATACAGCCCAGCACATATGGAAAGAAATGTGACATGCAATAAACAAAGTATTTTAAATGAAACTTTTTATATCCCTTAAGAAATACAAGAAACAATCACATGCTGCTAGTTAGCTTGTAAAAGTAGACACAATGGCTTGTTTTGTAGGAAATTTCAGTTCATGCCCATAAATTATGTAATAACGTAATATGTTCTGATTCTAGTTTGTGGGAAAATGTTTAATTGCTTATTTATTTGATTTGTTGTACTAAAACATATTCTTATAACTTGAATCCTTACATCTCATGTCTGTAGAGTGAAGATATATTTCTTAAAGACATTTTTCAGAATGACTTGGTATCAATCCAGTGCTCTGATGTCACTGGAACAGAAACAGAACTCTGTTTGGATTTATTAGTAGGGGGAAAGGCTCTTTTTATTTTTCTCTGTTTTATTGCATCTTCCTTGACATTAAACTCCAGTACTCAGTACAGTCTATGCCAGATGTAAAAGCTTTCTTTAAAATGGCATTGTAATTACTGACACGTAATGTCACATAAATCATTGTAAACTATTAGATAAAATACACTGATAAAAATAGGCCCATTAAATACTTGTTCCTCGATTTGGTTTCTCCATTTAAACAACCACATTAAAATTATGAAAGGTAATATAGTTATTATATATAGCATATGTTTGCATAAAATATAAACTTAACTCTCTTTATTACTGGTTGTCAAATAAATTTTCTGATAAAGACAGACTTTTAGCAGCTCCTGTAGGATTTTTTTCAAGATTACAAGCTTTCTCTCCAGTATGGTTGCTAGATAAAGGACAGATGGCACAGACCTCTTCTCAAAACAAATTCTCCTTTCCCTAAGCATCTTATTTTTATCTGTAAGCTGTAAAACTCCAACACAAACATGTAGGCTACATCCCTGTGTTTGACACTTAACAATATGCATCATGTACCTCATTCTGTTGGCTAATGTTAACTTAAACTATTTCAGTCTCCATCATAATGTTGCTAGAGATTTTTGCACCTCTTGGAAAACATAGTCTTATTTCCTGTCTTCTGTACTTACATCTAAAATATTCTCTTAGTTTGCAAGCATTTTCACTCCATATAGTACGAGGCTAGTTGTACTAGTAACAAACTCGAAACCGTATATTCAAGTACATTATTATATACTTTTACATACTTGTTTCAGTTCTTGTGTTTGAGGTTAAAATCCTTTCATGCATGTTACAGAAACAAAACAAAACTTTTTTCAGTAGGCCTCTCCAAAGCATAGTTTGTTTCTATTTGTAAATCTATAATTTCAAGAATCCTTAATACAAGTGACAAATATTTTTATATAGTTGATATCAGACATAAGATCACTTGGAATCACAGACATCAGAGAAAGAAATATACTTCAGACAGTCACAAATTTCCATAGGAACTTTTTGCTTAATTATAGATATTATTTTTTTTTCATTTTTAATATTTTCAAAAGTCTTTTTGAATAAGAATGAACATAATATGCATATATCTTTGGATAAATATCTATCATAGGTTCTTTTAACATCTTAATGCTTCTGCACAGCCAGGAATCAGGAGAAGGTAAATATAGACTTTTTCTTTTTTTTTTTTTTTTTAATTTTTAAACAGGAAGTAAATCATCACAACAACAAAAAAATCATCACAATGATAAATATTTCTTACTTTTTTTTTGAAATTTTGGATCATTTTTTTCTTTACTTTTTTTTTTTTTTTTGGGGGGGGGAACTGCTAACAAACCACCCAGTGTAGCTTCTCCACCATGCTTAATTACATTAGTAGATCTCATTTTGAGTAATATGTCATACTCAGGGCACTGTACATCTCTGTAGTTCACTAAAAACAACAGCTAAGAACATAATTTTTAGTTTAGTTTTTTAGTTTAACTGTGCTCAAAGAGTTTGCTCTGGAGCTATTTGAAGAATGTAGGGAGTTGTTCTGGTGAACTTTTTGCTACTGTTCAGACAGTAAGTTTGAGCACACATGATAGACAGAACCCTCCTACAACTTCTGAGATGAAAGACATTGCAGGTAAATAGAGGACATTGAAGACTCTCAGGAGATGTGATAACCTTTAGTTTAATCAGATTAGGAATACCTGGGAACATCTATGAATCACACTTTTACATTAGTTTCCCAGATGCATATATATATATATATATATATATATAAAAAAAAAAAAAAAAAAAAAAAAAGCAAAAAAAAGCATTACCATATAACAACATTTAGGATAAAAACAATGAGTGCATTCCTAGTGCACTATAAAGTTAAAAAAAAACAAACAAACAAAAAAAAAAAAACACTATAAATCCTAGGGTTTCTCAGACAAAGTTTTTACAATACACTTGATGAAGGAATTTTCATTATAGGATAAACAAGGAAAGAGTAAACCTATCACATGAAAAAGAAGTTGGCTTGCTTAATATAGTATAACAAAGGATAAAAAGGGACATGACTGCTTTTCATAAAATATGAACAGCTCAATAGTAGAGATGGAAAAACAATGTTGGCACAGGAATAAATAGGAGAAAACTGACCATTAATAAATTTAAGCTGGAATTTAGATGTCTGTTTCTTGCATTCTCTGTAAAAGACCAAAAAAAAAAAATAAAAATGTATGAGCAGATACATAACTGGTTTTGAAGGAAAAAAAAAAAAAAAAAAAAAAAAAAGTAAGTAATATAAATTTCAGATTTCCATCTTTATGTTCAGATTTGCATCTTTATGTTAGGGATGTTTGATTCAACATATTGAGTATTGGGAAAAATGGGCATTTCAATCAGGAAAACATATTTTAACTCCCTTTTCATTTGAAATGAAATTACTCCATACAAAAGTCATTGTTTCACATTCAAGTGTTTCATAGACACAATAGGTAATTGCATTTAGTTTTGTGGAAGACTTCATAGAGTTAGAATAAAATTATGTTACTGCAAAAATTTCCTGCCTAAAATGGTCAAAAAAACACCACTCTACCATTAGGCTTAATGAAGCTGAGCAATTCTAACCAGGAGAGAAGAGGATTTGGAGATGGATTTTTCATTTCAGTTCTTGTATTTTCCTTGGGCTAAATAAGCATGTGTGACTCATATTTTAAGAAAAAATAGGAGAGAGAAAGAGAGAGGAAGAGAGAGAGAAAAATTATTTCAGCTATCACTACATAATGAACTTACTGTGAAATAGTAGCTGTGACATTAGCCATTTTGCATTTGAAGTAGTTAGAGATCCTTCACAGATTCTAGAGGAAATATTATAGTGAGAAGCAGGCCAGCAAGTCAGAATGCCAGAAGTATGCAAGCAAGATGTTTTAAAAATAATTATAGAAAAATAGTATTTATTTATGTCCATTCCCCCATTCCCCTATGTTTTACCTCTACCACAAATAGGAGACAGAGAAATATAAGTTTCTTAGAGTTCCTGCACAATTAAATAATAAACAAACAAACAAACAAACAGATAAATAAATACATAAATAAATACATAAATAGAGTCTGGATCTTTTTATTTTTGAGAGCTGAGAACTTGGTATCAGAATTCCTAGGTTCTTCTTTACCACTTTGCCTGAAGTTTAATTATTCCCCATATTTTGTTTAGCTCTTTTGGATAGAACAGGGGAAAAAAATGAAAAGATTGAAGCATTTTAATAATGGAAATTCAGGTATTATGCTGCCCTTTCTCCCTGACAATATGTTGTCCAACAGGGACTACTTCAGAGTTTTCTGAAGAGGCTGAGGGTAAGAAGATGTGATGAGTACTCACTCAACATTCTCAGACATTTTCTTTAAATATGACTGTGCTATCCCTTGGTAAGGGATAGGGGCAAGGGATAGGGGATAAGGTAAAGGGGCATGCTTTACATTTTAGAGAATCCTATAAATCTTGATTAACAAATATATTAATCTATTCACAATACTGTATGAAAATCATTTACATGTTGGCCCTAGAAAATGTTGTACATTTTCTGAGTTATTCATATCAACTGGGTATCAACGAGTACACCACATGGATTTTCATGGTTTCTGTTGTATATTACTGTTCTTATTAAAAACAGCAAAATTAAGGCCTTGCACTACTGTATGTGAAAAGATTAACTCAATAAGTTGCTGAATATGAAACAAAAAATGGAGGAAGATAAAAGAAAAATATAGTTTCTTCATCTGGCTAGAAGGAATAAGACGCTAAAGCACACACACTTGACAGCAAACACACTCAGGTGATAACAAAGATTTAATTAAGTCAGACAAATGCTTCCTACATCCTTTGGATTTATATGTCATGACTTCCCGTGTAACATTTGGAACAAGTGTGTACCCAGGGCAATTAAACTACTAGTTAAATCCTTTTATTTTTCTTTTGTTGCTGTTGTTTTGTTTTTGAAGTTTACTACAGGAGTATTGAAAACTGTCTATGCCTCTTAAAAATAAAAATAAAATAATAATTAAAAAAGAGAGAGAGAGAGAAAGAAAGAAAAAAAGGAGGGAATTCCAGTGATTTTCCGAAGTTACTGAGTTTCTGTTGTCTTTTCAGGAAAGACTTGGGAAGCAGATGGTAGAAAGAACCAGTAAATTTCACCCTAACTACACTGCTTTTGCTTTGGTAGCCTGCTTTCTAGCACCAATGCTCCAGTATATTACATTTACTTAGCTGGAATTCCTGAAAATCTTTGTAGAATTTCAGACTAATAGAACCCATTTTGTGCTTTACGCTCCCTCTTCTTTCACCTTTCAGATGTAAAAATTTCCACTTGGGAAAATATATTCACTCCTGTCTTTGTTTTGGGAACTACTTAAAAGAGAAAAGAAATCTGAAGTAGTCAGTGAAACAAGAAAAGCATTTTTGGTGTACCAGCTCTCTGAGAAGATTGAGAATCTGATAATTTCAAAAGAAGCATTCCTTCAGAAAACAAAAGGAAACTTTATTTAAAATTCGTTCTCTTAAAACAGTTATTTGTCACCCTCTTAAATGTGGTTAAAACATTTTCCAGAAGTGTTTAACAACAAACATTGCTTTTTTCTTAAACATCAAAAGTATGTACTCCTAGCATATTCTCTAAGGCCAATAAATACCAGCTGATCAGACTAGAATCCTTTTAGGAAGTTTAAAACAGCTGTGCTGCACAATGAAGTGAGAAAAGCAGTATGAATAGGCTTTGGCAAGCTTGCATTTGTTCTTAATGAAACAAAGTAAAGGTCTAAATTAGTTCAATGCTGGTAACCTGCAAACTGTAACTCCAGCTGTTAACTTCTATGAGTGAACAGCATGCAAGAATGATCCAGAAGACAAATGTTGCTATAAGAACAGGAAAAAAAAAAAAAAAAAAAAAAAAAAAAAGATGCCTTTATCAAAGTTAGTTGGAAAATATGAGTTCATATACCTTACAAACAAACAAACAGACTATATATATGTATCAATTGGATCCTTTTGAGTTAGATCCTTCTGAACCCTTTGCATACTCAGTAAACTGGAAAGAAATTCTTACTTGGCAGAAATAAAACTGTACTTACTTCATTTAATTTAACATGAAAGGAAAAAAAAAAAAGACTATTAATAGAACTTGAAGACATTATACAAGAATCATTTCATTCTGAACATTAGTTTTTTTTTAATCAACACTATGTATGGAATTTGATGTTTCTATAAACAGGTTGTAACCACCCAGTGTGCTATTGGGTTTAGCTTGATAAACAGCCAGGAAAATTGCTGAGCCACAAGAACAACCATGGCAAAAATATGAATACAGCATTTCAGAAGAAGAGAAATCAAACAACCTGTCCAGAGCACTTTATCTTCAATGTCCTCATTTCTTTGAAAGGCATATTCAGTAGACAATTTTATTCAATGTCTGTTTGTTTGTTTGTTTTTAACCGTGGCAATTGATTATCGTTTCTCACCTAAGAACAGCTTATAGATTCAGTAAAATGATGTACAACTGAATTGAATATTTGCTTTTGGCTAATTGGCACCTTCTTTTTACCTAGATTTATTTCTGTCAATGTATGGACAGTCTTACTTCAGAAAAGCTATGCAGAGGGAATGACTTTTACTTTGTTAAATCTTAGCTTCAGATCTAACTTCTCCAATAGCTCTTTGAGAGAAAAAGAGGACATAACCTTATCTGATGTTCAGAGGAATGAAATCCTACCAGATCCTACTGTGTAAAAAAATACACAAGTGTTTATCATAATTCCAGCTCCATTCCTCGATGTTATTGAATAAAGTTCGAGTCATTTTTCACACAGCTAGTGAGTATAAGAAATGTTGGCCATAATAGCCAATCATCAAATTAATAGTTTTTGTTTGTTTGTTCGTTTTTAATATTCCTATGTTAACTATCTGATTTTCTTAAGTCTAAGTTCCAAATGTATATTGCACAGTCTTTCTGTCAAACAACATTTTAATTAACTTATTCACGATTTTATGCCAGCGTGAAAGTGGCTTTCCATCTCAAAATACCACCAACTCAATGTTTATTTTGTGAAAGCAGTCAGATGAAGAACTTTAGTGGCCAGCACTTAAACATTATTATTTCATTGTCCTGGGGAACATATACAATGGATTCAGTTTCTCCAAATCATGTATTGCACCATCTATACTCCCAGTGCAAAAGAACAGCTTAGGTCACTTGCATGTGAAAAAAATTATGATTTCTTTTTATCTCTCTCTCTCTCTCTCTTTCTCTCAAATAAAAATAAATTTACAGAAAGTATCAGATGAAATGATGCCAAGTGTTTCTTAACATTCAAGCAACCCTGGACAGACTTCCATGTACATGTTTTATGGCATTTTCTGATCTCCTCCCCGAAGCATTCCAACTCATATTGAGGCTTTTGGTGAAATGCCTATGGAAAACAATGGGATTTAGGACGATACTTCAATTTTTGTCCAGAACTATCCTGTAGAAACATCATAATAGGAATCAAGAAACATAATTTCTCAAAGCTTAAACTCTATTCGCCCTTCTCTGCTCATGCTTGCTTATTAGTTATTTTAGGTACAGTGAGATTTATGATGATTAGAAGTTCTTAAATGTTGCTTCCTCTTGCTTAGCCTACTACACCACCAGCACCACCACCAGCATCCTGGTGTAATTAGGGGTTTAAGGACTGTCTCCCAATGAACTGGTTCAGCAGGACATGTGGTTGGAAGCCACTGGGAGAAGAATCAGAGGAGGCAAGGTAGAACATGTGAAGGTAGAAGTGATCCCAGAGATGGAACAGGGTGAAAAATAATAACCACAACACACAAATGTTAAGAGCAGAGAAAGCTTATGGTTACTTGGAGCCTTTTAAGAACTTAGTACTTCAAGTCTTGAACACAACAGAGTGTATCTGAGCTGGATAGTCCCCTCATCTAGAGCCCCTTATTTGCTCAAAAAAGGAGACATCTAGCCATAACTTTGTACTTTGTCCATGACCAGGCAACTCTTTTGAGTTATAATCCTTCATTTCACACCCAGGAACTGCAGCAACACTTTCCCAAGCTTCATATCTCACTCCTGTACTCCAGGGAAGAAAAAGACTCTCCCATACACTTTTGCCCATGTAAGAATGGCTATGGTCATAAGCTGATTTTTTCTTGTCAAAACAAGAGAATTAGGAAATTTCCTTTTAGAAACAAGAAAACTACTGTAAAACAACAATGAGCTTCTATTTCAAATAAAAAATGTGTGAAATTCCCAGCTGTTCTAAAATAGTATGCCCTTCAGACAATTCTCTTTAGTCAACTACATGTATACATGACTTTTATTCTTGACAGGGTAATCTACATATGAGACTAGATGTGTATTTTTAAAATAAATAAATAAATAGTCAGTGCATATGAACACCTCTTGAAAAGTGATTACCTTGCCATTTACAGGATGTGGATTCTGACACTGTATTCCTAGTACACAGCTTTGGGAACCTAGAAGGTTAGCTAGGAGCCTAATGATTTGTAGCTAGCAGATCCAGTTAATAATAAATTCCTCACAGCTTCTAGTCCAATAGACATGGTGAGGTAAGTAGAAGCAGAGATATGAATTTGATAATACGCTGTATGTATTTCTGAACTGGTGCCTGTTGCCTGGGAGATGCTCTCATATATTTTTAAGGTTGGGCAGAGATTTTGGCAGGTCTGTGACTCTGTAGCTCTGATTTTGTCACAAAAATCTTCAGGTAGGACCAGAAGGCACGAAAGAACTGGGGCTATTGAGTCCCTAAATCAATATCAATGAGAGTAGGATTCAAGAGTAATAGAAACACACAAGGAGACTAGAAAAAAAAAATATATATATCTTTGGTTATGTTGAGCCTGTCCTTAGAGTTGTACTTTCTTGCCAACTTCTTTAGCCCAATGAAAATAAAAGTTTTAAGTTCAGATTTTTTTATATTTTTATTTTTATTTATTTTTTAGTTAAAGTCCTCTATTAATACATACTGACAATCATTTCAAATAGATGAAGTTGCCAGGACAATTTAATGGTCTCTGGAGGACTCATCACATTACTTTGCATTCTGACTTTGCAAACCTCTAGCAGAGCACCTAGTGTAGATGACATCATCTTGATCTACAAAAGGCTTTCACAGAAAATTATCAATTAAATTCTTACTCAATTAACTACATTTCTAACCCTTAAGGAGTTATTTTCAATGTTCTTTTTGTTTAATGTAACTTATTCAAGCTGCAAACAATTCAGAAAATATATGTCTATCTGTCAGATGGTTTACTGCAGCAAGCTTCCCAGGAATTGCCTTTGTCCTCAAAGTCTTCCAATGACCTCCATCAACTGATCTGAAAAATAAATAAATAAATAAATAATCAATCAGAATCATTACTCATTCCAAGTTCATGATGTTAATAAGTGATAGATCAGTAACAAACATGGAAACTTGTGGCACCAGGTGTTAGATTCCAGAATATTTTACAGCATTTTAAGTTTCATCGTTACCATTTCTATAGTCAGTATCATGTGTGAGGAACGACTAGTAGTAACAAAATGTTAATATCAGTAAACTTGGATCTATAAGATACTCATGATTGTGCTGCCCAGGCACACAATACAGGGTTGGTACTGGGGGCACTTAGCATAACATAAACAAACAAACAAAAGAAGAGAATATACTGTATGATCTCCTTTTCCTCCCATTATACCTCTGCTTTAATCACAGAATCACAGAATCACAGAATTTCTAGGTTGGAAGAGACCTCAAGATCATCGAGTCCAACCTTTGACCTAACCCTAACAAGTCCTCCACTAAACCATATCACTAAGCTCTACATCTAAACGTCTTTTAAAGACCTCCAGGGATGGTGACTCAACCACTTCCCTGGGCAGCCTGTTCCAATGTCTAACAACCCTTTTGGTAAAGAAGTTCTTCCTAACATCTGACCCAAAACTCCCCCAGCACAACTTTAGCCCATTCCCCCTCGTCCTGTCACCAGGCATGTGGGAGAACAGACCAACCCCCACCTCTCTACAGCCTCCTTTAAGGTACCTGTAGAGAGCAATAAGGTCTCCCCTGAGCCTCCTCTTCTCCAGGCTGAACTTTACTTTAAGTAGTAAAGAAGCATTTACATAGAAATATATTGTAAAAACTAGGAATGGCATAGTGTTTGATAGGACTGATGTTCTCAATGGTTAAAAACCCTGAACACATAGTATTGAGTCATCTGAATCGTGGTGGACTATACTGGACTATATTTTTCCTTTGCAAAGTCAGTGGTGAACGCCATGTGGAAAAGCTTCATTTTGGGGAATGCAAAGTTCATGGACATTGCCCATACAGGTGGAGCCATGGTGGGCCCTAGGACACTGTGGACAGGAGAATAGCTGGGACTGCTTCAGCTGAAGACTGAGACCAAGCAGAAGCATCCTCCCACCTCTACTCTACTCTGTACTAGCGTCTGCCCTTTTTTAGACAAAGAGATCAGTAGGAATCCTCTCAGCAGCAGCAGTAGGAGGAAGCAGGATGTGCCACAGCATCACATTATAGCTATTTATTTTTTGCCTCAAGTGCTTTTTGACATCCATGAGTCCTGTCCCCATTCAAGTGGTTGGATGTTCTGTTCTGGTTGGGTTCTTTCACGTACACTTGCCGTGGGGCTGAGTTTAAGCTTGGAATTATAGAAACCAGTGGCAAACTGGTCAGTCAGTCACCTTCAGAGATACCCCAGTTTTACCATGAATGTGACACTGAGCACACCTCAAATTAGCCATCTAAGAGAGAACACTGGAAGGTGAATCACTGCATCTGAGTGAACTTAAAATGTATGGAATGAATCATCTTCTGAAGATGCTCTTTTTTCCTCTCTCCTTGGACTAGAAAGAGCGTCCAATACAGTAAGTTCCTAATACACAGATGGTCAATTACAAGTACAATATAACTTACCCTAATACTTTCCTCTACCCAGATGACTGATAGAAACAAGATTCATTCATTAATATAAGCTACCTCTGAGCAGGCAGAGTTTTCTGTTGAACTGCCTATTTTATACTCCATTTTATTCTGTAGGAAACAACAGTTCAAGTGAATATCTTGTGCTATTTCTGTTCTCACATCCTAATGCAAAAGCATGTCTAAGTTGTAAAGAATTGCATACACAATTGGCTTATTCTAATTTCCCTTAGAATAAGAAATAAATTATTTTGATATAAATTAATGTTATTTTCAGTATGCTCACGTATTTTGGCCATTCATTATGTGTGCATGTCGTTGTTTGCTTCCTCGTGACCTTTGTGACATCCAAAGACATTCTTTAGTTGTTCAGCCACATTAGCAATTCTAAAACTTATGTCTTGATCGCAGGTTCCTATTGTTCATCAGGACTCTGCATTATACATTCTTCAGTAGAAAAACACACAGTCAAATCTCTTGTGGGAACAAAATTTGTGTCTTAATTTTGACTGAGACAATGCATAGCCAACTGTTCTTTAAACTGTAATTATTAGGCCTGAACAAGCATCCATTGAAGCTATCTACATTGTTGGTATCCTGGTGAGATCACTTGGAAAGCAAATGGTTAGTGGTGAACAACAATATGTTAAAATGCCCAGAGGAATTAGGACGCTTCCTTAGTTTTGTCTGTAAACTTTTCTTACTGGCTTGTCTTTTCTTGTATATGCCACTCATAATTAACTACAGCTAAAGAGAGCCCAGCAAGAAAAAGCAATTTATCTGAAAGCCTCTATTCTTCTCTCAAAACGTATGAAGGCTTAGTTTCTTCTTCCAGTTGGTCATCATTTCTTTTTTGTTTGCAGAATAACGATATGATTATCTCAAATAGAAGAGCTCCTAAGGAAGCTCAAAGATGCTACAAATTTATAGTCATCTTTACTCTAACAGCTTTCATGTTAGTAAGGAGTCACTGCCCTTACTGTTTGGAAGTGAAATGCATGCATGATCATAGTATTAATTATGGGATATTTCGCCAGCTGCCTCCTGTGATGAAAAAGCTTAATTAGGAGCTTTATATCTTTTTGGCAACAAAGCAACCAGTGAGTGGTATCATACATATAATGCTATTTATGCTAGTAAACTACATTCTTTTATCTTTAGAAAAGTCTGGAAAATGGCTGAACTTGTCCAGCATCTGAGTGGCAGAGTGTCTGATGCGGTGGACATTGTCTAAAAGGATGCCATTTGTACCGGGTTGTAGTGGGTTTATGTGGCAAGGTTTTTTTTTTTTTGGGGGGGGTGGAATAGGGAGGGATAGGGGTACCTTTTGTGAGAAGAATCCAGAAGCTGCCCCATGTAAGATAAGGGTCCTGCTGCTGGCCAGAGATCAGCCAATAAGCAACGTTGTTTGCGCCTCTGTGAAAGCATATTTAAGAAAGGAAAAAGAAAAACAAAAACAAACAAACAAAAAAACTACCGGTGAACAGCAGCTGGGAGAGAGCGAGGAGTGAGAAACAGCCTTGCAGTCACCAAGGTCAGTGAAGAAGGAGGGGGAGAGGTGCTCCAGGTGCAGGTGCAGAAGCTCCCCTTTGTGAGGACCTGTAGTGAGGACCATGGTGAAGCAGGTTGTCCTTCTGCAGCCCATGGGTCCCACTATGGAGTGAGGTACCACACTGCAGCCCATGGGGGAGCCCCCAGTGAAGCAGGATGTGGTCTGGAGGAAGCTGTGGCTCATGGAGAGCCCCGACAGGATCAGGCCCTGGGCCAGAGCTGCAGCCCATGTAGAGGAGCCCACACAGTAGCAGGGAGCTGCCGCCCGTGAGGGACCTGTGCTGGAGCAGTTTGCTCCTGACGGATGGACCCTGTGGTATGAAGCCATGTGGGAGCAGTTCTGGAAGAGCTGCTGCCTGTGGGCAGCCCCCACAGGCTCAGTTCAGGAAGGACGGTATCCTGTGGGAGGGACCCCACATGGAGCAGGGGCAGAGAGTGAAGGAGCGGAAGAGATGAAATGCTGTAGACTGACCACAACCCCCATTCACCCATTCCCCTGCGCTGTTCAGGGAGAGGAGGTGGAACACGGTGGGTGGGAGGGAAGGCATTTTTGGTTTATTTCCTTTGTTTCTCACTTCTTTAGCTTGTTAGTAATAGGCAATAAAGCCTATCTCCCTATTCTGAGTCTGTTTTGCCCATCACAATGATTGGTGAGTGATCTCCCTGTCCTTATCTCAATCCTTTAGTCCTTTGCATCATATTTTCTCCCCCTTTCCCATTGAGGAGGGGGAGTGAGAGAGCATTGGTTGTAGAACTCGGCTGCCCACCTGAGTAAAACCACCACACAGGTAAAAATATAGTAAAAGGAACTAATGACTGTATAAGTGACAGCTCTGCAGACTAAGACTGCATCCACAAGCATTATGAGCCCTCAGAGCAGTTAAGCAAAACACTTTGTATGACCATGTTGCTGTGCAAGTCTTCAGAAACAGGTCAAACCCAGAGGCCTAGCACTGGCCTGAGGAGGTATCCATTGGCCATAAACAAATTCTCTGTTTATGACAGAGAATTGGGCTTACAGGAATCCGTATTTTATGGGTTATGTTTTGCTTTTTAAATGTTAATGTCAAGTTGACTTTAAAAAAAAGACAAGCAGTCCCATAGGCACAAACATAAGACTACGTCACTTTCCTCAACCGCACCTTCACTGGAGTCTCTACATTTGCTCTGGACTGTTTCATCAGTGCTTTGTCATCATTGCCAAATGTCAAAGACACAACAAAGCTGAACAAAAGTCCACTGAAGTCAGAAGAAATCCTTCCAGTAACTTTAGTCAGCACTGGATCCAGCTGTTAACTTACAGGTCTTTGCCAAGTTGAAATGAAGAGGCGCCTGCTGCCAGTAATATATGGACTTACTAAGGGCTTGTATGTTTACTGAAAAGCATATATTTGTATATATATAATTCTGTTTCCTAAGTGGTACATAAAGAAATTATGTGAATTTTTCAGACTGAAAGGAAAAACCCTGGAAAATAATAGTTATTGCAGATGAAAATGTATTATTTAAAACATAACACTTTTGTAATTAGATTAATGCTTTGCTTCTCTCTCCTCCTAGACTGTATGTGCTTGCTAAATTGGTAAAAATGCATATCCAAAGCTATTTTCAAGTTAAATAAACCAAAGGTGTTTGTAAATCTGCAAGCAGTTCCACCCTGTGTATCCTAAAGCCTACCAAGGTTTTTCCAACTGAGTATCACTGTTTCTGGATTAAGACCTCCTTCAGCTGATTTTTAGCATTTCAAAGCAATTATTTTGGCAGAAGTTATAAAACAATGAAAACAAACTTTAGGTAGTGGGAAGATGACAAACAATTCTGGACTCTCACAGGACTGGCAATGAGCACTGCTAAAGTGTGTCTATTACAGAGATGAAAAAGCTCCTTCTTATCTTTGGGTTCCCAAAATGATCTGCATTATCTTGATTTTCTCCTCAATGAATAATTCAAGTGTTTTACAACAAGTCAATAAAGGTAAAGGGGAACTATTTAGTGAATTGTTACCATGTACAAAATGTTTGTTTTGTGTAAATAACATTCCCGTAAAGGATGTTTGGAGTCACTGTTTAGAAAACAAAACAAAACAAAAACAAAAACAAACAAACAAAAAAACCAACACCAACACTGGACTTTAAAAATTCCAAGAGCCACAGCACAGATAAGTGAAAATTTCAGTGGTTAGCAGTATATTGAATCAGTAGCTATATTTGGCAAAGCCAGAACTCACAACATCTACATAATGTTCAAAAACAAGAAGAATGTTTTCCTAGTCAAAGATCCAAAAGATTTTTCCTTGCACAACTTAAACAACATTTAAAAAATTATACTTGCCCTCTATTTCTCATGGGCTACCAACCAGCTATCAGATAGTCTTGGCTTATCTGCTGACCCAGACTGCCAGATAATAATTCCTTTCACTTAAACCTCTTGAAGAAATGAAGAGAATTGGTGGATTATTCTAAGCAAGTTCCCAATCAACAGCCATAATCACAGTAGAAGTCCTCACTATTGATTCTACTTTTCATCTCACAGTGGGTTAAAAATCCTGTTACAATCTGATACATTAAAGTGTAATTTCCTTCCATTTGAAGGGTACTATAGATGTACTATAGATGCCTAAAATTGGCATCAAATAAATATGATTCTATCATGTTTCCACATATGCACAAGGTGTTACCTTCCACTTCCTCTCAAATAAATCATGTAAGAAATGGTTAAAAATCACAATGGTAAATCAAAATATGCAATATTATGCATACCTTCCGTCCCTTCCCTCAGTTCTAGTGATACTGTATGAGAAAAGATACTGACAGAAGGAAGTTTCACTCCTCTCCATCGCTGCAGGCTTCTCTAGTGCCTGCACATGCTGCATAAGCTGTCTCCTGGACTCTACTACTTCCCTGAATTGTATTTAGTTCTTAAACTACCAAATCTTCCTGTCTGCTTTATGTGTTCTTTCCCTTCAAAACATTTTGTTAGACTTATTCTCTGCTGTTTAAGACTTCAAAGCTTTATTGTCTGGTAGATATTCATCATCTGTCAGGCTTTCTCACCTTCCCAGACCCATGCAGGGGTCAAGACACTCCTGAGACACAATGCCTTGGCACCAGAATTGCATATCCATCACAGCAAAAGCAGCACCTCTAGTGACACTCCAAAGGTGGCAAAAGTTGCCTGGTCACCAGAGAGAATAAGATAGCACTGTCCCACAGACCAGGTGAGACCTAAGCATGTGCTCTGTATTTGAGATAAAGTTGCATGTATTTGGCAGCTTTCCAGGCTGCATATGGATGCAGGACAGGACACAAGTGGAGAAAAGACTACCAGGGACATCCGTGTACAAACCTTTATGAAACCAGAAGGAGATGGTTGGGTATATAATGAGCTTCATCTTCCCACATAGCTTTGCATTCACATAATCCACACCAGCTGTAAGTTACCTGCAGCTGGGTTTGTGCTCAGCAGGAGCCTACTGAGGCTCCCAGAGCAACCCAGCATGGCTGCATGTTGTGATTCCATCCTCCCTGCCTCCCTTTTACTCCCACTTGACCTGTTAGTGCCTGCAGCACCAGCCACTGTGGGATACTATGCTGCTCTTGGCCTGTGTTCTGTGTATTCACAGGTGTATGTTCTGGTGAGTTGTGTGTTTCTGCACTCTTCAGATGGGCATTTTTCTTTGCTGTATGAATTTTGATGTATGTGTTTCTGTACCTCTGCAAGTGGCATATACATTCCCTTCCTCCTGATTGTCAGTATCCCAGGATGAAGACAGTGCACTACACTCTTATCAAAGCCTTCAAAGTCTACTTGCGGATCTGAGTTCACAGAACCCTTTGACAATGTAATATGGTTTTGTGAACATAATTGTACTGCAGACATTTTTTGCAGAAATCACCATGCCTGGGCAAAGTTTTTCATATTTTTTTCTGCATTCACAGATGAAGTCAAGGAAAAACACCTCATGTGTTGTGTCCATAATATTTGTGCCTACAGCCATCCTTGTAACATAAGTGGGATCTTCAGTCTGGGTATACAGGGTACTGTAACAATTGCTTTCTTCTTCATAATTAATTTCTTGAATTTTAGCACTATAGCACTATATAGAAGTGCTATAAAGCACAACACAAATTGTGTTGGAATGAATTCAGGGCTGGCTTAAATAACAAAAACTAGAGTAAAAGAGTTCATAGTTATGCACTTTAGAAAAGGTATGATACTATGATCAGTGATCAGAAGCTGAACTGCACTTGTAAACATAGAGGAGCTGCCTCTTTTAAGCTTTATAGGAAGACCATATTGTTCAAAAGTGCCAGGACTCATTCCTCCTTACCTTTGTACCTACACACATTCACACTTCTTAAAAAGGCAGAAGAGATTGTATTGATGATCTAGTCTGACTTTCCATGTAATATAAATTGTAGAATAATTTACCTTGGTACTTACTACATGAGGTCCAGTAAGCTGTGGCAGAACTACAGAATATATTTTAGACATCTGTCTTCATTTAAAGATGTCAAGTGTTAAAGGATTTACTTTGTTTTTAGGTAAGTAGTTGCAAATGCTATTTTATTCACCATTCAAAAACTACATCTTTTTTCTACTTTCAATTGCTTTAGTTTCAGCTCATAGCCACAGTTCTTCCTATACTCTTATTTGATAAGGAGTCCTACATGTTTCTCAGGTAGACATTTCTAGATCCTACTCAGTTCAAGTCTCAATTTTCTAAACACTGGCCTTCAAGCATCAATTGCAATTATTTAAAAATAATCCAATTAAAAGTCAATTACTGAGATACTCACAGCTGATTAAGACATAGGCATCAAATAGATATTAGCTAACAGAACCCCAGGTACTAAAGAGCTCCTTAGCTATTTTAGAAATGCCATTTCTATCTTAATTCCTGATGCTGAAGTAGCACTGGAGTTTTTCTACTGCTAACTTCTGCCTCTAAAGATTTCTGGATACGTCCCATTCATGATTCACAGACATGCACAGCCTGGCTTGATTTTTATTCATCGCCTTATTACAAATAATCCATTTTTATCCATTTCATTTTTGTTACTCAAGTATTTAATTTATCTTTGATGAAATTGAGCGGGTCAAAAGATGAGCCTGGGTAAGAGATCATGGTTCTACTTATACCAACTTGAATGAGCCAGACATAAATCTTGGCCAAATTGTCTCTTAGCCTGACAACTGTTTAATGCAGCCAATCCATGGAAATACAGTCTTTCTGATTTTCTTCTATTTATCCACAACAGGGAAAAGACAGCTGACAGGTTACAAGGGTATTGGCTACTCGATAAACAAATCTTTCTCTAAAGCTGTAGATCTGTTTCTCATTGCAAACCATATCTCAAAGGATTCTGTCACAAATAAGCACCAGTTTTTGGCCAAAACGCATTCCTATCTTAGTATACCTTGTTGCTTATCCTGAGCTTACAGTCCCGATCAAATCTATCCATGCAGGAATACATAATTCCTACCTTGCCCTATTAATTGGTTTCCTTTTCTAAAATACACAGTGGATCAGTCGTAACTATGAATTTCATAAATAAAGGTACATGTGCTGCACAGAAAGGCAGAAGACTGTTTCTATGTGTGCCTGAGTCACTTCCTGTGAGTAGTCATATCTTCATTATTTCCTTCTGATAAAAAAAAAAAAAAAGCAAAAAGCAAAACAAAAACAAGAACAACAACTAAACACACACACACAAAAACAACCCTCCATATATATCAGCTGCAGATAATGCCGTAGTATTATGTAAAAAACATAATAAGGCATAAAACCATCACTTCTGGAAAAGACAGGGTTAGTCATGTACCAGTGCAGAGCAATAGTGTGTATTTCCCCTCCCTGACTGCATTGAGGCACTGCTTGGAAAAAATGATGATAAACAAGACCAAAACTGTGAAATCACAGTGACACGTGTATGTGCTGTCATTGCTTTGGTAGATGAATAGCTATGAAGATAAGTACAGCTACACCAAATACGTTTGTTCCCTCCTCCACCCTGCCACCCACATTCAAGAACAGATTCAAATTCAGCGCAACTCCTCCAGGTCTCTCCAGGAAATTGCCACCCAGAGATTTCCTCAGTATTCACAGTCAACACCCCTGAAGAAGTAGATAAAGGTTTGTTTGGAGGGAGCGCCTTGAACCGTTTTTTATTTTGTTTTGTTTTGTTTTTTAATTTAGTCTATAAAGATGGCTTAAGCCTGCGGGTGATCTGTCATCTCATCATTGTAAAAGTATTTTGGCATTATACACATTCCTTCTTAGCAGCATGTGTATGTATGTAAATATAAAGCATTTCTTACCTTAAAAAAAAAAAAAAAAAAAAGTTCATTTGTTCATTTAAACATTTAAAGAGAAACTGGCAGAAGTAGCCTTCATTAGGATTTCTGTGGCTGCTTCACTATATCTGCCCCACAGGAACCCATCCCACACTGCCTGTTACTATATAAGACACTGAGGCCCTTCCTTATAGTTCAAATCTTAATATACGTGCAGAACTTGTTAAGAAATGGCTGTTTGAAAAACAAGTGGTTTGCCTATGACTAGGAATGACTCTAGGACTTAGCTCAGTAATCAGTTACTTTTCATTCTATGATTAGTACAGTGAAATCTATTATCTATTAAAAAAAAAAAAAAAAAAAAAAAAAAAAAAGCTTACTTTTTCAGAAAACAGACTAAGCTGTGTCAAAACACCCTAAACACAACACCGTTATAACCCATTTAGATAATCTTTCTTTAGCAAGAGTTCTCAGGCTAGAGATAGAAGTGATCACTTCCAAAAAAAAAAACCAAAAAACAAAAAACAAAAAACAAAAAAAAAAAAAAAACAAAAAACAAAACAAAAAAAAAAAACAACAAAAAATGCAAACCTCACAAATGTAAGCCTGAGGAGAAAGGGAGAAATGATCAAGGGTCTTAAAATGCAGGAGCTGAGGTGAATCATACATGCTTTTGGGAGCTGACTCTTAAGTTACCATATTCTTTAGGTTGGCTTGGGGGTGAAGTTTTTTATGGAAGAGTTCATAAAATTTGCATGAAGCACACAAGCTTTGTGCACCTGCTATGAAGATGACACTAGCTGCCAAGGGAGCTGTCAGCTCAGGGAGCTACAGCAAAGACATAGCTGTGGCCTCTGCTGAGCAGCTTCTTAGCAGGAAGATTTATGACCCTGCTTACACTGTTAAATGAGAAACTTGGCACCTCTTAAGCTCCTCAGAGATTCATTCATTCAAAAGAGATTTTGTTTCTTTTCATTTTAAGGGAAAACCTCTACTTCTTGTACCTCAATGCTCCTTGGGTAGCAGAAAGGGTAGGGAATGCATGGCACCTTCCCCTCTCTCTGTCCTTTCAGGACAGAAGAGGAAGAAATGGTGATGAGTACTGGAACATGTCTAGTACAGTTAGCTAGTATTAAGCACTTTATCTTGCTTCTCAGATTATCATTTCCAAGTTTAGACAAGGCAAAGTGGGATTTCCTCCATTGCACTCAGACTCATCAAACAGCATTTTTTGACAGCAACTAGGACCATTTGTTTAGAGATGTTTAACGCCACTCTTCTAGACAGCTGCTAAACATTAGGGTACCTCTGTCAGATGTGTCAGAAGGCATAAACAAGGTAACAAAGGTATCTCCAGTCTTTGACATTACAAAGAACTCATGTGCTCCTTGCACAGGACTGCTAGGGAGCTAGGACAGGCTGCAGCACAGGGATGAGCAGGAGCAAAGGCAGACAATAACAGCAGCTCATTCAAGAACACCCTTGCCAGGAAGCCTTTCCAGATCTCAGACACCATGTGCTCTGTGCTTGCACAAGAGCCAATGCTTTTCTCTCCTACACATGTCAGTGACGAGGTGGTAAGTTGTCAAGCCTCTGCTACCAGATTTGTGTTCTCATGTTAGAAGGGAGGACAGGTACAGAGACAATGTTGGTTGCTGAAGAGAAAGCGAATGGCTTTTAAATTCCATCCCTAGCATGAATCAAGGATCAGACTAAGTATGAACATGGCCCTCTGGTCCTCTGAGGAGTACTCTAGCTTCAGTGTAGGAAGGGGGCAGACAGGTAGCCTCTGAGAGCTCTGCTCTGAGGAAGCCACAGCATGGCCCCGAGGAGCCATAATCCTCATGTAGAATACATCAGTCATAAACATAATCCCCTCTTCTTTTAATGTGAGTTGTTATTCATAATGGACATATCTCCACTTACATATGTGAGTAATGTGCTCCATTGCTAATTCTAAAATCCTTGTCATATACTTCTTTTCTTTGCAATTAGGGACGGGGAGAGGTTGGAGCAGTGAAAGTTTGTCCTTTTCTCCTGGATTCAAGTAGAGTTCCCACACCTTCTCCCCCTCTCCCCCAACCCCCATATTTCAGCTTTCAATTAGAAAAGGAAAACCCAACAAACATTTGGCTCCTGCTACTACTGGAGAAGGGGAGTGTCTCCAGCTCTGGAAAAGCCCAGGAGGAAGGTAGCTCTGGATTCCTACCACAGAAGTACTTTTAGTAAGTATTTTGGCTCCAGTGGCAGTTAGGAGGGAGAAGGAAGGAAAATCTCATTTATAATGGCAAAAGCATTTTCAAATAAATTATTTGACAAACCCTGAGTATGAGTAATTGGACCTCTCATTACTGTGAAATTGCATAGTATCAGATAAGCATTTCTTACTTGTCCAGTACTCCTTAATGCATGCATTTCAATGTCTTCATTGCTTACAATTATCTATAAAAAGCATCACTTCTTTTTCTTTGCGGTGTTCACATTATATACAAACTGTTCCAACTGTTCTTGGTTTATAGTTTATAGCTAAAAAACCCTTAATAGAAGTTACACAGAGATCCAATACACAAGCAAATGTACTCTGTTCTCCATGCTTGAATACATTAAAACCACAGTTATGCCTCCTAAGTGCCTAAACATTTTAATCTAGAATAGCTGTTTTTCTATGATACCTCATACCATTCTTGAGTGGCAGAAAAATGAAACAATCTGTAAGTGTATCTGCCTAAAATAACCAAGAGATGGCAGCACTCCATTCAACCCAGATTTGACTTGTCATATAATATATGTAACTACAGTACAGCAGACAGTACAAGTATGAAGTGCAATTGAAACAGAGCAGTCAGCTATAGAGTCAGCCAGGACAATAATCTTCTCATTAAATTTTCCTCCAATTTATCATGGAAGATTGGGAAACACAGCAGTGATGGAAAGTTCTTGACCAAATGGGGAGAATGACGAGGCTTGTGACACTTGTGTTTCTGCCTGGTCCTTTGTCTGCTGGTGGCAGTAACATTTGCTGAGGTCCTAATTCCCTTTCATTTGAAATCATTAGGAAAAATATAGTCACCATGAGGAAGAACATTAAGATAAGGCACATAGTGAACACATTCCAAAATGGATTAATCAGCATTAAAAAAAATAATTAAAAAAATAAAAAAAAATCATGCGTATTATAGTAGGTCAAATTGCATAGAGTACCCTTTCTTTCCTCTCTTAAATACTGGAGTAGAAGTTAACTCCCCCTAATTCTCCTTAATCTTCATACACTACTCCCCATCAGTGCAAACTACAAATTATTTGCTACTTTTTTTTGATTTGCCAAGGTTCAAATAGCTATGCAGAAAGACCATATAAGACGTCAAGTGCTCTGGCTTATTTGGGAAGAGTTACTATACAGACAACAGAGTGCTAATGCATTTGAAATCAATCTTGAAGAAGCTGTGACCTGATGTTATTGTACATTTTACATATTTTGGTCTCCAGTAATACTTGGATGCTTTTTGATCTTCATTATAAATGTCCAGGAATTCTGTGATACTGCCCATCTTTTCTGGTGCTGGGGTCAAATGTATAGCAGGGAGGCATTCACAAAAGGTAAACTTTCTTTGTGCTTACATGGCTACACTTACTTTGCATGTTCAGTAGGTTGCTCCCTCTCCAGTTTTGTGCTGTACAAGTTAGGACAGTTATTCTGTTTGGCTTTGGATATTTTTTTTCCTTATCTTCCTTCACTGCCAAAAGGTGGGAGGTAATAAATCAGCATGCAATAAGCATCATGTTACAAAATCTTAGTAGAGATAAAGCACCTGTCATTTGTACCAAGTCAGCTCTGTAAATTCACTGCCATAGTCTCTGCTTATGTTTGACTCAGTCAGTCTCCATGACAGCAAAATTACAAAGGCGTATCTCTGCAAGGATATTACGGCAGGATGGCTTATTCTCCCATAACAAAAACTGTTGAGTGGTAATTAAATCTCAACTTTTAAACATGAAAGATCCCATAGATGAAGCCTCACCTTTCCTTTCCTCTCTCCCACATCTTCTAGCTGCACTGGCAGAAGTACAGTTTGCAGCTTTCTCTCTCCCAACCCATTTTTCCTGCACAGGGGGACTTTCCATCATACTTAGCCACAAGCATTAATGGCTTTAGTAACACTGGGAATGTTAAAGGAGACAGATGGCTGTTTCAGACAAGGCCAAATTGAGTAATTATGCTTATCCATATTGAAAAAAGATGCAACTTCTGGGATTTTACAAAAAAAAAAAAAAAAAAGTCCCTCATTTATGTACTTTCAACAAAGATGAAGTAGCTGATGGTCCTTTCCCATTACAGTAGGATCTGCCTGTTTATAATCAATTAAATTTACCAGGGAAACATTCCTTTCACCCCATTTCTCAGCAGTGATTTCATAGTAGAAACCTTCCTTCCTCTTAGAACTGACTGTTAAAATAAAGCAGAATACAGCTGGCAACGCTTTGTGAAGAACTGTTTTGTGTGACACTGGCAGGATCTTTGACTGTCACAGGCTGTTGGGGCTCTGCTTTTAGGCATCTTCTGCAAGGCAGCCTCTGAGCAGCACAGTGTCCTTAATGCTATGTCAGACTACCAGAGGCAAGTGCTTGCTGAATTTGGCTTAGCCTTTGCACGAACATAGACTCAGGGAAGCTCAGGAAGCGTTTCCAGCTTTACACTCAGCACATGAGCCAAGGACAAGCATAGTTTCTATGCAGCCCCTCGCGTGCCCAAGAACTACAAGAACAAAAAACAAAACAAAACAAAACAAAACAAAACATTTCAGACAGGATGGAGGAGGAGACAACTTCAGAGGAAATAAATTTTCAGCATTTTGCTGCTTGGAGAGTGCGAGCTGAGCCATGCCTTGGCAGGATACAGCACACAGACCCCTGAGGCAGCAGCAGATGCCAGTAGAATCTGGGCTCCCCCAAGTGCAAGCTCTCCTAATGTTACCAATGGATCTTTTATGGGCTCATCAGGAGTGATGGCTACCCCTCCACATTCCTCCTCCAGGATTTCTCTGTAGTCTTCACCTCCAGCCTCTAGCCCTGATGAGCTTAACTTGCAGGTGACACTGCAACCTGAGGTGAAATGATATGTTTGATGTGCACTATCTAAAGTCCTGATTTATTTACCTTGGAGTAGGTGGGGGAAGGAGAGGTATTTGGTGGAACCTGAAAAGTTCAAGGAAGTGCTTGAAGATTAATACGTTGCTGGACAGGATAAAAGGAGCTTTGCCAACGAAAACACAATCAGGCCAAGTGCAAGTGAATGCTGAGATTGGGGTGGGAGGGACTACATGGGCAGAGAAAGAGCCTGGGGAGTTGGATTAGCTCAGGGGGTCAGGAAAAATATAGAAATAACTGGAAGCAGAGCAACAGGAGAGAAGGAGTGTGTCAGCCCACGTGTCAATGAATCGTCTGTTGGCAGCACATAAACGTTAAGGAGCAGCTTGCAGTCTGACTATTTGTAGGCTGATTCCTAAACCAAAGAAGAAATCCAGAGCAGCACTGGATACCAGACTACACCTCTGAGCCATTACAGCCTTTCACTTGCACTAAGGAAAATAGATTATTGATGCTGGCAGGGACATGTACTCTAAAAACAGACAAGGAGATTGCAGTCTAATCCAAATCCAAACAGAAGCAAGTTGTCTAAAGCCAAATTCCTTTTATAGTCCCTTAATTTCACTACAAAATTGCTTTCCTTTAAGGTTTAAATTGTGTAGTATCTGAGCCAATCTAGCTAACCCTTTCCTACAAGAGCAGTCTGTCTTTACAGGAGTGGACTCATTAAAACCTCAAATGACTAATGGCTTGCAGGACTTGGGGTAAAATCCTGGCCCCACTTAAGGCTGCAGGAGGTTTGCCAGGGACTTCAGTGGGGCCAGGATTTTACCTCAGGTCTTTACAAGCAGCAGTGTTGCTCATTAAGCAACACAAAAACACCACTGTGAATTTCCTGACATCTACTTATGGGCTCTTGCTGGTGCTTCCAACATCAGATGGCTTTGCTCTGAAACCCGAAGTAAAGAGGCTGGAAAGTGAGGTCGTACCCTCCCACTAAAAGCTGATTCCTTTTACGTGAGCATTACGATGATGTGTAATGCTTAATTCCACTGAAAAGATGGGGAAAAACCCAAGTTGGTTAGTTTTTTTTGTTTGTTTGTTTGTTTGTTTGTTTGTTTTCTTCTGTTGTAGTTTATTTTGTTCTGTTTAATTTTCCTTCTGATTCTCACAGCTCACAGAAATAACACCAGTAGCCTGTGCTAGAAGTGATGCAGTCCATCACAGGACTCCACGTGCCACAGAGTGGACAGGGATGCAAAGGGAAGTGCAGAGCCCTTGTGCTCCCCCATGGCCCTGGGGAGCAGAAGGCTGGCCACTAACAAAGCACCGTCTGCTGGGCATGCCTCTGGGCCAGCACGCTAATTGGAAACAGAGGGCCTTCTGCCTGCAGCCTCTCAGCCCCAGTCCTTGGAAGTGTGCAATCATGATCAATAATGCTCCCTGGGAATCTTTTAAAGTGCTCCTGGCCACATCGCTCCAGTAAAGGATTTGTCAGCCTTTCCATAAACCCCAGTTTTGAAGAGTTTATAGCTCAGATTGTTTTCATTATCTTGAGGTGAAAGTTGCTATATACAATTTCAGACCAGAAACACTTTTTCCCTTACTAATACAAAATATTGTTTAAAACAAATTTTGTCTCCAAATTTAGACTCCTGGTAACAACCATGCTGTTCCCTCCCCATTTGCTTTGGGTGTGTTGTTCACAACTTCTGCATGAAAAACTGCTGAATTTAAGGATTAACAAATAGACAGTGAACTCTTCTGTTGAACTTTTAAACCACCGACTAATTCACTCAGGATTGCCTGGTTACTCTACTCCCTCCCAAGAAATGCAGTAAGACCAAGTAGGGAACTTTGGGGGAAAAAGAGCAAACATTGCTGCTCTGTTTTCCCCTTTCAGTAGCTGAAACTACAATTCTGAAGCTCACTGTAGCTCCATTCATGGTAAACTACTTTGCCACTTTTCCCTGTTAAGCTGTTGCTACACTGCAGGACAGAAATAACTGAGCTTCCAGTAACAGACACTTCTTTTCCTGTATAGGAATAGCACTCCGGATACCTATGCTGATAGACAGCAGTGGGAGAAGAGAACTAGGGATATCCTTCCAAACTCAAAAAAATTTTACAAAACAGGGACTAGAACAACATAACTTAATATCTCTGGGACTGACCCAGGTGAACCAGAAGGGTTGTCACACAACTGAGTTTATCTGCCAAAGCCAAGTGGATTTATATTTGCTAGATCTCCACTGTCTGAGAACATTGTCCATTTTATCCAGATGTCATGTGACCAATATAATCCAGGCAGAATTAACATGTTTTGGATGTTTTCTTAACAAAAAGGGACATTCCCCCCCCCTTTTTTTGGGGGGGGGGGGAGGGGGGGGGGGGGAAGGGGGTTATAGACTGTGCTTAGGGTAACTTCCCTTCAACCAATGGAATTTTTTGTGTAAGAAAGTTGGGAAAAATTAAAAGGAAAAAAAATGTTTTCTTTCTAATCACTGTAAGGTTTACAAGTGGAAGGTGAACAGACTTTTTTTATTAATTATTATTATTATTATTATTATTATTATTATTATATGAAATAGAAAATGAAGACTTGGGGATGAGGAAGAGAGAAATGCAGACTTAAAAAAAAGTAATTAGAATAGTACTAATTTTTTCATTAGTACAGGAAGCTGGAAATGCCTATGCCTTGCCATCTATAGAATTCTACCAAATATAGATACAGCACTTTCTAGTCTCATTTGCTTAAGAAATATATAATTGTATATAACCTATGATATATAATAATATTATATAATTGTGCTCCATGTATATATATATTATGCATCTCTTTGTGTACCAAAGTGTTTTAGTCTGTCAGTTTTCTCCTTCAATACTTTTTAATTCTTTGGGATGAATCAGGAGGGCATTACAAGTTTCAGAGTAGACATATTTCTGTAAGGATCCTGAAATGCTGAAGCCCTGATGGGAAGAAAAAAAAAAAAAAAAAAAAAAAAAAAAAAAAAAAAAAAGCAAATGATTGGGGAAAATGATAGTGTAAAAACTCTGCTGGTTTTGAACACTAGAAAATCTGCAAATCATAGTAGACATTCAGAGACACTTCAGAGACACAGAGATGTTAGGCACTTCAACAGCTGGAAAGCTTTTAGCCAAAACTGTTACCTTATTAGACATAAGAAAACCTACTGCAGACAAAAATGTATAGATGATTCTCAGGCAGCACTGACTACATTGCTCACAGAAGCAAGCGTTGGCAGACAAAGGTGATGAGCACATACCCTGACTCTAAAACTTCCTCCAAGTTTTCAGTCTCATATATCTTGTAATCCTCACAGGATGCTGACAAATAGACAACATTGACAGAGAGCTAAGCCCAACCTAAGTCAAAGATATATAGGTCCTTATCAAAGGATTTCCTTGGCATTAGTTTTGTGCCATAGCCAACGGAGTATACTCTTGTTTCATTTCTTTTAAATTGGGGCCATTTGGAAAACTATAAATTCTTTTAGAAAGTAGCTTTTCCTCTAGTATTATCCTGTTCAAAGACTGTATTCTTTGGGATTTCCTCTAAGTAAGTCTCACGGAAAACGAGTTACCTGTTAAAATGATGCAAGCAGTTTGCAAATGCCTTGTCCAGCCCTAAAGCCAAAGGTAGAAAGGGAGAATATCTTAAGCAACAAGCCAAAGAAGACAAGGAAACAAATTTTCATTTGTTTCGTACATTTCCAAGATACCAAAGGATCATGTGGAAAATGACAACAATAAACAATTCCCAAATTTCTTCTTCATGGTAGAACAATTCCTAGTCATCCCCTGTTGCTAAGGGACAACAATACGTCCATTGATATGGTATTTGTTTCCATCAGTCCTCTTCTCTGGAAGACACGCATTGAGTAGGAGCTTGAGTCCTGGCTTTTGTTGTCTCCTCCAAGGAGGGCAAGGTACACGGTGCCCTCACATGGCCTGTGCCCCTACCTGCATCTGCCCAAGGCCTATCACTGCCACCATGATGCTTTGCCAGTGAGCACTGGTGCAGCAGAAGAAATCTGGCTTTGCTGAATGAAGGAAGGAAGCTTGTGCAGTCCAAATGAGCAGCAATTTGGATTTTTTATGTATGTAACCCCTGCCTTCTTTGTGCTGTTAAGAATAGCAAACGTAGTGCTAATGATAATGAGAAAATTCGTCTTGTGTCGGTTCCAGCCCCCTTAAATGCAGATCCTCAGATTAATCTAGCCCTGTGCCAAGTGCTCTGACTGGCACAGAAATCAGAATTTATTTTCTCTGTTGATAAATAGCCAAAGCAATGTTCCTGTCCTGGTGTAGCTGATGGAAATGCCTCTGTAAGCACTTGTCTCTCAATATTTCCACTGAAAATACCTCGGGATTCCTGCCCAGCCTGAGAAATGGAAGAGTAGGAGGAAATAAAATTGTTTTTTAAGTTTATCTCCGTACAGTCATTTCAGAGACTTTATGGGCTTCAATTGCAGGCATGCTGAGAACAAGGAAACCACTCACACCACTCACTCTGCAGCATTCCTGCTCCTAATGAAACTAAGGACAAAACTTCATGGTGCTCATGACCTCAGTCCAAATCCCAAGTATTAAATTACCATATGTCACTAGGTCATCCCTCATGAAAACTTAAAAAAATAAAAAATAAAAAATAATAAAAAAAAGTACACTTTTTCTGCATGGCAGCAAGCCTGGACATTTTTGTTTCAGATCCACCATAAATATTTGACTCTCAAGTCACCTACATTTATGACTCATTTTGTTAGCTGGCTGGTAGGCACACTTTGGCAGAGGGCCTGCCATGTGCCAGTTATTTGGAAATATGGGCACATTGGAAACTTTCTTTTTTTGACCATCTACTATTCTATCTTATCAAATCATAAACAAAAGAGAGGACTGAGGGGACAAATTGTTCCTGGCCCACAGAAACTGGAGGAAGAGCAGGGAACTTTCTGGCTGATCAGTAAATCCAATCCTTGTAAAAGATCAAAAGGTTTGACAACACCTGCCAGCTTGCAATGTGCAATTTGGAGCTGAGAGTATGAGCACTGAAGCCAGGAGAATATGGGCTGCTCAGTTTATGGGGGATTTTCGTTACTCCTCAGCATACAGGAAAAGGAGAGAGAGCAAAATGATTTGAGTTAGAAGGCATTAATATATAGTAGTGATAGCATTTGTCCTTTACAATTTGTTAATAAACAGACTTTGAAGAGATGCACTGTGAATTGGTAGGTATACTCAAAGTAAGAGAATGGTGGCAAGCAAAAGCCAGCATGAGACCAAGCATTGTATGTAACTGCCAGTGCTAAAGTTAAAGAAAAATTAGACAATTCGAAATAAGGCCTTATCTGCATCTACAAGTCAGCTCTGGAGCAAGCTCCCAGCTCTGCAGAGAATGACAGAGAGCAGGTGACAGATGTATTTGCACTACAGTTGCATTGGTCTTTCGGTATGTGCCTTAATGTGATCTTGAGCCTTTTTCTGAGACAGAGTGAGAGCAGAAGTGAGAGATATGCTGAAGAATAAGGGCTGTGTATTGTGGGAAGAGGTCAAGTGTTCAAAAAGACAGTGGGAGAAGGAGAAGAAAAATGGGAAGTTAGGCAAGTTACTTTCCCTGAGTGTCTGGGAGTACCATCCTGAACAAAAAAAAAAAAAAAAAAAAAAGAAAAAAAAAAAAAAAAAAAGAAACCCAAACTCATAACAAATGGGGTTTTGCTCCATGGAGCACTGCTAAACAGCTTTAAGCCTGGTCCTTCTACAAAAGGTATTTTATATGCCAGTTGTGAAATATCACAAACACTTGTCAAATATTTAACAATCCAGCCCTGCTATGTTTATCCTTTTCAAACAATACCTTGTTGGGGGCTTGTTTCTGAGAAGTGATTGTGTGGAGAATACAAATGGGAGGAACAGGAGCTTGTTGTAAAAGAGAGAAACAGTTTTACAGAAGCTCCAAAATTTCTGTGGTTTCTTTTTGTCCCCAGACATACAGAAGTCACTCCCTGGCAGGTGGAATCATCAGCTGAGAGTGCTCTCTAAGCATTGCTTAAATGAAAAAATGATTTATTTTCCAAGCTCAGGAGTGGCAGAAAACTGCTGAAGAAGTCAATTGGTGAGTCTGGGTACATCTAAGGGATGAATTGTACGCAGTCACTTGTTCTTCTGCATGATCAGTCGTACTGTATATAGCAAATGTACAGATATATTAGGTCTCAGTTGTGCAATCAACAGGCATCAGAATTGCTTTCTCCAGGTACTAAAACACTGGTGGGTCTTGCACTACCTTTAACTCTGAAGTCTTCACTCAGAAATTTACAGGCTACACTATAGCTCTTCAGAGAAACACTGCATTACTTTGGTTTGCCTTGCTTTGATACGCCCACAGGGAAAGGGGTATGTGGCTTGACTTTTCTTCCATCAGATGGTTCCATTTTACTTCATGTAGTGGAAGGTGAAAATCTGTTCAACCAAAGTTTTAGATGACTTAAATCCCTTTGAACTGTTTCCACACATACTTCAGGTATGCTCCCACCAGTATATCTCTGTCCTTGGTGAAGCCATGCCAAAGTCTTATCTCTGAGTAACGAGGTTAAAGATATTTGTAGAGTCATATTCAAAAGAAAAACTCACTGCCCAGCTGTTGTGGGTTAATCCCAGAGGGCAGCCAATCCCGATCCAGCTGCTTGCTGGGCTGAGGGATAGAATTAGAAAGGTAAAAGTGAGAAAACTCCTACATTGAGATAAAGGCAGTTTAATGGGTAACAGAGGAAAAAAAAAAAAAAAAAAAAAAAAAAAAAAAAAAAAAAGACAAAACAAAGCAAAGAAAAATAAGTGATGAAAAATCAATTGCTCACCACCAGCTGACCAGTGCTCGGACAGCCCCTAAGCAATGGTAGTCTGCACCCAAGATTTACTGCTGAGTGTGACAGTATATGGTGACAGTATATGGTATGGGATATCCCTTTGGTCAACTAGGATCAGCTGTCCTGGCTGTGCTTCCTCCCAACCAGCACCTCCAACCTGTTTGCTGCAGGGTAGGGAACGGGGAAACAGAGGGAAACAGAGAAGGCTTTGATGCTATACAAGCACTGTTCAGCAGTAGCTAAACCAAGGGTGTGTTATCAACACTGTTTTGGTCACAAATCCAAAGGACAGTACTATACAATACAGGTTGCTACAAGGAAAATTAACTCCATCCCAGCCACAAGCTGTACACCAGCTCAAATGGAAACAGCTGGTTACTGCTACAACCCACGTACCAAGAGTAATGTAAAACTCCCTTCAATCAAGGGGACTAATATGATCAAAAACATTTAAGAAACACTTGTCCTTTCCAATTATATCTGTTCTTTTAATACAAGATAAAACCTTTTTCTACAGAACTTAAATTCTCCATTATATACTTAGGCCATTGGGACCTCAACAACACTGTTCCTTTACTTATCGTCTATAAATTGACAGACTGGACTAAATCTCCTGCTAACAAGTGAGCTCTGCACAGCCTCATCTGAATGTTCTTGGACTGAATGAAAGCACTGCAGTCTCTTGCCTCATTACATTTCCAACTGTGGGAAATGCCTCATCTTTTTCTCAAGTGGTAGGATCTAAAGTGATAACTAAGATGGTTACCAGAGCCCCTGGGCATTATCCCTAGCAGGCCAAAATTAGGAAGAAATCAGAAACCTCTTCTGGACCAAGTGTTAAAGGCTTCTCCCTAGTGAGGTTTTTTAACTCTGGGAGAGCAGAAGCCAGGACTGACCAGCCCCAGCTCAGTAAGTCTAGTCAGAGAGTGGGAAAGAAAATGACTTTCATGCTCTGGAAAAAAGAAAAGGAGATGGTATAACTCAGGACCTGCTAAAACCCTTTCCCTGCAAGGGAGGTTGCGTGTTCACAAGGTTTCAACAATGTGCTCGAGCAGTAATTTCAGCAATGTTGTGCTCGAGCACCTAAACAACCAACCTGGAAAGAGAGAGAGATGCAGACAAAAAGAGGAAAGGGAGAGAACCTGAGGGCATCCAAACTAGGGAATGCAGTATGTCCATAGTGAAAAAGCCCCATTGTCATCAGTGGTGGAGAATAAATCAATATGAAGGAATACCCACACTGCTTTGCCTGGTGTTGTCACTGGCACAGCAATGCAGGCAGGAGCAACCATCACCACCAGCAGCAGTGGTGGAGATTTGCTATGTTATAGGCAGCTCCCTGCTTTCTACAAAGACAGATATCACTTGTGAACCCTAATCTAAACCATTGCTGTAAGGGAAAACTATAATCCTTCTCCTAGCATGTGCTTTCAGACATGCTTTTCACTAAGAAAAGATACCAGGTGTTGATGTGGGTCCTGGAAGGGCTCCATGTCTTGGTAACACTCCTTTTTTTGAGTAAAATGACCCATCTTTCTTAAGAACTGTACATGTATATTTTGTATGGAAGAGGAAGAAGGGGTAAACTAAAGACCAAAGTGCTACACAAAACTTTGTGTAATATAGTAATGCCAGATGACTCATGGAAAAACAGTAATCACCTCACTTCAGTTTCAAAGTAATGTAATTTTTTTTTAATCCCACATCTGAGCTTCCTTCTTCCCTCAAGACCTTTATGAAGATCCTGTCTGATCACAGGATACAATCTCACTGCGCGGTGCCATTTCTCTTTGCCAGAGCTCAGGGCCAGGAGGTCTCAGGCAAACACCAATTTGAAGTTAACAAAGCATGCCCCACTTCAGACAAATCAGATTTGTTCTTTTTGTATTAGGCTACAGGTAAGTCTGGAGATGGGATTAATATTTTTTAATCCAATTTTTTGAGTGCAGATATTCACTGCATGCAGCCAAAATTCACAGCAAATCAGTCATGAGTTTGCATGCCCATCACTATTTGTACCACATTCAGTATAGAGGGAGACCAGTTCTGATCAGCATTATTATACGGACAGACAGAAATCAAATTATATCTGACTGATTTCAGTGGAGTCATTTTTGATTTATACAGGCAATCAAATTCAGCAGGTTTCAAAATCAAAATCAACTTAATCTCTGTTTTATCTGGAAAGAGACTACCTCTTAGCTGGACTTCATTAGCTAACCCTTATCCAGGACCCAGACTCAGCTTGATACTAGCTAAATTTCCAAGAGCTTCAAATGAATCAGAGGAGAGAGAACAACAAAGGAGAGGGAGGTAAATGTTACAAAGATGCTGAAAGCCCGTGTACCTTCTCACAAGTTCTTAGTAGCCTCGCATATGCATGTGCCAGAAGACACATTTGATCTCAGTTATATTTTTCAAGTAATTTTTTCTTGAAGGAGCCAAAAAGATTCAGCCAAGTCATCTGATTTCCTGAATTTGTATCAAATCTGCCAAACTCTTTTAAGTGAAATTTAAGGGAAAGACTTTTCTTATGAGACTCAAAACAAGTGTTCCTATGTGAAGATTCATTCTAGATGACAATTCATCTGAAATTCTGTATTCATTTCATCCTAAAGACCTAAAAATCATTTGAAAACAAAATGTCTTTTTTTTTTTTTTTTTTTTTAATGCAAAAAGATATATTTTGAAATACTGTATTTTTTAAAAAAAATAATTTAGCTAGGTGAAAAACCTATATGTAATCAAAAATTGGGGTTGGGATCCACTAAAACCAAACTATTCAGATTCTTTCATGTTGTAAGGATATGATTTCTTAAAACAGCTGGCACTGAACTGATGGTTCTGCACCACAGGAGGCCCTTCTCCCCCTGGCCTTCCATCTGAGCTGTTTGTCCCCATCTTCCCTGCTCCCTTCTTGCCAGGAGCCAGCTCTAGCACTAACCTGTGTGATGACAGAAGCTCATTTGATTCACTAAAATGTCCAAAAGAGGAAAAAAAAAAAAAATCCCCTCACCTTCCCAAAAGAACAAGATAATAATAATTATTATTATTATTTTAATATTATTTTTGTTTATGGCCAGCGAGTTATCTGGTCTCTCTTGTGTTCAGAGGGATGCCAGCACTAGCTGAAGTGGTGGCTGAACTGTGGTTAAGGAGAGGAAGGAGCCTGGAGGAAGGGAGGTGCAGGGAAGAAAGTGCGGAGAGTGAGGCTTCCCCCTTTTGGCAGTGGCCAACCATTAATGCAGCTCGCAGCTACAACTTGAAACCAAACCTTAAGTGAACCAAAATGGCTGTTTTTCACACAGTTCTGCCTTTCCCTGTCAGATGAAACTTTCTGTCTTTTATCTTTGCATCTCTAGCTAAGGAATTTAAATTACCTGGTTAGGTAAGTGAGAATTTCACTCTTGGAATATAATTTTGTTTTCATATCTTATGCTTCTTTATACCTCTGGAAAAGGATCATTCTGAACAGTAACGGTGGCTCTATGCAGTCTGTATTCTTTAAAGAACATAAGGTAGAACTACAGCTAAACATATCTGTAAAAAAAAAAAAAAATATCTGAAGGATTCTTGAAAAATATCGAAGGGATATTCACATTTGGTCACTTCTATAAGGACAAGTATATATGTATTAATACATATATCATAGACACTCGGGGTGATGTAGGCAGCTACACACTGGGAGGGAACCTCTCTGTTTCTGATCTGACCTTTTCAATACTCTGTATGTTAAAGCAGGAAGGAGACTAATTGCTGCAAACCAGAAGCTGTAGTAATTACTCTAATTCAGAAGTTACCAACCTTCAGAAAAGGGAAATGCAGAAAGGGAATCATGTTTAAAGGCAGCCCATTTTGCTTTGTTCTTCAACACAGCCCCATTCATAATACTGTGGAATTTATGAGTCTACTGAAAGTGAGGTCTCATAATGTGCACAGCATGTTGCCAGTTAACTTGAATGAGCTTCTCCTCTGCTTTCTGTCTGATTACTATAATACTGTGCTTGAAAAGAGGCCTTCCCTTCTAAGACACACATATTACAATGAAGTGTAAAACAAGGCAATAAGCAGTCCACATAGGTTCGTGCAGCATTTCTAACCATCAGTCCTTGACAATGTGATTTAACGCCCTTAGAAGTAAGTTGAAGTGATGAATTTCTGTGGAGCTCTGGAGGCAGGCCTGGGACGGCATGTGCCTTTGTAAGCCTTCCAGTGCTTCCTGGTTCAGTTCAAGAAAGAAATGCTAGCTTGCTTGTGGGATTGTTCTGCTTTGATGTCCGGTTCCAGATGGAGCCAGAAGTGCCGAGGCACGTAGGGAAAACAAAACCAAACTTTTACAATCTGCAGGAAAGATGCATAAGAAGAATAGAATCATACTCCTCTTTGTTGGCCACTGTTTTTGTGAAAGTGTTGTAACTTTAAATAAATAAATAAATAAATATTAAAAATTAAAAATCACCCTATAATGTATCCGAGAGCAAATAAGGATTGCAGATATCTTTTTTTAAAAAATCTTTCAGATGTTTTATTCTCCCAAAGATGTGCACAAAGCTTCTTCTGATCTCAGTGGTACCGGATTTGACTCCAAAAGTTCAAACCACAAACAATGAAGCCATTACTCTTATGATTCATCTGACCTTCCAGCAGAAAAAAAGAGAACCCTGTTCCTAGAGCTGCAACACTTACTGTACTTAATTATTAATTTAGTTGCAGTAGTAGAGTCTCCAATGTGTTTTATATTCATATACTACTCTGTAGCACTAGCATATTGAAAGCACTCAGCTGTAAAAGTTAATTAAAAAATCATTTGTACAATCTTGTACTTGTTGATCTTTATTTCAACTGCAGTTTTTGAAAGCTGTAGAGCTCTATGTACTCTCTTCAACTGATTTTTCAATATTAATTTCAATTACAGTATATTGAGTTAATCCACAATTATAAATATGCAAAATTCCAGTTTGAGAAATGGATTTGTTTTCAATAACCTTTCCCTGCACTCTACACATAAGCTCTGGAATGATTCTTCTCATAATTAGAGCTGTTCAAACCCTTCCTGCCATTGGAGCACAAACATTTTGAACTTTTTAAATGAAAATACTCTGTCATTTTTTCTGCCAAAATATGGGAAAAAAATAGGAAAAAGATCACTTGATGCCTGGCAGTTACGAAAAGGGGCTTTTTGCTCTCCCTTAGGTCACTGAGGACAAATTCCAGTCCCCACTATGGTATAAACCCAATGGCTGCTTAGTAACCTGTAGGATATATACTGGTCTCCACTCTTACAAGGAAACTCATCTGAGCAGTCCCAGCCTTGCTTTCAGTCATGTGCTTGTCCCTGAGAGGGGTGTGACAGGGTTCCTCAGGGCTCAAAGCAAGCTGGATGTTCTGGCTTGGGAATTACGAGTGGCAGTGCCACCCACTTCTGGTGCTTCCCATTGTGGCATGGATGCAGAGCTTCAGCCAGGTCAGCCATTTCTGCCGCAGGACATCCTTCTGATTCATTCTGAGAGAAGGTTTCCATTTTCTCCTCGCTTCTAGCTCCGCAGCTGCATGTGAACAGCCACCTGCCTCAGGAGGTCTTTAATAATTGGTGCTGATTCCCAGGAGCTACCCAGAAAGGAGCTACCCTCGCGGCCAATTTATCACCACTGTCCCCAAAGTGGCCTGAGGAGACCCATCTTGCCAGAGGAGACCCATCTTGCCTGAGGAGACACTGCTCTAGTCCTGTCTGAGAGACAGGATTTCATCATAGAGGGCCTGACTAGGATCACCCCTTCTCCTGTTAACCGTATCTAGTTAACCAAGTGTCTCCTAGGAGGAGAGGTTTAGGGCTTCCTCCTGAGGACACCTTGCTCTTTGAGGCAGCTGAAAGAGGGAGAACCACCCGCATTCATGTGGTGGTATCAAGCCTAGTGCCCTGTAACTGCGTTAATGCAGTGGCCTGCCAAGGTTATGGTCCAAAGATGTCTTCCTCATACAGTTCTCTGTGTACCTCTGGCTGGACATATCGTACAGTACGCAGGGGAAATGGGGATCATTGACAGAAGACGTCAATTCTGATGTGTCTGGTCTCAGTACAGGAGGAGATACTCAATGTTCAATACTGCTAGGCTTTTTTCTTTCTTTCCTTCTTTTTTTTTTTTTTTTTTCTCTTGTTTTGTTTCAAATGACAGGCTCCCATTCTACTGGCAAAGCTCAGTTTTCCATAAGCTACAGGCTATTTAAACAAAGTTTTCCCAGAGGTACCTCAAATTTAACTAGCTGATGATGGCAAGAGGGTCTGATGTGATTTACAGCAAGTTCTTTTATAACTCAGTCTGTCGCGAGCAGTCAGCATTTGAAAGAAATCCACAAATCCACTTGGCTGTTAGGAACCTAAAAATACCAGACACAGGAGGATCCAGGAGCAGGATACTTTAAAATATTATCCAGGTTTCAGGCCCAGGTCTTGCTTGTTTAATGTATTATGTTCTGTAAGTCCCATGGCTCAGGTCCTTAGTCATTCATTTTTGAATTAATTTTAAAGCAGTTTCAGAGTATTATTTTTCCTTACTGTTTGACTGTGTAGACAAATAAACCAACAGAATTATAGCAGCATAATAAACCACAGCTACATCAACGTAACTTCCTCATGGGAACCCATAGTGAAATAAGTGACTTCATTTGCAGTATAATTAATTCTTTTCCAAACACAAATATTCAGTTTCTGTCAAGAAACTTTTGTGTTAAAAAATCTTTAACCAGTTCCTTTCTTTGACATGAAGGTTTACAAAATGTGACTTTTAAAATCACATTTATTCAAATATTCAAAAATTTGTCAGGCCCAAGTAAATAACAGTCCCTTAATTTTGAATAACAGACATTTATAAATTGACTTTGAGGCTTTCTGTTTAGTTTCTGGTTTCTTTTTTAGAAAGAAAAAAATAAGGTGGTTAGAAACCTTAATATAAGTTCTTTCATTAAACTGAAGAGCATACTTTTTTTCCCAAGGACTTTTAACCTGTGTTTTTAGCTTTTGTTTAGTGCATGTCACAATGACTATAAAAGAAAACTGATGATTATCTTATTAAATGAAAACGATTTACTTAAACATTGTCACTATCATTTTAAGCTCTGTCTGTACTTGTCTGCTAAATTGTTGTTTCTTGTAACTGATTTATCACAGAGATGCAAAAATACAAATACTACACATAGCAGTGGAAGGAATATTTTTTTTTTTCTTGTTGATTTTTGTTCATATTAGTTTGCATTTAAACTTGTGTTATTTCTGCACGATGTTGTATCCCAGAAGGATATATTTATGATTAAACTGCGAAAGTGGCACTAAAAACCACAAACAGTTGCCAGCATTGCCAGCAAATCATTATTATACCACTCAGTATGCTTAATCTTTCTTATGTTTCATGCAAGCTAAATTCACCCTCTGCAGAGGAAAAGTAAATGGCCGAGGTATTGCTTATATCCCAATTAATCTCAGATCCTGCACCACATAACTGTAGGAATATTCCGAATATGTAGGTTTCTCTGATGTCTATGTCTTAGTTTCAGCCGACAAATTAAGGATGTTAGGGGAAAATTATACTTTTGCCCCCTCCCCCCCCCCCCCCCCCCCCACCGTTCTGTCGCCCTTACCATGACATGGTAGATGAATATGAATGGAGCTGCTTTTTCTGCCAGCAGTCAATTGCTTCCTGTATTCAAGCTACCTTAATTAAAGCTAGCTGTAGATAAATACACAGTATAGGAGAACTTTACACAAGGACATTGTTTAAAAAAAAAGTATAGATCAACCACTTGGTGCGGGGGGGGGAGGCGGGGAAGGAGCAAAACCAGAAGAAATATTCAGTAATGCTAAAACATGCATGTATATCTGATAAATCAGAAAAACATGTCAGAAAGTTATCATTAACACACATTAACTAATACTTTATCAGAACAAAGCATTGATGGTATTATCTGAGATCTACATACAAGAATTTTCAAGTGAAACTAAAGTTCAGACCATCATTTCATTTTTATTTCTTTCTTTTCTCTGAGCAGATAAAACAGGCCATATTGTTAAAATTAAAAAATCTGACCACAATTATCTTAAATGTGTTATTTATTAATATTTAGGGGTCTCTGTGGATTTTGTCTCTGGAAATGCTCTTTTCATGTCGGGAAGGAAGCTCTGCATTCCTGCTCCCTACAGCCTTTCTTGGGAGGCATGAGCTTGTACTTGTCCTAGCAAGCTGGATGGTATTTATCCATTCCAGTTATTCCAGCTAGTTTGTGCCACCCTTCATGAGCTGCAAAGACTGTGAGAAAGAATACAAAGCAGCATGGATATGCAAGCACAAGAGAAAATTGATAGTGGTTTTGTCTGCTTAAGCACAGACTTATCTAGGAGTGCTGTTTACCTCTGTAGGGGCATCTGCCAGAACTCAGTCCTGGTTTAAGGGTGTTCAGCATACAGAATCAAACTAGTCCAAAGGACTGTTGAGGAACAATTGCACTGCTATATCTTTCATGTTTGTGGAAGAAGAAAGCCCATGTGAAGCCAACTTCTGATTCATATGACTGTCGGGATGTCTTGAAGCCTCACCCTTTTGCTCACACAGTTCTGGTTAGTGATTCATTAAAGTTAATACTAATAATGCTCATAAACACATTTTGGGAATGCTGACAACTTTCTTCTGGAATGGTGGTTTGTGAAGTCTCCTTCCCCTTCCCTCCACCAGAAATGATGCAACCAGGGTAGGAGCAGGCAGTGTTACATGCTGGAAACCTAATGTGCATTGCAAATGACAACATCCACAGTTGGGTGAGGAACTGTTCCGCCCCAGCTTGCAGACCCTTAGGAGCTTCCTGCTTTTGTTCTATGAAAATCAGCTAACAGTGAGAAACCCTTTATGTATTTATTTATTTGTTTGTTTGTTTATGTTAGCTTTTGGTGAGCTCAGATCAAAATGAAATGAAAAAAAAATTAATAATAAAAAAATCCTGTCATTCAAATTTTTGTGTTTTATCCAGCTTTTGTCCTTGAGACCAAAGATCCAGATGTTATATTGTAGTAGTGGAAAAGACTAAACTGTGGTACTTTCTGTGCTATCTGTTGGCAGGAACAAATTCTCAGATATCTAGAAATCTAGAAGATGTTTCCAGAGATACTGATTGAGAAACTAAAGATATTTAAGAAACTAATTTTGAATTATTTTAGAAGAGTTGGGTACACAAGAGTGGAAAACCTGTACAGTTGAATTTGAAAGCTCTCTCAACCTTGCCCATCAATGCACTTCCTGCCAGCTCTTGGCCTCTTTCCCCTCCTGGTACTGGTGAGGAAAATGTACCCTAAGTCCTTCTCCAGAGTCAGTGACAATCCACGCAGTGCTGCAGCAATCCACCTATGCAGTATGCACAAAGAAGAAAGGCCTTGTGGTCATTCATTGTGAATGGATAGAAGTGAGAGTGAAAGCCTCTAGGCCTATTTAATTTCCCATCTTTCTATCAGTCAGGAGTAATGCACTGAAGCTCACAGGTTTCTTACTATATATTCATTGTTCACATATCCAAAGTTATTATTGTTCCATTAAATCATGATTTTATAACTTTCACTTTGCCAAGAAACTTTAAATGCTCTTCTGTTCCTACTAGAACTACAGGTATGTCTTTTTTCCTATATTGAAAATTCCAGTATCTTGTGGAAGAGAAAATGTTATGTCTTTACAGAAACAAAGACAAAACAGCAGAGCAGCTGTTTTGGTATCATAAACTAGGCACCGTAAACTAGGTCAGAGACGCTGCATGATGATGGCACATGGTATTTAGTGAGGCAACATCTTCAAATGAAATTTTGGTCCATAAATAGGAACTTGTATGAAGATAGTTCAGAGCAACTTGTTTTTATTTGTTTGTTTGTTTGTTTTTAAGATACAGTTTCAATAGTTCAAAAATGGAGTATATTTTCAGCTATCCAGATCTTTTAGCTTCCAAAGCCACTGGACACTTTTAGACTTAATACAAAAAATCTGTTTTTTTGTTTGTTTGTTTGTTTGTTTTCAGAGGAAGAAACACAAGCAGTTCTCAGTAACTGAAATTTCAAAAAATAAAAGTGGACATAGGTTTTAAGCCAAAGCAGTTATGTTTGGAAATGTTGATGTCACTGTAAACTGCAAAAATTATTAAAACATGGATCAAAAGATAAAAAAAATAAAAAATAAAAAGCATGGATTTGATCCTATACTTAAATCTCTTACCAAGTTTGGAGATGTATTTGATTACCTAATTGGACAAGATAGGTTCTTCAGATCTGTTTTACAAAACCTGGGGGGAGGGGGAATAGGAGTGTACCTATTTTCCTTGAAATGCAAATAGGTACCAAATGATTATTATTTTTTTTTATTTAAATCAAGAGAAGTTAAGGATCTAATGTCCTCTGTGTTCATAACTGCATATGAAATATCATTAAACTTTGCTATATCTTTAGATGCCAAAGTAAATTTGAAACTGTGATCACTGAAGTCTGTCCTGTTTCCATAACAGTTATTTGGGCATTGTTGTTTACTTCCTTGGAAACAGCATCAGACCCTAATGTACAATCAAAATCAATAGCAAAACCTTCATCAACTTCCAGGAAAAACAGATCAAGTTTTGGTAAGATGTTCGTGTTTTGTTTTGCTTTGTTTTCTAAATTACATTTTTTAAAAACTTTAGAAAAGCATCCTGCTAAGAGCTTTGTGGCCCTCTCTTATATCTTTCTACTCCACCTTTAACATACAATTTAATTACGTCAAGAGCATTTTAGTTTTGAAGAAGAATAGTAATTGAATAATTACTAAAAAGGACACAACCATGAGTAATACGTACGGGGAACTTGATCTGAAAAAAAAAAAAAAGGTTCTATTGCAAGAATTACATCTGGAATTATCTTGATTTTGGAATTGGGAGCAGGGATTAATATCATTTTGTCCCTGACAGAATATGAAGAAGTGCACTGATGAAACTTTCTGATGAAATCTACTAAGGATGCTAATTTAGGAAACACGAGAGAAGCAAACAGGAAGAACTTGTACACTTGACATAAAGATTTAACAGAGCAAGTCTGGGAGGCCACCACTACATACTTGTCCTGTGATAGAGGAGCTCATTGACTGGAAACAAGCAACAAGATGAAAAGATCTGTGTCTACAGGTTGATGGCAGGATAACAATGGATTTGCAGAGTGATGCATCCTTAAAAAAAAGGAAATGTGATATGTGAAATGCAAGGCCACTCCTTTGCACAATTCTTTCATAAGCTACTGGCATAGAATGAAATGGTGTTCAATTCTGTGTTCAAGAAAGATGAGCTTGAATGAGAACCAGCACACTGAAGGGTTAATCAAAGACTGATGAGAAAAAAAAAAAAAAAAAAAAAAAAAAAAAAAAAAAAAGAAAGAAAAGAAAAGAAAAGAAAAGAAAAGAAAAGAAAAGAAAAGAAAAGAAAAGAAAAGAAAAAGATTTAAAGAATCTTGCATTGTTTGGTCTAGTAAACCTAAAGCCTAGGCATTTTTTAATAAACACTATTGAGAGAAAAACTAGCCATGAATCAATTTAGGATGGAGATTAAGATTTCTTATCCTTGCAGGACTAGGCTTTTGGAACAACTTGTTTTAAGATTAGTCGTTATAAATTTGTGGAAGGATTACATGACAAAGCCACAAGCAATAACAAGGGATAGGCTTCATTGACACAGAATGTTCCAGTCCTGGGTGTTTGTGCTTCTTGGTATTAAAAACACACTTACAACAACTACTGAGAAAAATGAACGAAAACAGAAAGAAAAAATAAATAAATAAATAAACAAAAGAGCTGCCTACAACTGTCCTCTAACAATGGGTATTTTTATTATTATTGAAAATAGGAACATTTCCTTCAGATAACATATAGGAATTTGTTGGAATAATAATTTTTTAATATCTTCAATGAGGATTTATAGATCAGCATAAATTTTGAAAATTATTTAGGTTTCAACACAGCACCACCTATTGGAATAAAAATAGTAGTAATGGCTTGGGAACAGTACAAACAAAGCCAGGCTAAACTATGATTAATTTATAGACTTGCATTTTGGAGAGCTATGTAACTAACTCTGCCTCAGATGTTATCCCTGTTAAAATAAATTTGAAGTCAAACATGCTATTACTTTTTTATTTTATTAGAAAGGAAGATTTTACCATAGCATAGGTGAGGTAAAGATTTGCTGTGAGCTATTAGACATAACTTGGCACAAAGGCAAGATATTTACACAGCGATAAAAGAGATAAGAATATATTTCCTAGTAAAGAAAGCATTGTACATGAGAATTTAAATGAGCTGCAGATAGATACAGATATGTGATAAAAAGTAGATGCTTGGACTATCATTAGAGAACATATCAGCCACTTTAAAATACACTCCGCTCAGATTAATCACCTCTATGTTGCCATTTCAAATGAGGCATGCAGGTGGAAAAGTGGAGCGGCACAGGCCTTTCTTTATATTAATGCAGAGATTATAACTTGCTTCAGTTCAAAGTTTCAGGTGCGGAGGGAGTGCAGGCATTTAACAACATCCAGAGAACAAGGTGGGACGTGCATAGTTTGGAGCCACATCCTCAGGGGCTGATCTCATCCCAGTCCCACTCTTTCTCCATCCAGGAGGAAAAAGTTCATCATCTTTTTGTTTATGTCTTTATTTTCCTTTCAGGAATTATATCTGATCACGGATTTTGAAAGCAAGGTACAATGAAAGCAGTTTCTGCTGCTTTGAGTGACCAATACACTGGCAAGGTTTGAAATGCCACTGCCCTCTTCCCTCTTCCTATGCAGCAAGCGATCCAAAGAGCAGTACTGCAAGCTGCACAGGGAGAGCTGAACAGGGGCTGGTCTCCATCTCCCTGAAATATTAGGGTGAAGGGTAATGCAAAAACAGTGTCGTGTTGTTCATTTGCTCTCACATGGATGGGTTGCTCAGGTAGGTTGTGTGCCCCACTTCCCGCAGCGATGGAGACCTCACAAGCAGCCCGAGGAAAGTGGCATGCCCTGTCAGAGCCTCCCTGCCAGCCAACAGGCCAGGATAGGGGCAGCTCTGGAGGATCTTCCTGAGGCAGGAGGCACCCAGGAGGGTGCTGCTGACAGAGAGAAACATCTTGGTTACAGCCCCCTTCCTTTTGTTTTTGTTTTTTTTTTTTTTTTAATGAAGTAAGTGGTCAGATATAGACTATGAGATATCATGCATAAAAACTTACAGGCACCACTCTCCCATTTAGCAAGCACATCAGTGTCAGGTAAGGCTGAATTTCTTCTGGAATTCATGCGCAGGAATGCAACAGTTATCAAGAATAAAATTGACACTCCTATATTTCAGTACTATTGCTGTACTTCAGACAACAAGCATAAAGTTATGATACAGTTAGATAATACTTCTGCATGAATTATAATGCTAGTTTACACAGATTTTTGTTTAATGTTTGAATTTTGACATTTGAAATTTTTATTTTTTTTTTATTTAAGGAGTCAAAAAGCAATGAAGTTTTATATTCTGTAAATGTTTTATTCTTAGTTGTTTGAAATTTTGTATTACCCCGTGTCCTCACCCACAGACAAGTTTACATAACTAGAAGGAGACTTCAAGTATGTGATTTTTATTTTTTTATTTTTTTTATTTTTTTAAGAGACAGGAGCCAAGTACAAAGTTAAAAACAACATTCAGTGTTGGAGAGCAGGAGGTTTAAATGTGCCTTATTTTAGATATCTTACTCGTCAGCTTCTCATAGTTCACAGACATGAGCTGAAAAGAGAAACGTGGACATACTTTAAAGAAGTGACAACATTAGAGAGGAGGAGTTATTTTTTTTATATCCTTCAAAAATGTCTTCATACCCACAAGCCAAGGTTTCTTTCTCACTTTTCCACCCTGCAAATAGCAATAAGTTTCCACATGGCCACCGAAGAGATTTCAAGGAAAATATTTGTTTTCTGTGGTCTACAATTTCTGTGGATAAGCATTTATTTGCTTCGGTTTCCCTTTATAGGCAAATCAAGGAAAGAGTAAAGATGAGAAATACATTTTCATGTACAAATAATAAGCATAACCACAGTTTTTACTGGACTTTATTTTTTATTAACTGTATTTTACAGTTAAATAACATAGCCGTGATTCAGACTTGTTTTTCATACTTTCATTATATATCCATATATTTCCATGTTCTACATATTTCAAGATTAATACCTTGTCTGTGTGAGTGCATTTGCACTATCAGACTTAAATTGAACATTTTCACCTATTGATATAATTTTTACAAATATTTATATTTATATTTATATTTGTTTTATTTTTATACTTATATGTTTTCCAAAATATTTGGAATAAACATTCACCAGAAATCATTACTTTGCCATTTGCTATAGTGTAGTATCTAGACTAACAGTACTTCTCTCTTTGTTTTTGTGGTTAGTGATTTCACCAAAAGATGTAGGTTGAGTTTCAACTAACTCTTCTGGAATGACTAAGAGTGTATGCTATAATATGTATATCAAATGTAACAGAATCATCACATCTCTGTATAGATCATACATTTGTTGCTGCATATTGATCTGATGATTTATTTATATATATATAAATATATAAAGATTTATATATATTATAATATTTATAATATTATTATATAATATTTATAATTATTAATTATATAATTATAATTGTATAATATTTATATTATTATTATAATATTTATATATATTATATATAAATATATTTATATTTATATATATAAATAAATATAAATATAAATATAAATATATAATATATATATATATATATATATAAATATATATATATATAAATCTAGGCATTCCTGAAAATCTTTTGCTGCAGTGTTACAGCACTACTTGCTGTTAATCATGAAATGGTTGAATAAAGGAAACATCTGCATGCTTCCACCATGGAATCTACAGACTTGGACCCTTTCATCATCCTGTTCTGAAGAACACTTCACTTTGTGATTTATTACTACACTAAGTAATAATCCTTGGGTCACTACAACCAGAAGTACTTTTCCAAATATTACTTTATCCTCTACTGAGTGAAAAAATCCCACACCTTTGACCCACAATTTCTATCTGTTGTGTTTTAAAGCTAACCTGATGAATTTGGGTGAAGTCATTCAAGTAAAAGTAATGCCAGACTTTTGAATGGGCTGAGTATCTGCCTCTCCCAAATCATTGTGATCTGTAAGTGCTCAGTAGCTTTTTGTTGTGTGCTTTTGTTTGTTTGTTTTTGTAAATGGGCAAATTGGGCCATTTATAGTAAAGCCTAAGACAGTTAAAAACTGGCACAGGTTCTTCCTTTGAAGGACCCAACAAACCACTAACTATTTCCAACTAAATTCCAGCTGCTGCACTTTCTAAGGGAGAAGGGGAGGAAGCAGATGGCTGATTTTCCAGCTGCAGCAACCTCTAGTCACATCAGCAGTGAAATCCTGAATACGGGATTTTTTTTCTCTTCTACTGAGTCATACCACTGGCAGTGTTTAAAGACTTTTCCAACACCATAAGAAATCACTAATATTAACAGTTTTAGCTTTATTTCTGAGCTTCCAAATGTTTTTGAAGAGTTTTCACTGAAATTATATTCACTTGTGAGCTTACTGTGTTTACAAGGAAACATGTATGCATTGTTGGAACAGGTGTCCAGGGACAGGGTGGAATCTCCATCCTTGGAGGTCCTCCACACTCGGCTGGCCAAAGCACTGAGCAAGCCAAGGCAACTTCAAAGCTAGCCCTGCTCTGAGCAAGGGGTGGGAACAGATGCCCTCCAGACAGCCCCTGTAGACAGAACAGATTATTCTATGATTCTGTTGTTCACTGTCAGGGTAGCAAACTTACTACAGGAGCTTCTTTTTTCTGCCATATTTTTAATATTTTTCTCATTACAATGTTACCAGTTCCTGGTGTAATCAGATTTTTATGTTTTTTAGTATTTTAAATAGGTACAGGAAATAGAGAGGGTTATTTATTAAGAAGCAAGCAACATCATTCCTAATTAACTTTATATACTAGTTACCTGTTAATTTGTTTTATGTCTTTTTAAATACAAACAAAATACTAATTAAAACATTAAAGTACTGGACTAAGCTATATATACCCTCACATTTGAGAGCATAGGTACCAGTTGTTGTTAGAGTATTCTGTATGTTGGATAAATTAAGTGCTGTCATTGCTTCTCTTTCACTACAGAGAGTAGTTGTCACATTTTATTTCTAGGCCAAATGTCTTTTACCTGGAATGTGGTTTGATAGAAACTGAAGTCACCTGGGCACTCCAATGGACAAGATGTTGAAGTCAAAGGCTTTGGTTTATTTGAATCTCTGCCACTAAATAAGCTCATTCTTAAACCACGATAGGTCTTAATTCAAGGTTTATTTTAACTGGAAGGAAGCTCTGCATTGAATTCTGTGGACCTTGTCCTGGTGCCTACAATGTGCCACAATGGCCACAATGCCACAATGATTCTATGATTCTACAATGTGCCTCCTGTGACAGACTTCAAATTGGGAATGACTGGTGAGATCTCATTTGGGTTCTGATTCTGTCTCTTTCTAGCCTTGTGCAAGCAAAAATGTCCAATTTTCATCTTTAAGATAATGCTAGGGGCCAGAGACAGCCACCATGATGACAGAGTAGAGAGTTGCATAGAACAGCCACCCACAGTCATGCACCACACGTTATGTTCTGCAGAGGATGGTGCTAATTGGATTTTCAGGGAGGGAGAGTCTTTTCTCCTGGGTAAGTTTTCTCAAGAAAAACTCATCTATTTGCCTCAGAGGGCTCTCAGGAAGATTAATTGTTTACTGCCCTCATTGTTGTCATATTAACTGTTGTTAATTATAATGTTATTGTAATAATGCTTACAGCAAGGCTTTCTAATTCAGGGAACTTGGAAAATGATGCTCAGCTCCTACCTTTAGGTACAGCATTATTTCTTATTTACTAGCTGCATTTTAACATCTTCATTATGCTAAACTCACATACTTACAATTCCACCTGTCTTGCAGACAGGGAGGCATTTGTGCTTTGCTTTGGGGTGGGTTGATTTTGGTTGTTGTTTTCATAAGAACTCAGTGTTAATAAAATTCACCCTGCAGGTCAGGAAGTCCTCATGCAGGCAGATGGAATTTAAAGATTATCCAGAAACACCATCCAAAACTGTCTGTATCTGGCAGTGATGTTGATCGTGGTGGAAGAAGAAGATCCTGTTTATATTGTCCTTGCTGCAAGGGCGTAAATTATGGGATGCATACAAACCAACCCTCAGTCTCCATGCACTTCTTGCAGGAGGTCTGTGTTTATAATTGCATAAACCATCTGTTTAGTGTTTGCAAATTAAACACTTGCTTTTTTGATAGTACAAATTAATATCTAGATCCAGAAAAGCTTGTGGGGTCCAGTGAAGCTACACAAGCTGTTCTTGATTCTTTGCAATAAATGCAAAATATCACATGATTAAAGAAAATGCCTGCAAATGCAGACTGGATTTTCCTGTTTCAGCTTAATTCCTCTGTTCAAGTAATTCACTGCATCTTTGAAACACAAAATTTTCAATTACTGCAATTTTTGAACATGCCTTTTCTCAACGCGTGTGATGTATCTTTACTGAAGAATAATGTGAATAAATGTATGTAAAAAAAAAAAATCAAAACAGTGTTTCAAATAAGTAAATAGATAATGTAGTGTAGGTATATCATGTGAAAGTCAAGCTGACATATCTGCTTTCTCATTTACCTGAAATATCTCCAAGTTACTGTTTATGTTAGTAAATCCTTTCCAGCACCAAGGTGGCCACTAGCTTTCCACAAAAGATGCTGTTTGGCTTGGAAATGTGGTTTGGCTTCACAGTTGCCAGAGATACTCAGGAAGCCAAGACCATTTCTCCAAACTTTGAAGGAAAGTGGTTAAAGTAGGTTTTGACTATCCTCCATTAGGATTGCTGTGCATTTTACAAAGTCTCACCAGAGCATCTATTTGCATCATTAAATGCCTAAATACCTTTTCCAGACTGCCCTTAAATCAACAAATAGATTGTGTTGCATGAGATTTTTAAACCTTTTCTTCAGAGTGAAACCAGCCATGTAAAATCTGGCACATTCCTAAATGTGTTCCATTGGATTCTTTGTGGAACTGTAAGTCTGGTTTTAGCAGGTGCTATTAAAGCTTGTGCTGTTTTATGAGGAACATTTTGGTCAGCTCCGCTGAAATTTCATGACTCACCAAGAGTCTGTCAATCTTTTATTATATTTTTCTGTGTGAAGGAATGGAAACTAATCTCTTTATCAGTGAGTACACCCTGGAAATACATAACAAAACAAAATGAAAAAGCCTGTTTGATTTGCGAATCCAAAGTCAAATTTTCTTAGCTTATTATTGCTTTATTCCAGGCAGTGCAACAAAAATGTGTCATCATCCCAGCTGCATGTAGACTTTAATAATAAATGTCTGTAACTGTCTGATGGTGCATGCAAGGAGTTTTACTCTGTTCCCACTGAATTAAGTGGGAGTTTTGCTACTGACTGCAACAAAGCACCTTATCCTCATGTGAACTTAATGAACATGTCACTTTCATGAATAGCATACACCATGTTTTATTATGATTATTTGGTTTATTTATATTTGATTCTTGGTCACTCAAAATTTATGTGTTTGACATTGGGATAAATCTTCTCTCCTGAACTATGTAGTCTGTGCAGTCCTGGTAATGGAGATAGGATAGATATTGGCACATTAGTGACAATTGACAGTTCATCTGCCAAAGAGGACTCCTCAGCTGGGGTAAGAGAAAAAATAACTCACGTCTCACAAACATGATACCCAAGATAATATTGTCCACAGCCAAAATACAGGAGGTTCCACTGACTTTTAGCTTCTAAATGGCTCTGAGAAAAGTTGTCAGGTGGTAAGAGAGCAGTCCTTCAAGGTCTCTATATCTCATAGTCAGCACTGCAGCAACACAAAGCACAAAGCTGTGAAGTTCTCTGTCTTTGGCTGAGTTTTTGGCTCCTGTATTTGACCACCAATATGAACAGAGGCCACAGTATTAACAGCAAATGCCTTTTGAATGCATCCCTCCAATGTTTTACATATCCATGTGTCTCCCTGACTCCTCAGGGAACATCCCCAACAGGGAGTGAGGGCAATCTCAGATCCTTTCCTGATGAGTTACAGGAAAGCTTGTGTGTCTGTAACACACAGAGGAAATAGAGAGAAGGTATTGGAGGACGGGAACTACTCAGATGTTTTAACCTGAGTGTTGAAGTAACTCTGAATGGGGGAGAAGTGCCAAGAACTCATATTGTTTCAGTGCAGACTTTAGAGCTGTAAACTGCAGTCCCTCTACAGCACGCTCTTCATTACTGCCTATTTCCACTCGCCACCCTTTAGCCCCTGAGTGTTTTCCACCTGCTCCTCACAGCTGTCTCTGGCCACTTCAGCAGTGTTCTCTCTCCCCACTACTTACAGCTCCTTCCAGCTTCTCTTAACCACACTTAGTAAGTGCTGTATTGGTGATGATGGCTGTGAGCAAGAGGAAGAGTATGAAGGTGATGAAGAGCAGCAGGTGACAGTGGTAGCAGTGTAGGAAGAGACACAGGCTCATCTGTCCCTTCTCATGTTCCCCTGGTGTGTGATGCTGTCGACAGGTCTCCTTCAACACTGCCCTGCACTGTGGTGCTTTGAGGCAATCTTGGCATTGAAGGGGTTGCCCTGTTCACTGAGGAGGATCTTTCTTAAACCTATTCCTACTCATTTGTTATTATAAGCAAGCTTTGTCCTCTCCAAGAAAATGTGTTTCCTGCCGAAGAAAGTATACATGCATATGGGACAGCCACACTGAGTTAGCCGCTGAGATTCAGGAAACCAAAGAGAAAATCATTAGCTCCTGGAGCACCTGTCCAGCTTGCTGACACACACCATGGAAGTCCCCACCCAGCCCCCAAAACAGTAGCCCTGTTTCAGGGTGTTTCAGGGTGATGGGATGCACTTTGACCAGTTCAAAAAACATCAACACTCAATCTAGCTTGCAGTATTTATCAGAGAACTGCAACAGATCATATTAAAAATAAACATACTGATAGGTGCAAAGTAGCACTAGTACAAACTCGATCTACTTCAACTGCATTTGCTTATGCAGCACAACCAGTTCCTTGGCCTCTGTTTTACTCTGACATTACAGAAGCCTCCACACACTCATGAACATGTGTTTCTAATCAGAAAATTCTCTAAGAAAGACCACCTGCCTACAAAGGATACTTTTTTCCCAGTCCCAGAGAGGGTCTTACAGACAGGTTTTAGCATACAGCAAAAAATGAGCAGAGCAAAAAACTGAAAGGACATCTTTCTTTTAATGAAAGGCTACAGTGTTATCCATGATATTTGTAACAAAGCTAGGAAAGAAGACATTTCTAAATTATTTTTCCTGCTGAAGGTATCATGAATAAATAAATTCATGGGAAAAAACAGTAATAAGATACTTGCCCTTTGCTTTGGTGCTTTAGTTTACTTTGGCTTGTCTAACCAGTTTTTAAGGGAAAAATGTCTGAATGTATTTAAACAGGGAAATAAAAGTTCCTTATGCCTCTCCATTTTCAACTGAAAGCTGTCTGAGACATTGCTAAGCAGTGCGCAGTTAAAAAAAAATAAAAATCAATGCTGTTGTTTCTAGAGCTCTTTAAACATAAACCACAGAGACTGTTAGATGAAGAAGGTAATCATCTTAGTGGCTTATTATATTATCATCAGGTCAACCAGATGTTAAAAGCCTCTAAGGTGGGGAACTTAGAGAGTAAGAGTAAGAATCACAATCCCTTGCATTTGAGGCCTGATCCAAAATGAACTTCGTTTAATGTTTTCTATTGACTTGATTGGACAGTGGGTCAATGTGACTGCTTTAGTACTTTCAGTTTCATACAGCCATACCTTAAGAAAAATGTGAATGCAGCCTGGGACTGATGAAGCCTCCATCAGGTATCCTCCATTTACTACACTGAACCACTGGTATAAAAAAATTTGGAGCCCCCTTCAATCTAGCAAGGACTCGGCTTCATAAGTTTAATATGGATAAATAAATATATAACTCCATGAAATAAAGATGGTATGATCTAGAGAAAAGAAACTTTAGAAATTCCATGACAGTTAGTATTAAGGACACATTGTGAGGTATCTATACTAACGCTGATCAGCACCTAAATAAGTGCGCACATGGGAAAACAGCTCCATCTCTCCAACGATTTGTATAAATGACTGTAGGTTATTTTATTCCAACAACTACCACAGAAATTGAGGGTGAAATTTTCTTCAAGTCCAAAGGGAATCTAAGGATCTCATCATCCAGAAAGAAGAGAGGTGCCACCAGCCTGAGCCTGTGCTAGGCAGCTGCAGACAACCCTCAGGAAACAGGCAACATACCATGTGAGAGGCCAGCAAGAGACCTAGCAGCAAGCCCATGTGTTGCAGCTGCCAGAGTTCACCCTGGAAGTTGAGTGTATATATATATATATATATATATACGCACACTATATATATATACACTATATATATATATACATACACTATATACTATATGTAGTGTATATAATACACACACTATATACTATATATAGTGTATATATATCAATACTATATATACATATAAAATAGCTGAGTATCCTCCAGCTGCCACACACATCCTGCGTGTGTCCAGAGATGGCTGTGGTTCACATACTGCAGCCAAATGAATGTTTAGTGACATTACGGTCATACTACCAGCAGTGCGAGGGGAAGCTTGCAAAGCAGTGTCTCCTTCTTGCACATACACAACATGCACACACATACACACGCACAAGCCGAATTTCTTTCTGAAAGCTCTGCTATGTAGCAGATATGGAATCTGTGGTTTAGGAAAACAGGCATCTCTATGTTTATCTGCAGAGCTTCACTGTTTTTGCAGTGATGTTAACTTACAGATTTCTTGCCCATGGGAAGTTTACTAGCAGTTCGAGGCCTAGGAACAGAAAATGAAAAATAATCATAGAATCACAGAATATCATAAGTTGGAAGGGACCCTCAAGGGTCATCAAGTCCAACCCCAAGAAAGTCAAGCAGATCCATGAAAGCAACGCATTCTGGTGTTCACGTGTATTAATGAAGAGAATGAACACAAATATACATATATATATGTATATAGATATTATATCTTTAAAAGTCTTCATAGACCTAGACCATTATTTATTTTTAAAACTGATCTGTTCTACACTCCTCTCTTCTCAAAAGTTAAGCCCCCACTTTTTTTCTTCTAGGAAGTTTCTTATCCCATCACTAGCTTCTCAATTCCTTTCCAATGTACATATAGGCCTATGATCAATGGGATAACAACAAAAAAAACTCCAAAACAGGGGCTGCCTGTGTGTTTCTGTCCAGCAGATCCGAGAAGACAGAATTTAAGCAGGCTCTTGGAGGTTCCTCTGAGGCATGCAGTGACCACCAGGGTCCTCAAGGATTTGTGATCTAGCTCTTACACATTCAGGAAAAGGCAAGAAAGTTATGTGCATGCACACACATACAGATGTGTGATTTCTATTCTCCCACAAATTATGGATGAGAAGATGAAGCAATACTTTATAAATGGAAAATGGAGTGTACTTAATGATGCACAAAATCTCAAGTGGCTTGAAAGTTTGTTTAGGACCGTCAGGGACTTAAAGCTTGTCCCAGCCTTATCTGAGAAAACCAGATCTCTCAGCTTGAAAAACACTGCTAGAAACATAAGGGTCACTATCTATTTGCAGTAGCTCATGTTGGACCTGGCCACTTTATTTCAAACAAGGATGGGGAGAAAAATTCCTACAAAATAAACAAGACAAAAGGAAGAGATGGAAAATATCTTTACTTGGAATACTTTGAGTAGCCCAGATAACATGATTTTGAGCACTTAAATTCATCCAGCTATTTTTTACTTATGACACTGATGTATACTTCTAAATAACAATGTTTACATTTGATTTAAGATAATAGCTGAAATCTGCTGCTGGAGACTGGAAATGTTGGTATAAACAAGGCCTTTGAGTCCAGTTCTGTCTTTGGCATGATATTTGTGGCTTTGTTTTTTGCAGTTCTTAGTGGAATCACAATGCCTGTGCTGGCTGCATTAAGGACAAATGCTGTTGCTTTTTAATCTTGCTTCCCATCTTTTGCATTTCAGAAAAAAAAAAAAAAAATATCAGCCAGATATTCTAACCTTCCACAAATTGCATCTTTTGTCCCTTCTGCACAAGCTGTAATAGATAGTCAGCTGCACTAAGGCAATATGCGTGAAAGCCTATAAATTTAAATTTGTCATTTTAAAAGTTGAGCTAACCTGTGTATAAAAAATATCTATTTCTGCTTTTAACCAATAATTATGGTGATGTCTCAGTTCCGTTTATGACCATACAACACCATCTCTATTTAGCCACTAAATACAAACTCAATCCAAGGATTTATGCAAAGATAACTCTTATTGGGATTTTATTTCTTTGTCGATGGATATAGTGACAGTTGTGTTACACTATGTACCCACTCACAGTATTTCTTCCAGTCCTTTGTTCTTAATTCTCCCAAATTCATTCTACTTGGAATATTTTTAGATTATGTACTCTAATCCAGGAGATAGCATGATCTTTCCTGAGAATGAAGGGCCACCTTCAAGGTTTCTTCGGGAAGCCTTCCTTATTTGGAAAACATTCATCAGCATCTACCTCAGATATTTCATAAATAATATAGGCACTCCAAATTCCCTTATTGCCATGGTAGCTGAGGTTGCTGATGGCACTCTAACAAACTTCTTGAAGGGTATAGTCAAAGCCCAGTGCCGTAGCCAGACAGCTGCAATGGCTGGGACTGACTTCCACTCACAAAAACCCACAAATGGTTTGTGATCTGTCCAAAGGGTAAAGAGACTTCCCATGCAATTATTGAAGCACTTTTAAGTCCAAATATAACAGTTAGACTTTCTGTCTCCAACCGGTAGTAATTCTATCCTGCCAATTGGTTATTCCTCAGTGTCTGTCACATTACTGATCAGAACTGTCCTTTCCCTTGCATTACAGAAAAATTGTTGCTCAAAATAAATAAGTAGTATGGAGAGCATGGGAAGCTCCTAAACATTTGGTTTTCTCTCAGTACCAGCATATCTCTTGCCATTAGCAAACAATGTAAATGATATGAAGGCATTAAAGCACAGGAGAAAAAATGCCGATAAATGCTAAATGAATACACACAGGCTTATAGGTGTTATGTTCTAGAAATCTGAATTATTTTACTGTTACATGTGTCTTCTGAAAGACAAACTCCTTCTTTGCCTGTTCTGTTGCCACCCAGATCCACATTTGAAGTTTTAGCATGTGTTTTGTTTTGTATGAAACCTCAACACTTAAGTACTTGAAGTACTCTCCTTAGTTTATCAGAATTACCTCTGCATGAGATGAAGATACAATCAGCACTTGCTAAATCATCTTTCTAGAAAATGGTGGAAGGTGGTAATTGTTCGTTTGACTACTTACTACATCAATATAAACCTTTGTGAATGTCTAAAACATATCTATTTTTCCAATCATCTTCCAACTAACTTCATTGGCAAGTCTGTAGATAGAATACATTTATCTAATGCAGAAACAGTAATAGCTAGCTTTTATATAGCCCCTTCAGATGTGAATAGTTTTGTCTGGATTAATGACAGAGGAGGTTCATTCGGAATATTACGCTGGTGAAATGATGTTGGCCTATCTAGACTTTCTAATTTAACCTCAGGCTTCTGAGGATGAGCCTATTTTGTATTCATATGTTTTGGCCTACATATAAATCTTTCAGACTTCTTAACCCTTTTCAACAACAGTATTATGTGCATCCAGTATTTCGGTGTGTGGTAGTATCTAATTTAAAGGTTTGTCCCAGTTTCAGTTTTAATTCTTAGGAGCAAACTTTTGCCCAACAGATTCACGTTAGATCCTAGGACACAAGGATTACATAAGAGTCTGGATTTTTATTATTATTATTATCTGTGTGGTTGGGTTATTATATATTTTGATTTTTATATTTTAGCTTTTTATTTTTACCTTTTTTTCCCTTTTTTTTTTTTTTTTTTTTTTTGGTCATTATTACAGTTGTCACCAGGATCAACCTTGTCGTGCACAGCCATAATACATATATACACACATGTATATATACATATATAAATACACATATATTCTACAGGCCAGTCAGTCTCACCTCTGTGCCTGGTAAGATCATGCAGCATATCCTCCTAGAAACTATGCTAATGCACATGGAAAATAAGGAGGTGATTGGTGACAGCCAACATGGTTTCACTAAATGCAGATCATGCTATGACAAATCTTGTAGCCTTCAACAATGGAGTTACAGCATTGGTGGATAGGGAAAACAACTGACATCAGCTACCTGGACTTGTGCAAAACATTTCATGCTGTCCTCCATGATATCCTTGTCTCTAAATGGGAGAGACATGGATTTGATGGATGGCCCACTCGGTGGGTATGGAATTAGCTGGATGGTCACACTCAAAGAGTTACAGTCAACAGCTCAATGTCCAGATGGAGAACAGTAATGAGTGGTGTTCCTCAGGGGTCAGTACTGGAACCAGAGTTGTTTAACCTCTTTGTTGGTGACATGGACAGTGGGATCAAGTGCACCCTCAGCAAGTTTGCCCATGACACCAATCTGTGTAGTGCAGCCGACATGCTGGAGGGAAGGGATGCCATCCAGAGGGACCTGGATGGGCTTGAGAGGTGGGCATGTATCATCCTCATGAGGCTCAACAAGGCCAAGTGCAAGGTCCTGCATCTGGGTCAGGGCAATTCCAAGCACAGATACAGGCTGGGTGGAGAATAGATTGAGAGCAGTCCTGATGAGAAGGACCAGGGCTTGTTTGCTGATGAGAAGCTCAACATCCAATGTTGAGCTTGGCAATTGTTGAGGTACCAATGTGTGCTTGCAGTCCAGAAAGCCAACCATACATCAAGAGAAGTGTGGCCAGCAGGTTGAGGGAAGTAATTCTCCCCCTCTGTTCTGTTCTTGTGAGCCCCCACCTGGAGCACTGTGTACAGCTCTGGGGCCTCCAGAACAAGAAGGACATGGATGTATTAGAATGAGTCCAGAGGAGGGCCACAAAAATCGTCAAGGGGCTGGAGCACCTCTCCTATGAAGACAGGCTGAGCGAGTTGAGTTTGTTCAGCCTGGAGAAGAAAAGACCTTATAGCGGCCTTCCAGTACCTAAAGGTGGGCCTACAGAAAAGCAGGGGAGGGACTCTTTGTCAGGGAGTGTGGTGATAGGACAAGGCATAATGGCTTTAAACTAAAAGAGAGGAGATTTAGATTAGATTATAAGGAGGAAAATCTTTACTGTGAGGGTGGTAGGGCAGTGCCCAGAGAAACTGTGGATGCCCCATCCCTGGAAGCGTTGAAGGCCAGGCTGGATGGGGCTTCAAGCAGCCTGGTCTGGTGGGAGGTAACCCTGCCCATGGCAGGGGGATGGAATTAGATGGTCCTTAAGGTCCCTTCCAACCCAAATCATTATATGATTTTATAATTCTATGATAGAATTATACACATACATGTATGTGTATGCTCCATGTATACTGACACATTACCATGTAACTGAAGTCTGTCTTCACATCTTTCACATCTTGGATACCTAATTATTTATCTGTGTCACTACCTGGCAAGGTTCTACCTTTCTTTTCAGGCATATATGTCTTTCCCCAAGATAAGAGAGTGTTCTCCTCTTTCCTTTTTCTAATCTCTTCAGCACTCTACCTCTTTGGATTGAGAAGATGATTGACAGACTGCTTTGCATTTTTGGCTGAATGCCCCATCTTGAGGCATTTCTGACACTAGGTCAATTAAAATATACATGCTCACCTAAACTGAGCTAGATTTTAGAGAGCAGAAATATCTTCTGTAAGTTTGCAACTCTTCCAGCATGCTTTCTATTTTGTTTACTAAACCAGTTTGTTTTCTGCTCTAAGTGCAAATCATTGCATTGTTCTTCACTGCTGCTTCCACTGCTGATGCTAATTTCATTACTTTAGGTCATGTGAAATTCACTTCTGCATTCAAGCATCTTGAAAACTGTCACTATTCATATGAAGCAACCTGTCCCATAGCATATCCTTTAGGACATTTCCAGAATATGAACTTTGTTGCTACAAAGCTACAGCTTCCATTTGTATCCTGTAACGTTGTGAATCATTTTCCAGTAACACCAGTAGTTTACCTAGTAACATGCAGGTACCCTTTTAAGAACTTTGCAGATTTTCAAAAGGCCTTCTCATCAGTTCTAAGGCTGAGAAACTCTGTAAGAGAAGAGAGATTTTGCTGCTACCTCACTCTGAGGAAAGAACTTCATACCAATATCTACCATTTCTTTCACAAGAAATCAGTGGCTGCATCTAAAATGAAATGATGATTTTCACCAGCTGCACTGACTCCCTTAATTTGTTATAAATTTTCCTGATTTTCAAGTGTTCCTTGTCAGCAATGTTGTTAACTCATTACCAGAAAATTGCAAGCTGTAAATGGCTGCTGAACTTAACTATGGCATGACTGGAATGGGACGGGGGAGGGGGAAAGCACTACCGCTTAATGACAGGGAGTGAGAGATAGATGGAGTGTTATATTCTGTGGTAACCACAAGCTGACTGTAAGTTTGTTTTAGTTTTCTTAAATGAATAGCATCTCTTTGAGTCTGTCTGTCTTTTAATTTTGCCACCACACTCTGTACTTCTCAAACCTTTTAAGCATGGCTTTTATTTTTCAAATGAAGTTCAGATATGTTCAGCTGACTTTTCTTCACACACAGAACTGCTACAGATGTTGTAAAAGATCATCAGACTCTTTTCAATCAGACAGATTTCATATCTTCCACCTACCAAATATTAAAATGAGGCTCTTAGAGAGGTAGATGACTAGTTTCTAAGACAAATAAAAATATGTATATATATATATACATATATATATAAAATAAAGAAAGAAATAAATATGAAAAAATAAAAATAAAAAATGCACAGTAGTCTTTCATCTTGATTGGGATTAAACCATATGTACATATATTATGAATGCCATAAAAAGTATGATTTCCAAAAATTAATGAATCAGAAAGGTTCACGTGTCAGTTCTGATTCACAGTTTTTTGTACTCAAGAGATTTTTTTTTTATGTGTTTCAAATCCAAAGCAGGTATCTCCAGAAAAATGTAAACAATGTGATTTATATTCATCCATGTGTGTCTGAAGATGGCTGTTTACTGCTGTATGAAAATCGGACTAGTGACCAGCTGTCAATTCTCCATTGCCTCTTGACTAACTTTCTCTTTAGGTCAAAGACTCCAGGAACAGAAGTGACCTCTACAGTTATTTAAACATTTCTCTAACATACCACATCTTACATATAGATTTGCACGCTGCTAGGAGGACAGTAATATTACCTGAGTATTTGTGGGCTAGTGGTGCTTACAGGTCTGATATTTATTAACCGCAATGTGTGAAGAACGTACTGGTTTAAAATGAAATAGACAATCTTTTTTAATCACTTACCTTGACTAATCCATAAATTTCCACCCTCAGTTCCAAAGTGGGACTTTGGTAGAATATCCACATCTAAGTTAAAATCTAAGACTCAACCTTTTTCACCTTGTAGGTCCTCCTTAGTACTAAGGGAGGTACTCCTCTCTTCTTTGTCTAAGCCAGAAGCATCTCAGCCCTATAAGGTCCAGTATGTTACATATCCAAGTCCTGATGGAATTCACCCTGTTTCTTTTATGCAATACCAAGCCAAGATGAGTCACAAGCATGCGTCATGGTAACTGCACAAATACCATGGGAAGGGGTAGTGTTTCTTTTTAGGAAGGAGGGTTGCAGAAAGGCAGTTACTCAGTGAAGTGGTATAAAGATCCTTAGATAGGTATGAGGGGGGGCAGACAGATTTGTGCATGTTTAGGGGAAAATGGCATAAAACAGAATAAGGAACATTTTTTTCTCAATCCTAATTCCCAAGGATTTGGAAGGATTAATTGTGGTACCAGATGTAGAACAGGGCACAAATTTGAAGAGAATAAAAAGTGGAAGAAAATTGTCTAGAGGGATTAAGAGTTGATGGTACAAGCAGGCTATGTGTCAAACAGAAGGCTACATATTCTGTTGTAGGCACCTGCAAGTGATGTACTGCAATACGTAATTCTTTAAATAATTTTAGTCCTTTTTCAAGACCACCGCTTGAGGAGGTATAGTGATTCAACCAGGAAACAAGAGGCATTTATCTTAGGTTTCAATTCATATCTAAAAGCCTCGTACCCTTTCACCACCAATTACCAAACTGACCAAGCTATCGAATGAAAGCAAAGCATGTAAAAGCATTACCAAATAGATTTATATGTGATTTAAAAATATTTACAGTTTGACTATAGGCTGCAAGAAAGACTAATTCATTCAGTTAATTCTTTTCTTACTAATCAAAGTAACCATCAACAGGAAACCTACTAGACCAGTTAGAAATGGATGGCCTATTTCACATTCCCCTTCTTCTGTTGCATAATATTACAAGGAAATTAAACTCTCTGCATTTGACATTCAACAAAATACAAACACATGACTTCTGTTTATTAACATATAATACGTCACACATAAACAACCAAGCAAACTTCTAGAACTGTGTATCAATTCAGAAAGAATTTGTTTAACTATATTAATGGACTTAGAATCAATCTTATTAAGCAATATGTATGCTGCAAGGATCAAATTATGGTATTAAAAAAAAAAATTTAGGTAAATGTAATCTTCTTAGGTATACTTATGAAAGTTATACACAAAACATGACAACTACTTTTCTTTCAGAAATTCTCACAACATTTCTCATTGTTGTTTCTTTTTAAAAGACAGAATTCTTTCAGGTTTACTATTTGGCATTTGAAAAATAATTTGAACAATGTGGATGCAATATGTTACCTAAGTCTGTCAGTTAAATTGCCAGGCAGTGTAGGAAGACAGATGTTGCATTTGTGATTAGCTTTTATCTTCAGTAAATCTTTTCTGTTGGTTCTAAAATAACACAGTAGTGTCACAAATAACCACCTTACAACCTGAAACTGAGCAAAACTTTCATAAATAATTCAGCAGCCAAATTCCACCTCTTTTCTTGTTAGTAAATTTTGTATTAATAGAGGATGTTTAACATTTTAATTAAACAGGAAAATTGTTTTGCAATAATTCTGTAGTTTATTCAAGAGCATCTGGTTTCATTATCCAAGACTGGAAAATTGAACTGCTTTGATTGGATGCATTAGTCACAAGATAGGGGTAAGAATGCTTCCACTTGGCAAGTATTTGCTTAAAATGTGCTTTTTCAGTAAACATTCTTGAGAAAAGATCCCCACAACTAGCAATGGCCACATGAGGCCAATGTTTAAAGTCACACACTAGCATATTTCAGAGATGACTCCAGCAGGGTCCCTGTTCAATTAATTCCTTCTCCTTTTCATTTATATACTGCAGATGGAAAAGAAATGGCACACAGACTGTGGAATTTTGGTCTTGGCAGCAGAATGAGTCTTCTCTGAACATTAAAGAGACTGTCAGGTCTAGATTTTTTTTTTGCCAATGAGAACCAGTAACAAGGTTCAGCTCAGGGTAATTAGACCAACTACAGCTTCCTTTCCCAGTTAAATCCCCACATATTACCAAAACTAAACACTTACATGTACTGATTCTTGTGCTTAGGGCATGGCAATGAGATATCTCAAGATGCTCTTATTCAAGCCTTCTAGGAAATGGTGGGTCTGTCTCTCTGTCTAGGCTTATATGTCTACAGGAATACAAATAATAGCAAGATTGAGGTGAGTTTGCTGTTCATGGACTTGCAAGACACCAGGCCTGTACTTGTATGGATGCTTTCCAAAGGGACTGAATGCAAATCTGTTCCTGCCCAATTGCCACAGAGCCTGCAGGTACACATGGGCTGTTGAGGAAGAGTTGGTTATATGGGGTTTGCATTACAGATTTTTAGTGACACCGGGTTTTAGAGTGACCTTAAGGTCATATGTAATTACTGATGTAGACACAGAGAATGAATGTGGTGTAATGAAGACACAAAGCGCTGAAGGTTTTTTCCTGCTTTGGATTTGTGTTTTTCTCATAATCACTGTGGTCTTAAATCTTAATGAAAAAAAAAAGCAAGAAAGGATAGTGGAGACTGAAGAGACCTGTTTTGTTTTGGTTTGGTTTTAATTCAGTAAAGAACCAGTCTATATCTAGCAAAGACAAAAAATATTGCTGGTGTTTTACACCAGTTTTACCCTTTGGAACATTCTGTTTATTTTGTTTCTTTGGCTAAACATTTGGAGTAAAAATTAAGATGAAAATCTTGGAAGAAACTTTTAAAAACAACAAATGTACTCCACCCTTATTACAACATTATTCTTGTTTAGCCAAACATTTTTCCTTTAGCAAATGATCTGATATAGACACTCATACGGGAAAGGCATAAAAGACCTACATCAGCCCTATCTTTTCAGGAAAAACAAACAAACAAACAAACAAAAAAACCCCACACAATTAGGAGGGGTGAAATGTATGAATGAATGAGAGCAGGCAAGGAATATAAAATTAATATAGGAAAGTAATCTCCTGTCAATGAATAAAGCTAATGACTTACATAATATTCTCCTGAGTCCATGACGAAAAATTTAAATTGAATTAAAAATCACATGAGCTTCATGGTGGCTTCTCTTTGTGAGGTTACACCTGTAGGGCTGGTGTAACCAAGCATATGAACAAGGGAGAAAGTATATGAAGAGTTGAGGAAAAGGAGTAAATAAACCTAGCAATACAAGAGTCATATAGGTAAACATTTAAAAAGTAAAAGTTACAGTAACCTACACCTTAACCTTCCAAGATGTTTAAGTGAGAGGAAGACATGTAATGAAACTTGCAATAGTTCAAGAAGCTATCAGAGACGTGGCCTTTCCCTGTGTTTATAGCTAGATTTTATTGCTGGAATGTTTTGCTGTTCATTCGAGGTTGGCAATTTATGCTTAAAGTTTCTTTCTTAGAGCTAAACTGCTTGCTGGAGTAGCCCCTTGTGTCAGCAGGGGTTTCAGCAGAAAGTGGTCATATACATCACCAGACCCCTGAAGTCTTTGGCTTTGCTGAGCTACGCACAGAGGTATTAGAGCACACACTCTCTCCAAAAATTTCCTTGAGGACTTAAAACAGGGATCATTAAGTTTCCTGACATTCTTCATATCTCCCCGCACAGTTTTCTTCAAAACCTGATCTGACATAATCTAAGTCCTAGGCCAAAAACGCTGTAAGGTTTGCATTCATTTTTTTCTCATTATACTACAAATTGCTTCTTGATTACTAAGGCCTGTTAAATAAGGAACCCATTGAATCAGAAATGTTTTCAAAGACTATGTTGGCTACTATGTATAATCAGCACCTGTACCACAGAGTTCTCTCATGCAGCACAGGGAGTGCCAATATCTCCCAGAGAAGCCTGTTAAAAGCTTAACTTTGAAGTAAGCCCTGATTTGAGTGTGGGGGCTTGCACTAAATGATGTTCCTATGATTCTGTAATCCTGTGAGTCACAATATTGACTCAGCAGTGGAGGTTGTGAACAGGGCAGAGAAATCCTATTTAACGAGAAAATATATTTCATCATTCCAAGAACATGGATGCTCAAACAGTACAATTCAATTTCTACCGGAAATCTAGACTTTTAAAGATATATATATAACAGCATCATATTTACTTTTTCTGAATATGCCACCACTTTTTATATAAAAAAAAAAAAGCATTATCACAGAATTTTGCTTATTAGAAATTACTACACTTTAGCTGGTTTTGTTTGTTTGTTTAATTCAGAAGTAATTCTAGACACTAGTTTTCCTGCCTCAGCTGGCTTTTTCAAGCCTTTCCCCCAAATTAGATGCTCATTGCAAGATGCCAGAAAGAGCTTCTAAATGTGCTATTCAAGATAGCTTGTGTGATCTCCCTAGTATATATTGTGTCTAAATATATGTTTATTTCCCATACTAACATAAGCACATGACATTTATTTGGAATTCTGGGATAATACCATTTCATTCCATTAAACACAAATCATGAAATCATATACCTATCTCCTTTCATAATACAACATTCTTGACAGTTAACTTCTAAATTTTCACACATTCATTATATATTATCTTCTCAATATTATCTTCCTCTAAAATAAGGATATCAAGAGATTATAGCCAACAGAACAAGCACAAAAGGGCCAAATAAAGAGCTGGGGTAAGTAAATTCTCTCTAAAAGTTCAGTGATGAAGAGATCTGTTTCCAAAATTCAGGTACAGTTCACTATCTGTTTTCCTACTTCCATCCGTTATCAAGAAACAGCAAAACCAAACACATACCTGATTTCTAAGCTGTTCTAAAATGGCAAAGAGAACATCTGAAGTAGTGCTGCTATTGAGCAGCAGAGAACAAAACATTCCCAAATACCAATCTCTTCAGGCAGAAAACCAGTTCTTCCAAGCAGTCAATAGGGCTGTACAAATTTTAAGTAACAGAGTATCAGACTCTGTTGAGCTGCTTTCATTCACAATACTGCTGCATGGGTATCTGTTCGTTTTCATCACATTTTCATGTACAGTAAAGGATTTCTTATTGCTTTTATCAAAAATATCTGATCATCTGGGAATTCTCTTGGGTTTATTATGTGTCTCACCAGTGTCAGCTTGATAGGTAACCTGTATTGCTGCAAGGTCTGGAAAAACGAATAACAAAAATGCAGATGGGGGCAAAGCTCTTCACTACTGAATATTTAGGAGAACAATCAATTCAGCTCAGCTCTTTATTTGGTATTGCCATTGCCCTTCAACATAATAGTTATAGTGAATTATCTCTACCATACAGTATGCATGCCTTACTGCCTACTTACTGTGATACATATGTATATAATGCACAAAATTAAAATACCAATGTGGCAAAGTGGAAACAGTTCCCAAAGCTTTCTTTTTCTCTTAGACAATCTTGCTTAGGAGGAGAGGAAAAGGAAGTGCCATCAAAACTTTCATGATCCTCTACTTAGCCCTGCAGATCTTTGGCAGCTCAAGTGTCCAGTTTCTGAGGCTGAAAGACAATGCATTTGATGAACATCTGACAGTTTGCAATATATAATTACCACAGGTCATTGGACTGCCATGGAGATACTTCTCCATATCTGAAACCTGAGAATTTCTAAGTTGTTGCTTTTCATCGCATACTGAGATGAAATGTGACTTCAAAATAACAAAAATTCTCAATGACATGGAATGACTGTTTCCACTGATTTTTAGCAAAACACCAACTTCCAAGAACTATGCTGGCTAAATGTTCCTTCATCAAGCATGACATTTATCTGATTTGAATTCTAAAAATGTTCATCTCTGGTGTTTTCAAGACAACCTTTTTTTTTTCTTCTACTGAAATGTCAAAGTGAAAACATGAGTGAATTTATCTAAATTACATTTCCCTGATAGCTGGAAGCCATCCAAATAGTGAAACAGTGCAAATTCATTTCCAGGGTTATAAATTTGGCTTTTAGGTTTGCTTGTATTTGCATAAACTCAAAATGGATATAAATGTACAAAGGAGGGATTAATATTCTCATACACCAAAGTTTCTCCAAGGTTGAAGGCATGATAAATAAGCTTGTCATGATCTTTAGCATTTTGATATAACAATACCCAAAAGACAACTGTATCTCTAGACACTGTTATTTTTAAAAGTATCCGTTAATCATTTACTTATTTTTTCTACTCCTGTTTACTTTTAAAAAAACTTATTATTAAAAAAAAAATAAGTAAATAGATTTTTCCTTTGTCATGTGAACAAATCCTGCCAAAACAATTTTGCCTCACCAGATCATTAAACCCTGTTAGTTTAGATCCATGGCAGAGTCTGCAATATCTTCGGATTGCTGATGGATTTTCTTGAAGTTCTTTTACTTCCAGCTTCCCATATCCATGTATCCCCCCTTGGCCACTTGAAGTCTTCTCAGGTAGAATACTTACTGCTTCTCACTTTTGCCATTATCCAAAACTATTTTTTCATAGAGAATATAGCACTGGCTTTGAGTGCTTCTGTGCTGGCTTGTTGTGAGATTTACTTTCTCCATACTTTTAAAATTCAGTTCTCTCCTAATTACTCCTTTTCTGAGTCTCCAGACAACATCTGACACAGAAAATTTTACTGACAATTATCATCTTATTTGTAGACCTTTGCATATTCATATGCAAATATCCCAATTGTTATCTTCACACATTGCACTCTGTAGAATATTTCAGTACCTTCTGATACCTTTGCCACTCCCCTAAATGAGACATCCATTTTCAGTTGGATCACTTGGAATCAGCTTCAAGGTCAGCATGACATCGTGATAAAAATTGGTTGCATACATAGAGATAGAAAATATACAACAAAATACTTTTTTTCTTTTGTTCTCAGGCATGTTTTTACATGCACTCTTCAAGAGAAGGAAAAGATGGAAAAGGTAGGGAGAATCTCCTAAAAAAAGGGTGAAGAAGACAAGATTAGCTCCCAGATGCCTTTATCTGAGGACACTAGAACTGTTTATATCCCACTAGTCTAAGCAAATATCCCTTGCTTCACTGAGATGTGGGAGAGCATTGTCTGCCTTTCCAATTCACCAAGTTACATCTGTAACTAAGAAATCACAGCTTCAGCCTCCTTGTAAATCATGCATTCTTATGAAAGAATTTTTTATTTATATAAAAAGAACACATGTAATTTATTTTTTAAATAAGTAAAGTCTCCCTAGAGAATTTGGCAGGGAACTGTTATTCTAATACTTTTGGCTGTGTTTGCAAGATGATCATCTTGATAATTTAAAATATCATAGGATGTTTGCAGGAACAATAGAACAGATTCCTGAAGTGGTGTAAATTGGCACTGCTCCACAAACATCAAAGGAGCAATGCCAGTTTACACCAGCCCATCAGTGTTCACAAATTAAATGGATGTTTTGTGGTTTACTACGTCAGAAAACTTGTAGTGCAACTCAAGCCCTCATAAGCTATGCCATAAAACTATTTGATTTTTAATAGATTGGCAAAAGCAAACTTTCTCATCTGAATACTGACCTCCAAAGGTTCTTTAATGTCAGAGTTAAAACCCGTGTCTTCAATGCTTCAGAGAATGAGTGTGCAAAAGAGGCTGATGACTGAATACCCTGAAGGACAGGCCAGATTTGTTCCAAACACATGTGCACACCAAATGAAAATGCAATTGTTTTCAACACTTGATGATGAAAATGTATTCTGGGTAAAGTTTAGCTGAAGTTTTATTCTGAAGTAGCTCCCTTTCTACTGACATTAAAGCACCCTCTTAAGATGTACACTTTGGTTTTCAGATTAAAGATTCCATCGTTTGTTTCCAAGAACATATGAATGCTAATGAGGAATAGCAACATTTTAACTTTTTCCAAAGCTTTTTTGAACTTCTCTTTGTCTCAAAGCTTTTAAAAATATTATATGTGTACATACATACACTCAATATAAAATCTATAGATTTATATATTTCTAAAAAAAAAAAAAAAAGACAAGAACTATGAAAAGTGAGATTTGCTAGCATTAATTATACATTAATTATACATTAATTATACATGAAATACATGATGCTTTTACACAAAAATAATGATTTATAGAAAAACAACAACAACTTTCATCTAAGTATCCAAAATCACTTAACAAACATCCTGTGAGCTCCAAAACTTGCATTTGACAGAACTGCATGTGATTAGACTCATTAACGTCATTCAAATATATTAAATGTCTTTCTTACTTTTAGCCACATTAGGAACAGAACCATAATCAAAGAGTTCATCTGATTTCCAAATGCAGAGAGGAACAGTACGTAGGACGGGAAGAACCCTAGGGTAGGTGACAGACAATGAAAGGAGAGGAGCTAGCTGAGTTGGCGTAACAATTCTGTTCAAGATACCAGAATAAGTAAGAGGGTCTGTCCACATAGCAAGCCAGCACCTCATAACCTAGAGTCACTTGCACCCAGAAGCATCCCATCTTTTTCTGAGAAACTCTTGTCCTCCTAATTCTCCCCCAAAATCCTGAAGTTCACTTTATATTTTCCACTGGCTGGCTTTATATACTAAGATAGTTCTCACTTTCCTTTGCATACTTTGGCAGGTTAACTGACAACTATTGCAGATACTCTTACAGACCACTGCAGCTAGCTGAGTTGGAAACTTCACCTGTTTTGTTATTGGTGGTGAATGTTTGCTTTGTTTTGTTTTGTTTTTACAGAAACGAAATCCTGGCTCATGCTCTACTAGGATTTCAAAACCATGACATGTACATACCAAATAACCAGCTGGCTCAAATTTTAATGGCAGAAGAGTAGATGTCCAGTGAAATGCAGGGCATGGCAGCCCAAAGCATCCAGTCTTGGATCACCTTTCTTAAACATTATATTCAGCAGTCCTTTTCCATTTTAGTTAGATGGAGTGAGATAAGGATGTTATTAAGTCTTCATTTCCTTCAGCATATTTATTATGATAGAAAGCTGTGCAGAAGTTGCTTTTCTATTAATTCATCATATGTTGGCCTTTGCAAATATTTCAAAACCTGCCAACTAAAAAGAGACTGCTACTATGTCAGGCTATTCTTGTAAAAACACTTTCCAAGTGTACACTTTCATTAACCCTGATACAAGTACCGAAAGCAAAATCTGCTCCTGATCCCTATTCCTGTCTTCATGAAGTATAAAATCAAACCCATAAATTTACAGCAGAATGGAAGTCACACTCCATAGTTCTAAAATCAACAGAAATTGAGTTGATGAAGTACTTGCAAAACCAGTAAGTCTGTCTGGCACCAAAGATAAATCTGAAGTAGTCCTTCAGAATTGCCCACCCCAAGAGGTAACGTAGTGATGTGGATGAGAGCTGGCAGAACAAGTACTGCTAGGCAAAACTCCAGGGTCTGTCACAACTAAGTGAACAGTAATAGATGACAATTTTTAACGTGGATCGAACAGAACCAGGTAGTTATTTTTCATTTTTAACACAGTTGCCCACAAAATGTGCCAAAGAACTGTCAAAGCTATTAGCTCTAGTAATGCATGCTAGTAGAAAACTATCATATTTACAAGCAGTAATGCAACAAGTCTGTATAGAAAGGATTTCTTTATAATTACCACTCAAAAAAAAAAATAGTCTGCCATAGCAATTTATATCACTGCAAGTGTTATTTTTGCTTACAAATATTTCTTTCTTATATTTTGCTTTAGAATATATTTACAGTGAAAGAAAAGGGTAAGAAAAGCTCTTAGCTCTCTGTTCAGTAACAAGTAGTTCCCAACAATGTAATGAACAAGGACAACAAAAATCTGGGCCATTACTCACAGCCACTGCAGCTAAAATGCCTCTGCCAACTCTGCCAAGAATATTCAGTCTATGATACATGCATACTGTGTAGAGGTCTCAAAGTACAGGTATTACTAAAAGATGTATATCTCTTGTTGGAATATATGAAACCATTTGAATTAATTATATCCAGAACCCCCTTGCAATAAATTAGTAACACATTTTAAACACTATTTGCACTGTTCCTCCTTCCCTTGGAGGAAACTCATTGTATTTAACTGAGGAAAACATCTGAGATGCCAAGAATGATGGTGATTTATGGTTTCTCAGTAAAAGTCAAATACTCCTCTGAAACGTAAATGAAGAAATAATCCGTGAGCACTGTGAATGTATTCCAGAGATATCACTTAGCTTGGTCCTGAACTTGGAAGCTGTTTCCTGTCAGTGGATCCTTGTTTGATGCAGACTATTCTGCCGAACTGTGGCCTTAAACACTGGGATAGCTATATTTCTTTCAGACTGCATTTTATTTCACCTTAGCCTGCAAATACATAAAGGAAATGTCCTGTGCATTTCTACAACATCAAATGCCGTGGAGGGATCATCAGGCTGGACTGGATCACTTGACCTCTAGTGCTACTTTAATACAGAACAAAATGATCATAATTGAAAACACCATTTGGCAGGTTGCTGTTAAATACGTATTGGACTATTGCCTTAGCTCCATGTTTTATTTAATACTCTTGTTCAAAAGGTTCTGTTTTCTGTTATGTTTTCATTTTTTTGACTGCGGACCAAGTATGCATTGCAACACTTTCTGCGGGATGCCGTTCAACTCTTTCATTCAGCAAGGAGACCTGCCGCAGGCAGCACCCCAGGCCCAGCAGCACCCAGAGCCACCGCCTTGCCACCCACACCCCAGGGCTGCCTGCACCCAGGGGCCAGCCTTCATCCCTTGCCACCCCTAGGAGGGTCACACACACACCATGGGATTTGTCTCTGCCACCCCTGAGACCCTGGAGGTTGCTAGAAGGAGCTGACTGTGGGCTGAGCAGACCCTGGGGACATGCGAATAGTGGCGGGACATCTGCTGACTGCCAGCAGTGCCTCTTTGCTCCTTTTCCAGTCCCAGGCCATGCTGGGCAGTGGTAGTGACACTGCTGCCACCAAGCAGGGTGTCTGGGGGGCTGGGGAGCTGGGCTCACATTGCCACAGAGCCTGATAAGCCACAGCCCTGCAGGCCTCTCAGTAACGGTGGTTCAGACAGGCTCTAAGGAAGAGTTGGGAATGGCTGTGGGTCCAAACTCCTGCACTCCCGGCCTGAAGAAAAGGGCCTGGCACAAGGCTGTTGCCAGGTTACTGAAGGCTGGCATGGGGCGGTGCATTCAGCAAAGGGCTTGTGCCTTAGATTCAGGGCTGGGACACTGGTGGGCAGTTGTTCCCTGTTGCCTTGCACACCAGCACAATCACAACGGGAGCCCCTGGCTGGATGCTGCCTTCCTGGCCAGTCTCCCAGGATTTAGCAAGGGACACAGACAGGCAGCGAGGAAAGGAGACACATTCCCGCCACGAACCCCCAAGAGGCCACCACCTCTTCTTCTATGTCAGCTCAGTGGAGGCAGCCTGCTGCTAAATAACAGGGCTTAATTTTCTGGTAGCTTCTACACTGCAGGAAAAATGCTCTGTTATTATCTTCCTGCAACACAGTCTGAGGTAAAACATGCTGTGTCATGCAGGAACTAAGGAGCTATGCTGCTACAGGCAGATCGCATATCAAATCGCTAGAGCAATATGCTGTATGTCACTTGGTGCTTGAGTTACACCTTCACACCTGCAGGTAGACCTTAACACTTTATCTGTCCAGTCCCACCTGTCACTGCAGGGAAAGTAAAAAAGCCTAAAACAAAGGTGTTTTGTACTGGGACAATGGGAGGCAGTGCTCATCACATCCTCTCACATCAGGGACTGGGAGATGATAAAGAGTGTTGCATTGCCTCAGACAGACCATGCCTAATCTGGGTTATCCAAGACCTCTTTCCACAGACAAAGTGGAACCAGACTCAGCAGAGAGACTGCTCAAATGCTGCTCTTCCAAACCGGTTCAGCCATTGACTCAGAGTTTTGATTTTTCTATCCAAGTAATTCAAGCAAGTGTCATTTGAGGTTTTCACACAGGGACTTTGATTTTGTTTTCTTTCCCTGTTTTTCATTTCTACACTTCCTTTTTCTTTCAAAAAGTGGATAAAAGCCTTTCATTAAACAAACAAACAAAAAAAAAAATCAAGGAAATGTGTCGAGAAAATGTTTCTTACTACGGAGCTCTACTCTTCTGTTCCAATTATCAGACAACTTCGACAGGAGACAGTTTCAGTTTTACCAGCTGAAATATCTGAAGGTCCTTCTAAAAAGCTTCTCAACTTTCTGCTGTGTGGTTGTCATTCTTGGCCGCCATGTGGCTGCAGACCCAGGGAACCTTGCTGTCCAGGAGATGAGGGTCTGTAAAGGTCAGAGTCTCCACTCTTGGCATTTACACATTGTGTGAGATATTTATATCTCTTTTGTTTGTTCATTTTAACAAATCTCTGTTCTGTCTCAACTTCAGCAGTTTACAGGGGAAACTACCTTTGATTTAGATAATTAATAGACTTTAGCTAATTGAATAGGTATTGCATTGTACTGGACAAATATACTCACCAGAATCTATAAAATCTGTTATAGTCGATAGAACCATAAGCTCTTGTTCTGTTCCCTATGTTTTTTCCAAAGAAAATTTTATTTTAAAAGTTATGTGCCTCTGGAGTGTGAAACTAGAAAAGCCAAGAAAGGTATATGATAACTATCTCCAAAATGATCACCTTAGCAGCTCCTTTTTAAGCTTGAGTCAGATTTACAGAAACACTAGCCATTTTAATTTTTGTTAATCCTAACTATACACAACAGTAGTCTGAGGTCCTAAATTGTTTGTGCTTTTAAAGCAAGGGATGAGAGAAAGGCCAGTAAACACATCAGAGACCCAGAGAGGAGGGAGGACTTTGGAGATAAAATTCTGTCTGGAGACCTGGTTTTCAAGCTTCTTCTTTCTCCCATGCTTTGGCTTTTGTAAAATGCCCACATTGAAACAAACTGGTAGATTTCCTGGGCTGCCTGGGGTGGGAAATCCATCACTGCTGAGGTACAGTGTAGGAATTACTATAGATCCTCTGATACAGAGATTTTATTACATTTTTTTCTTTAAAACTACTCTCCTAACTGGGTAAAGTTAGAACGGCAATAAAATTCATAATGCCTGACAGAAGTCTATCAACCTAAATCCGCTGACAGATACTGAGGTGTAGGATTTGGTCTCCAGGGAACCTCTTCAGGCCTGGTAGGTAACTGTATGTTGCATACAACCTGATTTCCCAAAGCAGATGATGCTCTGATTTCTTTAATTATATGGCATTACAACCCTATAACGGAAAGACACTTTTCAAGAAAAGGACTAGGAAGGTAGAACATTTTGAATTACAAGTGATTCTTGCTCAGTTGCTTAACCTGAATTTGAAGAACAGGTAACACTCAGATAACACTGACCACCTATTAAAACAATAGTAATTGTATTTCTTGCCATAAAAGGTCTGTTTTTCCCATTTTTCTTGGACAGTGTAATTCATATATGAATTACACATTCATATATGAATATATATTCATATTCATATATATATACGATGCATTTGAATATATGTATCAGACAGGGAATCTGATACAGAGTGCAAGTTACTGTTAAGCATTTTCATCTATTTATTTATTTTTGCTGGCCATGATAAAGCAAATACCTGAAGTGGCATAGTAGCTTGAACAAATGATATGTTATCGAGCATGGAAGCTATTTATGTTAGGATGGTTCTTAACAAAATTTTGAATGCACTAGAATCGGCAAATTGAGTTTATGGCAGTTTAACCCTTTCTGACCTGTAGTTACATCTGTTTTAATCTGGTCCTATTTTTACACCTATTTTAATCAAGTATGAGTTAGTGGAACCATGGTTTCAGTTTTACAAGCTTGTTGCTTTTCCTAGCGATTCCTTCACTTGAAAGCCTCTAAGCCTTTAGTAATAGGCAACTTGCGTTCCACAGAAATCTCTGAAAGTATGTAGTGTTTCCATATCATGTTCTGTCTTTTCAGCTGCTATAAACCCATTAAAAGCAAGGGAGCTGGCTGACAGCTTACTCCTGACGGGGATCTGATCCCATGTGCTACACCTGCTTACAAATCAGCCCTCTGATTCAGTTCTCTTTCTATTAGACTTTCTGTCATGGGAAAAATAATATTAAAATATCTTACCCACATTCAAGCAAAAATTCTACTACAGAACTGAAAACTACTCAATTTCTTAAACAGATAAAGAATCTGTAATGTTTTCCAGAAATCAAAAGATGTCATTAATTCAGTGCATTGAAACTCCTTACAATTATTAGGATTAAACTAAGTTGATTTTTAATGGCATATTAGCTACTTCTTTGAAGGAGCTGTTGGTTTATTCTCTTATTTTTATCCACCATGGTGTCACTTCAGGACAAAGACAAGATTGCGTACATTTCCCCTGCATTTACATACTATTTAATGTCTGAATTTTATTTTTTAAACACATTCTTGGATTTTCAATGCATAAGAACTATTGTAAGATCCTGTTAATGTAACTTATTCCCTCCAAAGGACTGATGCACACTTTCTGCTGTTAGGAATTTTTTATTGCTTGTCCTTAAGAATCTCTAGTAATATTTGTTAAATAGTTCTATGTCTAAAAAAAAAAAATAGATTGTATCAGAGCTGTGAATTATATCCTAGCATGTTTCATGTGACAATGAGATTTATAATAAAGCACTTAAGTAGCATGATCACTTGGTCTTAATGTGTTTTTTATGGTGGAGAGGATACAAATTTACTTGTGAATTAGTCAATTTGTTTCTTCTCCTCCTTAAACCCACCTTTTTTTAATGATGTGCAGAACTCATGTAATGTGGGTGTTTGGTGATTCCATTACTGTTAGAATCTGAGCATTCATTATCCCATTAGCTGTGCATACACCTTCAAAATATAGCAATTCTATCTGTGATGAGCCATTAAAGGTTTGAATGGCTTGTTATGTTCCCAGGATTGTTGAAATCAATAGAACCAGCTATTCAGCTTAATAGGGATAACTAACACCATTAAAATCAATGGCAGATGAGCCAGTACTATTGTTCCCAAACACATGTTTTCAGATAGGAACATCTAATAATTTAAAAACAGGACTGCCATTATGCCTTTAACCAGAATATTCTTCAAATCTATGCAATATTATTTTATTTATTGGAAAACTGTGACTTTTATTATCATAATTGCTACAAACACTTCAGCTTTCTGAAGTGAAAGAAATCTGTTTTCTTAAAATCACAGCACCAAGTACTACTCCAAGCATTGTTTTATTTAAACATCATCCAGGCCTTGACAATAACAGGCCTCACACTTTAAAACCCTGTTTTATTTCAAAGGTAATGTAGCAGAAATTCTTGCTCTGGAGAGTTCTGGTACTGTACCACGGCAGTCAGCTTTTCTATTAGTGACTTTTCTTAACAAGCCATTTGAACATTGAGAGACTTTATCTCGCCTTTTTAACTTTATAACTATTCTTAGTGTTACTGTGAGGATTATACAGATTTAGACTTAGTCATGGTCTGTAAAACACTGTGATTCCAAATGGCCATTTCTTGACCATGCATATAGTAAATTCTTTCAACTGGTACTTCACAAAAAGCACAACTTTATGCCTAGTCACATTCCTCAGCTATTGATTTGTAACATATCAGAGAATCACAGAATCACAGAATTGTAGGGGTTGGAAGGGACCTCAAGAGATCATTGAGTCCAACCCCCCTGCCAAAACGGGTTCCCTAGAGCAGGTTGCCCAGGTAGGTGTCCAGATGGGCCTTGAATATCTCCAGAGAAGGAGACTCCACAACCTCCCTGGGCAGCCTGTTCCAGTGGTCCATCACCCACACCATGAAGACATTCTTTCACATGTTGGTGTGAAAATTCCTGTGCTCCATGTCTTGGCCATTTCCCCTTGTCCTGTCCCCACAAACTACTGAAAAGAGGTTAGCCAAATCCCTCTGTCTTCCACCCTTAAGATATTTGTAAACATTCATGAGATCCCCTCTCAGTCTTCTTTTCTCAAGTCTGAACAGACCCAGGTCTCTAAGCCTTTCCTCATAAGGAAAATGCTCCAGGCCCCATATCATCGTTGTGGCACTTCTATGGACTTTCTCCAAGAGATCCCTGTCTTTTTTGTACCGGGGGCCCCAGAACTGGACACAGTACTCCAGGTGAGGCCTGACCAGGGCAGAGTAGAGGGGGAGGATCACCTCCCTTGACTTGCTGGCCACACTCGTTTTAATGCACGCCAGGATCCCATTGGCCTTTTTGGCCACCAGGGCACAGTGCTGGCTCATGGTCAACCTGTCGTCCACCAGGACCCCCAGGTCCTTTTCGTCAGAGCTCCTCTCCAGCAGGTCATCCCTCAGCCTGTACTGATACATGCAGTTGTTCCTTCCCAGGTGCAGGACTCTACGCTTGCTCTTGTTAAACTTCAACTTGTTTTAACTCTTGTTAAACTTTGGTTTCTTCCTACCCAACTCTCTAGCCTGTCCAGGTCTCAGTGAATGGCAGCACAGCCTTCTGCCGTGTCGGACACTCCTCCCAGCTTTGTATCATCGGCATACTTGCTGAGGGCGGACACTATTCTCTCATCAAGGTCGTCAATTAAGATGTTGAACAAGACTGGAACCAGCACCAACCCCTGGGGAACACTGCTAGTCACAGGCCTCCAGCCAGACTCTGCTCCACCAATCACCACCATCTGAGCTCGGCCAGTCAGCCAGTTCTCACCCCACCTTACTGTCTATCCACTCGTCTATCCCACACTTTCTCAGCTTTGCTAGCAAGAGGTTGTGGGAAACAGTATCAAAAGCCTTGCTAAAGTCAAGGTAGATGACATCGACTGCCTTCCCCCCACCTACCCATCTGGTGGTGCCATCATAGAAGGCAACGAGGTTGGTCATTTATATAATCATTTATATATTTATTCATATAATCATTTATATATTTTGTTTGTCTCCTGAATATACTGTCTTTTTATACTTTTAGTACCTCACAAGTCAGCACTTTCCATAATTACAGTCGTGTTAATGTTTCTGTGTTTGCTTTATGGTTGATGTACAATTTTACACATTCATCCTACAGTTTGGATACTGGCTGTCAGTGGAGAGCCATCCCACCAGAGCCTTCATTCTTTTACAAATTCCTTACTTGCAACTTGCAGAATTATGTTTTTTTTTTTTTTTTTTTCTATTTAAGCTCTTGTTACATTGCATACCAAAAGGCATTTTATCATATTATTTTATTCATACCAACTTTGACAGAAGGACTCAAGTATTGCAGGGTCACAGCCTTGGAGGTATAGGTAGCATAGTCAGATTGGCACTGGACTGGGCCTAATTACGTTGCCTAAAGCAATATTTAAAGATACTATGAAGAAAGATACTTATAATCACTAACATGAGACATTTGCATAATGTCCTTGAACAACCTTTCACTGGTTAACACCCAATTCTCTTCAGATCATGAATCATTCCTCACAGCCTTAGCAGGCACTTCCCTGCACCCTTATGAAGCTGTTGTTAGCCCAGGAAAAAGCAGTCAGGGCTTTGTTTGTGTCCTCAAGTCTAATGCTATCTGGACTCCCAGAGTGTTCAAGGAAAAGTACTTACATGAATGAAAATAAGAAAGAAAGCAAGAAAGCAAGTGAGAAAAATAATAATAACAATAATTAAAAAAAAAAATAAAAATCCTTCAATGAGAAACTCTTTTTTTTAACCCCTGATTTCAGAAACAGAGTTTGCAAATGGGATGAACTCCCTAACTGCCAGCGGCTCAGACAGTTTTTACACAAGGAGTCCCATTCTGGTTTGTGATCTCACTCCTCATATCTCAACACACATCTGTGCAGGCTCAAACCTTTGTCAAGGTCTAGGCTCTCCTTTTCTGTGTGATCCTCTTCACTTGATTTGACTTAGGCGATCTCTAGGAAGTAAAAGAAAGTCTGCTTATGGAATTTAGTCTAGGGAGAGGACTAGACTAACTTGCATTTTAGGGATACCTATTGAGTTCTATCTACACAAGTGTTTCAGGGATGGAATGATACAAGCCTGGCACCCAAATGACGCCTAGAGCCCATCTGAGCATATCACTTCTCATTGGCTACTTGTAACTTAAAGGAAATTCTTCCTTTTACTGAATGGTTCCTAACCTTTGCAAGCTAAAAATTAGAAAGATAACACCTTTCTCCTGCTGAGTAATTTTTCTGCTTATCAGTATTAGCTTTCAAATGACAGTACTAAAGAGCTATAATGATCAGTACTGAAGACACTTAGCAAAGGGCTCATTAACAGCTGAGATGAGCTGTAAAAGAAACATAAAATGTCAGCCTAATTTAAGAAATTGCACTACACTGGGGAATGGGTAATTAAACAATAATACTTATATAGCGCCAGAGGAAGGTCTGAAAATGAACGTAGCAGAGTGACAGAGGCTGCTATGATTAAGAATCCAACTTAAATCCCATACTGCTTAAGGGCAACCAAATTCCTGGAAATGTAAAAAGAGAGATGCATAGATCTAGCATGAAAACTCAATGACTAAAACCCGTGCTTTAGGCTTACAGGATAGAATGTGTAAAAGGGTGCTGTACCTTATAACTGGCAATATGGGATGCCAGCCTATATTCCCCCATGCCTTTAAAATAGGCATGCAACAGTAGAGCAAGGACAGCTGTAAGCTGTTGTAATATTACTGCCAGGTCTGTTGGGAAACCTACAACAGAGCAGCGGAGATCAGCAAGTACAAGCTCTTGAGCTGAGTTCATGAAATGAATTGTAACTTAAGTACTTTGTGCTCAGATTTTAAACATCTATTGAGGCGGTCCTAATGTAAATACCTATATTCCCTACACAAGCAGTGAAGACCTCCAGATGGATGACCCTGTTCCTACTTAAGTTCAGATAAATAGAAAAAGCAAAATGGATGCCACACAAGTTTTTCACTTGTACACTTTGTCATAAATCTTTACTTATTTTCCATGAGAAAAGGAAGCATTACATTAAGACTGTGAATTATAGTGTCAATGAAAAGGAAGACTTAAAAGCATTGATGCTTAGTCCTTGCTATTTGGCCATTAGCTCACATTCTACACCCAAATGACCTTTCTATTTCTGTGTTCATAATCCTTTGTCATGAGAATTTCTTAGTCATCATGAAATCTCTTTAGTTCAGAATGCTTCTGTCTTTTATTTCACTTGCTTTTAGGAGTGAGCTGCTTTGCAGATTATCTGAAGAAGTCTTTGAATAGTTACAAAATCTTTTGAAGATTCAGTGACAGCCTTTTAAACATGCTGTTCATGTTCCTGAAGTTGCACCAGAAGCTTGTATATGAGTCTGATTTTTCTCTCAGTCTCATTTCTTTTTCAGCCCTAATTCATGTAAAAGAGAATAATTAGGGACATCTATGGAGCAACCAAAAAAATTAGAATGTACAAAATTGGGCTTCTTATCAATAAAAGGTCATTCATCTGCTGCTGAAATATTAAAAAGTGTGCAGTTAGTTTTCCCTGTGATTTCACAAATAACCTATTTTGAAAAATGAAGAGGGAGTTCTAAAGTCTTTGTGCTTTATTCACTGTTTGTTTGCAGGGAGGTGGGAGTGAGGATGTTGTTTGGGTTTTTATTTCAAGATACTACTAAGATTTCCATATAACTGGTAAGCTATAAATTCTATTTCAAAATATGATTTATTTATTTATTTATGTATTACCATGAAACCAAACACCTTGCTATGGTAAGGCGCAAGATACTCTAGTTGCTGTTTTCCCAGATGTTAGAGGAAAGCTGTTTGTCGATTTGTGAGTTTGTGCTAAGTGTAGTATTGCTGTTAAATAACACTGTCCAATGAAGCCTATCTAATACCCCCCAAAATATGAATGCTTCTTGCTCAGGAAAAGCAACTATTTGGAAGGATTTTTTATTTTTTTTTCAATTTCTATTTGAGCAAGCACTAATTGAAACATAAAAACATCATTTAAACTCTTCAGTTCATGCCTGCACTTTGAGTGAAATTTTGTTACTCTCAAACTCCCATTGATATCAAGGGGCTGAAAATTCATGTTTAAGTTGAAAACAATTTCTAAAGGCACTTGAGAAAAACTAACAGATTATGTTGTATGATACTGTAGGCATCAATAACAATTTCCCCCGAATATGGCAGAGAAGACAGAAGACAATGATGAAAGGATAACGCAAGAAAATCCTGCTGAAAGAAATCATAGTTTTAAAAGCAGAGTAGAAGTACGCAAGTGGAATTGGATTGCTGAGAATAATAAGGGACTTTACCTCATAAGTTACTTCTAGACATATTGATCCTACACAGCTGGAGAACAATCAGGTAGTTATGGTAGTCCTTTATGTACATTTCTATTCACATCCCAGAAACCACTTAATATAATAGTGGTGGTGGAAAGGGGGAAAGAACATTATCATTACTAAAAAAGCAAGTCAGGCTTCTGAAGATGTGTTCTGTTTTTAGTTCAAGGATGGATTGGACATTTTTGGAAAGCCAATATTCTAAAACAAGGAAAACAATAATGATATGTCAGCTGTTCTAAGAAAAATGATTCTGACAAAAAAAAAAAAAAAAAAAAAGTTTCAGTCATGGAAAATAGTCTTGAAACCAGATTCTGCTGTTAGATTTATTAAGGGTTTTGTGTTTTTTCACGTCCTTCTTTGACAGCATTGTGGAAACTCAAATCCAGCATTCAAACTGCAAAAAAATGACATACAAAAATAAATATTGGTGCTGCTGAAGAAAGATATTTTTGAAATACTCGTATGTCTCAGGCAGACAAAAGCTCATCTTGAGCCCATTCTTAAGCATTTGCAACACATGGGATACATTTGAGATTTCTTCATAAAGTACCACCAGCATGTTTAAGTGCATGCCAAGTTTTAGCCAACCCCAAAAGCTTTTCTTTTTATGAGCTTCCTGCCAGTTAAAATAATATGTTCTACCACACACACACACTTATACATCTATAAACTGCAATGTACATGAAACTGGTTTTATACGCTGAAGTATGGTTTTGTCTAAATTCTCCTAGTATTTTAATGCACACATTTGAAAGTTCTTAATATTACAGTAAAAGTACTCTCATGGCACATAAAGTTTGTTTTATTCATCAATTTGCTGTCTACCTACACAGGAAAAAAAATAAATCCTTTAGCATTCTCCTTCTCAGGCATCACACAGCAATTCAAAAGTTGTGCCTTTGTTTTCTGGCTCTACCATTGACTTGGCAGAATATTGGATCCTTTTGCTCTGTAAAATGAGAATAGGACTTTTTTGTAACAGCAGGAGCATTGAAAGGAATGAGACAAGACCACATTCTTAAAATAAAACAAGTTTTGAAGGCAGCTAGTGGCTTTATACAGTAGCATCTCTCTACCCTAGTGCTGCTGACAGGTCTTCCCACCCAGGAAAAGAACATTTTGTTGCAGACCCCATCACCACCACCACCCCAGACTCCACCCCAGTTACTGGGAGGGGGGCATAAGACCAGCTTGGGTTTGTCTGGGTTTTGTCTCACTTACCTACTTAGTATAGAAGGCCCAGACTGTCATAACCCTCTTCTTAGGTAATACCTCCTGTGAGAAGTAGGCACATAAGTCCATCTGTTGCTCTTAAGTCCTTGGAGTATGGGCATAAGCTCACCATACATATGCATGGTGTGTAAAGCACTAGGACTATAACACAGTACTGGAATGGGAGAGGAAAAAATAAATATTATAGTCAGAGTAATTTAAATGTCATCCCCAGTGACGACAAGCAGCCTGCAGTTCTCATAAGATGAGGGATGTTTTTATTTTTTCCTTGTATCTCTCTTTCTCTCCTTAATAAATACAACCTTGCTGTGTAATTTTAATTTCATTTAATGATTTTGAAAGTAATGTGTAGAACACTACACCACTGAACGCCACTCCCCCTTTTTTTATTTGTTTCATATAACAATGTCAAAAATAGATATTGTACTGAATGTCTTATCTCTATAATGTGTATTTTACTAATGTCTGAAACACTATTGCACTACTATCTCTGATGTGATCAGAGAAACAGCAGATCTGTTATTAGGTTATGACAGAAAATAGTCACTTAAGCAAAGGAAAATATATATTAGTTGACATAAGTATATTTCTTAATTCTGTGTTTACTATTCCAGCCTTGTTAGAGTCCAATATTGAACTCGGGTACACACTAAAGGTAATGCTGAAAACAGTGAGCTAATGAATAATCAAGAAAATGAACCTCACTGTTATGATGATTTTTGCACACTGTAAGTTGCTGTTGATGTCTCAGTTTAATGCTGACTGATTTTTTGCAGCATTTGTAGGGGAAGCTCAGCATAGTTGGGTCACTGAAATGACTAAGTATACTGAGATAGCTGTGATAATTGCAGTGTTAGAGCCATTCACCTGTGCACTGGCTAGGAAAAAGATAACATACCTCATGCCTCCTCTGTCCTGGTTAAGATATTGTCCTGGTTAGTACATGTAAGGGTTTATCTGGGACATGTACACAACTCACTGTGCTGGGTTGGAGTAAAGGTTGATCTTTTTCGTTTTCCTGATCCAAACAGTGGCTAAATGCAAAAGTTGCTGGAAGGCTTCAAGAACAGGACAAGAGCATACAATACCTTCTTAGGTGCCCTCCTGGACTCTCTGTTTGTGTTACATTTCTTCAGGAAGAGCCGAGGTGGACCCAGAGGGAAACAGAGATTACTCTTTAAGTGGCATTACTTGGTCTGCTTGGGAAGGGAAACAAGGAGCAAGGGAGAAGAAAAACATCCAGAAGCGGATGTGCTGGAGGAAGGAAAATAGTGGGAAAGAATCACAGCAGGGAGCAGGAGCCGGCTGCTCATGGAGGGAGGCAGTGAGACTGCAGTGAGACCATGGAACAGACGGTTTTAGTTCACTCTGTGACTTTCTTAGTCACAGCAAACTCTGCCCAGTCCCCTCTGGTGCCCAGAGTTGGTTTTTTGTTTTTGTTTTTGTTTTTTTTTCATCTGCTATAGGGTCTGTTTGGATGTTCCTTGTTCTATTCTCTGGCCAGACCAGACCAGAGGGGACTGGTAAGAGTTTACTGAGACTCAGAAAGTCACAGAGTGAATTAAAAACAAGCCTGGAAGCTTGCAGAATAAGTATTGGAACAGTTAGATATAAGCATTTGTATTTATGTTACATCTGCCCTAATCACTTTGAGCTTTGTCTATTTACAAAACTAATTATCCTATTAGATATTGTAATTTAAAATTACATTTTATTTGTCTTCTGTTAGGTTGCCAAGTGAGCTGGGCCTATTTAGCCTAGAAAAGAGGAGACTGAGAGGAGATCTCATCAGTCTTTACAAATACCATGTAAAGAGGATGAGACCAAACTCTTCGCAGTAGTAGCCAGTGATAGGACAAGGGGGAATGGGTATAAATTGAACCACAGGAGGTTCCATCACCATATGAGGAAGAATGTCTTTACAGTTTGGGTGACAGAGCACTGGAACGGGCTGCCCAGAGAGGTTGTGGAGTCCCCTTCTTTGGAGATATTCAAAACCCACCTGGATGTGATAACGTGTTCTAAGTGACCCTGTTTGAGCAGGGGTGTGGACTAGATGATCTCTGGAGGTCCCTTCCAATGTCAGCCATTCTGCAATTCTGTATTATTGAGTCCCTTGAAGCTGTGGGCTGTCACCCCTTGCTGGAGAAGTACTGATTGTCCTCCATCAGGGAAGACTGGCTTTTAACTCTTTCTCTGTCGCAGTGCATCCAGTTTTCCCAAGCAGTTGGAGTTCCACTGTTCTGGAAGGTTTGCCAGTAACTCATCTGTGTTCTGCGTTTGTCACATTTGGGGAAAGCTAGGAATTTCCAGATTGATATTATCCTTTTTAAAAACTACATGATATTGGTAGTGAAACAGGAAGTTTGTTCTCTTTCTTCTTATTTTTCTTCTTATTTTTCTTCTTCTTCTTCTTCTTCTTCTTCTTCTTCTTCTTCTTCTTCTTCTTCTTCTTCTTCTTCTTCTTCTTCTTCTTCTTCTTCTTCTTCTTCTTCTTCTTCTTCTTCTTTCTTTTTCTTTGTCTTACAAACAGAAAACTAGGAAAAGAGAAACCTCTCTTCCTTCATCACCTACAAAACAAAAAGCTCTATTGTATCTAAGATTGTGCTGTACTATTGGCACAGAATCTCCTGCTAACTAGTCTTTGGCTGAAAAAAAAAAAAAAAAGTCATGTTCCAGGCCCACTTTAGTTGCCTAAACATGGGCATCTAGTGCTGTTTTAGACACCACCATAAGAACTTGACCTCTAGCTACTTACTGCCCAGAAGCCCAGGGTTTCTCATAAGTCCTGTGTCATTCCTGCTAGCCCTATAATTGGATTTGGATTTGGATTTGGATTTGGATTTGGATTGGTTTTGGATTCTGTAGGACACCTCAAATGCTTCTTGAAGGCTCTTACATTTAGGAAAATATATAAATATATATATAATAAATAAATATATAAAATGGTATATGAAGGCTCTTATATTTAGGTAACTGGATCATTTCCCCAGAAGCACAATTGTTCTGGGATGAAATGAATCACTTCAGACACATCCTCTCCATTGACTAAAGAGGGAACCTAAACAATTTATTTACATGCCTAGCTTTCAGACAGCTGACCATGGGCAAGAAGAATTACACTCTGAAACAATGTTGGTGCAGCAAAATGGAGGTTGACTCTAGCACATGCCTTCTGTAGCTAGCCTAATCTTGGTTCCATAGGTAAGAATATTAGGGAAGATGACGTAGCATGAGGTGAGTGTGTGAAGATAACTATGCTACTGACCTAGAGCTCCTAGAGAGCTCATACTCAGCATGTGCTACAAGCATGTGCTGTGTACATGTGGTACAGCTTACTCTGTTGCATCGGAACAGCTACCATTGCCACTATTATTATTACACCAGCTAGCTTGGATAAGGTTAACCAAGGTATGTTAGTAGATAGTACAACCATACCTTCATTTTTATAATTGACCCATTGTATTGGTTTAACTTGCTCTAGTGCAGCACATTTTATTTCATTATCACACACTCATGTTTTTCTCCAGAGAAAATGTGGACGTATTTAACGATCCATGATTATCTTCCAACATTTTTTTGCATTTGTTTTTTATTATACTGATTTGCTTTCCCAGTCCATTCAGCTTTTCTCTGGTTCATTCCCTACTAAAACAGTCTAAAACTTTCTACCATAATATTCTCAAAGCATAGTTACTCAAAAAGGTTTTACTACAGGAGTCACAGCAATTACTCTACCAATACGACAATTGAACACCGAAGTATTAGGGATTATTATTGAGGAATTCTGTAGCAATTTTAAATAAGAGTGGTTGGTTTGTTTTCAGTGTATTATGTCTTTCTTTTATTGCCACAATAACATCTGCAAACAATAATCCTTCTATTTTGTCCTCTGAGTGTTCAGTTATGGTTCATGAAAAGCTGCCATTTTATTTCTCTTTTCCCACTGCTCCCATCTTATAAACTGCTGCGTTATTTAGATTGACTTTTCTCTGCCTTGTTTTCACACGTGCACCCCTGTAGTATAAGCAATAGCAGTTTCTCTAAAAACATTGATCCCTCTTACACAAATGTTAAGTGTTATAACAGGATTTTAGTCAGAACCCTTCAATGTCATATTCATATGATTCATATGACCTATTTTAATTTACAAAAAGACTCACCATGTTAGTAGACTCACAGCCTCTGTATTAGGGCATAAAGTGATCAAGAGGATATGCTGCAGTGTGGGTTATGCCACAAAAGCTGACAATGGTATGGGCACATGAGCTGGATTACATTCTTTCTCAAGCAGAATTGCTCATTTCCACTTGAAAATTATTCCTTAATGATGATAAACAAGTGGAAACTTGATAGTTAGGGTATGTTTACACCGTGCAGGGAGATGTTACAACATGTGTAAAAAAAGAAAGGTATTAGTGCAGAGGCATAGAAAGCCTATGGCCCCGTGCTGTTGTTTGTCAGAAGTTATGCTCATATTAGGTCTCAAATAATAAGCTGAAACCAAAAGCAGATCGGAAACTACAGGCATGGGGACAAACTAAAATGAAGTTAGTCTGAGGCATTCCCTTTTGAATTGCTATTATTTATTTAGCAAATTCTGAACAAATTGCGAACTATCATCAATGGGAAAATATGTGATTGACTGTCAGAAATACAGCTGCTTTGATGGAAACTCTGACTTAACCTAGTAAAATAATTCATTTGCAGAAGCCAGATTTTTCAGCTTATGCATACCTTCATTTTTGTTGAAGGCCATTTTCTTCCTTATAGTCACCAAAATAATTTTTCTGTTTTAGGTCTGTTAGGGAAGAAAAACAAGTAAACAAAGCAGAACAAATCAAAATCAAACAAACTAACTAACAAACCAACAAACCACCACCACCATCACCAACAACAAAACAAAACAAAAAAAACAGAGCCCATAGTTTCAAAATGTTAACTTTTAAGCCATTGTCAGCAGTACAGCAGATAGATAATGTTCAGGTACTGAAAGCAAACAGCCATCAGAGTGTTGGCCTGTGTCTTTTGAGAAGTGGCAGCCTTGCTCATCTAGCTCAGCAACACATACTGCCGCTGTACTCTCTGTTGCAGTGAGACCAGCTAAGCTTAGAGTATGTTTTATTAGGAAACTTAGAGAAGAACTTCACCGTGGCAAGGTAAAAGGAGCTACTGAAAAAGATTAAGATTAAAAGTGAAATACATATGAAATTAAATTGAGTTTCAACCTTTATTCATAATAATTCTTCTGTTATTCAAAGATGGCTTCAATCATAAAACAAGAAATGTATTTGTATTTCATGGACTTAAATATGCATAGTAGTATAAAATAGAATAAAATAATAGAACAAAATAGAAGAAGGGAAGAGAAGGGAAGGGAAGGGAAGGGAAGGGAAGGGAAGGGAAGGGAAGGGAAGGGAAGGGAAGGGAAGGGAAGGGAAGGGAAGGGAAGGGAAGGGAAGGGAAGGGAAGGGAAGGGAAGGGAAGGGAAGGGAAGGGAAGGGAAGGGAAGGGAAGGGAAGGGAAGGGAAGGGAAGGGAAGGGAAGGGAAGGGAAGGGAAGGGAAAAGGTTGTTTTTCTTCAGGAAGCCCTGAGCCTTTTGTACATCAACCCCTTATTGTCATATTACTCCAGAGATGGAATCACCACAACTGGACTTGATGGAGAAACTTTTTAGTTGCCACAATGTACTGAAGCATACTGAAGTGTACTTCCAAAATATTCTTATTTAAAATCTTCAGTAGAGTGCAGTGTGAAATACAGACCTGAGTTAAGTAAGTACATATATTCTGAAAGGAATGATCTACCATGTTTTCTTTGTCTTGACCCCAGTCTTACTCTAGCAGCTCAGTTCAACTGCAAACATATCAGTACCCCAAATTTAGGCTGATTTTGCAGACCAACAAATTTGGTACAGGCTGCAATAAATTAACTTCAACAAGGAGAAGAAGAAAAATAAAAAGATTTAGTTCCCCTTATGACTTCCTTCCTATCTCTTGGAAAGAAACTAAGAGATTTCCTGTGACGGTCATTGAAACTTTGTCCATTCTCAGTACCAATCTGAGAGGTTCATACCTGTGGAATCTACTGAAATTAGTCATCCTTTCTCTGGGAGAGAGAGATTTGTTTTCCAGAAATGTTAACATATTATTTAGCTAATATCTAGTCACAATCCCTGTTTTCAAATGCGTTTGGAACCTCTTGACCAATTTCAATTGATTTAAAGAAGGCATGCAGGTCTCACAATTCCAACAAACTAAAAGCAGGGTTAGGGAGAAAGACACAAATTAGTGTATCCACTGAGGAAATGCAGGCAGAATCAATTCCATTTGGCTACAGCTTCAAGACCAGAGACTGTACGCATTTGCCAGCAACTAGACCACATATGAATAACTCCATGTACTGTATTTGACCAAGTATCCTTTGGACAAAACACATTTCATAGGAAACTGGACTTCATTAACTCTGCTGTTCACAGACCAACTTGTAGTTATAAAGTGGAAGACAAAATGCAGAGAATAGGAAAAAATAACCAAAAAGATAAATCATTATATACTCTGGCTTAAGAACAATGGTCAAGTTATTAATTTAAAACAGGTGTTCAGTTCTCAACACTTTGTACATAGATAAAGAAGGAAAAGGGAAATTTGTACTTGAAAATTAGTAGGCCTATATCCTAACATGTTGTTTCAGATGTGCACTTGAAGATTTGGATGGTAATCTACTGGATCCGCAGTATTCTAGAAATGTCATAAAAACATCCTCTTCTTGTTATATTTCAAATACTCTCAATTTCTTGTTGCAGATGAAATACAGAATTGCAGAGTTTTGAACACCAAAAAATGAACCATTGGAAGTGTTCAATTAACCACATTTAAACTCTTTCAAAATTTTATTTATTTTCATTGACACATTTTGGGTTTTCAAATGTCCTAGCTTAGAGAATCTAATTTTCCTTGAAAGCAGAAAACTCAGATATGCACCAATGCAGCCTAGGTACCATAGACTTGCTTTGGAAGTACTGTTTTACTGAGTTCAGAGTAACTGGGGACTGGACCCAGTGTTTTTCCACAACTAATTCAAACTAAATATCAGGGATCTCTCTCACTTTCAGGCAACAAATTTTTTAGCAGATAAATTATTAACTTTAGGAGGACAACTCAAGTCTAATGGGACTGTTGAAGCCAGTAAGTGATTTTCTGAGTCCAATGGGCTGGGACCCAAGCACACATTCTCTCCCTCTCAGGCAGAAGGACTGTGAGAAGCTGCCTCAGCAACTTTAAAATTTGTTCTGAGTGGGAAACAAGGAATGCAAGGAGGCCTCCAAAGCAGAAAGGGAACCAAAATTCTCAGGCTGCACCATCTCTTCTCTCAGAGGACTTCACTCCAGACTCTTGCCAGTACAGATCTATTTGGAAGTATGTTTTGCCATATCACTTTCTTGCTTTCTTAAGGAAAGCTGAATACAAAAATGTAAGTATAGTCCTCTGACAGCAGGCACATAAGTGGGGCAAATTACACAATTCTTCATTTTGTGTAAACTCCTGTAGTCATTTCATCCACACATATATTTTTATCTGTTAATATATTTTTGTTAGGTATCTTGGGGCTGACTTTCAGCTTCTCTGTGGGAATCTCTTAGACAATACATTTCATGTAGTACATCTAAGAAGAAAAGTTAATGGTGACTTTGAACTTTAGTTATTCAGCTTGGGAATACACCTGACCCACAAAGCTGTGTTTTACATTCAGCCCCTGAACTATGGGATCTATGGGATTATTCACAAGTTTGAAATTAAGCATATGCTTCCACACATTGTTGGATCAGAATGTGGAGTTACGGCTAATTTGAGCCAAGATTCACATTTGTTCTATTAAGGAAAGAGGGACAAACTGCAAACCTTACATCTGGAATCTGATTTGAGCTTCCCTCATATTCAGGAAAGAAGGATGGGATTTGACTAAATCCTTTCTCTGATTCTCTATTAGAGGAACACATTGTCTATTTAAGGAAATATTATTTTCCCAGCTTGTATTACTTCAATTAGTAGAATTTAAGTCTACTATGTTTACAGAAATTTTATGCTTAATAAACTACTGTCAGTAAAATGAACAGATAGTCAGAGTTTGGATTAGTGATGAAAACTTTGAAAAGAAATATGTCATTTCTATCACAGATGTACAGGTGAGTAGTTACGAAGCAGAACCTTCATTTTCTTTTCTTTCATTTAGAAGTGTCTAACTAGATGAACCTCTTCTGTTTTTAAACAGCCTTTAGACAGAACATTTCAGGGAAAATATTAACTAAGGTGGTGAGAAACAAATATCATTGTGTTATGACTAAATACAGTGCTATGAAAGTATTACTGAAGGTAATTTAGTAACTTTCCCATCTTTTCTTTCTTTTCATTCTCTCCCCTTCTTCCTTTTCAATAATGTTGTGTGTACCTCATCTTTCTTAGTGGATTATTGATTAAGTCAGTATAAAGTGGTAGTGGGATGAATTATCACACTGAGATAGCAATTTAAGAAAATGAACTGTGTTTTTTGTTTGTTTCTTTGTTTGTTTTATGCATTCCATGTTCCATGTGTGTTGGCTGAATATTAAGAAATATATGTGAATGTAAAATATGCTCGAGTGAGTGCCCCCTTCATCAATGGAAATAGATGGTCTTACACTTACAAATGAGAGCGTAAGGCACCTGAATGTCAGAATGAATAGACTCTGGAGAGATCTGGGAGGATCATTGTGATTTCTCACATGCTTATACTCAGAAGGTCCATATTTTAATTTCTGGAGTAAAAGTTATCTGCTTGTTGAGGAATAAATAAGACAATAATTGCCTTGTAGACCGCCCTTTTCACAAGGTTTATACATGAAGGAACTATGATTCATGCCGTACAAAACCTCATCCAAACCTTTCTGCTATATTTTTATTCTGCTTGATGCAGACCTGCTTTTTGATGCTCTAGGTTTAGGGCTCCAATTATCACAAAATACCAAATATCAACACAAAATGCCTGGGTGCACAGCCTGGGTCCTCAAAAATTACAACTTAAGCTATGATCTCACAAGAAACTGAATAAGTCTAGTTGATCGCTGCAGATGAAGGGGCTTGTCTTATTCTTTCCTGATCTGTTTCCTCAATCTCCCTGCCTTTGATGTTCTTTCATTTCATCTCCCTGCCTTCTTGCTATATACCTCTCATAAGATACATCCCTGAGCAAATTCAACATCACTGAGTTAACAGAAAACCATCCACTTTTTTTTATAAGAGTATTTATTTTGTAATGCTAGTGAGCTAAAACTGCTTATGGTAGGATGTCATGGGTGCTTGTCAGATTCCAATACTCTCTGACTAGGTTCTGTTAGATATTCCACATGAAGAGCATTTCATGTTTAATTCTGAATTTACTCATTTTCTGATACTTGATGCTACATAGGATTTTGATTTAGTAGGGTGATGCAGCAATGTAGTGAAATCACAATAGAAACACAATAAAGCAATTGCAGCACAGTTAGATCATGGTACAAACATGATTCCCATTTACAGTCCCTGTATGCTCAGTCATGACACTGAGCATCCCTAGTCTCTTGGAAGGAATACATGGAATACCTCTGTTCTCTGAGCCTTCTTCTGTTACAGGGATTTGTTGGCCAGTCACAGTGTTGCAGCTGGTGCACAATAAACACAGGGACCTTAGAGCAGGAAGCAAGGAAGGGAATGGAAGAGGTGGCGAAGTATGAGCTGATGAGTCAATTTATCTGGCCTCGTGAAACTGCAGCCCTGGTTTAAATCACCATCCTTTTGGACTAAATAACATCTAACCAATATTGAGAGGCATACAGAAATTTAACCACACATGAATTTTACATTCTCTGTTCTCTTGCATCTCTACTGTGGTCCAACATCTGTATTTTTCCTACTGTACCATCATCATCAATTTCTGGAAACATATCTTCAAAATCAGTTTCTCTTGGACAAGGAGGATGGAAATAAAAAAGTCTTATTGCCTGTTACTGATCTCTGCTGTTCACATCAGTCAGAGATATTCCTAAGTCTGACTTTCTGGATGCATCCTCATGGAAGATTTCAGAACTGCATAGCAAACCCCATGCTAGTGCTAAGGAGACTAGTTTAGTTTCAAACTTAGCTTAGTTTTATCAGGAGGCATCTGTGAAAGACCTAATTTACTCTGCTTTTCAGGTCAGTCTTCTTTAGAGACCTGAATCCACAGTCTCAGCAGCACTGCCAGTTGTGGCCAGTCCACAATTTTACAAAGCACAAACACATAATCAGGCTGGCTCTGACAGAATTTTTCCATGTTTTCCATCTTCAAAGCAAGACCACTAATACCAGTCTGCAGCAGCAGTTTTAAAGAAACTATGAAGTTTTTTTGTTAGTTACGGAAATGATATTTTAAAACAACAAACTGTTGGCTCAGTTTACCCTCACAAGGACAATTGGAATGGCAGCCCAGAGTCCAAATTCACTGCTTTATAAACCAGGAAAAAAAAAACTTTACAGATGGCTGTAGCCAAAGCTTCATTTACTACTGGTTTCTGACAAACTTTTTCAACTCTTCCCATTTCCATATCATACATTTCTTTCCTCAGAAAAAAAGAGAAAAATAAAACTTGGCAAACCTTGGCAAAACTTGGCATGCAAGTACCCCCTTTCACCTACCACAGCTACCTGCAAGACCTAACTGACAATACTTGTAAAAAAAAGTAATGTGTTAACTTTTTGGTTTGAAATATTTTCACATAGTGCTGAATATAGCCTATCAGAAAAAAAGTCCTATATGTCTTAATAGATTGAGCTCAGAGTATTTTAGAAAGAAGCTGTTATTATGTTCATTAAGATAAAGATGAAATGAAGCCTACAGTTTAAAAACAGTTTGCAATATGTCACCCAGTCAAGCAGTAGAGAAATGCTTTGGACAATTTGGACATTGCCTCCCTCTGCTAAGAGACAGGTACCTTCACTAGTTTGAACACTCCTTGGCACTGGTTGTTGACTTTTGCCATTCTATAAAACAATATGTAGGAAAACAAAAATGGAAGCATAGTTATTTACTATAGAAAGTTCAGTGAAAGTTTCACCAAAATGTAAGCAAACCACTTTGTAAGTCTAGACTTAGACAGTGTGGTAAAATTCCACAGTTCTAGGTGTCTGGTACCATAGGAGACCTGTGCACTTCTGGACTAATATCTGAATGCTATGCATCTGGGGGGCATCTGAAACACACATATTTAAATAACTGAATTGAGACAATGATGTTTGCCTTTTTATTTCAGGGATTCTGTGAAAGGAAGGGGACATAAAAAATCTCATGTCAATTTTTAAATACAGTCCACAACTTTTTTCTGCAACATGTACTTTGTATAGACAACATTTGCCAAGAATTACCTCTTCTGAGAAAAGACAATAACTGTCATAACTAATACAGCTCTAGGCAAATTCTGACTTTACAATGAGATCCACTGTAACAGCACTGCCTTCAGGGCTTTATTTCTTTGGTTGTTGTTGTTGTTGTTGTTTTAATTATTAAGTATATTTTATACAATACTGGGAGAAAAATCAAGTTAGGAAATGCCAGTGTGTGGGTTGCCCATGCAATCTTAAATCATCTTCTTCATTTTACAATGAAGGCTTTAATTACATGACCATGGAATATTTATGTCACAAATCCTTTGCTTCATTGAAGAAAGATGACATATAACAAATAAGCAAGGCACGGTTCTTCTCATCTTTTCAAGAAACTAGCTTATATGTTTTCTGAAAAATATTGGACTAGACTTGCTCTGGCACACCTAACTTCAGTCATACTGAGCATGATTAATTCAAAAGACGTACCACAGTAGAAGATTTTTCAGAACTTGAATTCTTTATCTCCTGCCTCTGGCTCTTCAATTTGAATCTGATCATTGTTTTCTTCTTTATTTATTTTTTTATCAGTGTGGTGGTTCCGCTTGAGTGGGCAGCCAAGCTTCACCACAGCTGCTCTCTCACTCTCCCTCCTCAAAGAGGAACGGGAAGAAAATACGATGAAAAGGGCTCAAAGGTTGAGATAAGGACAAGAAGATCACGCAGTAATTATTGTAACGGGCAAAACAGTCTCAGCATAGGGAGAGAGTAAGATTTATTGCTTATTACTAACAAGCTAAAGAAGTGAGAAACAAAGGAAAGAAACCAAAAGCACCTTCCTCCCCATCCACCCTCTTCCACCTCCTTCCCCTGAGTGGCACAGGGGAATGAGGGAATGGGGGTTATGGTCAGTCTACAGCGTTTCTTCTCTGCCGCTCCTTCTCAGTCACTCTCGTCCCCTGTGCTGTGGGGACCCTCCCACGGGATGCAGTCCTTGTTGAACTGATCTGGTGTGGGCTTCCCACAGGCAGCAGCTCTTCCTGAACTGCTCCAGATATGGGTCCGTACCACAGGGTCCATCCCTCAGGAGGAAACTGCTCCAACCTGGGTCCCCCACGGGCAGCAGCTCCTGCCAGGTCACCTGCTCCTTCATGGTCTCCTCTCCATGGGCTACAAGTCTGGCCCAGAATCTGCTCTGGCAGGGTCTTCCACAGGCGGCAGCCTCCGCCAGTGCAGGTCCACCTGCTCCACTGTGGTCTCCTCCACGGGCTGCAGCATGGAACCCTGCTCCACTGTGGTACTCCATGGGCTGCAGGGGGACATCCTGCTTCACCATGGTCCTCACCACAGGCCACAGGGGACTTCTGCTCCGGCACTTGGAGCACCTGTGCCCCTCCTTCTTCACTGACCTTGGCACCTGCAAGGCTGTTCCTCACTCCTCTCACTCTCCCAGCTTCTGTGTGGCGCAGCGTTTTTTCCCCTGTCTTAAATATGCTCTCACAGAGGCACAAAACAGCATCGCTTATTGGCTCGCCTCTGGTCAGCAGTGGGTCCCTTACCAAACATGGGGCAGCTTCTAGATCCTTCTCACAGAAACCACCCCTATGGCCCCTTGCTACCAAAACCTTGCCACATAAACCCACTACAATCAGTAAACAAACAAACAAAGAGCAATAAAATCTCTGCCAAAATTATGCAAGAGTGGAGTCTCATTGAATAATTGTGTTAAGCCAATAGCTTAAAATCACATTTTTTAAAATGTCTGCCTAATGAGGTTTGTAAATTGATCTGCTTTAATGACAAATAAAGCCCAAAAAGCCCTTTTATGTGACTCTGGTGTTATTGTGCAACCTCTTCACACATAGCAATATAATTTTAATTACAATTGCTTTTCTTACAAGTGAGATAACTAGATTTCTGTTGAACATAGTTGTTTTAGGTCATTAAACTATATCTTAGCATTAGGAATATATGTGCATTATCTCCTTGTGCATCTTTACCATCCTATCTTTACTCACTAGTTATTTCTGTTGTGTATAGAGACTATAAAGCTTAGTAAGGCAGATACCATCCTTCTGTCTTATGTTTAAGACAAGCTTATCTAAATTAGCCTAAAGGAACCAGTACTTGTTTTGTGAGGCACCATCATAGGTAAGAGAAAACCTCCCTCACCATAACCCAACAGCAACTAATTCAAAATACAACTAATTCACAATAAATAAACAAACAAATAAATAAATTTTCAAAAATACTTGAGCAGGGGGCATCATTCTTTCACTTTTGTCTGAGTCTGAACCTAACTGTTCTGTCCAATGAAGCCTTCAAGAGGAATTGTCCACAAAAAACATGTTGTTTTCTAGTGGAATACATCACCTGTTGCTTCTGCTTGTACTATAAAAAGCAAATTATTCTGTACATCAGAAAGTCTTAAGAATCATATAGCTATAAAAAGAAATTGTTACTAAAGGACTAGTGTATAAGTGGCAACCACAGCTACAAGAACTGGAAAAGGAATCACATAAAGGGTTTGTATTCATCTCTTCTAGATAAAAGCAGACGTTTCAATCATATTGAAACTGATGGCATTTTGTTTGTACAAAGCATAAAAAGCCCTTTGTTGTGATACTCCTAGTTCTGACATAGGAAGTGCTGCTTATTTACTGTGACCAAAGTCTTCTGAAACTGTGAGAGATTCACTTCTCCACTTAGATATGCTTAATTTACTCTCAGTTCACTCTTTGTCTGAAAGAAATTGAGCATCCATCCAGAAAAACTGTTTCTGTTGTGTGAAGTAAAACTAAACTGAATTTATAATAGGAGGTGTTCTGCATCAGTTGTCCAGTTAAAGACGAACCAAAGTGAACTCTTTGCCAAGACCTGAGTTGAAGGCATTGCATCCCCCATAGAACTGTTGATGGTGTTTCAGGCAACCATTCAGGGTGGGAAGGTGTATCCTTTGTTCTTCCTCAGGATGTGCATCTATGTCTAGTGGTGCTATTTTCACATGTACGGGCATAATTGGAGTAAAAGTTCATGGTCCTTCATGCCTTAAAAAGGGCTCAAATACAGCTCCTGAACTATTTTGTCTGCATGAAATAGACACATATGTATTATAAGTACCAGCAGTGCTGTGGAGGGACTTAAGTCATTGGCAGAGGTAAGAAGTTTCTAGTTACTGGTTGTAGAGCACTAGAGCTCTTATCTATTTTCACATCTAGGAAAAACAAATGTTACAGATTTCTCTTGCCTTCATTCTCTTCAAACATTCTCATGCCACCACATAAACTGAGGGTTTTTTTGAACTCTGTTGAATTTGTCCAGAGGAAATAAAGCAGTGTCCTTGTTTTGACTTAGATAGAGTTATACCTAGAGTTGGTATGGGTCTGATTTTTGGATTTAGAATTAAAATAATGTCGATAACACACCAAAATTTCAGTTACTGAGCAGTGTTTACACTAAGCCAAGGACTAGGCTTCTCCTGCTGCCCCTCTAGCAAGAAGGCTGAGGATACACAAGAAGCTGGAATGGTATCCAGCCGGCACAGCCGACTGAAACCGGCCAATGGAGTATTCCATACCATGTGGTGTCATGCTGAACAATAAAACTTGGGAGAATTGGCTAGAGCAGGCAGCACGGCTGCTTCTTGGGGACTGGGTCAGCATTGCTTGACTGGTGGTGATAAATTGAATTGTGCATCATTTATTTATTTATTTATTTCTCTCTTGGTTTTGTTGTTGTTCTTGTTTGTTCTTTTTATTTTCCCTTTCTTGATTCTCTCCTCCATCCCACTGGGGGCAATGAGCAAATGTCTGTGGGGTGCTTAGCTACCTGATAGGTTAAACCACAACAACCAGAAAAGCAAGACATGAATAAGCCATCATACGACATCATTAGACATCTGTATTTCTCAGGAAAACAGCAAATGCTGTAGGTTCTATACTCATAAAATTATTTTTTCCCACTTGTGAACTGAAGTTTTTGCCTGGTAATGCTGAGAATCATTTCTACATTCTCTGTGACATGTTGCTCTAGGTTTGCAGTAGCATTAGATCCAACAAGTCTTTCTCGTCAGAAATCTGTATATTCTTCTAGTGTATTCTCAAAATCTATTCAGAAGTGTTGATCTGGACTATTTTCCCTGCCTTCTACTTGGTATTTACTTTTCAGTCCACTTTTCCAGTAGCCAGTGACCTCCTTTCCTCAAGTATTTTTGGAGTTGAATGCAGAGCCTGGGGTGGGGAAATGATGGTGCCTGTATCCTTCTCTTAAGGAGGATGATCAGGAAAGATCAACTGATTTGTACATTTATCTTGTTGGTTCATTCTAATGGTGAAGAGGAGAGCTGTCATGATGTTTTCACCTTCCTGCCTGTCTCTAAGAAAACATGTTGGTATCTATTGGTCTGAGGCTGGTTTGAACAAAGCTTATGTGTAAAAATACACTTTAAAGCTTGTCTTTTGCTCATTGCACATGATCCATATGACTCAGCACCTACACTTTATTGATTTGGTACACTAAATAATTTGGTTTCGGATGCTCTCCCTAATGCTGGTGAGAGCCACTAGTAGACCTTTATGCCATAAGTCCCCAAAGGGAATGAGTGCTATGAGCTAAACCAGAGATGAGATGAATAATTTATGAGCAGCTGTGAGCTGAAAATGCCCATTCACAGAAGCTGTCCTGCTGTTCCCCATTAACTTCACATGGAAACATGTCTCTTCTTCTTGAATCTCTTTTGCATATTGTTCTTCTACTCACTTAGACAAGTTAAAGCATCTTCTAGGAATCTCACACTTGATTGTTAATTTTCACAGATGTTTAAATTGAAAAACCTTGGTCTTGACAAAAAAAATTTTGCACATTTTATTGCACAGTTATTAAAAGTGCCAGACTTCAAGATAATTAGACATTTTAAGCGTTTCTTCCATTACTTCCTTTGGTCAAGAAGTAATTGCACAGGTCCTAATTCCTTCCTCTGTGTCAAAAATAAATAATGAATTTGTTTCTATGCATTCAATTTACTTATTGATTTTTGACAGTGTCTATGATTATATATATATATATATATATATATAAATCCTCTTGCATTGTGAAACAATACAAATAGGGTCTTTAATCTTCACCTGATATCAAACCATTTTTCAAAGCCATTGCCTGACATTTTCTCTCTCCCCTATGAGCAGTATTTCCTGAAAACTTGTTCTCTCACAAGAAAAAAAAAAAAAAAAAAAAAAAAACATATTGAGATTGCATTTTAAATACCCAATACACTTTTCAGAATGCATCTTAATGATCTGCAATACATCCAAGAAGTACGGAACAGTCCAGGAGACTCCTCACTGAATTAGATGAGTTAAGCACACTAGGGAAAACACATGTATTTCTGCTTATCATGCAAGATTTGGTGGACAAATTACATTATAAAATTAATGTTAAAAATTAATATGGAGTCAGATCAGTTCATACAAGGCGATGATCTCTAAGCCTTTTTTTTTTTTTGGTTTTGATCTTGATCATGCTATCGCAGGCACAAAAATCTTTTTTTTTTTTTTTTTTTGCCCATTTGTATTTACCTTGAGCTGATTATCAGATCAGAATTAGAACTTAATTATGCAGCGATGCAATATATTGCAATAGCTATAAATTACCAAGAAAACTGAGGTTGCATGAATCTAAATACCAATGCACATGGATCTGTTATCAGAGTACCCAGGCCCTTCATAAGTCAGACAAGTCCCACTAAGAGCAGTATCTCCATGCAGTGTAAGCAGTTCTAAGTATACTTGTTTTGTCTTTTGTTCTTTTCTTGTTTCTTGTTCTTTTGCAAGAAGGCTACCAACCTGTGGGAATATTAGTGGCAAAATCTTGCTAACCTGATGTTGAATTTGAAGTTTATGTGGGAATCCACCAACCCCACAAATATGGTATTTCTGAAGACACAAGGAAATGATATAGACTTCATTTTTGGCTCTTGCTCGATTAAAAATGGAAAAGTCTACAAATTGTTCTTTTGCAGCAAATCTGTTTTGGCTGTCAAAATACAAGAGCGAAAACATTCTTGCCCTGAGGAGAACACATGACAATATGAGGACTTCCATCCAAAATTTCCCCATTAATACAATGTGGAACTGTAATCCTGATGTGTAAGTGCTGATATTCAGAAATACTGTTCCTTCATGTACTCAAAAGTAAATTTCTGCACTCCCACAGCTTGCTTCTCTCTTCCTTTCTCTTCCCACCCTTCTCACAGCATGAAGGCAGCTCTGGAGGGTGCCTCACTGTCAACTTCTAAGAGCAATCTCAAACAACAAGCCAAAACATATCGCCACATCTGCCATAGATTTTTTAATTATTATTATTTTAATAATAGCTTATGGCATATTTGTGTCTCCCCTCAGAGGTTCTTTTGCTGTGTATAACATATTGCTCAGCCAAGTCGTAACTGTGTTTAAGGATGACAGAACACCCATCTTGTCCACTCAATTGTCCACCCATCTTGTCCACTCACAGCAATGCACTGTTTTTTTAACAAACCTCTCTAAGTGCTTGAACTCACCTTCAGTTAACCAATATTGTCTGGTAGAGGAGAAAAGGCTATTTTTTGATCACTTAACTTGAAACAAAGGGAAAAATTATTGCCTTGTGAACAATAATTATCTATTTTTCTGTGCAGAAGGGACAGTCTCTGTGAAGAATTATCCTTGTCTAAATAAAATGACCTTTATTGATTTAATTTAAAACTCTTTATTGTCTCAGCTAAAGTGAATCAAATGGAATTGCTACAGCTCAGGGGAGTTTATCACATCATCAGAGCATCAATTACCTAGATGACTGCATCTTGTAACTACAATAAGAACATAGTTTCAGAAGCTTTAAAAATAGAAATGGACTTTAGTAGGACCATTGAGAAAAGGCTTTATTCCAGCAGAGAATCTCTAAACATGTGCACCATTATCTCCCAAGCAGAAAACATCTCTAAAAGATGCAACTGTGGATACATAATAGTACAAATCCTTTAGAATAAAAAAAATATATATATATATATAATATATATATAATATATATATATATAATATATAATGTATATATTATTTATTATATTATATGTATAATTCATTAATTTTATATTTAATAATATATATTATTATATATTATATATTATATATTAAAAATATATATATAAATATATATATTTAATTTTAATTTTAATTTTTTTTTGCTGCATCAGTGAGTAAGTCTAACTATGCCTCAACCTATCAGGTAAGGTATGTCTCCCAAAGACAACTCGTATAATGGGCTTCATACATAAATCTATTTGTATACATGACATACATGTTTCCTGGTATATATATATATATACCAGGAGATATATATATAATATATATTATATATATATTATATATATATAATATTTATATATATATATATTTTTATATATATATATAAAATAAAAAAGATATTTTTATCATGCAAAAAGCTCTGATAATGTTATGTCACAAAGTCTCGAAGAGATCATTTTCTAAAGTTTTCTCTGTAGTGCCATATCTTCTTATATATGCCAGCTCATCAAGACAGCTTAGGTCCTAGTACATTCAAATTTTGATTCTTTATTCTTCTCCCATTAACTCATGCACCAGTTATCATTATCTTTACTTTTTCCAGTTTCTGCATTTAGATATGGGCCAGCTAGGAAATGATGGTTCTCTCAGGTGGAAGTGACAGATATAAAAGGCAGCGGTTTTCCAAAATGAAGTAATGATAGCACTAATAAACCAATTGCCTACCTCTAAAGGACAACAGAGGCAAGAAGAATCAAAACTGAAATGATGTAGTGGAAAAAATTTAAGAGAGCTTTTCCATTTCATACAGCATACGTTTCTACTTCAGAAATATGAACCACCTGTACAAGACCCCTCAGGGAAAAGCAGTAGTGCAGATTGTCTGTTAATGTCCTGGACCCCCTCCTGTTTGCAATACAACTCAGGCAATCTTTTTTCCTATGTACGTTTCATGATCTCTTACACTAATTATTTGGAATTCATTTATAATAAATGCCGTATGTCTCCTTGCATTGCAACACGCACACTGAATATTCACTGCTTTTGTGTGCAGCTGAATGACTAATACAATAGAATTCCAGGCAGAGAAAGATAAACTTTTGGTTGAGGAGTGTTTATTTAAAAAGACAAGGAAATAAGAAAAGCATTATTTGGGCTGGTCTGTGTGGTCAAGTACATTTCCATCAGGGATGCTTTCATTTCCTATTTTTGCTTAGAACAAGAAACAAATATAAAAAATGTTCTTGGGACAATTTAATATATCTCTAGATGAGCAGTGCAATGTTTCTAATGATTTATTTAGAACCAACAGACCTTCTGCCTGCTTACTTATTTGCTACTTATTACTTACTGTATCAATTTGTCTTGGTATTTTAGAAAGACTAATAGTTCATTACCTTTTGGCTGAATTTTGTAACGTCAACACCTAGAGAAACTTCAAGAAAAAGGCTTTTTACAAGTAACTAATGTATCTACACATCACATATGCCAAAATGCATTAATAGCTGTTAGCTATTATATTAGTTATCCCATGAGAAGAGATGCAACAATGCATCTTCCCAGAGTCACCTCTTTCCAGAGTCCAAGCAGAATATAAAATACCAGCATATTTATAACACATTTTATATCATGTCATGCTTAACTATTGCGTGATACTGACTTTAGACTATTCTGATTTTTCTGAAACCCTTTTGGCCGTTATCTAATTTGGATTTGGACTGTCACCAGTATCAATGAAACTTTGACCTCCACATCTCTGGAAAGAAGTGAGTGCAGAGTCATTTCATATTATTGCTCCATTAATTGTTTCAATCCAATGCTTTTCTCTGTCTAAAACGCCTGCTTAAATTTTGTGCTTCTCTTCATGAGGATAATAGTACTAGGATAGACTTGTAGTTTATTTTTCAGTCCTAGCATAATGCTGTTCTTTTTGCATTTTCAAAGCCATTTCAATGCTATTATTTTATAGCAATAAGAAGTCTCCAATTTGTAATCCATATAACTTTTGTTGAACAAAATAACACAATATGAATTTGGTTAACATTTCTGCTTTTTGATAAAAGTAGTTAATTGTACAAAATGAAAACCTGTCTAGGTGAGACACAGAACACTCCTGGAAACTGGGCTGAACAGCTCTCTCAGTGGCTGAACACCTCAAAAGCAACATGCTCTTCCAATCCAGCTATATGGCATAGTTCTTTCACGTTGACTTAAATAAGCTGAAAAATTAAACTGCATTGAAGAACACAAGTCTATCTTCAGCACCCTGCATGCTCAGCAAGGATACATAGAGGGAACAAGCAAAATATGTCACAGATATTTCATGCACTAATGAAGACAGTCATCCACTTGGCTATTCATCCAAGAATCCACCTGAAATACAGTATGGAATAGAGCAGACCAAGCAGAGAAATGAGATCTGTTATGAAATGAGATCTCTAACAAAATAGTATATACTTTTATCAAAGGAACTGCATGGTCAAATATTGAAGACACTTAAGGGATTCCATGCATGATGGTCAGACTTTGCCTGGTACCAGAGCTTCCCATTCATCCCAGAGAGCTAGAGGCAATGATCTGAGCTTTCTCTTCTTTAAAACCAGTCTTTCTTCTACCAAGAACTTACCATAGTTCTGGTCAAGGTTTCTCCACAGAAGATGTCATCAGACTAATTTGTTTTGGAAGGTGGATTAAGAAAATGAATACTACCCCATTGCCCTTAGATGTTGTCCAATCTGTCTGCTCCAAGATTCCTTAGGTCTGAAGGGACTGCACCACCATCATATCCCCAACAAGTGTGTTGTCTTGGACTTTCTGCCATTTGCCCCTATAGGGGAGAGTGAAAAGGTCACTGCCACTTGTCTTGCTGCTGATTTCCTTATGTAAAACAACTCCACCTGGGACCAGAGTTTGCAAATGTGACTTCCCTTCTGCCCCTCAAACTGTGGATATTGAAGTTAGTGCTCCAGTGCTGAAAAGGAAATGTTTTCCTTGCAATTAGGTACTGATTGCACCAAGACCAGGTACTCAAGATATTCTTTTCAGACCAGAGGACTTGAAGCTTATTCTTTATTTTAAAATAAAAAACAAAATTTCTGATGTAATTCCAATACCGGCTGGAAGTGCTAGGAACCCTGGCACATGCCTTCAGCGACTTTCTATCCATCCAGCATGAATTGCATGAGAACACATCCATCCAGATTGCGTGAGAAATTGTGAAGGCTTCTTCCCAAATTGCTTGCATGCAAAATTCTGTTGCTATCACTTCAATTCAGATTTACATCTGAATTAATGTGGAAGTTGAGGAGGGAGTGTGCCAATTGCTGCTTTTAGCTCTTAATGCAATAGGACATAATTCATTTCAGTGTTTGACAAACTAGGATTTTTAAAGGAAATTGTTTAGTTCTATATTATTGGAAGTGGCATTTATATATTCTGGATGTTTTCTTGTGGTTCTCTTTTTCTCTATAGTTTAGTTCTTCTGGTACTAATAAGTTTTCCAGAACAGAAATGCAATGAAGTAAAACAGTGATTATATGTTAAAGCAGAGACAATTCTGATATTGAAAACTGATATATATCTCTTCTTACCTTCTTTAATATAAATAGGAAGCAACATACTAGATCAATTTCTTAATTGAATTGAAGTCTTGATCCAATGCGTTCTAATATCAAATACCAAATGGATTTCAGTTCAGACCTTTAACAGTCAAATAATTGGGCAGTATGAAACACAGAGAATTAGTAATCTCTTCTTGTATGATGAAGTTCCTGATGTTGTAATAGTTCTCTTACTACCATCCAGTGGTATTATTGGCACATTTCCATCTTATTGTTCTTATTCCCCCAAGACTTTTTTCACCAGTATTCACTCATTTTTAGGCATTCTTTCCACTGCTTGGTGTATCTGATATTACACCGTGGCACTAAATTAACCTAATCCTGTGCATTCCTTTTGCCAGGCCAAGGATTGTCTCCATTTCCCAGTCTGCAGCTATGTCCATACCAAGAACACAGTGTTAAACACCTGAGTCCTGCTTTCCTGAGTACTTATGCTCCCCACCTCCCCACTCCCCTGCCACTCCATATCAAACCCTCTCATTTGCTCCTCTCTCCTTGGACCCTCTCAGGACCTACACCCCACTTAGAGTTCTTGCATGTTCCCACTTCCCAGCCCTCCAGTAGAGCATCTACCATTCATAATTGTATTTTGTCTGATTTGTCTTTCTCTTTGACAGTATATTGTAAAAGCCAAAGAGAATAGCTAAAACAAGGGCATTGTTTCACTGGTATGTGTTAATAGTTTTCTGAGAGTGGGTCTTTGATTTATAGACAATTAAAGTTGCTCAGTTTACTAACCAGATGCCAGGGGCTCTGTGTGTCACCCTCCTTTTCATCCTGCAGCTTTCTGATTTTCACCCAAACCCCTAGGGTTCTGCCCACTGACATTTAGAACATCCCCTAGAAGCGATTGGATGTGGCATTCAAAAGCTGCCACGTTAGGTCCAAACATCTAAAGAGAAATGCCATCCTGATGACTCCAAAGTTTTATAAACAGTCAAAACATGGCACTGCAAGTTCCCCATGCTTACTGTCTCTCAATGATTTCCAGAACAAATGTATTTTGTACACAAGCAAAAGCACGTTTTTGTTTTCTAACTTTTCTAACTTTGCAAGCACAGTCTGGACCCTGATATTCATGTCTGAGTTTTTTCATTCTCATGCATCAACAGCATTACCAGCAACCCAGCAGATCAAACACGACCCTGATCAGTTTTGAAAAACAAAACAAAAAACAAAAACAAAAAATTCTTCCTGCTGTGTCTTCTGTCTCCAGGGCTCCCCATTTTCTTAATGGTAATGTCTATTTCAATCATGAAGAAACCATATTACATGGTCTTAAAAATCAACATCAGGAGCTTAACTTAAAGCTAATATATGTATTCCTTTACTTTTAAAATGCACGTGGGTTAGTTTCTCAAACTTTTGTTTACCACTGTGAAAAACAGAATAGAATTTGTATGTTACTATGTTCAAATACTTAAGTTGGATCTTTCAGAGCAACAACAAATAATATAAGAGGCTTGAGCACAGAAGTTACTATAACTGGTTGCATTAATCTGTCATTCTGTCATTGACAGACTGGGTGAAATAAAATACTTGGCTCACTCTGGCTATAGGTCTGTGATCACTCTAAACTGACATAAGTGGGGGCTGATGCCAAAAGGAGGTGGTCTCAGTACTTTTCTTGTGCTGATCCTACTTTTCAGTGGCTGTCTGATGAACTGGATCAGAGGACTAACTGACTGGTCTTCTGACAGGCTAGTTATTATCTGGATCAGTTCCTGGCCCCCAAAATTATGTGCCTGCATGAATTTTACTAGTACCAACATTCCAGAAAATTATGGAATGTGAAATTGAGGAAAAGATGTTAAATGAGGAAACATTTTTTTTTTCAACTATTCTTTGGGATATAAACATACCCTTTCCAATCAGTCTTGCTGTATTTTCCATGCCAACTGAAAACTGAACTTGCCCAAAGCAATCAGCTGTGTTTCCAGTCCAGATCCACTGAAAGCTTCTTTAACCACACAACAAGCATCAGGCTCCCATTGCTCTACTGCCATATGGGTAGTGACTAGAGGATGCTGTGTACCTTTCAGCTTTACCTACCTGCTCATGTTCATGACAACATGTTCATGTTCATGACAGTATAAGCTACATGTACACCTACAGAGTAGATGAAGATCAGCCAATATTCCACAAGACTTCTCACTGCCAGATTTGCTTATAGCAAATATAGATTTTACATGAATTCCACCATCAAGATGTACACTGACATGTCATTCTCCTTCAGGATAAATTGATGTGATATGCAACATAAAATACAAAACCACATTTTTACTAAAACTTATTTGTAATGTTTGTGAAGAAATTTAATTTTTTATTTTTATTTTTGTAAATATTAGCAAATATTACTGCAATAGCTGACATTTTCTCTAACATGGCCACTCTTCCCCTTCGTCGCCCCCTCCCCATATATGTATATTTAAAACTTGGCTTGAATCTTCCTAAGTTTAATACCAAGATATTAAACTTCTTGAACAGCAAAGTCACTATTTCTCCCATTAAAAATGTGATGGCCTGTTCATGTTCATGTTGACACAGAACTTTTCCCTACTTGTTTCTAAGTTTTCCAGAAGTATTTGGGGTCATTTGCTTCATTATATCCTCTAGAAAATATCTGGTTGATACTTCCTGATATGTTCAAGGATTTCTCTGTTATAAGCCCTTTGATGTGCAGATGTATTAACAATTAATAAGAGAATTCTGAGCTGATAAATGAAAAGTCTTACAAAATTCAGTTTCTACTGCAGAACCACTCAGCAGCTCAGCAGATCCTCCTAGAAGAGTTAGAAATAATTTTTAACACTTTTAAAACTATCCACTCTGCTCTCTTAATCTTCTTCACAGAATTGACCTAAAAAAAAAAAAAAAATTAAATTAAAAAAAAAAAAATCTTAAGTTTCCAAAGAAATTTAGCCTGAAATGAAGAGCAGACATCCTGGAAAAATCCTGCTTACATGATTATGGTGACATTGTAAGCAGCTAAATTCAGGCATTTAGAATATACTAGCCTACTTTAGCTCTGGCTATCATTACTACATTTTTACTTAAAAAGATTAAGCAAGAGTGACGGAAATCTTTATTTAAACATCTGGGTATATGTAACATAGGATGTACAAACTAGGGATTTTATCACTATGGACGCTCATCTGTTATCTTGCTCTAAGAGCTATGTGATACTCAGGGGTGGTTTGTCAGAGAACAAGGCTATATTCTTAATACGTCCTTCAACTTTCATTACTGTTAGATTCAAGAGTATTCTACACAATCTTTCAAGGTGATTTTTAAAAATTCAAGGAGAAATTTTGGTTTTGTTTATATCAAATATAAAAGAGTGTGGTTCATCCAAAACCTATTAAAATTTACATAATATAAAAACTCCATTAATTTTGACAGGATTTAATTCAGCCACTTCTAGTAAATTGGCAGGGTGCAATATTAGCTTCCATTGACACATCCTTGGAGCTACAACCATGCAAGTATTAATCCATTCCAATCCCTGACATATAAAAAATGCTTCAAACGTCTTTCTCCAATACCACACAAAGCGATATTTAAGTACAAGAATTCTTTTTTAGTATAAGAATTTCATGGGGAAATACAGCTAAAGGAGCACAACTTTTAAACTATGCCAGTGACTTTCTTAACACTTAAATCCATTTATACTCACTTTGATGCAAGCAGATTCAAGACAGCCATCAATTAATCAAAGTGTTAAAGGGAAATTTTATGATCCTCAAATGCTTTGTATTATAAAACTGTGACTGAGAATGTAGAATTGTTCCAGATGTTGAAAACATCATTTTATTAAAATGAAAAGAAGTTCAGAACTTTATTGCATCCCAACAACCTCTATTCAGGCACTGACTCTAAATCACTGATGTTTGGAAATGTGCCAGGAAAAATAAAACAGTCCTCTGTTAACATCTCCTTGTCTATAAAAAGTTATATATTTCCAACTACAGTGTCCAGGAATGGCATCAAGACTCCATTTGTAAATTGAAAAATAAAAATAAATTTCAAAATAGTATTCAGGATTCAAACAAGCATTTATTCAGATAAAGAAAATATATAAAAATAAATGCACATGTAAATGTATATATGTGTATATAAATAAATACATACCTATACATAAACTAGAAGTAGCTGAATCTGGTGGGCTACAGAACACAGCCCTCATCGGGGATGCAACCCCAGGGATGCAGGTCTCTGCAGACCCACATCCCTAGTAGAGGGAGGAAAGTGGCTGAGACTGTATGTGCAATAGGTGCACATGCGCACACACACGCACATACATAAGCATGCGGCCCAGCACAGGCAGAGTGTCCTTCCCAGCACCCACAAAATTCCCAAAATTCCCATAATCATGAGCAGTATGGATTGCTCCAGCACATTCCTCCTCTCTAGCCACTCAAACCCAAAATCTGCTGGTGGGTTGCTCTTCGCTAGCAGTTAAGCAAGCACAGATGCAATGTGGGAGGGCAGTAGCTGGCCTGTGACTTGCAGTGTCTTCAGCTGCTGAGCCCCAGAACTCCATGTCCCCCAGACCTCCATGCCCCTCATGCCCAAGGTCCCCCCAGTCTCTTCAGGTTCTGGTGCTCAGACTTCTCATCCAATCCACTACCCAGCCCAGCTTGATATTTGCTAGCAGTAGTGCAACACATGAACAGAAACAAAACAGAAAGCATGCTCACCCAGGATACAGTTGGAAAGAGTATTTAATTAACAAAATGGGATAGATGTGTACTCTTTCTGGATCCAACCCAGTCCCTCCCTTTTCCTTTGGTTCTTCCTCAAAACATACCCTAATAAGTCCTGCATCTTCCCACAGTTCCATTAAAAGGTCCAATTGCAAGTTTTACCAAATCCGGTGATTCTCTGTCCCCTACACCCTACAATAAGTCCTGTGCCCCTGGACTCAGTGATCTCCATTAGCATACATGGTGTTCCTTTCCTTGGCTCCTCACAGTGGTTTTCCCCCAGGGAACCACTGTCTGATCTTTTTTCAATAGCCCTGGGAATGGCCAAGTCAGGGCATCCTGTTGGAACTGAATAGATTAGGTGGGTTCCTTCACCCATCATTATTTCTCTGGTGTTCTTTGGGCCTTTGCATAGTATGATTAGCCTTCAGTCATATAATCTAACTTTTAGGTCTTCCACTTTTTATTTATTTGATGCATTCTCTATCGAAATGCCTTTCTCTCTCCCTTCCACCCACACTGTATTTGCATCAGTGTATTGTCAGAGAAAAAACAGTGTATCACAAAGATGAACTAGCTACATCTTGTATTAATAATGATCCAGCTGTGACGGCATGGTATCCAGCACAAGGTAATTCATCTTCTATTGGTAGGTTTCACACATTCCAGCAGGCTTTGACCTGCTTCTACTAAATGGACTGGAACACCTCAGTATTCCTCAGTGTAGAGATACCATTTGCAAACTCTTGTCTTTTTCCTTTCTTCCACTTCACTTTCATCCTTTACCCAAATCCACTTACCACATGTTTTTCAGTATCTATCTATGTGTTTATCCCTTCAGACTAACTTGCATATTTCTCTGTTTACATCCTCCTGACTCTCCTAACTCTATTTGAAATATGGTGTAGTGAAAACCAAACTCTTTCCCAAATGGTCTCCCTCCATTTCCTGGCAATGAATACCAGAATCTTCCCCTAGTCCTGGTCAGCTTACAATTTTGGTGACATTTTTATGTCCTCTCCCTTTTTCTCTCCCCAGTGTTTCTTCCTGCTTTGTACTCATCCATGGCCATGTATTCCTCCTTGCCACCTGAGTTCACTCTGGCTCTTATTATCTTTTTTTTTTTTTTTTTTTTAAACTTTTTTTATCAACCTCTTCTGCAGCCTCCTGTGGCTTTTGTTTCATTGCTTCTACAACATCCCCATTGCTTGAAAATAATTTGTGTTTTCTAAAATCACTCCACATCTCTAATTTCCTTTGTCTTGTGCACAAAGCAGCATTTCTTTTAGCAGCTCCATAAGTAGCCAGTCACTGTCAACAAGTCTGATGTAATTCAGAGGACACTTAGTAAGCCTCACCCTCTTGTATCTTGCTCCAGTCTTTATCAGCTCCCATTTAAATCTTATCATTGGCTTTCTCTCAGCCCATAGTTCAGATTTTCCTCATCTCTGACAGAAGAGGTAAACTTGTATCCTGACAATGCAAGAGCAAAAGCCTCACTGACATCTACTGCATCAAGATATCACTGCTGTCTTTACCACTGTATAGTTTTGACTTCATTTTCCTTTCATCTTTAGTTACTCTCTCCCAACATTTCTGATGTGTCAAGATAATTTTAGTATCTCTTTTCTTCTTTTTTTTTTTTCTTCCTTTTCTTCTTCCATTTCTATGTCTGCTATTGGCATCCTTTTCTCTTTGTGATAGCCAAATCTTCCTGATAGCCTAATCTTCACTGTATCCTCATCCACTTTAAATAATATTTCTTCCCTGATAAGCATCAAACTAGCCAATTCTACAAAGACCTTAAAACCTGCCCAAACATATCCTTCAAATGAGAAACAAAATTTGGTTTCTAAATGTAGTAATGTCTCTTCCATAATTTCATATTATTTTTTCAATATCTCCTTTCTGTATACATGGCATGGCCCTGTATAGCACAGTGCTATATCTCCTGCCACACTCTTTGTTACCACTGACAGCTGAATAGAATTCAGACAGAAACCTGAAACCTTATGGTAGAGTAAGAGATTAGAAAATAGAGGATAGCAAGTATTTTGTTTCTAGCTCTGTCAATGGAGAAGTTGGTAGGTGATAAGAGTAGTGATAATTCAGTATTTTGCAAAAGATACTTGGATTTGATGTGTGCATGAGATGGGATATGCCCCAGGCTGGATGATAAGTTTTAACACCTCTTAGCAAATATTAGTGGCCCACCTTGTGGTTTGTCTTCTACTAAACTTTGGCAAAAAGCATATGTAAACACTAAGATTCACAACTGGACTTGACAGTTTTCTGTAGCTAAGTAGATTAAGCCAGTGCAGTAAAGGAGAAGGCAAACAAGATGAAACTATTTCCATATGGGAGAAGAATTTCCATTTCCTAAGGGGATATTAAGCCTAGAGGCTGAACCTTCAAAAGCTTTCCAAAATTACAAATGTACCTTTGCACAAATGCCTGAGAATTATGTCTGGAGTCCCCTCAGAAGCCTGAAAACCAATATGGTGCTGGCGTGATATATCTCTAGCTGTGCAGAAACTGAGATGATTAATCTAAAAAGAATAAAGCAAAGAATTAAAAAATAAGGAAAAGAAAAAGTCCAATAAATGGAGGAAATGCCTAATATTTTCTTATTTAGTAATTATTCTCTAAAAATAATATATGACATACAGAATGCAGATTCAAATTGTGGTGGTCTCACATAAATGCCAGCTTGCTTTACTTTCTAAAGCCCAGAAAAATATTAGTTTTCCAAGCATGAACCTAGTGTTACAAGTTTACATGGGGAAGAGGGCACTTCCTCTATTTTGAGAGTATTTTGTATAATAAAAGGAGGATCTTCACAAAGAAGAACATGCAGATTCATTATATCATATTCAACACCAGCTGAGTCCTGATAAGCTGAAAATATGCCAGAAAAAAATAATTGTAGAAATGAAGAACAATAGCATACAATGTTATTTTTGATAATGTCATTAACACAGGTGTATTTATATTTTTATATATAGTGACCTGGGAACACTTTATCTGACACTGAAATTGTTATTCTTCATTTATATGCCCTTTCATGTATACTGAACAGCCTATATACACTAAATGTTTCTTAGTCTTGATGCTATCATTTAATGATGCTGATAGTTTTTTGTAGTTGTTGGTGGTGGTTGGTTAGTTTTGTTTCATTAGACTGAATTTGTTTGCGTATTCAGCTTTAGGATGCGATAGCTTCAGCAACTGCATTGGTTGACTTTAAAAAATATTATTTCAATTGCAAATTGAGAAGAAGAGAAAATTTTTACCTTGTTTACCTTGGCTTACAGTAGATGTCCCACATATGTAACAGATGATTAGATGGAACAAAGGCAGACTTTGCATGATGTAGGTAGCAACTATTTACAATTTGTGCAATAGCAGATTTTCAAAGTCATCACCTACCAATGGTGGACAATGTGTGCTTGAGTACAAGCAGTTTGCCTTGGGAGTGCTTTTGTCTCCCTCTTCTCTCACCCTTAATTTTGCTCTTTTTGCTGTCTTTCTTCCCTTTTTTCTCTATGCTTTTTACTTCCCAAGAGCATTTCTAAACTACTGTATTCTGAAATTTCTGTATTCTGAAAATTTTCTTTCTATACCCTTGTTAATATCCACTGCTAAAAAAAAAAAAAAAAAAAAAAAAAAAAAAAAAAAACAAAAGCTAACTGTGACAATTACAACATTATTTTAAGGTGATATGGAGCTGAGTTTATCAAATCACTATTTCAGGTTGATGAAGACTATTACATTTTTAAAGATTTCATTTATGTACACTTTGTAGTTATGTGGTCTAGGAAAGCAATTCAAATAAATAAATAAATAAATAAATAAAAACAGCATCTGAAAATTCTTCATAGGTAAAATAGGCCAAAAAAAAAAAAAAAACAACAAAAAAAGTTAAGTTGGACAATATGTAAGCTGCAGCTTGAATTTTGACATCTATGGGTTAGAAACAGAAGGCAGCCTGGAAAGGCAGTTCAGACCACAGAAACTGCATCTCTATGTATCACATGCTGTGTAAATATACTCCCTTAGTCACCAAGATTTACAAGTATCATAAAGAGTCTAGTACTACTAAAGGACTGATTCCTAACATTTAGCAAATTCTAACATACCTTTCTTCAGGAACTTGTGTTATTACATTCAGTTAGCAATGATACTAACTTAGTAACAAGGTTTACAGATGATGAAAATGGTATACTTACTAATGAGACTAGAGAATGATAAACAAACAAAAAAGGAATAGTTGCAAGTAAGCAGAATCTGCTCATAAATGAAAAGAGAATTCTCAGAAATACCTCTATTACGTCAAATGAAGTTAAGCCTTACCAGGAAACATAAACTTTATGTTGTGTGTTTCCCAGGAGCAAGATGGCATGAAGCTGAAAGAACTTTTATGCTTTTGGCAGCAAATTTTTGAATATCAAAGCATCCTTCTTAGACCGGATAAACTTCACCAATGCAAGTCTCCATTCAAAACCATTGAAGTCAACTGGGGTGACTTTTGTAGGACTGACTTCCCCACAAGCAAGGACGTAGTACATATATAAAACAAGCAAACATGACTAATGGTAAACAACACAGCATCCACTTGAAAAACAAACAAACAAACAAACAAATAAATAAATAGGGAATACATTCATCTGTTTATCTCTCCATCTACATTTTGGTTCAATTTATTCTCTTATCCTACCAAATCCACCAAAACACATAGACATAAAAATTACAAGTTCATGAAACTCTTGTGGGTGACTAAGTACACAACTTTAAAAAGGCTTTTATTTACTCTCTGACACACTTTTTATGGTATAAGATGACATTTTATGATACTTTATCAGTTTTATGTTCACTGTCAGGTTTTTTAATCTTCTGTACATTTCAAGGTCAATAAAATCTCTCTGTTTGGGTTTTAGCAGGATTATAGAACAGGACAATTCATAGTGGCTTTATCTACTAAAAAGCTCATATGGCAGAAAGCAATGACCATAAATCTGGTGGGTAGGTAATGGAATAGCTATGAGCATGCTTTATGATAAGTGACATCTGCATTTCAGCAGCTCAGAGTATCTGCCTGACAGAACATCAATGTTTGTTTACAAACACAAGCTTAACAATCACAAAAAGTAGCTAAGGCTTCTCTTCAAAGCCAGAAAGCTACCTCTGAATAAACAACATTTATTTCCAAGCCAAAAAGACAATTCAAGTTCAGCACAAACAGGAGCCAATTTTTTGTCAAATTTTCATAGAAAAGTCCAGATCTGTAGTCCACTACAGGACTAATACTGGGCATTATGTACTGCCATTGAGTATACATTGTTCCTGAGACATGTCTGAGTGTAAATATACAAATGCTGTCACTGCTGTCTTTCCATTCAGGTAGGTGACCCAAAGGCATTGCAAACTGAAGGGAATGCTCATAGTTAAAGATGGCATAAGATAATCAAGAAACCATGTACTTCCTGCCCTAACTTTTTTCATTCTTCATAAAACAAACAAAAAAAAAAACATATTTCAGGCTGATGCCTGGAAGGTCTTTGGACCTTTGTCTTTTACTCTTTGAAACAGATGAGGATAAGGAGTTTTCTAGCATGTGTGGCCTTCATAGACATCCTCTGAGTAGACGGCAGAGCAACAGTTTCATTTAACACATGTAATTTGCATAAAATGAATTAGAAAATTATTTCTGAGTACTCATTCGTTATTTCTCCATGTAGAATCATAGAATCATTAAGGTTGGAAAAAACCTCCAAGATCATGTGGTCCAACCACCCTCCTACCACCAATGTCACCCATTAAACCACGTCCCTAAGCAACAAGTCCAACCTCTCCTTAAACAACCCCAGGGAAAGTGACTCCACCACCTCCCTGGGCAGCCTGTTCCAATGCCTGACTATTCTTTCTGAGAAGAAATGTCTCCTAATTTCCAACCTAAGTTCCCCTGGCACAACTTGAGGTCATTCCTTCTAGTCCTATCACTAGTTATCTGCAACAAGAGGCTGACCCCCCGCTCCCAACCACTTTGTTTCAGGTAGTTATAGAGAGCAATAAGGTCTTCTCCAGACTTAACAACCCCATTTTCTTCAACCACTACTCACAGGACTTGTGTTCCATACTACTTCTGCAGTCTTTGTAAAGAACTAATCCAGCTCTGACTCTGTCAGTGATGTGCACCATTTGTACTTACAGTTCTAGAAAGGACAAAAGAGAACTTGGCTCTAACCACTGTTTTAAGATTTTGAAAAGGCTAATGAATCTCTAGAGTTAATTAGGAGTTTGTTAACTTTATTATGAGGACCTGGTAAAACTGCACAGCTGTGGTAAAGCCATGCTCAAGAAAGCATGATCAAACATGAGTCAGAAAAAGCTCCTGGGATGCCCTGAAAGTTGAAGAGTTCATATATGAAGAATCTAGATTACTTTTACTTAGCCTGACAAAATAAGGCCTGAAAATGTCATATTCTTGTTTATATTTATGCTGGAGTTGAGAAGAATGAAAACACTAGGTACACAAAAGAGTTGTTTGAACTAGCAGTCAGAAGCTAAATGACCTGAATGTATTTTTTTTTTCTTTTGAGACTAAAAACAAACAAACAACAAACAAACAAACAATTTTCTGAGCTAAAAATTAAAACAAATTTGGAAGGAATAGCTTAAATTTACATTCACTTCTCTTAGACAAAGAACCAGGACCACAGAATAGCTTCTAGGACCTGGTCAGGAAATCTAGGTAGTTTTAAAAAGGGTCTTAGGCAATTTGGGAACTGAATTCTATCTGCCAGCAGCTTCAGCTTGATATTATGCCATTAGGAGAGCAATTGAGGCCTTAACTGACATTGTAGACATGCTAGTCTATCTGACACATCCTCATGAGATTAGCATACAAGTCAATATGACTTGCAGGAAACCATCCAGGATGGCAGGTGGAGACCAAGAAGGATGTTTTAGATGTCTGAGATGGCCTACAACATCTCTGTTTAAGGACTTAAACTGATCCCAAGAGATCATCTCTGGTTTTATGTTCCTGTTGAGTGAATGTGTTCTTGATCTTCTGGACTAGCTCTAGATCTGCCTTCCCTCAGAGTGCTAGATAGATAAATCAAGTCATGGTGTTTCCTCACAGTACGTTCCCATATGTAAATCTTGACCAGGCTGCTCCATCACTGGATAAATCAGCTGTTCATTAAGTATTCCTCTGGCCTGGGAATGGATTTTAAAAGTAATTTTGTATTTATATTAATATAATTCTTACTGGGTTACTCCAGCTTGGTTTTACATCAGTATGCTTTCTAGACTCTTTTTCAAAACAATCGTATTCAATTATTTTATTGCTTTGTGGTATTTAACCATTTACAAAGCATTTGGCTCATGCAAACCCTTGTTTAAGGCAGGACATTGTTTTTGTGAAAAAAAGACCCAGGAAGAGTGGTTAAGAACACACACAGTTACTGCCTGACAAGGCTCAACAATTGTTCAAAAATCACTCCATGATTTCACAGTCTTAGAGAATTCAAGTTCATTGTTGCTAGTGGTAAATTTACCCTTGTTTCTACATTAAATATTTTCACAGGTAAGGAAAAAGTAAGATCCCAAGCAAGCAGCTTGAGGGTTAACAGAGAACACATTGCTTTCCCACAGCTGCCTTTGGAAGAATTCCACATTATAAATAACACCTGATTTTTATACTTCTTACATGCAGAAAGTGAAAATCTTCATAACAGAAAAATAAATAAATAAATAGATAGATAGATAGATAGATAGATAGATAAATAAAATCTCTACTTTCTGCACATAATTTTTACTATTAGCACCAGGGCTCTAAACAGGAGAAGCCATACCAGTTGCCACTCTGCACTTTGAGTTTACAGGACAAAGTAGGAAGCAAGAAATGACAACTTTCAGAAAATACATGCTAAAAACAACAGCAAAGGCTTACTAACAAAGAGGGATTTGTAAGGTCATTGTCAGATGTTTGTACAGCTTTGTGTTAAAATGAACCAATCATTTGTAACAAAGTCTCCTAATGTTCAGGGATTGAAATGTGCAATAGAAAAACTTTTTGGTAGATTATATTTGCTAAGAATCAAACACATTAAAGTGATTTTAAAACTGAAGTGCTTTCTGCTGCTTATCAAGAAATAAAGAAGGTACAATCAATTTAGACTAAGACAGCTCTGTAAAGCCTATTTCGTAGGAATGTCACTGAAATTACTTTGTATGGATTCATCCATGCTTCACATTAATTCTGTTTGAATATGATAATGTCTTCAGCTATAGCTTCCTTTCAGGTTTGCTTTTCCTCTGTGTCCTCCACTGATCATGAGATCTCAGAGTCACAGTTTCCAGCTGGGATTGTTTAAGGAAAAAGACTGGGATCACATAAAATTATGTAAAAAACATTGCCTTTCCCTTAATTTCAACATGGAAGTTTAGCTGATGGCCCAAAGAACTCACAGGCATGATGGTTTTAGAAACCTATTCAAAAGACACTCCTACAGATCCTGGAGAGCACATACAGTGAGGACATATACTGGGGATGTGTTTTATAGTACAAAGGGCAGATCAAGTGGAGGCAGCCATCCACAATGCTTAAAAACAACAGAGTAGCCCTTTCCCTGAAATCTAAAGGTCTTCAGCTCTAGAGAATATTGGACTTAATAAATTCAGTGGAATGTCATCCAAATGATGGGGGAATGTGAAATTCCAAGAAAGGAAATTGGTGGACTACTCTTGCTGTCACACTGTCTTTTTATAATTTTGTCCATAGGGAAAATGTCCAGGGGAAAGCCCTGAAGTAAAGGAAGATGAATGGAGGAATCTGTGATACTGAAGAATGGCAAAGGGATGTAAGAGGGACTAACAACGTTGTGAGATGTGGAACTGAGAACTCAAAGTATGGTGGGAGGATTTAACAAGGACCAGCAGAAGGGAGAGGAGGAAGAAGGGATATAAGTTTTCTAGTACTGCCCATATAATTTGTGTTAGTTTCTACCTATCAAAAAGCTATCAGAATTAACAACCAAAAGAATGGGCACTGTGCTGTGCACCTGCAGTGAATCCATCTAGAATAACTAGACATTTGTGGGGAAAAAAAAGCTGTGTAGATGATTAGGATTTGAAGACAGAGAAGCAATATTTCCAGAATTGTGTAATGACTAGTTAATCTGACTGATCAACATAAAAACCTGTGTGAATATGGGGGAAAAAATATCACAAAAATATTTTGTCTAGTAGAATCATAAATTTATTATGATGAAAAGGTTACTATAATAAGTTTTTACAGGAAATGGAGAAACTGGTTTTGAAATATCAGGAACCAGAAGGAAGAAGAAGATGCTCTCCTGCACTCATAAGTAGTTGTGGTTCTGTAACTTCTGCCTGTTCTATATCGTATGGTTCTTGCCTGCCAGGAGCTACGAATAGGTAGAATGACAGTACAGTTCCTTTCATATGGCATGGTATGTTTTCTCCCTATATGTCAGAGTTTGTATCCTTCAAATAGTAGAAGATATGGTATATTTTGTATTCTTACAAAGGGAATTTCTACTTTTGAAAAACAAAACAAAACAAAACAAACAGACAAAAATACACTCCCCCAAAAAGAGTCAGTTTCTATGACTATGTGACTTTGTTTGAGGACTGATGACTGCTAGGAAGAGATAGGATCCATCCAACCAAGCTGGGAATGAACTCTGAACTTTGCTAATGAACTTTACTAATGAACTGGCCAACCTGTTGAGAACTTTAAACTAGGAATGACAGGGGTTGGAGATGATGGCCAAAAACCAAGTGAGGAAGATCTGGACTGGACTGGACTGGAAAGCAGAGGGTGTCAGCTGATGTGGACAGGAGAGACCTCACAGTCACCAAAGTGGGCTCACCCCAACTGTCAACACACGAAGTGCTGATAGTCAGGGAAGCTCTTACACTTTTCCTATGAAATCAACACTTTAAAAGAATGAAGAAGAGAGAGCCAGGCCCTTCCAGTGTTATATATTGACATATTATATATATATTGACATATTATATATATATATTGAAGAGGCAATGGGTGCAAACTTAAACACAGAAAATTGCATTTAAACACAGGGAACACATTTTGTACAGTGAAGTTGGTCAAACACAGGAGTAGGTTGCCCAGAGAGACTGTGGAATCTCTAGCCTTAGAGAATTCAAAACCTAACTGAACATAGTCCTGGGCAACCTTCTCTGGGTAACTCCCGTCTGAGCAGGGTCACCAAGAGACCTTTTACCCTCAACAGTCCTATGAGTCTTGGTATATGCTATGAGACCAGCCAGTCCTTCTTTGTCAAAAAAAAAAAAAAAAAAAAAAAAAAAAAAAGTAAGCAAACAAACCTATACTAGTCACATGCTGTAAAATCTTTACTTTTTTTTTTTTTTTTAATATAATATCAGTGTACTGAAGTATTCTTATTTTAATATTTATCACATCAGATGTTTTTGTTAGACAATACTTATATTCATACTTTTTAAAAAGTTTAGCCATAATATTTGACTGGGACTATTTCCTGTGGTAATGCATTCCACAGGTGAAGCCTACACAATGCAGTGAAAAGACACTTCCTTTACTTCTTTATACAGCAGTCAATTATGTAACTGGCTCTAACTAATCCCATGTTGTTTCAATTTCATAATACCCCAAAACATGTAGATGTTGATACCAACAAGCCCGTCCTGGTTCATCTTTTCATCTTTTTTATTATTATTCTATTATTTTCTTTTTAATTGAAAAGAAAGTTTAGATGTACGAGAGGAAAGAAATCAGAGTACAATTATGAAATTCCAGGAAGTACATTTGGCAAGGGCTGCATAACTTCTGACAAAACAGGCCACATAGGAATGTAAACAACTGAGACAGAGAAGAATTATTTGCTAATTAAAAATAAATAAATAAATAAATCTTCCTTTAGGTCAGAATAAAAAATAGCTCAATCAGTAAGTAATATGTTGAACAACAGATTAACTAGACTGATTAAGTTTAATGTGAATTTTGAGATTCCTGATATTTTCAGATTTCTACAGATACTCAACATCTCCTCCATCATATTGTACTGCACAAGGCATGTAAATTTAGGCTTTGAAAAGAGAAGAGAGAAAAGAATTTAGGTTGTTTTAATATTTTCAGTGAATCAAGAAATAGTCAACATCTGTGAAGTAGCAAATCTATGTAATATTTCAATGAAGAAAGCAAACACCAACTGTTTCCTTCAAATATGGCCAGGAGCATCTAGGATGAACACAGTCATGGGACCAGAAGAAGAGTAAACGAGGGAGCTTGGTGACTGGAGCATGCTGCTGGGTACAGGGAATCCCAATGCTCTGGATCATTTTTTGGGCTGTGTCCAGTGCCTGTCTAAAGTAAACTGCTTTAACAATTCAGGGAGCAAAGGCTAGAGCCTACAGCTATTTTATTTTTATCTTTATTTATTTTTATTATTTTTATTTTTATTCTAGAGCAGAACACGTAGAAGCAGCACCACCCTACCTCTGTAAGACATTCAGAAATGCTGAACCCACTCCATCCTGGAATCCTCACCAGATTCGTGAGCATCAAAATATGCACAGGCAGAAAATATATATTTAGATGCTTAGCTTATGACAGGTACAATAACACCATCTGAGTACATGTAAAGCTTAATTGCTTATATGACGTAGGCAGAGAAAGGACTGCTACCTTGAATTCAAAGGTTTAAATTTCATCTAATCGCTGCACTAATTACCAAAAACCTGTTTTGGAAGTTACTCATTGGCTTGTTTGAAAATGCTGTTGTCCACAGTTAGTTAGAAAATTAAATCCACATTCAGGCATCTGAAAGAGTTGATTTTTAGATATGCTAAGTAGCTAAATTTGTGGCTCCCATTGACACCAAGTCAGTAGCTATATATTTATATGTTAGGCAGAGGATGGTATCATCAATTAACACTGCACATATGCCACTGAGTTTCCAGTAATAAGTTTTTCAGGAAAATAAGGTGCATAACATATGGTAAAGCTTAAAGAAGGTATGGAAAGTGGTAAAAGAGAACATGAAAAATAATGGGAACCAACTTATGCTACTGGTAGGCAGCTGGATAATAAAATGACGATCCTTTTCTTGTATAGAATGTGTCACTATGCATTTTTTACAAGTGTCTTTTTTACGCTTTATTTGTGATGTATTTCACAAGAGAGCACTATAGCTTCACATTAAATTGCAGACAAGTAAAATATCAGATTCTTCCCAACAGTCCTATATTCTTCCCCTTAACTCTTCAACTTCCTCCCACTGTTGCATCACAATAGTCCATTACTCTCTGGCATCTTAAAACTGTCACCTTTAAATACACTTAGATTATAAGTTTTAACCTCCATATTGTTTACCTTTTTGACTTTAATCTCCATATCAGGGTCTGGAATTCTCCAATCCTAGATATTTCCTAGACCAGTGGTCTCTAAAATTTATGCTGTCTAAAGTCTCTAACACACAGAGGTTCAGAAGCTCTAGTCTCTCTCTTCCTGACCTACCAACTGCTTCAGAGTTGCACTTCATCAGCAATGCATTTTCCCTAGCTCCTCTTCCTTCTTGGGTTTTATGCTTCTCTCCTCTCTTAGTTCTCCTTCTACCACAAAGATTTTCTTTCAGGTCCTTCATATCACTTCCCTTTACCCTATTCCTTTGATTTCTGTCTTTTCTTGTTCTTCATCACCTCCTCTGCTCCTCTCTGATAATCTCCACAAAACCAAATTCAAGTAGCATCTCAACAGAACATGTGACAGAAGCGCATTTTTAACCTGAGGCCCAGTTGTCTCCATGCAAACTCATATCTTAGGCTCTGTCTTTGACACTTTCTCAGTGATACCTAGATATCAGTTCCAATTTCTAGCTATTATTGTTAAAACAGAGCACATAAACTCTCTCATAAAGTTTCTTTTTTAACTTGTTATGGAAAGTATCTTGATTTAACCTTTTACTTTGGTATGTCATCATGCACTATCTTCATTTCCAGCCATTACCAGAGATTCATGTGTGGATGATAATAGTAAGTATCCTTTCTACATGACCTACAGATGCTATGTGAAGCATCTTTAACCATGTTTTGCCTTGGTTAGTACAGCACCCCTTTTTCTGGCTATAAAGAAGATAGTTTTCACTCGTATACGTAATTCATCATTTCACTTGCCTATCATTTCATGTATTTCTCTGCTTTCTTTTGCTGTGATATCAAACATAAACTTCTTCCTTTCCATCATGTCTCTGTCTTGCTCTTCCATTATCCATTTCCATTTAACTCACCACTGTTGGAACTCACAGTTTCTCAATTCTTTGAGGAGGATATTCATGTAAAAAAAAATAAATATATATATATATATGACCCGATTTCTCCAGAACTAACCTAAATTTTTGTGTTTGTATAGAGTAATTATATACTTATATATAAGTAATTATATATATATACTTATTTATACTTATTATACTTACATATAAGCAATTATATACTTATATATATATATGCATATATATTTCTATTCAAAATGCAATCTCCTTCTGTAAACAATAGAAATAAAAATTATACATAATCATTTATATGCAATAACTAACAAAATGCAGTTTTTTATTATTATTTTTGTAATGTCACAAACTGTTTTTTGAATGAGGTACTGTTAGCTCTGGCAAAATAAAATATTTCCCCCCCCCCCCCAAAAAAAAAAAGAAAAGTATTTGTCTAGTCTGGCATCATTTTGCTTGTACAATGGTGTTTTATAACCTGCTCTGTGGACAATTTTCTTTCTTTTTTTTTTTTTTTTTTTTTTTTTTCAGAATACTGTATATTCAGAAGTCTTCATATCACCTGCAAGTTAGGACCAAGAAAAATAAAGGTATATACAAGATGCATGGTTTGCTCGACAGCCTGGTAAACTTCTAAATTCCCTTCTTGTGATGTCCCCCCTACCCAAAACTCCTTATGAACATAGAACTTTAGTGCAATCTCTGGTCTCCAAAGGAACTATGTGAAAAAACACCCTGCTCTTTTTAGATTAGGACAACTCAAACTTTGTCAAATAATAGGGGTCTGCAGGATGACCAGATTAGAATGATGATTAGGGACAGCTGCCACTTTATAGTTCTGCTACATTAAAACATCTATTTCTTGGCTGTGGTAAGCTTCAAAAACTTGCAAAAAAAAATCCTATAAAGGACTTGTGGAAATACAAAATCCCTCTTCAGAGATTTTTGATGTTCTATGTTGATTTTCTCTTGGCTCTTTACCATTGAGGTTTAAAAACAGTTTTTGGACCTTGTATGCCATATAAAGTGTCTTAGTATTGGTCCGAGAAGAATGATAGTTCAGTGGCTGATTTTGAAATTACTCCTGTAATTTCCTTAACAAGTTCAGCTTTGCTAAAATAACAACAATGTGTTTTTTCTAATTTAGCACAAGCCATTTCATGATTATAAACCAGTTACTGTGCTGCCATTCAGGCTGAAATTGAATTCAAGAAGTGGTGTGGGGACATCGAAATAAATTAGAACAAATAAGAATTCCAGTAAAATAACAGAACAAGAATGTTATTTCTTGCCTCGAGTGGATTAGTTGAAGATAAAAATATTATCATTTAAAGAGTGCTGATGCTGCATGGAAAATCATTATGTTTAGAAGCAGGTCTGCACAAACAACTCCTCTCCTTCACTTCTTAGAGACATCACCACTCACACAGTGGCACAGGGGGCCAAACACACAGATTCCAACTTTGGGTCCTTTGAAGATGACAGTCTGCCAACCCTCTTAAGCTATGCTACAGTATGCTCCCAGCTGGACCAGATGTTGGAGTGACCCGTTTTCGTTCCAGTGCTGGATTTTCAGTGCTGTCACTATGAACCTTAAATTGACTTAGTGTCATAACCAGTTTTTTATTCATTATGACCCTATAAGACAAAGTAAGTTCTTCAACATTCTTATGAACTGGTTTGATATACTTTCTACTAGCACTAGTAATTACAGTCACTTATAGTCAACAAAGCAAATGCATATGAATGGATTCTTTAATGAAAAGTATTTTACAAGATGCCCATGGATTACAAACATTAAGCTGAAATGCACAATGTGCAGTACTGAGTGCAAAACATACTTTTCAAAACAAACTCAAGTGCACACTGTATTCCTGTGACACTTAACTATTTTTTGTAAAATTGACAATACAGGCACTCTGCATACAGTTATAAATTAAGAATGAACATGTGGATACTTAAAATAAATGCAAATATACTGTGAGCAACATTAGGTATGACAACGGAGTATAAAAATCACAATATACTGAGAACTGCACTGTGCCTATATAAATCCTGTAAAGGAACTCGGTGGTTTTAACCAGAGAGAAATCAACGCAGTATTCAAAGTTACCTGCTACTCGGCTTTGGTTTATTTATTTTTGACTATGTTTATTTCTCATTGTTTTCATTCAAACTGTAATATTAATTATATAATTATTGACAGAGAACCTTACACATCTTCTCTGTTCAATAAAGCCAAAATAATTAGTCATTACATGCCCACTGTAAGACCAATAATTAAATGTAAAATCCTTCTTCCAGCACAAAAGGGCATTGTTTTAACTGACCAAAATTGGGACCAAAGTAGAAAGCTATTATCCCCAAAGATGAATATGAAGGCCTTGTGGTGTAAGTAAATGTGTATTATTCTGCAAATATGAGTTAACTGCGTGAAAATGTTTATGTTAAAAATAGCATTTATACTGAAAAATATCTGAGTGAAAAAGATGAATTTCATCTCTCATCAGAATCTCAAAAGCTCTTTCTCACAAGCTCCATGGTAAAATTAAAGGGGGAGAGGGAAAGGAAGTGAGGAGATGAGAAAAGCAAAACAAACAAACAAAAAAAAAAAAAAAACAATAAACATCACAATGTTATGAAAATCAGACAAACAAGGATTTTAAAATAACTGTTTTTAAAGAATATGAAAGCATATGAAAGTCTCATTAAGAGAACTATTATAAGCATGATTTCCCATCATCACCAAAACTACTGCTCACAGACTAGTCTAGTCCCAGATAGACAACATTGAAAACATATCTGATATCTTTATCTACAAAAGCTGACTAACTTGGGGAAGTAGTGCTTGCTTTCTTCCTAACAGCATGCCAGCCCATCTCCACACAGCCACAGAGGAACCATCTATAGGGATCAACAGGTAGTCTTTGTGCTCACTCAGCCCATGATTTTTCTGCTGAGAATGCCAGCATAAATGCATTTCCAAGAGCCTCTAACATTTGAAGGAAGTTTTTGAAACAAGAAGTCATTTCTCAGACTTGCAGTGTATGTTAGAAGGATGGTAGAACATCCTTTGAGAGTCAGAGCTGTGAAAAATGCATCAGAGTGCATTTGGCAAATTTTCTATATCACTGCAGCCAGATTTACTCACTGTTTATTGTGCTCTCTTTCAATACTGTGGCATTATGCTTAATTTCAAACTGTTTCTTCTACTACTCTTATACATCTCCAGGGATTTCTTGAAGCAATGATGCATAGAAAAAGGGTGTCTTGTTCTACTGTTTATAATCTTGCAAGAATGCTTTAAGCTTCTGCAACACGTCACACTTACAGCTTGGTTTCACAATTCTCTTTTCTTTTCACCTTACTTGTACGCCTCCCCAGCTGAGTGCACCCTTCATCCCTTGCCAAAGCCTCCATGTTAGGAGAGTGTGCCCTCAAGATCACATCTAGCACAGTGAGCAAAAGCTAACCATCAGTAAAAGCTGTAATTCAGCTTTGTACTTCACTCCCTTCCACTCTTTCAGAACACAGTTTTCCTTTGCTACCCAAAAATGAAATCCCCATGCCCTTCAAGTGAAATTGCATCAGAGAACATATATATATGCATATATCTATACATATATACCAAAGTGCACTCAGTCACATTGAGATAAGTGAATGAAAAAAACAATGGGTATCTTGAATATTCTGGTTTACACTAAAAAAGACAAAAGGTAGAAGATTATTCAGCAGAAGTGAAGTTCCATTTGTCATTTAAGCTGGTGTATATGTTGTAATAATGTACATATGCGTAAATTTTTTTCTTCTTTCTCATTTTTGGGAAAGTCATGTCATACAATATTTAGCATGCCAGGAGGAATCAACTCTTTCCTCTCCCTTTTTCTGCCTCCTCTTGATTTCATTGTGATTCATTGCTGAATTGTCAGGGTTAATAAATCTTATTTTCATTTCACATAGTTGTCCTGTTGTCCAGTATCTAGGAAGTAGCACAAAGTGTGATTTTGCCAAGTCACGGTATCCTCACATCGTGTGAGTGGAGGAGTTTCCTGGGGAGAAGGATAAGCAAAATTGCATTACTAGATCTCCCAAACTTTAAGCTTAGCAACAGCTTTGTTCCAGAGAAAGTTATTCAGCTTGAGCTTCCCTAATGAATAATGCAGAGGGACTTGAAGTACCAGAACAATCTTCTTGCCATTTATGGATGCTAAGTTACCCCCCCAAAAAAAAACCTAAGATGCTAGTTTTGTAAACAGCTATTCATTGGTAAACATTTTGGAATGTCTCCTTTTTCCACCCATAGGCAAAGAAATCTTTATTGTGCCTGTAAAAATAAAACAGCCTTAGCAGAGAAAGTCTCTGGTAAGCTTCTTCATAGAAAGAGCCAGAAAAAAAAAAAAAAAAAAAAAAAACTTTGAGATGCACTTTGAATTGGGTTATAAAAAGAATTTGGTCTCCAGGGCAATATTTTTCTCGCATCCAAAATCATTTTGTACCCTACTTAAAACAGCTTTGCTGATCAAGTGGATGTAACATGAGGGGAGAACTTTGAATCAAAACAAGAATTTTGTTGGAATGAATCAAACAGTTGTTATAAGGCCTTCCTTTAAACAGGCTGACATTTTATTTCTGGAAGATGCTTCATGAGGAGACGTGCCTTGAAACTGTAAGACTTTCCTTGCTGTTGTTGCTTTCAGTCTGTATTTCAGTCTACTGGGCACAGCCCAGCCATCTTGGCAACAAAAACACACAGATAGGTATGTTGTGTCATTGAGAAAAGACATATTCACCCTTGCCTGAAAGAAACAAGGTCATTTCAAGATCATCTCAGAAAGAGATGACGTCATGTAGGCCATGTTTTCTTGACCCAGGCCTCTATTTAACTGAAGTGTATTTCTGAGTGTGGAGTAGAGCACACCGCAGGGGTGTCCTACAGCTTAGTATTCCCTGTTCCTAATCCTGAATCAAAAGGCATACTTTGAGCAGCCCTCACACTAAAATTTCATGCACCACTTGCAAAGTGTTGGCAGAGCTGCACTAGGTTTTAGGGAGTCAGTGCCAGCATTCCTGTCTAGAAACATCTTGAGCCATAAGCTAACGGATTCATATTATTGCCTGTTTTAATAACTGCAATTTCTTTTCTCTCCTGGTTTTGGGTGTGCCACCAAATTACTGGAATGTGCTGACAGGACATTCTGTACATTGCAGTCATACTCTACAATGCTCTGTAAGAAGAAATGGTCTCATGAGATGCTAGATTAGCAGTAACATCGCACCACTTTCCGGTTTATAACAAACCTTTTATCTGGCAAGTGACAAGGCATTTTAAATGCATTCAGAAAGCATGCTAAGCTCTTCAAAAGCTGTCAGCAGGGGCAACATGTCACATGTGCTTAACTGATCTTCATTGCTCTAAAACTTGTGACTTCAGTGTACAGAGTTAATCCTGAACTACAGCTTGATTGCCTACAAATGCTTTCCTACATGTTTGCTTTTTTTTTTTTTTTTTTTTTTTTTTTTTTTTTTTTTTTCCCCAAGCAGGTCATTCAAGTCACATGAGAATGAGGCCCAGTAACATCCTTGATAAATGTTTCTGAAAGAGGCTGTCCCTTTGATGGTAGATTCTCTATGCATTAAGATATTTTTCAACTTTGCCAGAACCACATACAATAAGGATTTTGGAATTTCTCAAGTTTCTTTCAGATAACTGATTTTTTTATTTTCTTATAGGAAGACCTGCATTATTATTACATACAGAAAATCTTGTTTAAATCTCATTTACATCACATTTAATAAAGAGAGATTTTGAAGAATTGGGAACAGGACTTCTTTATCCATCTTGAAGAAAAGATGGAAAGTCCTGGGAAGGATTTCCTTATTTTTCTGTTCCTTTGGGTGAGTGTAAAGCTTCCTTAAAGAAATCCAGTAAGAATTTCAAATTTTAGTACATCTTTTCTGGAGACACCTAAAGAGAAACTTATTGTTCATATCATGCTGAACAACCTTCCCCATGAATATAGACTTCTTTCAAGTATCTCAAACTGCAAAACTCTAAAAATGGCATAAAAAATCAGCTAACTGGTACTGAAATATTCTGATGCTTTTCAACAACCTTAGAATCATAGAATCATTAAGGTTGGAAAAGACCTCCAAGATCATGTGGTCCAACCACCCCACCACCACCAATGTCACACACTAAACCATGTCTCTATGCACCATGTCCAACCTCTCCTTAAATATCCCCACGGACAATGACTCCATCACCTCCCCGGGCAACCCGTTCCAATGCTTGACTACTCTTTCTCAGAAAAAATGTCTCCTAATTTCCAACCTAAGCCTCCCCTGGTGCAACTTGAGGCCATTCCCTCTAGTCCTATCACTAGTTGCCTGTGAGACGAGGCCAATCCCCATTTCCCTACCGCTTCATTTCAGGTAGTTGTAGAGAGCACTAAGGTTTCCTCTGAGCTTCCTCTTCTCCAGACTAAACAACCCCATTTCCCTCAGCCACTACTCATAGGACTTGTGTTCCAGGCCCTTCACCAGTATCATAGCCCATCTCTGGACAAGTTGCAGGGCCTCAATGTCCTTCTTGTACTGAGGGGCTAAAAACTGATTACAGTGCTTGAGGTGAGACCTCACCAGAGCAGAGTACAGGAGACAATCATTTCCCTGGTCCTGCTGGTTACACTATTCCTGATACAATCCAGGATACCTTTGGCCTTCTTGACCACCTGGGCACACTGCTGGCTCATGTTCAGGTGAGCATCAATTAACACCCCCAGATCCTTTTCCTCTGCACAGCTTCCAGCCACTCTGTCACAAGCCTGTAGTGTTGCATGGGGTTGTTGTGACCAAAGTGCAGGACCTGGCACTTAGCCACGTTGAACCTCATCCCATTGGCCTCTGCTCATTGATCCAACATGTCCAGGTCTGTCTGCAGAGCTTCCTTACCCTCCAGCAGATCGACACTTTCCCCCAACTTGGTGTCATCTGCAAACTTACTGAGGAACTGAGGATGCACTCAATTCCCTAACCCAAATCATCAATAAAGATATTAAAGAGGCTGGGCCCCAACACCGACCCCTGTGAAACAACACCAGAGACTGGTCACCAGCTGGATTTCACACCACAACTCCCTGGGCCCAGCCATCCAAGCCAGTTTTGAACCCAGTAAATAGTGTACCTGTCCAAGCCATGGGCTGCCAGCTTCTCCAGGAGGATACTGTGGGAGACCAGGTAAAAATCTTTGCTGAAATCTAGGTAGACCATATCAACAGCCTTTTCTTCATCCATCTGGCAGGTCACCTGGTCATAGAAAGAGATCTGGTTGGTCAGGCAGGACTTGCCTTTCATAAACTCATGCTGCCTGGGCCTGATCCCCAGGTTGTCCCAAACATGCTGTGTGACTGCATTCGAGATGACCTGTTCCATCACCTTTCCTGGCACCGAGGTCAGGCTGACAAGCCTGTAGTTCCCCAGGTCCTCCTTACAATCCTTCTTATAGATGGGTGAATGAATGGAAATCACACTCCAATGTGCAGAGTAACTTGTCTTCCACATCAATGATGCATTGAGTATTCCTAGTTAATGAACTGCCACATCACTAAGAGTTATCCTGGAAGCACTGAGAAGGGAAAATTTACTCTCTCTTAACGTATTTTGTTGAATCAAAACGCCTGATAACCATTTATTGGTTCATATACAGAGATTTGGAAAATATATGTGTAACAAGTTGGAGCAAAAGTAGGATAAAAGAAGTGAACTGGTTTCACAACATATATAAATATAGTGGTGGTGGATGAATCTGATGGGCAAGTCAAACCTCAGTTCCACCTATACCATCCTACTAATCTCAGTGAACAAGCTAACTGGACAGTACATAAGAGAGAGAAATCCTATTTGAATGGCAAGTACTGCTTTATCTGAAGGGGTTTGCTTGCAAATGTTTCAAAATATAGGCTATAGAAGTCAGAGAAAGTCTCCCTAACAGAGTCTTATTCCTGGGTTTAATTCTAAAAGAAAGTAGTTCTTCTAGTCCTGAAAGAGTAGGTAATATTCCATATCCAAGGTTTTCAATCTTCTAAAACTGACAGCAGCTGTGTCAATTATTAACACTTAATGTTTCTTAGTTCATGTCATGCAGTACCAAGCAGAAGTCTTTCAGTTTACTTCACAGACGGAATTCATCAAATATATTTCCATCCAAACCCATTACTTTGGCAAATTCTTCTGGCTTATGGTATATAAGAAACTGTCTTGGATGCATTTATGAAAAAAAAAATCAAATTGCTGTTTTCATACTATTAAAATATATGTATTTCCTCAAGCCTGACCAAGGTACAGTAAAATGTTATCCATGAGAGTATCAAAATACTCAAATAAGCAGAGACTTCGATGACTGGGAAATCAAACAAACAGCTAAATAGGTCTTATAAGCACAACACCATTTTTAGGCTGCAGTTAAACAGATTATGGTGTGTAACAGATTTGATTTGCAGCCCTTTTTTTTGCTCAGATATCTCCAGTGTTGTTCAGATTTTGCCTTTTGGCCACCTTCCTTCTGAGTAAATTCCACCAGAAATGTGCAGTGCTATTGATGGTGTTCTTTTCCCCATTATTGCTGCCAAACAGATGACTACACTTTTAATTTCTGAGAATATCAGCCCACAGGTTAAAGATTTTTTTTTCCTCTGATGTCTGTAAAATGAGCTTCTCATGGCTTGTGTACCAAGTTATCACAACGGTAAGCCTGCCTTTCTATTTTTTACTTGTCCTAATTGTCAATGAGTTCTTAAGTGGACCCATATTTTTTTCTTTCTATTTTTTCTTTCCAAAGCCTAAAGCTCTATTTTCCTCCTCTCAGAAGAGAAGACAAACCTTGGACATCTTTTGTCCTTTGTGATTACTAGAAATCACCTTTAGTTTTAGATTTTCACTCTTTGGCATAAGCTCTCTGAATGAAGCTGGTTGTCAAGACCATAAAATCCAAATAGCTCAATTCAGTCTGACTGATATTGTCCAAAAAGTAAACAAAATGACAAAAAAGGCCTTCTGTGGATAAAGCTAATTTTTAGCACATCTGTTCAGCTTCTCAGAACAGCCACATCCCCTACTCTCCCTTAGCATTATGTTCTTCTGTGGCTGCTGCCTCCCCATCTGTTCTTGCTAAAAGTGAAAAAAGCTAAGCAGCAATGGAGATAAATTACTTCATCTCAGCATGCAGGGAGCAATGTGGATGCTCCCCATTGGGGTTCACGGTGGGTACTACGAGGCAGCACAGCCTTACATACCTGGTGATGGGGGGCTGATGAAGAAAGGTCATTCCCTGAGCTCAGGAGCCATGGGTAGCATCCTAACCATATGCCAGAAAATGCCTTTTTAGGGAGCACAGGATTGCATCTGGCCCCCAGTGGTGCTCCAAGTGGTGTACCATGACCCCAAGCAGCCCTAGTTCTCAGCCAAATGCCACTGTTCCTGCAGGACCAGTGCATCTGTGGCTGGTGCATGGTGCTGGGCTGAGCAAAGGCTCATGTCCTGGACTTGTTGGAGCTTGACTCATGCCTTTCTCATGGCTATGCAACACACTTTCATTGCAGAGGCTCTGAGAAATTCACACACCCAGTAAGAGAAATTCCAGAGGGCTTCCTGCCCAGACTTCACCTTGACTTTTCCCTATATGTTCTGTTTGTTTGTTGGCTCTTCTTGCATAACTATATTGCTTACAGAAATTGTTTTTTTCTGAGGTTGCCTACACTAACATACCTGAATTCGATGGTCATCAGATGGAGTCTCCACAGGACAAATTTAAGTGTACTTTGTAATTCTATATCTGAATTACCATTTCTGGAAAAGTTTGGATTTTTTCAGTAACAACCTTATTAACATTAACTAAATCTTTACCTAGTAGCACAGTCACATAAGTGTAGTATGATTTATCTTCAAATCTTAATACTTATTCCTGTTGCTGCGGTAGTATTTTTTGCTATATTATAGTGTCTGTTTACCTGAGTATATGCTTCCAATTTAAACCTACTCTATTTGTAGACAAATTAAGATTTTCAAATAAACTGATTTTAGACGATAAGAAAATGGATAGGATCTAGTAGAACAGACCTTCAAGGGACAGTTATTCTACAGTTAAAGTTCAAAGGACAGTGATTTAAGAACACACACAATTTACTTTGGACTCCTCACTGAAAACAAGCAAGCAAACAAATAAACAAAAAACATATATACAACTATATGCTTGTATGTAAAAGCAGTCCCAGGAGCATGGTGAATATGATGTTGGGAAAAAAAGCATACTGCTTCTGTCATTTGCTTGCACCACGTGAAACATGAATGAAGCCCTAAGCTTACTGAAAGCTCCACAATAATTGATACAATAATGAAAAATAATGTAAATACATCGTATTTAGCCGGGGCTGAGTAGATTGCATGATACATGCAGTAGAAGTGGTTGGGGTTGGTAGAATTTTGTCCTGATAAAGGATGTACCTGCTCTCAGTTTTGTTTAGTTCCCTTTTTGCTAGCAGTCCTCTGGTGGGAAAGGAATACACAGCTCCTTCCACAGAAGCAGCAGGATGCAGGTCATGGGAGGATTTGCTCACACAGCAGCCATCAGCAGGCAATATGGATGTGTGTACAAAACACTGCCTTCCAAGATATTCCCAGCAGCCCACGTGCTCTCCTGGGACCATTGCTGTGCCATCCCCTATATACATGTAAATCCCCTGACACAAATGTATCAGAGAGGGACCATCAATTATGGTGCTCACAGTTTTGTCAGACATCAGGCATTTCTTCATCTAAACTCTGAGCCCGTCGTCCCACAGGCAGCATTTCCCAGGCACTCTGTTTCCATTTCTTTGCCAGTTATCAAACAGAGTATTGCCTCTGTCCTTTCCATCCACCTCTTGCTTCCCATCCCAGACTGCTTGCTGAACCAGTTGTAAACACTGAGCTTGCATCGGGCCATTATTTTTTTTATTATTATTTTTAAGCCAACAATGCTGCAACCATTTCCAAAAACTAAACTGTTGGGAGAGAGATAGTTTGTTCCAGTCCTTGATGTCTATACTGTGCAACCTTCTAAATCAATGGTTCAAAGCAAAGACTTGAACTAGTGGGTGGCCAATCCCTCTGATTGGGGTGGTACAGTTCCTGCCTTTGCAAAAATCTTCCTAAACTTGTTCACGTCTATCATGGCTCCTCATATTCCAAAAAAAAAAAAAAAAAAAAAAAAAAATTAGTAGAAAGTAGTAGCTCAGAAAAATAAAATTAAAAAATGAGCATGCTGTTCAGGGAAAGTGGTTAGCTCTCTTTATGGAAGGTGGGAACAGGATACCAGACTCTCTTGAGCTTGCACTGATTTTCTGCTACCATCCAGCTTAAATCCAGTAGAAAGATTTGAAGAATTAGGATTGCTCATAATGACATAATGAAGATGAGGAAGATGAGAATTAGTACATATATTGGCAGTGGGATTAGCAAGGGCTAGAAGATAATATGGAGGGCAAAGATGGGAGTGGGGTTGTGGGAACCAGTTAACTGAAAGTTTGGATCAAGAGCTATGGTAGAAGAGTGAAAAAAAAATACTAAGACATCAGGAGAAGACAGAAGATGAACATCGTATTAGAAATCTGGGAGCATTGTCAAATAATGGCAAACACAAAAGAGGAATCTACATGAAAATTCAATTAGTGTGCTGTAAACCAGATTTCAAAAGAAAAAATAATGCATTAAATAATTAGAATATAATAAAAGTGTGAGTAGCCAGAATAAATAAGCAAGTATACATATTGAATGGGGCAACGGCACTCCGAAAAATTAGCATCATCAAACACACAAATCAAAGGACTTGATTAGCCACAGAAATTCTGCCAGTAAACCACAGGAACTCAACTTTATAAAATTTATTTTGTTTTTATTATTACTTGAGAGTTTACATGAAGAAATGTGTGCATATGTATATGTGTATGTAAAAGCTGCTTAGAAGAGCTAAAATAAATGAGTAAAATAAATGGTAGAACCATTCATAAAGTCTCAATTTAGACTCAGTTGTCTTTGTTGCATGATTACATCCCAAATCAACATCAGGCCATCAGCTTTTGCTCTCTCTACAGTGAGGCAAAGTTACTTATCAAGCTCAGTTACCAGAATCCAAATGGCTGTTTTAAAATATTACACTAGTATGCTCTGTTGTTGAATCAGAAACAAAATCTGTAGAGAAGCTTAATGTCCTACCCTTTCCCTATCCTAACATGTTTAGTCTTTCTTGCATGTATATACAATCCATATACATATATGTATATATATAGAATCCAAAGTATGATGAGAACATCCTTCTTAAAGGAACAGAAGTTATCCCTCTAAACAGCCATGGAAATAAATATTCTTCCTTGATTTACATGATACTTTTTTTATCAGAGCTGGATGAGAAGCAAAATTCATTTACATAATAGGATTTATGTATCCAGAATATCTTTTGACACTACTCAGCATCATTTCCCAACTTGTTCACTTCTTCGTCTCTTCCCTTGCTAAAGACATAAACAAGTGGTTCTGTGGTACTAACAATGTCTAGTTTCCTACAGATTTGTCTGATGTTTGATTGCTAGTTTGAAATAGTTTTTAACTGGGTTAAAACAGCCTGTGTCTTCTCTTCTATCTAACAATTTGAGATTACATTGTAGTTTTCCCTTCAGAATGTTCAAACAACTTGTAATACCTTGAGAAATTTACTGCTTTGGTGTAGTTAATTGATGCTGGATAATATGTTTCGAATTTGTCTTGAGCAATTAGACATATTGGCACAGAGAGGCTCAAACAAGAAAAGATGAAAACAAGATGAAAAAATGAAGTATGCCTCTAAACGAGGCCCTACATAGGTTCATTTGTGATACCATCCTCAGAGAACTATCTATACATACTAGACTCAGTCCAGGAATGCTTTAAAATCACTCTCAGAGAGCTGAAGGAAAATCAGAAGAAGTTGCTGGAAGAGAAGCAAGATGACAAAGGTGAAGGAGAGAAGTGAGCAAGCAGGATCTGCCAGAAAGAAAAGAGAAGCATGGTGGAAATAAATGAAACAGTAGTAGCAAGCCAGGGATCTTGCAGGAAGTAGGTGTCTCTAAACAGGCTGCAGCTTTCTTATTTACATTGGCATTTCCTTCAGGCCCCTCTGCATTTCCAGAAGCTTCTCCTGAGCTAAGGGGGCAAGATACTGTGCACTGCCATAGCTGCAGGCTGCAGGAGCTCAGTAAGCAGCCTTTGGGGTGGAGGAGGGCCCTGCAGACACCACAGCAGTGCTCAGGATTGGTCCCCCAGGAACCTGCCAAGAGTGCAAAGGCTCTGGATTCTACATCACCAGAACCTTGCCTGACATTTTTGCTTGTCATTATCAGCCTCCACAAAGGGACACACTCTGCCAGTGATTAGATGCATACTGTGATAAAACCGTATAATAGGTGGAAAAGGTTATGTGTGCTTTATCTTGACCCTCAGCCAGATTCCATAAAATGGTGAGTACTAGTCACATCTATTTAAGCAATTCAGAGAAACCACATGGAAGTACCTTTCCCGCAGGTTGCTCTGCTCCAACTTGTCCCTAGCAATGGACACTTGCTTGCTATTCAGCAGCTAGGTAGCATGCTGCTGACAAACTAGCTGATTATGTATTAACAGATAGGCAAAATTCAGTTAATCCTCTCACTTATATTTTACGCATGCCTCATTATACCATCTTTACTAATTCTTCTGTTTATCCTTTGGCAGTTGAAAATAAATTGTACCCATGAGAATTATCTATCTTAAGAACTATGATACCCAGGTACTGCAGACACAGCAGTTTTTTTATTTATTTATTTATTTATTTTTTATGAGAAATGACTCACAAGAGTTCTCACTCAAAACCAGGTGCCACATGTCCAAGGAAATCACACAGTTCAGGTGGCACTCGTAACTTCTGTTGTGGTGCCTTTGGCGATTGTTTTTTCCTAAAATTTAAAACTCATTGTATTCATGATAAGCATCAACTATGAGGCTTAACTTGTGTTTCTAGTTTAGAGCAGTTTTGTCCAGGATCTTTAGACCCAAGTATTCAGTAGTTTTAAACAGAGTGCCTCAACTGATGATGGATGCCAAGCTTTTCAAAACAACAGTTCTGGGTTTTCACTGTTACTCAGCATGTCAAGCACTGCATCAATTTAGGACTGCTTCATGGCCTTAAACACTGTGGTCATATCATTGCTCCTCAGTTTCCATGCTGAAAAAAAATAAAATAGAGATAATGTTACTGACTTTGTTGGGAAATTATAGTGAAGTCTGTAGATGCTGTGTGAGGACCATGAGTTTAAGTCCAGGTCTACAGGGTAGAAGTCCACACATGAGCTAATTGTTTGGACTCCCTTCATAGTCAATGAAAAGAAATAGGAAATCCTAGAGGATGATTTATCTCACCCTAAAATAGCAATCTAAAATAGTGCAAATGAATCCCATCTTGGAAGTGTCTGTTTGTCTGCAGTGACTATAAAAGGAGTCAAGGAAACTAGCTCTCAAGTAAATGTTAACACTACAAACACGTGAAGTTCATTGAAACAATTCCCTCTGAAGTGACCTTTCTCTTGAGGTCCCTCACAGCAGGAACCTCAAGACACTGTTATTAGCCTCCAGCCTTTCCCTGTACAACAAGCCTTCAGACTGAGAGGACCCTTTAGCTCCTGCAAAAGGACAGCCAGAAGTGAAGGAAACTTGCTAAATGCAATCATTCTGCTTGGTATAGAGATGGTGACAGAAAATCTCTGTCTCTACTACTACAGAAAGACATTTCTCCTAATCCCATTTCTATCTCCCCACTTAAAGCTTCCTTGCAAGTATTCTTTAAAAACAAACTTCATAATCACTGACATGGAGCACTGTAATGGATCTTTAAAGCTCTTGGTATCTGGTAAGGAATGTGTACTCCATCACAAGGACAAGTGCATGCCATATTTATTGCAGAAATCCCTAGGGAAATCCAGTTTGGTCGTAGCTCTGCTGTACTAAGTGCATTGCTATCAGCTAGAGACAGTCTGTACCACAAAAAGCTACACAGGCAAAACAATCAAAGTATTGTGGTCCATCCCTTAAAAATGGGGAATTGAGGCATAGAGAGATTAAAAAGTGACTTTCCCAAATTACATAGGAAGTCTGTGGTGGGACCTTAGTTCTCCCAAAGCACGGGCTATAACCACGTTTCTCCTGGTATGCAGCAATATTGCTAATTTGGGGAAAGAGGAACTCTTTTCTGTCAGGGCTGCACTTACAGACGCTGTTTGATTTTCTCTTTCTGTGATTTGGCTTAGTTTCTTGTAACTGAAATGTTTTAAAATGAAGTGCTTAACTGCAAAGTCTCATACCATATCATCAAGTTAATACTGAGATCTTATGGCCAGGAGGGAGTGGCAAAAATGCCTTGAGTGACTTTCAAGAAGTTTCAGAAGACTTCCTTTCTCAGTCAAAGGATGTGAAGACAATCAAGGCCATAATAAAGATGACTTGAAAGCTAGCAGGTTGCTTACTAATATGCTCAGCATGAACCTAGAGGCTTACAGTTATACATCTGTAGGACCAAGTAACAGCTGTTGCCAAAAAAAAAAAAAAAGAAAGAAAAAAAAAAAAAAGTGTTCAGATTTCAGATTCCAAGCCTGGATGTTTTTGGATTTACGATTAAAATCCAAGGTCATAAAAAATAATTGTTGGTCTTTGATGAAAAACACATGAAAAACTTTTCAAGAGAAATGGAATTTATTGTTTTAAATAACAACAAAAAAAAAAAAAAAGGAGAAAAGAAAGATTTCAGTTGTCAATGAAAATGAATGAATGTTTGAGTAAGCTGTGTTTACTGAGGAATGTTTAATAACGACATGTTTCAATATTATTATGCAGTGGTGATCACACACAGCTATTGTGAAAAACAAAAGGGAATCTCTACATCCAGTAGAAAGGATTAATCTTGCCCTTCAGAAAGAAACAATGTTAACAAGATCCATAGATTTCATGCTTTTTAATAATTATTAAGGTACAGCAAGGGAATCAGCCATTTTTCCAACATGTGCCAATGATTTCTGTGATTTCTAATAGTTGTAGAGATAGTTGTAGAGATTCCAGTTATTCATTTTGTAGCTGTTCATACATACCTGTTATGGTATGTTATGGTATGTATGTATTCATTCATACCTGTTATTTGTTTGACAACTTGGACTTTCCAGTTCTGAAAGCTTTTTTTTATTATTTTTTTATTATTATTATTATTTTTTATTCCAGTTTCCAGTCCTGAAAGCTTTTCATACCTATCAGTAGGTATCATCACAATAACTTAGAAGAAAAGTGTTGTTTCAGGTCAGTTTTGTACCTTGATTGTACCCCCATTTTATGCATCTTCCTTTCACTTTCTGTAAAACCTTTTTTTTTTTTTTACATTTTTTTAAATACAAAAAATGAATACTTGTCCTATTAATGGATTAATATCCAAGTTTTGGAATCTAAATAGTTATTTTATTTGAAATCTGGGAGATTATTATCAAACAATGAATATCAAAGCCAAAGTCAACACAGTTTCCATTTCTCTTACCAGAAAAGAGGAAGGAAATTAAAAGACTGATTTAAAACAGATAAAAGGCAACACTTGGATGTTCAATTCATTCAATCCCTTTTACTCACAGCTAATCTCTTTTTCTCAGTATCATGAGGTATATCTAAAGCAAAGATCTTGGCAGAATTTAAGAGATGGACTTTCATTTAAAAAATGAGAACTGCAGTTAGATAACACTACTGTAATTTAAATTAAAAAAAAAAAAATTATTTCTACAAACAGACCCAAATTTTACTCCCTGCTTGCAAAGAAATTTCAACAGATTATTTCCTAACTGTTTTTTGCATTTCATCAGGAATTAGATCAGGATAACTCTGCATGAAATGCACAGGTACTGTGCTGCTCCTCTGATCCAGCACTAGAATAAAACCTACGTGGGAACATAGTGATGTTCTTAAAGTGATGATGTATTCAGCCAGACTGTTTTGTTCAGAAGAGCTTGTATTGGAAAACAAGTTGTTGAATCCCAGTGGTGGATTTAGGGGAACCCTACATGGGTGCTGGGGCATGTCAATGCTTTCTCTGTGTTCAATGGCAATACAGCAATGCGTGTCTTGGGGCCCAGCCAGTTGTCTGCCTCAAGTAAAAGACATCACAAGTAGCTGCAGTAGAAATTTTCTTAGCAAAATAAGAAAAGCATAATAATAAATTAAGAAGCATTAAAATATTGTTTTGCCAAAACCGAAAGTCTTAGTGGAATTAAATCTTTTCAATTATATTTATTTATTTATTTATTTTCTTTGAGAAGTTTTATTAGTATAGTGGTAAAACTTTTGACTGAAAGGTAGATTAAGAAAGTACCAGGAGCACAAGATACTTTATGCCATTAGCTGGCATTCCATTTACCCTCAACTTACTAGCCCTATGAATTTCTGAGTCCCTTTCTGATTTCATCTGTCCATCAGATAAATCTCTCATCTTACATGGAGTCACTGGAAGTATCATGTAGATTTTGCTGCAGAAGCACTTAACGATCCTTTCTGTGATTATTAAATCCATTTCTCACTTTGCAAAGACAGTAAAATAATTTCAAGGAAACTTCATGCAACTTCCATATATGGATAAAAAAAAAACATCTTTTTCTGTTGCCAGTGCCAGCAGCAGTTGCTGGTCTGAACTCCCTTTATGATCAGCCACAGGTGCCTCCAGCATTCTGAGCTTTGGGTCAGAACCCAGATGTTCCCCATGACTGGATATTTTATTCTCACTCACAGCAAATCTTGCCAAGGATGGTTTCACACCCTGCCCCATGGCACGCTCTTTGAAGATGTAGTGCTCCACACCCTTTTCCTTAATCATTCTCTCTTCTTGGACAGAGACCTCCACCACACAAAAGCCTGGACCCATTACTGTTTCCCTTGTACTTGCAGATGACTGAAGGTAATGCCCTGGAAAGCCAAGGGTACAGGCTTTCTAATTACTGAAACATTGCCCCTGGGAAGTCAGCCTACAGCATTCATTTACAGCTTTTTAGACATGCATTTTCATGCCCTTCTCCCATGGTCCCTTCTCCCATGCTAACAAGAAGCGTCCACAGATTTACCTCATCATCGTTTTTTTTCAGATCATAAAAACATAAATAGTCTGCAATTGTAGGCAGCCAAGTATTCCACATTCAGCTTTGAGTCCAGTGAGATCTGGACTATGTGATCCCATGTGCCAGAAACCACAAAACACCCTGACAACTTTAGAACATTATTAGAAGTGTCTAAACAAGAAAAACCACAAAAACTAAGATATCACAAAGGAGGGGACCAGGCAAGAGCAGGGGAAAGGCAGTATCTGAGGTCCCTGCCATAGACAGAGGGTTAGAAAACAGAAGGCAATTTTCACATCAAAATCCAGAGTTCAATGGTCCTTGCCATTAGTGGTCTATTAGTGGTTTAATAGAAAATACAACACAAATCCTGAAATATGATGACTGTTTTTAGCTTTGAGGACATGATTAAGGCACATGAGCCAAAACCACCTAACTAGCTCAAGGACTTCGCACTGATCACTGGCATTTGAGAAGAAAGTGAAACTCCATCTTTTTCAGAAAACATATTTTACATTGAAAGGGGAAAAACACATTCTTTCTTTTTCTTGCACTTACCTGGCAGATGCCCTAAAGCACAGAGTTAAGTACAATATGATATAGTGTACACGGGCAGGGTCAACAAACAACAACCAAGTTTTCTTTCAGCCTCTCTTGCAGATATCAGCACGTTGAACAGCCTGAATTTCATATGTGAACCTATAGATCCTGATGCCAGGACCCTCCCTATCCTGCCATAAAACCTCTTCTAAAAATGCTTCATGCTCCATCCTGAAGCAATTTAGGTTCTTTCTTCTTACTCCCCATTTTGGAAGGCCATTTTTGTGCTTCCAACAGATACAAATGTTCTTCTAGCTCACTTGATTTGGAGTGAAATTGTGTGCATTTTGCTTTTAACTATCATTATATTTCTACAGCTATTCTCCTTCTCAGATATTTACCCATCCCCAAAATATATCTGTGAATAGTACACTCTCCTTTGACTTTGCTATGCAAATCAAGTCTGGTTACTTTGGATCTTTTTTTCTATTTCTCTTCTGACATTGAAAAAAAAAAAAAAAAAAAAAAAAAAAGGCATGATAACTAATAACTAGCTTCCTGTTGTTCTGCTCTGTCTGTTTTTATCTGTATGGTCTCTGATTTTCCATTCAGATTGTGTGCTCCTTAGGTCATAAGCTATTTTTCTCTTTTGTCTTTGAGACTTAAAATGTGCTCTCAACCATGATATTTTCCTCTGTATTTTACTGCATCAATACAAACATTCATAATCAAGTACAGCAAATGTATGTGAAATACCACCAAAAATGTAAGGAGAAAATGGTCTTGTGAACCAATTTTTGCTGAGTTTCCAAAAGTATCCATTCTGATTCTATTTGAGGAATGAGAAATGCTTCAACCAGAATTTTCCTTTTTAACCAACAGCTGCTCACTTTTTTTTTCTTTTTTACTAAGCACAAATCCTGGAAAAGAGAACAAATAAATTCAACAGCTTCTTTCTTCCTGTATTATATCCTGAATGCCCTGACATGCTTGCTTTTTTAAAGGAAAGATGAGTCACTTAGATGAAAGAATATAAGACTGGGAGGTGGCTGAGAACAGTAGAGAAGGCATCAGATAAAATACAATGTGCCTATTTTATTACTCCATGCAAGTCATTTGGGAGAGGCACTGGATATTGAAATGGAACAAGGAATTATCTGAAATAACACTGTATGTTTCATTCCTTTTCCCAGTGAGAGAGTGCTACGCATTGTTCTCAGCAAAAGGACCATAACACACCATTCCAAGATGCTTTCTCTGACAGACTTCGGCCACGCATGTGTTGATTTGATCCCTGTCTGACACTGCTGTGTTGATAGAAGCACTTAATGCTCAGACAGTTATACCAGCAAACTGTATGTGCCCTTATTTTGTGGAAGGGTGTGTTTCTATGGCAGAACAAAGCCAGGCTAACTGCACCCACACTAGGAATGTCTTACTTATAAGTCAGCGTATAACAAAAGCAATCCAAGAATAAACTTGGCCTTAGTTACCAGACCCCTGGGGAAAGGTGTCAAGAATCAAAATGAATATCCAATTAAGCTTCTGATAAGTATTGAAATTTCTGCCTGATCTGCAGCTCATTAGCATAGAATGCTTTATATCATCCCATTAGTGCAAAGAGCTCTTTAAATGGATAAGTTATATCAACCACGACATTTGCATTTTCTTTTAAGCATCTCCATCCCACCCCACCCTCCTAAAAAAGAATGGTTGAAAAAACATTGTTTATTTTGCTACAAGAAAAGATAATTGTAGAATGAGGAGACATTTGCACATAAAAAAAATAAATAAATAAAAATAATAAAAAAAAAGCCTTTAGGTAGAATAGCTAAGATATAAAATGAATTAATGAATTTTACATGGGGAATTTATAGTTTCACTAATACAACTGTTTTTTTACAAAACATATTTTCTCCTTTGCCTTGTCTACAAAGAAACTAAGACATTACTGTGTTTTCTTCATTCTATCCCTACAATGCAACCTGAAAAAAATATCCTTTCAAATATGCTTAAATAATTTTCTGTAGACACTGTAAACAGTTAGATGGAGAAAATTCCAAGCAATAATCATACATAAGAAAATTAAAATACATGTTTACTTTCATTCCACTTTATGAAGCATGTATCCCTGAGCAATCTCTCTGCAGTTATATGAGAAAGGCTGTATAAGAAATAATCAGTAATGAGTATAAGACTCTGTGTCTTATGAGGTGATAATTACATCCGAATCCATCAAATGGTTCAAAGAGTGGTTATGATGTAATAATTCCTAGATCATAAGGACTCAATTTCAAAGCTGAAGTATGTGATTAATTACCCCATTGTTTAGGGTCAATAGATGAACTAGATTTACATCATTGTAGGAGATACGATGCTATAATGCAAACTGGTTAAAAAATGTGCCATGACTCTATTTCCCCAAGATGGCAAAACAGTCTTACATCTCAGTTCTGACTGCATGCAAGACCCATTGCTTTGGGAAAGATTCCTACCTAAATAAAAGAAAGATGGAAAAAAATATACAAGCTTACATAATTATAGTGCATACAGTAGTTGGTCTTACCATAAAAGGGGGAAAAGACAACTAACACTGGGTCTGTGCTACTTATGAAGAGATGTTTCCCTCAAGCACTGAGATACTATGATTATCTTCATGATTCTTTGTTTGTGTTACTGGCATTTGTAGAGTCTTGTGTTCTTTATTCCCACAGTAATATTTGGCACAGGGCTAAAGAGTCCCAGAGTCCCAGAGTCCAGGCTCAAGCAATAGGATGTCTGACAAGAGAAGAAAGTAAGATTATGATAAAAGGCTTGAAAATATTGTCAAGTAAAAATGAAGCAGCTAAGAGTGTGAAGAAAAAAGAAAAAAACAAACAAACAAACAAACAAACAAAAAAAACCATACATGTAGTCCTACACAACATAACTGTGTCTGCAAAAAGCCCAGTAAACCATGGTTACTATTGCAGCAAGATGTCATTCTGCTAGTACTAATAATGATAGTATTCTCTATGCAGATAAAAAAAAAGATCTCCTACAGGCCTAAGGAGTGTCCTCTATAAGGATACTTATTTGCATAGTTATTCCGTTACAGCTTTCCCAACAACCTATTCTTAAGTATAGAAAAATAGTCAGATTACTATAGCTATCACAAAAAAAAAAAAAAAAAAAAAAAAAAAAAAAAAAAAGATATAGTGGGTTAACAGGAAGCAACTTACTATGTATAGACACTAACAAATTAAATATGGATAAAGAAATCCCTGACTATATATATATGGTCAGCCTCTCTACCAGAGGTTGCTAAGATGGCTGTGAAGAATCTTCTGAACCTTCATGTTTATGGTAAAACCAGTTCTAGTTTTGAGTTGCTTTTATAGAGTAGAGTACAAACTAGTGGAAGACTAAATACTAAAACTGAGGAACTGGTACTATTTGTTATTCTCATGCACCTTTCTTTTGAGAACATGGGCTTTGACTCTTGCCATTAAAAGTGACAGGAAAGGTCCTGATGTAAGATGTCATTAAAAAGGTACTCATCTACAATGTTGAGTAATCTCTGCCTGATAAGACCAACCATCCCAGACTTGTTTAGTGAAAAAATAACAATGGCACTAACTCATACAGTGTCATAAGAAACCTCAAGTAAGAATGAACCATTGATGAATAAGACTTTCACTCATCTCTTACCTTATTTTGAAGACAAATTGTAAGAGGCAATTTTTAAGTAAAACTAGCTGGCTTGTTTTAGTAGACTGAATAGCTGCCAAAAAAAAAAAAAAAAAAAAAAAAAAGAAACCTGAGCAAAATTATGTTTAGTTTGAATTCACTTATAGCTTTCTATTTATTGTCTTACATCTTCCAGTGTAAAATGTAAGTAGCACAATACTCAGAAAGAAAGAAAAACTGTAACTTTTACGATACTAGGTAATTTATTTTTTTTTTTTCCAAAAAAAATCACAGAATCATACAATGAATCATAGAATGTCTTGGGTTGGAAGGGAAATTAAAGATCATCTAGTTCCATCCCCATGGATGTGGATGCTGCCCACTAGCTCAGGCTGCCCAGGGTGTCATCCAACCCGGCCTTGAACACCTCCAGGGGTGGGGCATCCACAACCTCTCTGGGCAACCTGTTCCAGTGCCTCACCACCCTCTAAGTGAAGAATTTCCTCCTAATCTCTAATCTAAATCTCCTCTGTTTTAGTTTAAAATTATTCCCCCTTGTCCTATCATTATCTGATGGAGGAAAGAGTTGATTTTCATCTTTTTTATAAGTCCTTTTTAAGTACTGAAAGGGTGTAATGAGGTCACCCCAGAGCCTTCTATTCTTCAGATTGAACAGCCCCAGCTCTCTCAGCCTTTCCTCACAGGAGAGGTGCTCCAGCCCTCTGATAAACTTTGTGACCCTCCTCTGGACCTGCTCAAACAGATCCACATCCTTCTTGTTCTGGGGGCTTCAGACACAGTACTGGACGCAATACTCCAAGTGGGGCCTCATAAGGGCAGAGCAGAGGGGCACAATCACCTCCCTTGACCTCCTGACCACTCCTCTTTTAATGCAGCTACAAGCACTCACTGCTGGCTCATACCAAGTTTTTCATCCACCAGAACTTCCAAGTCCTAAATGATTACATTTTGAAGTCCCTTTTGGGGATACTTTTGGAAATGTTGCCCAATTATACTAAAAATCTACGTCTTCAACTCCAGAGGGCCTCCCTTGTCTTTTTTCTGCCTTTTAGTCTCTGCTTTCTCTCTCTACTTTCTTTTCCAGTGCTGTGGACTTCTTAAGAAGTCCCGTCCCATTGACAAGCTAGAGGAAGGAAATATTATTTCCAGTGTTGGTGCTGCAGTATTTCCAGATAAAACTAAAGAAAAAAATACCAAGAATCACACTAGAAAGCTTGCTTTTCAGAACAGACCAGTTTTGAAAAATCAAAGCATTTAAGTAGTTTAATGTTCCTCTGACTCATAGTCATCTTTGTCTCCCCACCAAGACTTAGATAGCATAGTTTAATATATGCCATGAAGGATTAACTAAACGAGAAACTATTCAAGATATACGATGTCTGCATCCTTCATTTTATAGAAGTCATATTCTAAAATTAAGGCTCTGTCAGTGCATTGACATAATATCACTTCAGAGATTCTAGGTCTAAGATATGGTTTCAGTACAAAGAGTGTGTATGAGTGTGCTTTCAGAACAACACAAAGACACTGAACACATAAATCTTTTAACTAGCAAAAGAAGTTGAAGGTAAAACCCAAAGAAATAAGTAGAAACAAGTTTTACTTTAACAATAGCAGAAGTTTTGAAGTCCTTTAGGGGAAGTTTTTCTTATTTCCAGTTAAGCTGTTCTTTTTCCTTCAGGAAAAGAGTTCCAGGAAAACCTTTTACGAGTTCCAATCACCCACTCTCACGTTTAGAAATAATGGCTATTGTGCCCTTGTGAAGGAAGCATAAAACAAATACTCAGAATAAACTGTGGTCTAACTGTTATGTCCTCCAGCTTTGCCTTCATCAAGCCTGACACACAGCTTCCAAGAACTGTAGAATTCAAAACAGAAAGGATTCGGCTAAATCTTTTGGTTTCTTGCACTTTTGTATTAACATTTCTTAGCAAAATTTTTTATCCATTTTTAGTATTTTGAGGTATGTATTTCAACTAGGAAAATCCTGATGGAGACAGATCTGCAGCACAGTGAACCAACAGGATAGTAGGTCTTCAGAAGTATAAATACTTCCACAAGACACAAAGGTCCTGGATCCAATCTCCAATATGATATTCTCCAATGTTAGAAATCACTTTAGCAGTTTTAATAGCAGTAAGCAATAAACCTTAAATGTACCCAAACTGCTTTTTATCCACGTCATAAATTTGATCTGATAGCAAAGATCAAGAAGGAACGGGCCCCAGGGGAAGTTAGAAGGCATGGCATCTTGCTAGATTTCACAATAAGAAATTCAGTCTAGAGGAGGTTTGTTAACTGTTCACACACACAAACAAAATATACTGTCAGGTAGCATTTATATCCTGTATTAATTCAATAAATATTGTGAAAATTTATTCTTAATTCCATCTTCTTTTGCCTGAAGCACATGAGGTAGACAACAAAGCCTAGTATTTGGAAATTACAGAGGAAAAAGCTTTCAAAAACATCTCAGATTTATCAGCTGGATTAAAACTTTCATGTTAACCCTTCTTTTACTCGATTTTCAGAACATAGGTAAAGAGTTAGATCTGCTAGGAGTATACTGACAGTTGTTGTGACTGTAAACTCCAGATACCACTGAATTTATGCTTAATTGCTTTTCTGTATGGACTCGATGATCTGCCTTAGCTTTCTTTATGGATCTCCTCATGATGACCTGGTGACCTTAATATAAATAATTTACATTTATTTGGGAAGTGACTTAGGTTAAACTGAATGGAGTACATTTTAATTCCCAGCTCAAGTGTCCACACAGGAGCATATTTTTTAATTCATATACTTACCTTATTTTTAAAAGGTTTTTAAGTTAGTTTTTCCAAATGTGCCACAAGAGACAATCTGTACCATAATTTTCAATTATCAAAAAAATAAAAAATAAAATAAAATCTAGGAGATGTCTAAACAATAAGAAATGTTCTGTATGCAGTGAAAAACAAATAAAACACAAAAGAGTCAATAGAACATTCTGCAACACAACATATGACTTAAAAAGATTATCTCGATCTTTAGTTAATCTTTTCTGTCTCAAAAGAAAGAATGTCACAACTATGTCTCTGATCCATATGTATTTAGTTACTTAGGCCACATTAAGATTAAAACATTATGCAATTGGAAGCCTCATCCAAGACCAAAGCCTTGTAGTTATTTTCATATACAGACACAGACACCTATACATGCAGACACACACAGAGGTAGAGAGAGTTGTGCACTCAGTGTTCCTAAGTTTTCCCTGCTGTATTTAGCTTTTCTGTTTGTCACAGACACTCAAATTCATTTCCATGTTCAAAGCTGAGACCCAAATCTCTGTTTTGGCCAAATTCACCTCTGGCATATCTCTGCTGGCTCAGAAGAATTAGATCTTCAGTTGTTTTCTCTTAATGTTTTGCAGAATGGAGATGAATCATTTTAGAAGTTTTAGATGCTACTTTTTGTAAATAGCATGTGCAGCTTAAAAATTAAATGGATTATGTTGTGACTTTTGCTATTTATGGACATTCATGTACGTTCACTCACTGAAGAGTTGTTCATAATTTTTCATGAAATACGGGCATTCAATTGAGAATGGCATAATAATAATAATAATAATAATAATAATAATAATAATAATAATAATAATAATAATAATAATAATAATAATAATAATAATAAAAGTAAAAGTAAAAGTAAAAGAAATTAATCTAAACTCAGGACTTCAAAAAAAATTTTGTGTGTCAGTGCTATGGATAATTTGCCTCCTTGGTTTTCATCAAGGAAAGCAAACATATGGGGCACATTACAAAAGAGTATGGTAACATATGGTACTACACTGGAATGGTAAGATAAGTGACATAAGAAAATCCGTGATCCATTGGGTAGGAATATTTTGGGCCTCCCAGCACTCAAGTCAGCTTTTCTTTTCTATCATGGCAGAATGTTTTGAGTTTGATAAAAAATGACTGGATATTTTGGCAGTGGTTTTATAGTGGCTTGATCAAGCCCCTCAGAGGTACATCATCCTGACTGTACAGATCTTCCCTGTACCACCAGGAAAGCAAAGAGAAATATAAATCACAAAATGGTGTCCTGAAAGTTTTATAGCTAAAGTTTATTTGCCTCAGTATAGAGTTATTTGAGGGATTAGGGAAATCTATTGCTCAGTAGGGAGATTCAGCATTTAAGAAAAAATTCTCAAAAAGATTGATCGTATTTATAAGCACAAAGTATAAATACAATGGAACAATGTTAAATGTGTCTGCCATTGTTTCTGTTCACATGCACCTGAACTGAAGGAGAAGAGCAATTCCTTATTCATCTTGCCAAGTTTATACTTAAAAGAAACAAAAAGCTGTGTAAGCTTTCTTTCCTTCTCAATTAGGTGTGGAAGCCAATATTTTCATCTGAGAAGAAAAGGTCTTAACTATAAAGAATTTTGGTAAAATTCTCCTAATTTAGAAACTCAGTCTTCTGCAGATGGATATTAAAGAAATACATTGATATCAAGGGTTTTCACCCCCTAGAGGACAGCTTTATTGGATATGCATTAAATATCAACACAGAATCAAAGAATAGCTTGGTTTGAAAACAACCTTAAAGATCATCTAGTTCCAATCCCCTTGCCATGGACAAGGATGCTACCTGGTTGCAATATCAGGTCGCCCAGGACCCCATCCAACCTGGCATTGAATACTTCCAGGAATGGGGTATCCATAATTTCTGTGGGCAACCTCTTCTTGTGCCTCACCACCCTTTGAGTAAAGAATTTCCTCCTAACCTTCAATCTAAATCTTCCCTCTTCTAGTTTAAAACTGTTTCTCTTTGTCCTATTATTATCTGCCCATATAAAAAGACACTTACCAACATTTTTATAAACCCCTTAACATAATCCGTACAAGAAGGAGTACCACAAAAATAAATAAATAAATAAATAAATCCAGAAAATGGATGAGTCCTCAGATCTGCTCTTCATGTTTTTAGGTAGTCATTGCATTGCACTGTGAGATTTTTTTCTTTTACAGGTAGTATACTTGTGCTTATAGGTATCTGTTTAACCACCACTTCATAACAGAGAAGTTAGACATTTATCCAATACTTTGAAGACTACTTCAGTATCTCAGTCTAAAATTTTGTTGCTGCCTTCTCAAGCAGCCTAGGTCTTAATTAAAACATTTTGATAGATAGGAACCAAACATGAAATTTATAGTGGGATTATGAAACCTAAAAGAAATATTTCCAACCTAATTAAGACTTAGAAACAGAAGAGACTGCAGGAATAAACTCACTGTTTACCAATATATATTACATGTGACAGACCCATCCGTATTTTTAGCATGAAAAGAGCATGAATAGATAGTAGATTAGCATTATAGATAATAGATTAGCATTAATAGAAAGTAGAGTGTGTATATATATATATATATATATATATATATATATAAAGTTCATGGGTTTACAAAGTTTGGCACTTATAAATTAGGGAACTCCAAAGTGCAAGCTGAAAATGTATAACTTAGATTCAGCCAGGTTAAGGCATGTAATAATACACACTTTTTATATAGTTGATGGAGACACAAAGCCACCTCTAAAGATCAAGCTACCCCACCTAAAAATAGCCTTTAAAAGTGCCTGTCTCACTCTTTGCTATGTGTGGAGATTAAGCACTGAGCTAAAGCCCCCACAAAAAGTGGATGCAACCACGTATAGTAAATAGCCATTCTTTGGGAGTAGTCTGGCACAGTATTTAGTGCTTAAATATGAATAATTTAATAGTATTCTGTTATTCTGCTATTAATAGTACTTTAACTTTACAGTGATAACACATTATTTAAAAGAGATTGTTTTAACCAAAACAATCAGAAAGATAAAAAGAGGTATGAACCTGAAGCAGGAGAAAGACTTCTGTGCCCTTGATCTGTAAGCATGCAGTTTGCCAAGTGGCTTGGCATGATTAAAAAAATAAATAAATAAATAAAATAAAATAAAATTACTGGAACATTATCTAAAAGCAGACCCAGTTCAGCATCAGATGCTAGTTTAGCTTAAAGCCACTGGATTAGAACTGGATGGAAATTTAAACATGCATCTTGGTTTGAAATAAGATGTGATTTAGTAACTTAGTGGAAACAGACACTGGCTGCTTTAAAGTTCTTTTTGTCTCCTCCTTTCTTAAACTCTCACATGTCCTAGATATGCTATTATTACAATAACTATACTGCTGGATAAAATAACAGTCTTTTGTTTAGATGATTATTTTGATGACTGTTTAGTTTTATACCGTAGATTATTACAACACAAAGACGTGGTAGCTGAGTGTTCTACAATGATTTTCATGTGAAGGGCAACTGTCTGTGTAGTGTATCAAAGGCTTCAATGTTTCTTTTAAATCGTTAAGCAGATAAAAGTCACTTACAAGTAGCAGCTTTTACATAAAAATTAACCCCTCTTCTGTGATTTTTTTTTTCTAAGAAGCTATTCCAAGAAAAAGTGGAGAAAAAAAAGACATCTCTGTTTGCTGCCTATAAAATAGGTGGTGTGAAACTAAATCCTTTCATATATTGGGAAGTTTTCACAAAAAATACTCAGAGCTGACAATGAATTCAACTTTCCCATGCTCAGCATTTAAGTGAGCTGGGGAAAAAAAAAAAAAAAAAAAAAAAAAAAAAAAAGTATGACAAAAGATCACTAAAGCAATGGAGAAAAGGGGAAAATTTATATTGCTTGTTGAAATATTGCTTGTTGCTGAATAGAAACATTACATGCTGGGGGAGGGAGGAGGTTGGTTTTGTTTTCCCCATCTCCTCATATCAGAAATAAACTACATGCCTAACAAGTTTGGAAAAGTCAATCATTTCAAACATTAGGTTGCTTCTCTCTATTCATGCTATGAGTCAATATAATTGAGCCAGATAGGCATTAGTCAAATAAAATTATGTTTGGGCCTGGTGTGAATCTGCTCATTAGGATCAGTCCATTTAATACCTTGGTCACCTCCAGAACACTATACCCATCTACTGTTAAATCATGTTAAGTCCTTGGAACAAGGACTGTCTTCTTATTGGCAGCTATAATGCCAAGCTGCACAAGGCCCTGAAGCTTAACTCTTGATAGTCTAAACATGTATTTAAGCCTCCGTCTGTGGCTTGTGGATTACTGTATAAACATGAATGAAGATCAGTGATATTATTCCCTTTTGTGTATGGTTTCATAAAGATGGCTGGGAAAAAAAGGCAGCTCAAGGTTAATTATACTAAATGGTGAGAAGGAAAACATAAGAGGAGCCCTGTTCTCTAGCCAGGATAAAGAAGGCTTGAAGATTTTGTAATACTCTTTGTATTTGCAGATTCCATAGCAATTTTCTTGTGCATATTGTATGTCAAGCACTGACTAAATGCGACATACCTTGAGAAAGGAACTCTGTCTTACATAGATAAAAATTATTTGGAGGGATTCATCTTACTCAACTCCTGCTACCAAAAAGTTACATTCTTCATCTAAGCTAGTCATCTAGACTCCTCGGCAATAAACAGAAAGAGATGGGTGCCTACAGAGAATGATTCATCATACACACAGGCCAAGACAGGTTACTCTCTGGAGATGGCCATCCCTTTCCAGTGACTATTAGTTAACTAGTTCAACTTGCTGTGTAACTTTTAAATAGCTAAAATTAGGTGAGATGAATCCTACACAATGATATTGTCTGAACTAGATTAAACTTCCTTAGGACAGGTCTGAGCAGCAAAGTACATCTTTTTTGCTGCATTTGGCAACTCTAGCACAGACAAACCAAAAACAACCAAAGTAGTTTGCAGAGGTAAAGATATCAATGAAGATAATACTGGGCCAGATTTTAACACTGACTGCAAATGACATGTAAACCCTTTTGCCCAGAGGTCTTATGCTCCAGTTTATGCTGCAATCACACCTTTCCTTTGCTGTGTAAACAAACGGTAAATCTAGGTATACAAAGCAGTTACAATTTAGCATTTCTATACTGAGCCAATCAAAACCTGTAGGGGATTAAAATAGAATTAAGGCAGTAAAGTACATTTATACTCTTACGAAGCTGGGGTTCCAGTTATGTTCATTTTTCCATGAGTTTACTTGTCCTCCTACATAAGATAGAGAGCAGCTTACCTTGGGATAGGTAAAGTGTTTCCCAATGGTAATGGTCACCCCACCTCTGCTTGAGTCACGTACCATGTAGCAACTACTGAACTGCAGTGAAGTTCAGCAAAAATGAAATCCCTACCGGTTTATTTTGACAAATTACATCATGATCTGTCTTTCCAGGTAGGTTGGATCTTGGGATGGCAGAATAGATAGAGGCAGGAATTGGTGCCAAAACTAAACCAGGTTTTGTTTCTGAATCAGAACTCCTAGGACAAAAAAAAAAAAAAAAAAAAAAAAAAAGGAATTTTAATGGAGACATGCCTGTATGTAATCACAGTATATTTTTGGAATGCAGTTTCACAGCAACTCATCAAAATTGAAAAGGTTAGGTTACATCAAGAGCCAGTTTCATTCAGCCACCAGAAGCCCACCGGGTGTGTTTTAGGGAGAATGTCCTGCTTCTACTGTTCAACATATGTAAGACCATGACCTGAATTTGTGTCACAGTAGCAGGTAGCACTGCTATTCAGGCAGTTTCAGTACTTTGTCGATTTCTCTGTTTTAGGATTCAAAATAAATCCACAGTAGTTTTCTTCAAGCTGGAAAAAAAAAAAAAAAAAAAAAAAAAAAAAAAAAAAAAAAACAGGGAATTCAAGGAATTTCTGAAACATAAATACCATTTAACTCTCTGGGTAGAAATTTAGCCTCTTTCTGAAGCAGATGAGAGTGTCTTTGTGAAAGATATATGTAAACATGTATAATTTTTACAAGTCTAAATAATTTTCTACACTGTCGCAGTTTAGGATTATACAACCATACAACCACTAGCTGTTTGCTCTGCCCCCTACGAGAGGTTATCATCCTACTGTCAAGTATGCAATTAAGAAAAATATGAAGTTGCTTCAACCACTTCAGCCAAAATAAATAAATAAATAAATAATAAAGTATAATTTAATAGTTTCTGGCATAAGCTGAGGGTGGACAGCTGGAGGCAGGAACACTGTAATAAACCTTCACAACAAGGTTACCCAAGCTGATCTGCTAGTTTCCCAAGTGAAAGGCTTTCAAAGCATGTTTTTGTGAGTGTACTAAGAACAGCACATGAATGGAAATAGATACCTTTAGAGGTAATACCATTAGGTTTTGTACTGTAATAACTAAGCTTTAAGTTTACCCTTATTAAAAATACTGAGAAGAGCAGAAGACATACAGAAAACCTTCAGCCCCTCACTAAACTATGGATGGTGTGCTCAGGAGTGTTTGACTGTACATTTAGTTTAATCATTTACAGTGACAGATGACCTCATAGTCTCACCAAGTCCTACTGGTAATATTTCAGGGCTTTCTGTGTCAACATATCACCAAATAAAGTCAGATTTGGTAAATGTTGTGATGAAGTAGTGGTAGAGAACTGTATTTCATGGCGTTTTCTAAAGGGCACAGAATTGCCAAACTAAACACAAGTCTTTCAGCACTTCTTCAGATACAAGATGGAGCTACATATTATTGAGCAGTATATAGGTCTTCAGCCCCGAAGTCAAGCAGTGATTATAAAACAAAGCTACACAAATAAAAGAAATCCAGAATTTTTATAAAGCATGCCAAGTCCACAGAGCTGACTGGGACCAAGACTCTTAGAGAAACTGATTGACAAACCTGATCTCCTTCTATGACAAAGTGACATGCTGGGTGGATGACGGAAAGGCTCTGGATGTGGTCTACCTTGATTTGAGTAAGGCTTTTGACACCATTCCCCACAACATTCTCCTCAAGAAACTGGCTGCTCATGGCTTGGACTGGCATACGGTTCGCTGGGTTAAAAACTGGCTGGATAGCTGGGCCCAAAGAGTTGTGGTGAATGGAATCAAATCCAGCTGGAGGCTGGTCACTAGTGGCATCCCTCAGGGCTCAGTAATGGGACCAGTCCTCTTTAATATCTTTATCAATGATCTGGATGAGGGGATCAAGTGCAGCCTCAGTAAGTTCGCAGATGACACCAAGTTAGGTGCATGTATCGATCTGCTCAGGGGTAGGAAGGCTCTGCAGGAGGATCTGAATAGGCTGGACTGATGGGCTGAGGTCAACTGTATGAAGTTCAACAAGGCCAAGTGCTGGGTCCTGCACCTGCGGCACAACAACCCCAAGCAGAGCTACAAGCTGGGAGATGAGTGGTTGGAAAGCTGCCTGGCAGAGAAGGACCTGGGAGTATTGGTGGATAGTCAGCTGAATATGAGTCAGCAGTGTGCTCAGGTGGCCAAGAAGGCCAACGGCATCCTGGCTTGCATAAGAAGCAGTGTGATCGGCAGGCCTAGGGAAGTGATTGTACCCTGTACACGGCTCTGGTGAGGCCACACTTCGAGTACTGTGTTCAGTTTTGGGCCCCTCACTACAAGAAGGACATTGAGGTGCTCAAGAGAGTCCAGAGAAGGGCAACGAAGCTGGTGAGGGGTCTGGAGAACAAGTCTTATGAGCAGTGGCTGAGGGAGCTGGGATTGTTTAGTCTGGAGAAAAGGAGGCTCAGGGACAACCTTATTGCTCTCTACAGGTACCTCAAAGGAGGCTGTAGGGAGGTGGGGGTTGGTCTATTCTCTCATGTGCCTGGTGACAGGACGAGGGGGAATGGGCTTAAGTTGCGCCAGGGGAGGTTTAGGTTGGATATTAGGAAAAACTTCTTTACTGAAAGGGTTTTTAGGCATTGGAATGGGCTGCCCAGGGAAATTGTGGAGTCACCATCCCTGAAGGTCTTTAAAAGATGTTTAGTTGTAGAGCTTAGTGATATTGTTTAGTGGAGGACTGGTTAGTGTTAGGTCAGAGTTTGGACTAAGTGATCTTGGAGGTCTCTTCTAACCTAGATGATTCTGTGGTTCTGTGATTCTGTGATTTTTATGTTTAATGACTATTTAATAAAGCTTTTTTGGCAGTCAAGTCACTTCACTACATATTTTAAAGCCTTTCGAGAAAAGATTCAAGTAAATTTTCCTTTTCTGCATCAAGTGGCAACCAGTCTGAGTGAGAAAAGAAAGACTAGATGGCAGTGGACAAACTCAAATGCTCTTTAATTGCAGACTAGATGTTATTCACATTTCCAGGCTACTCACACCCACTTATAACTAAGGTTTTCTTGTTTCAACTTATTGTTCAGCTGGAAAATCAACTGAAAGATAAGCAGCAAAAGAGGACAAACTGGTAGAACATATCAGATCTGACTGCAAACAATACACTAACCCCTGGAAATGAAAACAAAAATATCAAGACAATCTGCACTGGGTACAAAGCCATGATGATGAATGGAGATATATAAATATGTGGATTGACATCTGCTGAAAATCTTGCCCATTAATTGCAGAGTTTGTACAAATAAAAGGTTATGAGTAGACTGCCAAATTGCCATATGATCTTCTGCCAGCTGTGGACCCACTGTGCCTGAGCAATCCAGCAGCTTCTATTCACTTCACAGATTTTCACGAGAGCTATTAAAAAAAATAATAAATCTCTTCACTCTCTTCAGGAAAGCGTGGGGCATCACTCACACAAATATGCCAGGGATACTGGACCACAAGGAAAACCCTGTGCCAACCTTCCTACCCAGGAAGAAAGGCCTTTAGGATTTGTGTTTTGAGAAGAAAAATTTTGCAGATGCTCCTCTTTCAGTGATGTAATTCTGCCCTGTCTCATGTTCAGGGATATGTTGTTAAAGCAATAACTTATCCTTAATTGTCTTGGGTGAACTTGTCAACACCAGACTTCTTTTTTTTCTTCTTCTTCTTGTGTGCTTTGCAGATGCTCCCCTCCATCTGTAACAGCATGAAAAAATTATCAACAGGAACATGTATAGACTTATACTCAGAAGCTAGCTCTATAGTTCATTATATTTTCCACTCATCTAAGACTGACTTTTGAACCTTCAAATGTGCAGCCAGCTACACTGAATTCCTAGAAAAAATATATATATATATATTGCAAAGAGTTCTTTAATGCCAAAACATTCTTTTCCTCAGTCAATTATTTTTGTCATAAATGGCAGCATGAGTAGCTTCTGGTATAATCACACTTCTATTAATTACTGAATCATCCATACCCTTCCAACTTCATTCCAAATTGTCATCTTCCTTGTCAAAAATGAGAACAATTTCTTGAACACCAGAGCATTAATATTTACTGTTGCCAATTTTTTTTTTCACAACAATATATTTCCTCTCTCTATGAACATAACTGTTGGAAACAGACTTAAGCCAGGGAGTACGAACATGGTATTTTTCAGATAAACTTCTCCCTATGGAAAAAACTTGCCTAAAATATAAGAATTGGTGTAACATGTTTGATTTCTGCAGAGAAGGGTGGTTTTAATAAGATTTCCCCAAATAATTCTAACCAAGGACTTAAAGACATCTTAATTTTTATGAGCCTAAATTAATTGGCCAGTGTTGCAGCCAGGCTACAAAATTAAAATTAAAATTTCATTGAACACTCCTGTAAGCCTTATAGTCACATGCAATAAGGTCAAACAAAGAGCACCTGATACTTATAATTTTGTATCCACTTTAGACAGTTGTTATTTGGCATTTAAGCTTATTCTAATCACATACCAACACCTGGGCTAAACAAACTTAAGAGGAAGGGAAATTTAAATGTTGAAAACTCAATAGTGTCTACAATTAATTTTTTCACTCTTTTAATATTGTAAATCTACTGGTTCCCAAGAAAGATACTTTCAAAAATATGTTTTAAATCTCTAAAATGTTTTACTATATTTATCTTTTTTTTTTTTTTTTTTTGAAGTCTAACCTTTTTCTAATAACTATAGGAAATATTAAAGTGGTTTTGTTGTTATTTGGTTTAGTCTGGTTGTTTGTTTTGTTTTGTCTTTGTAACTATTGTCTTATTGTGTTAGCAAATTAAAACTTTCTTTGGCTAGCTTTGTTATGCTTTTCCATCTCAGAGCATTACTGAAAGGGACACACTTAATCCCCTTATTTTTTATGATCAGCACTGTCCCAACACCAGCTGGAGCAGACAGGACAATGAATTAGGCACAAACATGAGCAAGATTGTTTTTTCATTCTGGGATGTGCTTGTGACATTGATTCCTTATTCAGAGACTCATTACTTTAGATGAAGTCACAGTGATTTACAGGACAAGACGTTTGTATTTCTTTCATGTCCTCATAAAACATGGACATTGGTATTGAGCTATCTTACTTTATAGACCTCTGGAAAGAGACATGGAAAGAGAGCAGAGACATGGAAAGAGAGATACCCCCCCCAAAAAAAAAAAAAAGGAATTTGACTGTCCACAGTCTTATAACAATGTCAATTATAACTTACTTAATCATAAGAGCCTGGATATATGTTTGGGTATTTCTCCTTTTTTCCCTGTTCTTGATATTTTGTTTCCTTTTGCACTTTTCATCTTCTATTAAAACACAACATAGGAAATTAGATTAAAAGAGGGGAAATTATATTAAACAAAAGGAAATTAAATTAAGCAAAATTGTTACAAGGCTGTGAAAGCTTTGACTGAAACCAGCCTTTGGAAATGAATATCTTCAGAAATCCTCTGGCACAGTGATAGCTCTCAAGCTGCCACCATGATGTTCAGAAAAAGCTATTGAGCCTCTGCTAATCAGAGGTCCTCTTGGATTCTGATCTGCCCTTCTGTCCTGGCTCTATCCTTTAAACTCAATTTAAGTGAAATTCTGGAAGTCACCGTGAGTCTTCTTAGTCTTTCTGAAGTTGTTTTTTCTGATCATGGACTCAGAGGCAGGTGACCATTCCACCATATTTGTGTCTTGCCTCAAGAAAAGAGCATAACAAGGATTTCAAATAGGATTTCATCAGAGATTCTGATGGAGGCCCTGACCTGTGAGTGGTTTGAGTTAGAAAGTGGGAGGCAAAAGCCTGCTTTGCGCATCTGTTTTTCTATTTTCTTTCTTTAAGCATCCACTACTGGCTTTTCATTCTGTTCACTCTCATAGGAGAAGAAGGGACTAGATCTCTCCTAACACTAGAAGAACTCTCCATACTTAAGACTGGGAAAAGAAGAACACAGACACAGGAATCTAAAGAAATGCTGGCAGAACAGTGTCTACAGATTCTGCCAGCAGCTGGCTAAGAGGAAGGAGGACACAAGAAAGCAAATGTAGGCCTGATGGTCATTAGAGGTCACTCTCCTTGCCTCACTTTACTCCAGTCTTCCATGACATACTTTCCCAACCGCTAACAAATTTTTAAATGTTTTGCAGATGGAAAAGACTAGTTATTTGTTTATTGTTTGTAAATTGGACCTTTTAAAAGGATTTAAAAAAAAAAAGAAAAAAAAAAAAAAGAAACTTAGCATGATTGGGAAATCCGAAAAGAATTTGAAAAGATACCATCTGTCAGAAATCTTAGGACTGATGGGCATTAATATCATGAAATCTACTTCCTGCATAGCAAAACTGGTAGAAAGTCATAAAATGTCACACATAGAATTGTTTGTTTGTTTTTCTGACACATCCAGTTTAATTTAAACACTTGTGTACAAGAATGGCCTTGTTGCTTCTGTGGTATGTAGTCATGGTCACAAAAGAATTGGTGAAGTCTGGAGAAGTACAAAGCATTGCTATGCCTCAGCCTGTAGAAAAGAGAAACCTGATATTACCAGGAATATTGGGTTTACATCTCACAATGCATTATAATGGACGAATGGAAGGAAGAAAGGAAAAAGAGATGGAGGAAGCAAGATGGAGAAGGGAAAGAATGAAAGATAGAAGGAAAAGGAAAGAAGGAAATTGAGAAGTTTACCCTAAAAAGAAGAAAAAATAAATAAATAAAAGTGCTATTGAAAACACACAGCTGTTCTTTTCTTATCCATGTTCTTGTCCTTGCAGTCATGAAAAATTCTAATTTGTGCAGCTGAATAAAATGAAATCTGTAAAGTTATGACTTAAACAAAATGTTATATATATTCTACTCTATGTAAAACTACCTTAAAGAGTTAGTTTTAAAAATATTGCAGTGGAAAACACTATTATTTTTTCATAAACTAGCTTGAAAACAGATACATTCAGCTTTTCATAAATCAGATGCAAAAGCTTCATATTGCAAATGAGTGAGAAAACTTAAAAAACTGCTGAGCATTTTCTGGTCTGATATCTACCTGCTTCATTTACCTGTAAGAAGGGATGCAGAGGGAGTAATGTTCAGTCTTAGTAGTTGAGAGAATTACTATGATTAGACAGCCTAGGACATAAAAAATCATGTAATAGTATTGTTAGTTTCTCATAACATGATAAATGTGGTACTAATCAGAAGGACTTTCTAAACCTTACCTTTGAGATTTCAATTAGAGGAAGGAAAAAAAAAAAAAAAAAAACACACAAAACAAAACACAAAAAGAAATCTGTTGAATAATACAATTTTTCTCCAAATGATTTTTCCATATTTGCTGCCAGAACAAACACATGGTACATGTTAGTCTGTCGGGTCCACATTAATTTGTCAGCTGTAGGAACTTCAGTGATTCATTTGCCAAAACCTGTTGCACTAAATCCCACTGTTTTTAAACTGTAACTCCAAACATCCTTTTAGGCTTGCAGAGGGCTTTAAGTGCAACTTACATATATAGCATTTCTAAAATTACTATATTACATATATATATAAAGATATATATTATATATATTTTATATATATCTTTTTATGTATATATATATATGTATATATATATTACATATATATAAAGATATAAAGATATAAAGAAAAATTCCTCTGCTTTGGCTAAGAGCAATATTATCAGCCTGTCATATTTTGGTTTTCAATTCTTTTTCTACCTAGTTACAAAAATAGTGTCACTCTCATCCGGGACACAGAAGGCTAGAATATGCTAAACTGGTTTGCCTCACTTCTGATAAGAAGCTGTACAAGCAGACCAGGCAACAGCTGTGCCTTGGCATTATAATGTTCTGGGATTTCGTTGTTTTTCATGGAAAAACAGACCTGGTTGTAGTCTCCTAAAATCCAAGTTGACTTTTTTCATACCTCAAATATTTAAGGGTCCTTGATGGTGTCTTCCAACTCATATTTTCTGTACTATGTAATGTTATGATAGGAAGCCACAGCGTGTCACTCTAAATCACTCCATGGGAAATTAAAGATGGACTCATGAGATTTCTGCAGATGCAAAAGTCTGCATAGATACGTTGCAAGAAAGGCTTTTGGAAAATACCTGGGACAAAATGGTTCTTTTTTGTCATTGAACCAGAAATGTCATTCATATCTTCCTACATATCTAGTAAATCTGTAACAGATATAGTAATTAAACAAAAAAATCTTAGCCTGATCATTAGTAAATAGGACATTAAAGCTTTCTGTCTCCAGTCTGTGGCAGGTGAGGACTACATGTACACAGAGCACTGGTTTTTCATCAGAATAGGGCAGCTAAATGGGCCAGGATGTCCAAGCTGAAGTAAAAAAGAGAAGAGCAGAAAAAGTGGGAATACGACCCTGAGACCAGCTGGATAGGAGCAAGGTTAGGGCATGAAAGAAGGAAGCCAGGAAGAAAGTAGTAGAGAGTGAGGCAGGAAGGTTTCTTGGGGCAAGAGGGGCAGGAAGGGAGGAAGGAAGGCTGTCGTGGTTTAACCCGACCGGCAGCTAAACACCACGCAGCCGTTCGCTCACCCTCCCCCCTCCCTCTCCGGGACGGGGGAGAGAAATGGAAAGTGAAGCCCGTGAGTTGAGATAAAGACAGTTTAATAAGACAGAAAAAAAAAAAAATAAAATAAAAATAATAATAACAATAATAATAATGATGATACAATGGTGATAATACGAAAGTAATAATAGTATGTACAAACAAGTGATGCACAATGCAATTGCTCACCACCCGCTGACCGATGCCCAGCCTAACCCCGAGCAGTCCGGCCCCCTCCCCCCGGCTAGCCACCCCTATATATTGTTTAGCATGACGTCAGATGGTATGGAATACCCCTTTGGCTAGTTTGGGTCACCTGTCCTGGGTCTGTCCCCTCCCAGCTCTTACTGCACCCCCCAGCCTGCCCGTTGGCAGGACAGAGCAAAGGCTGAGATGTCCTTGGCTTAGTATAAGCACTGCTCTGCAACAATTAAAGCATCGGGGTGTTATCAGCACTCTTCTCATTCTAAGCCAAAACACAGCATTCCACCAGCTACTAGGAAGAAAATTAATTCTGTGCTAACTGAAACCAGGACAAAGGCATAACTGTGCTGCTCTTGCCCCTGCATCTCCCTATCTTCTAGTTAGAAGCTACTATCTTCTAGTTATCTTCCCTAGCTTATAGTTAGAAGCTACTGCTTGCACACTGACACCAGTACCCACTACTGTTTTTTCTCACCCTCTGTGTGGAGGGTGAAAAAAGCAATGTTATAATTCCTGCAAAGATTACTGGCCAGCATGGAGGCCTTTTGGTAGGAGAAGGACATGTGAAACCTAACATATTAGGCTGGAGGGATGAGAGGCTGCATTGCAACCTTCCCTCCATGGAAAGGGATCTGGAGAGTCTGGGTCACTAGCAAGCTGAATATGGGTCACCAGTGTGCCCTGGCAGTCAAAAGGGCCAAGTGTATCCTGGGGTGTATCAGGCACAGCATTGCCAGCCGGTCAAGGAAAGGGATTGTCCTGCTCTGCTCTGCACTGGTGTGGCCTCATCTCAAGTAGTGTGTGTAGTTTTGGCCACCACAGTATAAGAAAGACATAAAATCATTAGAGAGTGTCCAAAGGATTTCTAAAGCATTTCTGCATGTAATTAATTTACTCAAATTTCTTCAGAACAATAGATTCTATTAACTCACCATATTTTCCCCTGAAAGTCTTTGGTCTCAGATTATTAAAGTGATAAGTAATGAAGCCTTTATGGTTTAGAAGACTCATATTAGCATTACATGGTCTATTACCTGTAGCACTTTTTTTACATATTCTTTTGAGATAATGGTGACCAAATTATTTTTCTTTTTTTTTGCAACTCCAGAAAGAAGTCTGTAGTTAGACTATATTTTCCTTGATTTTTTTTTCTTTTTTGTCATCATGACTGTGAAATTAGGGAAAGAGGCATTAAACATCCCTTGTCTCCAACAAAATAAATAATAACAAATAAACAGTCCTCATCTCCATTCATCTCCTACTTTCAACAGGAGTAAGCATGAGATATGCACAACAGAAGTGTTCTCAGACACAGATAATGTGCTTCAGATGTTGTCTCTGGCAAGAGTGATACTAGATCTTTGCATGCATTCACTTACATGTGGCCAGTTGCCATTTATTCATGTATATATTTGTACTATAAAGATTTGTTCTTGAAAAATAACCAAAACCTAGTTTAGAGTAAGATCAGATTTTATTCACCTGAGATAGAACTTTGCAAGCAACCTTGATCCTTGAAAAGTCCAGCACATCTCAGAAAAGCTCCTCTCCCTTCACCCAGAAAATTATTTGTCACAGGTGATGTCTGCCCCTGAAGCTCCAGATAGATTTATATAATATAATAATTTGCATCAAAAGCATGAAAAAAATGAGTGAGCAAAGGAAAGACACAATTGCTCATTTTCATTCATCTTCTTTCACATTGGCTCTTTTACGGGCAGACCATGCTAGAGGAAGAAAGGGTTTTCTCCCTACTTTTTTGATTCTCTTTTTAACTGTCACTATTTGGAAAGAAAAAAAAAAAACAAAACAACAACAAAAAAAAAAAAAATATGGCTGATTCCTGCATTACAATCCAATTCATCTATGTACATACCCTCACCCTGTAGCAGGAGTTTGAGACTCTGTCCCTGTTGAATAAGGAATTCTTTCTAGATCATAGAATCATAAAATTACTTGGTTGGAAAAGACCCTTAAATATTTGTTGGGTGGGCTTCTCAGATTTTCAGGTGAACCACAAAAGAAAATGAAAATATCCTTCAAGGTAATATTTTATCCTCTATTTCCTAAAATATCTTCATGAATTCTTGCATTTATTTACAAATTTGTTTTCAGTAAATGACAGAATGAACTATAAAAATACAGATACAAAGTGGTGCTGTGTTAGGAAATGTTAATAGCCCAGAAAAATGTGGATTGGAATGATATGCTGAGAATGGAGCAGGAAAAAGGCATTACGTGGAATTCCGGTTAATAAAATGGAGAGACTATTCAGTGCATCTCCAATTTAGGATGACATAAACACACAGAGGGTAAAATCCTGGCTACATCTCAGCCAGTGGCATGACTCCCATTAACGTCAATAGGGTCATGATTTCATCTACAATGCATGAAAGAGCCTACCAGTTCTTCTGTGCTCCTGGGGAGAAGAGAGGAATTGCAACATATTATACCTACTGCCTCTGAGTGACACTCAGCTCTGACTTATAAGATCTGTCCAACCTTTGAAACTTTTCTCAGGACACTGTATTTGGTTTTGATTCACGTGGAAATCTGTGCTGTTATACAGTTTCCAAAGCCTGTATGTGTCACAGGCTAACCACAGAAGAAGTGGGTTCCAGCACTCCCTGTGACATTTAAGAGGAGAATCACGCCAGCTACGCGTGGTTTTCAAAATCCCAGTCTTCACATAAAAGCTGTTTTTGGGAAAGGAGAGAAACAGTGCTTCAAGCACAACTAATTTCTCAAGTTGATCTGCTCTCTGCACTATGCCTAGACCGAGGCCATGACAGAAAACTGTTAAATTACTATCTCCACCACAGGCATACAAAAACTTCACTGGTTCAGAGAAAATAGCAAACCATGACTCTGCTTCAGAAAATGAAGCCAGATTATTTTATTTTATTTTTATTCTGTCTCTAAATAAAACATAATTTGATTTCATAGTCTTTTCTTTTTTTTTTTTTTTTTTTTTTTTCACACTTTTATGTTTTCCTCCTGAAACTGATGCTTCTCCATGAATTCAGCAGCCTGAATAAGGCTGTGTGCTTTACAGCTCATGGCTTCCCTTCAATGTTGACAAAATTCAACCTATTTAGTTTTCATCCTAAAAATGGTAAAATTTGGTTCAAGAATCAGAGGTTTCTCCTGGTACGGTCTTCCTCTGGCCACAAGGTCATGGGCCCAAAGAGACCATGAACATGCCTGTGAAGGATTTTCCAACAACAGGCTAAGTTGTGTGGTAACAAGTTCCAAAGCAAAGACAGGACATGGTATAAGAAAGCCCTGAAGATGCAGGGTTGAGCTGAAGTTTCTGCCAGTTATATAAGAAATATGTCATCCGTGACCACTGCTGCCACTGGGGAAAAGAGGATACCACCATTTTATTAACAACCACCATGTTATGGCCTGAAGCCAACTCCTAAGGGAAAGGTAACAAATCCATCTATGCCAGAGGATAGACAAAGCAGGAAGGAGGTAATGAAATTAGCTCAAAAAAATGCTTCATGTCTCTTCCACACAAAGAAACAGTGTGGATACTTTGAGGAAAAAATAAATAAATAAATAAATAAACAAACAAGAAATTAAAAAATAGAATTAGTCTGAGTACATTTATTTAAAAACAAAGATGTACAATATCTAGGTCCTCACTTCAATCAAAAATGAACAGGTGTGCTCATCAGTTAGTCATTATAACTAAGAAGCCATTCAATTTACTCTAAGTTAAATATCTGTGATCTTTCAAACTCAGCGGATTAGCATAGCCCACTCAGCCCATAACTGACATGGAAGCCTAACAAGGAAAGGATCAAGATGCAAATGCACAATATCATATGGCGTGATGAAGGATTTATCACTATTCTTAGTGTGCCCTTTCTTCTCAAAGGCAAGTTTCCTTGGTTTAAATATATCAAGATTACTGGTTGAATTATGGAAACATGTACTGGTTTCAGTTAACATGCATTTGGCAACAATAAAATTCCATTTATTTTCAAAAAATAAATCTGGCTAATTGTATTGATATGAGATGATGTATATATTGCTTTAATAAGTGTAGATGTTGAGAACATTTTCACAGGTGTAATTTTTTTATACCTGCTCTGGGAAGATGAAAATGAGTAAGACCTACATGTATACCTGCATCTGACCAAACTAAATTACCTGTGGTCAGCATAGTTACATTTATAAATTCAGTGGAAAAAAATGATCTTACAGTTCAAGTCATGAACTAAGAGTTATGAATCCTTTGATGACAGGTTCAAATAGCTTCTGTTCCATTATTTTCTGTTTCTCTTATGCTTGTAACTTCTTATTGATAGTTAAATAAACAGTTTAATATTGATTAACACCATTGACAAGTCTATAAAAATGCTATCATTTATATAACTCTGTAAACACAACTGAATGTTCATATGTTCCTGAATTAAACAAGGATCTGTTCATTTTAAAGTAGATTGAGAGACTAGGGAACCACTAAAACAAAAACAAAAACAAACAGAAAAAAAAAAATTCTAATCCAGATTAATTTTGAAAAGTCATACCAAACAAAAGAAAGTTTTAAAAGAAAAGTTTTTAAGTCATGGTGCAAGAATTGGTAGAACACAGAACATTTCCTGTGATCTGCAAAGAGTTGACCATTCACCTAAATATTATCCAATCTCTTTCACTCTGGTTACCACAGGATCACTCCAGTGGTTCTCTTTCCTCCCATTCAGTTTCTTAAAAAGCAGAAGATACAAAAACAGAAAACACATAACCTTTTCCATAACATTACTTTATGAAGACAGCAGCCCTAGAGATGTCACACAACCATGATCATGAAGGAAAATGATGTAGGGCTATTCCCCTGGTTAAGCTGAGAACTGAATGGCACCAGCTGTGCAGACACCTAGTAGAGGCTGCCTTGCAGCTCATCATCTAAAAGATAGCATGGTCTGAATGAAAATTATGATTTGGACTTCGCTTCTGGAAAGTTACTTTTGCTGAAAGTTTACAAATTTACCTTCATGAGGTAGTTAGGTCTAGGATACAGCAAAAAAAGTTCTCTACAAAAAATGTCTGTGTGTCTTACTGAACATTATTGTAGGAGAGTTATTCATAACAAATTACTTATCCTTCACTTTTTTTTTTCCCCATTTTTATGTGGGTTATTTGTCCACAGCTTCTGTGAATCAATTACGTGCTTGGTAGTGTTTGTTTTTTTTTTATGAATGTGTTATACTTCAACTTCAGCCTGATTTGTAAATACTGAGATGATTGATCTACATTCAAAATGTGTACCATTAAATTCAGTGACATATATCATGTGTTTCTGTTTCATATTTGTTATCAGTAATACTTTTAACAAAAGGGCTGTGGATACACTGGAGCAGCATAATATTAAAATTTATATTAATCAGTAAGTACTATCTTCAAAATAGTCAAAATTTCTGCTTCTTATGATTATGAAAAACTGAAACTGACTAAAATGAGTATTTTCAAATGTAATTTTGGTTTTCATCATTTAAGTTCCAAAATTGAATATGCTTTTTATGAAAGATTCCGGTTTTTTAATTGCTTTCAATGGCAACACTCTTTTTCTTAACAAGGAACTAAGCTGGGGCCAACATTCTATTTCATACATTGAACCAGAAAGAAATGACCCATATTTTTCTCAGTCTTATATATTTCAGACAGAGAGAGAGAGAGAGAGAGGGAAAGAGGGAGAGAGGGAGACTAAATCTATTGAAATGGTCTGAACTTTTGGGTAGACCTGTGCGGTGTCAAGAGTTGGACTTGATGATCCTTAAGGGTCCCTTCCAACTCAGGATATTCTATGATTCTATGATTCTATGAAATTAGTCAGAACGAACACAAATAACATAAGAGCTCACTTCACACACCAAACACTTGTGGTAGGAAAACCTGGGTGAAAACAAACAAACAAACAAACAAACAAACTATAAAGTACATAAACTTTTCTGTTTGTTGAAGAGATACAGTGCTACAAGAACTGTTTCTTTAATTCTTTAGCTGTATATTTCTGAGACAAATACCAAATATTTAGTAAATCAAAATCTCTTTTTCAAAATCTGAAAGCTTGTTGTTGAAATTACCTATGAATTTTGGTCTTGTTTTTTGACAGAGGAAGAATTATGTTCTTTTCTGCAAGATAGGAATTTAACTGCCTTTAATAGTCAAACCTTTTATTTCAGAATAATATATTAACTCCTTGTTATTGTTTTAAAAACACATCTTTGATTATCAAGTAGAGTAATTTCACTAAAAAATAACATTTTGCTAGTAGATGGATATAAACCATTGCAGACAAAGGTAAATAAAAACCTGTGCAGACTGAGTCCAGTACATGTGTATTTTACATGTAAAGCACAGCTAAAAAAGCTTATATTCCCAAGGAAATCTTTCATTTCTCCTAAAGATATTTATTTGACCCTCTATGTTTAAAAAAAAAAAAAAAAAAAAAAAAAAAAAAAAAAAAACAGGCCTGCTATTTCTTTAAAGTTGACTAATAGATTCTGTGGACCTGATCAAAAATGGGATATTGGAATGTCAAATTTAATCAGACAAAAAAGTTGTGCCTAGGTCTGCAGAGGCCCAAGAATCTCCAGCCAGAGCTGTGACTCATTAGAGCTAAGAAGAGCCCATACCTTGGTGCCCCATGTGGCCTGGGACTTACAAGCAAAGTTGTTTCACATCAAAGCCCTGGACCTAGGGGAAAAAAACGTTTGTTTGGTTTTTGTTTGTTGGGTTTTTTTTGTTTGTTTGTTTGTTTTTAATTGAATGTTCTTATTGACATAATGTCCTGCTTACTCAGGGGCTGATGCAGTCCTTAATAATGAATGGCTGAATGGATGGACCAGAGAGTAGTGGTCAGTGGCACAAAGTCTAGTTGGAATCCAGTAACAAGCAGGAGTCAAGTCTTGTTTAACAACTTCATTAACGATCTGGGTGATGGGGTAGAGTGAACCCTCAGTAAAATAACAGATGACATGAAACTAGGGGAAATGTCGGACTCACCAGAGGGATGTGAAGCCATCTAGAGGGACCTTAGCAGGCTGGAGAGATGGGCTGACAGGAACTCCACATTCAACGAGAAGAAGTTTAGAGTTCTGCACCTGGGGAGGGACAAACCCAGCCACCAGCACATGCTGAGGGCCACCAAACTAGAAAGCAGCTCTGCAGAACAAGCCCTAGGAGTCCTGGCAGACACCAAGTTGAATGTGGATCAGCAATGTGCCCTTGTCACTAAGAAGACTAACAGTATTCTTGGCTGTATTAGGCAAAATATTGGCAGCGGGTCAAGGGAGGCGATCCTTCCATGCAACCACACCTGGAATTCTGTTATCAGGCCACAGTACAAGAGAAATCTGAACACACTGGAGAAAGTCCAACAGAGGGCTGAAAAGATGGTCAAGTGATTAAAGCAACTCTCCTGTGAGAAGTGGCTGAGAGCTGGAACTGGTCAGTCTGATGAAGAGGAGGCTGGGGGGGGGGAGGAGAGGAGGTCTTATCAGTGTCTTCCTCCCTACCTGAAGGGAGGGTGCAAAGAAAATGGAGCCAGTCTCTTTTCAGTGGTGCACACTGCTAGGACAAGAGACAATAGGCACAAACTGGTACACATGAGGTTCCACCTCTATATCAGGTAGCAATTCTTTAGTATTGTGGATGACAGAGCACTGGAAGAGGTTGCCCAGAGAGATTATGGAGTCTCTTTTCTTGGAGATTTTTAAAAGCCGTCAGGGCATGGTCCTGGGCAACCTGTTCTAGGTGTCAATGCTTGTGCAGGAGGGATGGTCCAGATGATCTCTAGAGGTACCTTCCAACTCCAACCATTCTGCAGGTGGAAACATTTCTACAGTTGAGGTGTACAATGCCATGACCAGAATGCTCTCCTATCCCAAGGTTAATACACTTTTACAGAAAGTATTTCACGTAAAGTCACGATGTGCTAACTAAGTGCCCTGACCAGTGGAGTACCATCTTCAAGGTGGTAGCAACATCAAACCCCCATTCTTCCCAAGTGAAGTCTCAATCTTCTCCAAAGGGACAAGTCAACTGTCTCATTTCCAGTAAGACTACAGATCATTACCTAAGTACAGAAAAGAGCACATACCGATTAATTAGCTTAAGTAGTTTACTGCCTGTAATTAACCTCACCATTAGGGCATATCTATGGGGCACAACACAGTTCTGTCCGAACTATAGTCCAGCTTCCAAGAAGATCCTTAGTCTTCAACCTGGAACTGCTAATGAGCAACAACCCACTGTGTTCATGTACAGTGATATGCAATCATAAGGCATATATTTCATTTTTAATAAATTAAGCCTCAGATTCTTATCTGCCATTACTTTGAGGCCTTTTGTTGACACCATGTCCTCTCAGCCCCCCATTTGAAGGGCCTCCTCTCTGTCTTGACATCCAAGTTCCTACATTTAGCAGTGTTTGAACGTACTGTTCATATTTGGCCATGTGAGCCAGACAAGTCTGTATAAAAACCTACACCTACAGCTTATATATAGCCAAACACAATATTTCATCAGAAATTGCAACACATATTTTTAAAAGACCAGAGGGATTTGCAGGGTAGGGGCATTGTGGGCAGGACTGGGGAGAATCGCTGCTCTTATTCATTTTCTTACCATCCTTTCAGTTTTTACTTGAAGGATCCTAGCCTACTTACTTAGGAAGACGAGCAAGCTAACTAGTCTATAGCACAGATGACTGTAGACACTCTTTTGGTATGTTGGCACAAAAGCTTTAGCTTGAACTGTACATTTAAGGCCATCTTAAAGCATTGTGCTTGATGATTTAGCTAAGCTGAGGCCTGTCTTTCATAAGATTTTTTCTTCTGCTGGAAATACCAGTTAGGTTACAAATGAAGAAGTGTTTATAACTCAAATGCCCACGGCTGGACCTGATTTAACTTTGAACTTTGAGCTGAAATGAAAACCATTCAGAGTTCTGATTTCAGATGATAAAATCAGGCTTTTACATCTTGAAAATTTACAATTTTCATCTTAGATACAGAGGCACAAATGTCGATTCAAGGTGACTCACAAGACTGATCTTAAATAGCCAGCTAGAGAACCAGCCCCCCAAAAAGAAAGTCCTGGAATACTAACAAGAGAGGAATTGCTCAAGTCTTTCAGAGCAAAACCTTGGAAACATCAACCAAGCAGAAATTCATTCCATGCCCTGAACTCCTGGAATCTAAGAGCAGACAAAAATGAGCATAGCATTTCTGAGGTGAGTCCTCTGTTAAACACTTCCCAGACTTTTCTCCACTGTGAAACTTCTGCAGTAAGCAGAAGCAAATGGAGAAAAGCAAATGGGATTTGAGCATCCAACTCCTTTAGGCATCTTTGGATATCTTATCTGTGATTAAAAGAATTTTCACAACAAATAGGGCCTAGAAAATAAATATATATTTGTATGTGTAAAATGCAAAGTAGACCAATGCTAATTGCATCACACCTATTTTCTTGATTAGATTTTATTATACTTAAAAGAAACATAGATTTGGTGTGCTGTGATACATGGCCTTCAACTAAATAAAATGCACTGAAGTAAAATATAGTAAGGTTTTTGTATGACTGTTATTGCTTTCTAAATAAAATGATTAATAAACAGTTCTTTATTTTATATCAAGAGATACTTTTAGGAAAAGAAACACCAATAATATTTGAAAAAGATGCAAGTGTCAAGTCAAAAAAGAGGATATCCAAAAGAGGATATCTGAAAAAAAAAAAAAAAAATGTGTAGTTTTAAAGAGGTCCCTCCAGTGCAGGCAGCAGCTAGGGAGCTTTTCATGTACAACCATAATAATTATTTTCTGTACCATCAGGTTATACAAAATGACTTGTAGTATCCAGGAATGGTAACTCAGATCTGATCTTTCTGCTTTCTACTTTGTTTGACTACCCATAAAATGTGAATATTTTGAACTTTAAGGCAGTAAGTGAATGCAGACAATTATTTATTAACAACATCCAGCTGGGGAGCACTTTGATGGCAGAAAGCAAACCTTTTTCAATATACACATGGCCAGATTCTTTTCACATTAATTGAGATTGACTGCTCTTCTCTAAGGCTCCCCTACAGCATGGCAGTAAAACACATTTTTCATTTAACAGCTCAACATGCCAACATGTCTTTATGCGCACTTCAACAAATTCACAACACACCAAGCAGTTCTAATCTAAGTCACGCAAGTCCGGCTCAAACCTAAAATGACAACCTTTTGTTGTGGCAGCTTGTGAGGAACAGAACTAGAGAAGGAACTCAGTCCTCCATCAGTCTGTATTGCTGGGGACATACAGAAACCCCAAATGTCATCTGTCTGCTGCTAGGTATCACATAACTGTCATCTTCCCAAGGACTACAGGCAGGTTGGGCACATACATTGGGTAAATAAATAAACTTGTGTTTATTTATTTCCTCGTAGGTTTCAGAGAGAAGAGGTTCCCCTTCAGGCCTCACTTCAGTTTCGCAGCCTTGCCTTTCTGGCAGCAGAGGAAGGAGAGTGACGTGCACTCCAGTGACTGCACTTATCTCCCACAGGACAGGGACGGAGCTGCCTCTCTCTCCTCTCCACTTGCTGCCTGCTGGGTCAGTTCCCTCCACTGTGAATCTCCTCTGACAAGTGCCAGTGCTCTCTTTACCTTCTGGTGGAGGAGGACATTTTGGGAGAGACTCTGGGGGCCTCAGCCCTGCAATGTATTCCCACTCCACATAAACAAACCTGATGACCAAGGGAGAATTTCAGCTTCCTCTCAAGCATAAACCAATCAATATTTCTAGACATATCTACTTAGAGGAAACTTGCCAAACCTGGCAGAAATATAACCTGCACATACTGCAAATGCAGTCTGTGTGAATTTGCAAGCAGCCTGAAGTAAAGATAGGCTTGCCCATCCCACTAAAACCCATTAGTCTGACTGATGTTTTCTTTGTACATCTCTTAGATGTTTCTATACAGCAGACAAAAGCTGTTGTAAATTACATTCCCGGGGATGTGGGGCTGGTACTGCTTGGGATCCTATGTACAGAACTGACCTGAGATATCTTGACTCCCCATACACCACTGCTCTGCCAAACATTATTCAGTCCTGGTGTATCCTGGTTCCTATTCATCCAGCCTGATTATTAATTCCTGGTACTTCTTTACACATACATAAAATAAGAGCCAGTAATGTCTATTTTATGAGGCCATACTTCATTCATTAATTTGTGAGATTATAAGAGGAAAAACAGAATTAGAATGACATAATAGATAGGTGAACTGCACAATCAAAGGGCTGCCATCCTTCCATAGAAGAAGTCTGATGGACAGTCTCATATTAAAGTGGTGGGGAGAGGAGGAGGCCACAACCTCCATACTCCACTGATACATGTACTGGTGGGAATAGTTACTGGATCATACTTCACAGATGATTAAGTATATACAAACAGACCCTTCTTTTTGTATCAGGATGAGTTCTACCCCCAGTTTGCTAGCAGTGGTTTTGTTTCTGCTGAGAATGAAAACAGATTTGTCTTCAATGTGGTAGTATATATATATTATTATACACTATTGCTCAGTCAACATGTTTGGCATGGGTGAATGAAATGTTGGCATCACAGTCAAATAACACAGGACAGCCCCCATACACACTAATAAATGCTCCTACACCAAAAGCAGAACTAGTTTCAGGAAACAGAAATCCTACTTTGTGCTGTGCAACTTACTAGTAGTAAGTTAATTGCCCATGGGCAATTAATCCTTTCATTGGACATACATTATAATAAATCTTACTAATACCTTAGATGACAATTTATCCCAATAGATCTTATTTGGTTTCATTTATGAACTTTTCTATGAGATCACAGAATCACAGAACTGTAGAGGTTGAAAGGACTTGATCAAAACCCCTTTGCAGACCTGCAGGCTGGTAATTGAATACTTAAGGCGATTGCAAGGAGGAAAGAGACTTTTCCTTCAGCTTGCACACAGCTACTATGTTCAGCTAGAGAGAGAAATATTCCTTTGGATTCAGTAACTGCTCCCTGATTTCTTTATTGCTGATTTCTTTGTACTTGGACCTCAAAGATTTATTTGCCTGGTGCTGGGCTTAGAGAAATATTTTTGCTTCATCTAGACAATGCAACAGACATCCCATTGCACAGAGGTTTTCCAGTCACTCTGTTTTTCTACATACATGTGCATACACCAAACCCAACACTCATTTCTTCAGTCTTTCCTCCACCACAGACCTTTGTGTCCTTGCCAGGGCATTGGACATCCCTAGGAAAACACAGATCCTATTCAATTAAATAAAAAACGACCTCAACACACAGAAATTAACTGCAAATGTTCAGGATAACAAAACAAGCCAAAATGTGCTTTTCTAATTTATTTTCTATATTTAAAAAATGCACTGAACATTTGCAGTTGATTTGCAATATTATGACTTCCTTTACTGTACAGTTTTAATTTGTTTGTCTTATAGTTAACCATTGTTGCCCATTGTTGTCTCTTGCTGCTTATCCTTTTATCCAAATTCAGAGTGGACCTTGAAGACCGTCTAACTGTTTCAAGATAGAGTTTATTATGATAGCTGCCATGGATATGCTTTTATAGATGTTGATCTGTTCTAAGGACAGATCAAGACTTGGCAAAATAAATGAGATAATTCCTGCCTTTGTTTAAGAGATCTAACCCTCAAAGCACATTCCTATTACAAGTACACACATTTACACATTTTTATGCTCAACCTCAGTGTAATTGTATGTAGGAGTGCAGACTTTAGTCAGATAATGAATGTAACACAAGATAGAGCACTGTAGTACAATGTTTTTTCTGGCATGAGTTTAAGATGACTGTAGTCATTAAGAGTGAAGCCATATTATTAAAGAACACACTCCCAGATTAAGTGGAAGGAACTAAAATAAGCAATCTAACCCATATTTATGGAGATACTGAAGTTAATTTAATGGTTAACAATTTTATAAAGATATATGCATATTCCTTTTATATAAAAAGAATATGTAGGATATAGATATTCATAGGATGTGTACATAGGATAGGATATATTTAGGTATAATATAAAGGCTATAATGAAGCTCCATGGACCTTGTTCTATTCTATGAATAGTTGTAACAACATGCTAAATTTCATAGGTGCATTATCATTTTGACCTTGACCCCCTTGCACTCCGTTTCATCTTTCATGTGACCAGTTCTGTTTTGCCACAAATGGCAGGTTTGAAATATCTGGAGTCAGATTTGTTTTTTAAGACTATAACATTTCCAACACCAATGGCTACAATCCATTGCAATTGCAACTGACTGCAGAATTTAACCCAATGTGTGATGTAAAACTACAGCATTCATTCATAAAAGTAACAACCTGAGAGGTCAGAAATAAGGATAGCAGACAGAAATATGTGTAAGAATTGACAGTAAGGCAGCGAATGAATGAACTGAAGCCAGAAAATACTGAAGGACTATGTTGACACTGTCTTAGAGAGCAAAGTTCAAAAAATAAACCAAACCATGCTGTCTGCATCCAGTTGGCCAGCAAGACAACATCTGTCCTCCATCTGCTCTTCCTGACATTTCAGACCCTGCTAAAAAGGAGCATGGCCAAGTTATCTACCAGATGTTGACTTACAATGTCATGGGATGTTTGACAGAAGACCTGGGGAGATAAGCATGGCCACCTGCAGATTTGGGTGTGCAGAGCTTTTTATAAAGAGTGAGCTTCAGTGCAGCAAGTTTGGCCAAAACTAGTGTCTGAAAACAATGGAGATCAATCACAGACTTGGGCCCACACTTGAAAACTATAAAGTGGGTCTTTAGGATCCTAGCGGTGCAACAATGTGGGTTTTTAAGGATCATCTGATGCAAAGTCATACATACCATGTTTAAGATATGATTGTTGGGCCAGTAACATCAACAGGGATTTTACCCATAGCAAGCTGCATCCCACATAGCTTATTGCATGTAGAATCTTCAAAGAACCTGAAAAACAAGACTCTATCCACTATATGCAGTCATATAAGAGCCTTTGAGTTAAATTACACTAAGGAATATTTTCATTTTATTTTTCTTTCTTGATCTCAATGTTCATTAGTTTCCATGCAGAGTGCTTTCTAGTACAATACTATATACACAAACTTCTTATTTGTGTTTATATGCAAGTTTGGAAAGCTGTTAATACTCCTATGGTACAAAGTCCCTGGCCAGTAGTTTATACCGAGACTCACAAACTGCTGAAGAGCAAAAATCTATGAAAATCCCTTTCAACAAGGTTCATCAGAAGGTACAGTAGATGTCCCACTTAAATCCAATTAGTAGTTCTTCCCTTCATCCTGCAGGGACCTTTAATACCTTTGCAGATGGAAAGATGAAAAATATTTGCTGCAAGCCATCCTCAGCTATGTTCGGAGTGGGGGGGAGACAGACATGGATGACATGGCTGCTTAGACATTCCTCATATCTTGGAGGAAACAACAAAAAAAAATATTATAAAGCTGAAAAAAGAAACAGTCATTTTTTAAAGTTACCTTTCTTCTACATTTATTTCTACTGTGAAGTGATTTCTGGCTCACTCTGTGTATCAGAAAATGCCTAAAGAGGAATTTAAAAGCAATTTTTAATTTGAAAAGATTAACAGTGAGGAATACACCTTTAAGTCTGTCTCCCTGTGATGTACAGTACAGTTATCTTCTGTCTTTCCAAGATGTACCATGATGGGCTGAGAGATGGCAATCTTGCCTCAGATTCCAGTCATGGGCACTAAGCAAATATTGGTCTGCTACAACAAAACAGCTCCTAAGCTGTTAGTATTATGAAATTTGATTTTCAGCACCTGGGGTCCTGCATGCCTTTATTACAGCCTGAAAAGAAGTGGATGATCCGTCATCTGACAGTTTCATTGGCATAGTTTCATTTCTACATACATTTCAGTATGTACATCTACTACTACTGTACATCAGAGCCACATGTGACCAGGTCCTACAAGAGGCTACTATTACGCTGCTCTGCTCTGCTCTGCACTGGTGGGATTTTCTGTCTCTCAAGATTTCTACAAGTGTGGTTTCCAGTCCAGTATACTCCTGTGAGCTCCCACTGTAACCAAAACAAACTAAAAATCATTTGTAAAAGGCTATTCATCTCATCGATCTCCAATACAGGCTGGTATGAATGTTATTCCACCAGCTACAGAAAGAGCCTAGATATTTGGCTTGGATCAAACATTAAGTGGTTTAATTCTGTTCACCCATTGGAAAATAGAGTTAAAATCAGGAAAACACTCTTGCTGAAGTGGGAAATAGTTTCCCAAGACAAATGCAGGAAGCCTTTCCATTTGGCTGTTTAAAATAAAATTGACTCATTGCACTAGTTGTTCTAAAGATCTACACTGTCTTTGGCATATTTTGTTGGACGAGGAAGTAAGAGGAAGGCTGGATGTTTCTGATCTCTACAGGCTGTGTCCTGGTTGAAGCTTGAACATAATACAATGTTTCTGAGCTTCACAGACAAAACTACATTGCTTTTGCAGTGCTGTCAAGAAACAGCACCAAGAGAAAGAACAAATGGAAACAAGAAAAAAAAAAAAAAAATCAGTTTTCTTTCCATTCCACAGTTCTTGGTGTTGCAGTCATGATTAATGGCTTCTAAAAGTCTTCTGGGTAATAGCTGTTAAGTGATGCCACATAAATTCATTTATGCTCTTGGCAGATAAGTGTTCCTGAAAGGCTTTGGTTCTGTGTTCCTTCTTTCCAGGACAGGAAGAATGAGACAAGAAAATTGTTACCTTCTTTGTTGACTGGGGTCATGCAGTGAGTGCACAGAAGAAGTAGGATGTTCATCAAGTCTCACTTCCCACTTGCATGGGTCATAATGCATTTTTCCAGATTATTTTATAAAGTGTGATGGATTTAGGAACAACATTTAAGTATTGGCACCCAGAGCTGGAGTCAGTCAGGTATTAAGAGATGAGACACTGCACCCTCTCACAAGCGCCCATGTTCTGTGGTAGCTCTGCCTAAGGGCAGAGTGATGCTGCTTAGCCGTGAAGGCAGAATGACAGCTGTGTTGCAAGGGCACATGTTATTACATCACGAGTGTTAACAGGAAGCCTGAAGCTCTCATAGTCCTCAACACCTATTCACTTCTAACTTTAAGAATTTTACAAGAATTATATATCTTGAATACAAATATCTACTAGATAATACAAATAAATAAATAAAATTCACAGCAAAATAGAGAGCACCACAAAATACTTGTGAAGTGTCTAAATACACACTGAAATGAGCTATTTCTTAGAAGTGTTATGGTGTCTATTCATAAAAAAGTTTTCAGCAAAGCTGGTATATGTAACAGAATTGTGAATGTTTTGATATACAAAATTTGTTTCTGGCTTTACTGCCCAGATCAGTACTTTTTAATGACAACAGAAATATGGCTAAGGTCCACAGCCGTATTCTGGTTAGTGGCTCAATGTCATGCTGAAGGGGAAGGAATCTTTTTAAGGGGCATGCAAATGGATTTCTTTTCTTTCTTTCTTTCTTTCTTTCTTTCTTTCTTTCTTTCTTTCTTTCTTTCTTTCTTTCTTTCTTTCTTTCTTTCTCTTTCTTTCTTACTTTTTCTCCCTTCCTTCCTTCCTTCCTTCCTTCCTTCCTTCCTTCCTTCCTTCCTTCCTTCCTTCCTTCCTTCCTTCCTTCCTTCCTTCCTTCCTTCTTCTTTTTCACTCTCTCTTTCTTTCTCTTTCTTTCTCTTCCTTCCTTCCTTCCTTCCTTCCTTCCTTCCTTCCTTCCTTCCTTCCTTCCTTCCTTTCTTTCTTTCTCTCTTTCTTTCTCTTCCTTCCTTCCTTCCTTCCTTCCTTCCTCCCTTCCTCCCTTCCTCCCTTCCTCCCTTCCTCCCTTCTTTCTCTCTAAATTCTTATTTTGCCTTTCTCCGAAAATGTAAACTTTAAAGGTATTTCAAGAATTTCTTGGCTATATTTAAATGAGAGTGGATGACGCAGATGCCTGAAATAAAATGCTAAGTATTTAAATCTGTTTTGTATTCTCTACTCTGAGAGTCGGCCTTTGGTCATGGTTCTACAAGGTGTAGTCAAAGAAAAGATAACTGACTATGGTCAAGAAATATATTTAAAAGTTTCAAAGGGGGGAATGTCAGAGTCTTTGAAAAGAGCAAGCACAATCAATTTTCTTGGCCTGTAAGAGAATTTACAAGCACTGGCAGGGCAGGAGGAGAGGAGAGGAGAGGAGAGGAGAGGAGAGGAGAGGAGAGGAGAGGAGAGGAGAGGAGAGGAGAGGAGAGGAGAGGAGAGGAGAGGAGAGGAGAGGAGAGGAGAGGAGAGGAGAGGAGAGGAGAGGAGAGGAGAGGAGAGGAGAGGAGAGGAGAGGAGAGGAGAGGAGAGGAGAGGAGAGGAGAGGAGAGGAGAGGAGAGGAGAGGAGAGGAGAGGAGAGGAGAGGTGAGGAGAGGTGAGGAGAGGAGAGGAGAGGAGAGGAGAGGAGAGGAGAGGAGAGGAGAGGAGAGGAGAGGAGAGGAGAGGAGAGGAGAGGAGAGGAGAGGAGAGGAGAGGAGAGGAGAGGAGAGGAGAGGAGAGGAGAGGAGAGGAGAGGAGAGGAGAGGAGAGGAGAGGAGAGGAGAGGAGAGGAGAGGAGAGGAGAGGAGAGGAGAGGAGAGGAGAGGAGAGGAGAGGAGAGGAGAGGAGAGGAGAGGAGAGGAGAGGAGAGGAGAGGAGAGGAGAGGAGAGGAGAGGAGAGGAGAGGAGAGGAGAGGAGAGGAGAGGAGAGGAGAGGAGAGGAGATCCTTAAGTCTGCTGTTTGGTGAAACTCACCATCTTCCTATTTGGAACATTTGCAAACTGTGATTTGGCAGGTTTGTTTAATTTGTTAATATTTACATTTCCTTAGTTCAAATATTTTGACATTTAAATGACAAAGTTGTTATATCTGTTATTTTAGAATTAAGTTATTTTTTTCTTGCCACAATTTTCCTGGTTATACCAAGTTTGATGTCATTTGTGGCAACCCTGTTATGCTGAAAGAAGCTGGTTAATAAGAATAGACACTTAATCCTGATTTTGACCCCAGAGATATTTTTATTATTAGGAAGTGGAACACCGGCTTGTTACAGTGTTGTCATGCTTTCAAGAAAAATAAATCAAATTTTCAGTAAAAAGCATCCTGCACCATTTCCAATTAAACTTTTTTAACTATGTGTCTGGTAATACATCCTTTTGCCTGTTAATTTTTCTGTCTAGTTAGTTATTAGTTGGTAACTCCTACTAAGAAGCCTTGTAAACAACGTGATTATTTTGGGACTTCTGCTGTCAGGCTTTTGGACATGATCACTTGCAGGAGAAGGACAAGAGAAGATTTTCAAAGCTTCATTTACTTGGTCTTTTGAAAGAGTATATTGTAAATGAAAGAGGAAAAGCAGACCATCCATAAGGAGGCAACTGTATGAGGCAAGCAGGTGAGGGAAATCTCTGAAAAGCTCTGCTAGCTCTGAAAAGAAAGAAATTAAGAACTATAAATATTAATATAATGACAGAATGAAACATAACACAATGTTTAAAAAAAAAAAAAAAAAAAAAAAAAACTTCACCCCCAAGCATAAGTTAAAATAAAGACCAGTTACCATTGAACCTGCATCACCATCACAGAATCATCTGAAATGCATTTAATAAACTAGTGGTTGTTTAATCTCTGTTTCTCTTTTTCACATCTTCATATGATTTTATGAAATATAGAATCATATGATTCTATGAAGATGTGCAAAAGAGAAGCAGAGATTAAACAGCCAATGTCTTCCCTCCTTTCTGTCCATATTTACTGCATTCTCTATTGGAAGCACTGGATAATGCCTTGTGTTTTACCACTGCAGTGGTAAGTGTGCTGTATTAAACCAGAACATTGCCCATCAAAAGGCAATTGACTTTACTGACTGTGACTGGCATAACTCCTTTTTATTATAGTGTGAAAAAAAAAAAAAAAAAAAAAAAAAGATTAAATATAGGCATAATTTATTGAGAGAAGAACTGTGGCTTCTGGTGTAGTTCCTTAAATCACAAGGAACCAGATGGGAAAGCTCTTTTAAATAAATGGGAGAGTTCTCACTTTCACTCATCTGACCTGTATTCTGTTTTTGGAAATAATCTTAATAGCAATAGTCAGGTTGCTAAGTTGACACTCCTCTCAGGAAATATTGCATTGCATGGGGTCACACTCCATGGAATCTCTTGGTAAAATATCTCTCTTTACTATTAGCAGTGTTTATTGTTGTAAAACAATAACAGAGGCTATTATATTGTTAACATGGATCATGCTGTCTTCAGCTTGAACTTGCAAACTTTTATAATAAACACTGAGGAAATTAAATGAATTGTGGTACCTCTGTACAAACTCCAGCCCTTACTTACTAACTCAAGGCACCAGTGTCAACACTGGCTATATAGGCAAGCACAGGAACCCCCATAGCATCACTTTCTACTTTGGGCTCTGTCTCCATTCCTGCTGTTGATTCAAATACTGGAGCATGCACAAACTCAATATGTCTGCACAAAACATATCAAGAATACATACTTTTTAGGGAACAAGTTCATCTTCATCTGAGACCTTATCTTCTGAAGTTTTAGATATATTTCACAACTGCCACCCTATTATTGCTAAACCTGTGCATGAGCATGCCTTAAATTTTGTGTAAGTTCTACCTTGACTACAGATTAAATGAGAACAGATAACAGAATTGCATGACTCTCTCTAAATGGAAATTTGCTGTGAGATAGCCAGTAGCATTTAAAAAATGCTTCCACTATCAGCTTATCAGCATTATGAAATATGTACCACGAACTCCAAGTGCTGAACTGCACATCATTAAAGTCAATGAAAGTATAATTTCTAGGCCAAAATCCCAACCCGAGATGTTAATTGTGAAGTAAAGGAACAAGGAAGTGAAAGGTACCCTTGATAAGCAAAAAATGTTAGTCTAAACAAATGTCCAAATTCCAGCCTGGTATAATTCAATTGTCCTGCCTAAATTTCTCAAGAGTTTCAGCACTGTACTCTTCTGTAGATCTATCCAAAAATAGGTTTAATTTTTCTCTGTATTTAAATAAGGATCAAACTCATGGGGACTTGAACTAGATCCAAAATAAACACTTTTACACATCTTATTAGATTAGTATCTCTTTTACGTTCATGTATGTGTTCATTTCTTTTGGGAAAAAAAAAAAAAAAAGTATATTTTCAGTATATGCAGTAAGTGCATTATAAAAGACTTTTACTTTTGAATTGAATGTGCCTTGGAGAACAGAAAAGGCATCTCTAATTTAAACCTGTGTAAAATACTAAAAATCCTAAGTCAATATTCCCCTACAAAAATAAATAAATAAATAGATAAATAAATAATACCATGTATGTTTTCACAGTCACCTTGCCCAGGAAGATCTGATGGACATAGTTGTTGTTTAAATTGTCTTGAAAGCTATGTGCTTCTACCCATCTGTATGGCTGTACCACAGCATATCTCACCTAAGAAACAAAGTTGCAAAAAGAGATACAAATTCACAATAAATCTGTTGACTGATCAATGACAATGATCAGAAAATTTGAGAGACTATGTGCTGTGAAGAAGTACATATTAGTTGCAGTTTCTAGTTGGTGCTTTCATTCTGGAAAAGAAAGGAAAAGGGAAAATCATATGAGAGCTGGGAGCAGTAAATCTTCACAAGAACATACTGGTATTTTTCTTTTTAAGGAAGACCTCATCACCCACAGTATTTTCTGTGTGAATCACATGAGATGACTAACTTTCAGTAGTGTCAGATATGAAAAGCTACAAATTTTGTTTTATTTTGTTGATTTTCTGTTATACATCACTAACAGCAGGTTTCATTTAGAAAGTGTTCATGTATTAAAATTCCTAAACAAACTAATAAAATCCTTTGCTGTTAATGAGAAGGGTGGCAATCACATAATAGGGACAAATACATGCTACCTCAGAGGATAAATACCTAAGACTTTAACCACTTTATATTGCTTGCAAATAGCAAAATCAAACTTTGGCTTAAATTAACTATATTTCCGTTGGCTTGTGTTCCAAATTAAATTTAGCATAGGAAGCATGAGATTCCAGTCACAGTTTTAAATATATCAGAAAACTTAGGGATATGAAACTGAGACTGATAATTAAAATTCTTTAGTACTATTATTTCCATTTAAGCTTCAGAAGCAGAAACACAGCTGAACATTCTGTATGTGTAGTTAGTGTAGATCAAACATGTACTATGTAGAACATATTTTGTCTTCCATGGGATTTTGTCTGCATGTGTTTATCTTTGTGTACATATTTATTTGCAAAGTATTTTCACATATCTAAAAATACATGGTGTTGCACATTTTTATTACATGGAAACTGGGCTTCAATGCTACAGTTAGCTCAATGTACAGACAAGGTTCACTGCTAGTTCATTAAAATTCCTGTAAATATGGACCTGGAACAAATTAATTTTTATGGTTCATACCTTTCAACATCAATGATCAGAAAACACTTGGATATTGCAAAGAGACCCTGAGCAGCTTGGGGACAAGTGGAACATTAAAGCCTCACTTCCTCACTGCCAAAATCACCAGCAGGACAGCAGTAGAGTGTCTTTTAAAAAGACTTAGGAGTTTCTGGAGCTTGTTGCTTTGATTTCTCACCTTGGACCCTCTTTCTCCTTGCTCAGCTTTCATCCTTATTTTCTGTTTCTTTACTGGTTTCCTTTCTGTTTTCCTTTCCCCAGTGCTTACTCCCAGATCTGAGCTCCAGCTCTGCCTTCTCAGTGTCTGCTCATGCTGTAAGTTATTTTTAATATCAGTAAGATGAGATTTGAAGGAGCAGTCCTTCCTGGGATGAACTTTCTTCTACTTTTTCAGAAATTTTGGTAATACCTCAAAGATCAACAGTTCTCCTTTCTGGCCTTAGTACAGACATAGAACATACGGTCCATTTCAACAAACAGGCTGGATATTTATTATATTAAAGGTGTTTTATAAAGCTTCGATTCTAGGTATGATGGTGCATGTTGTTTTTCCACTGGCCTTTTGAGACTGCAGCTATATTTTTGCTTTGATTCAAATATTTATGCTTTCTCAAATTCAAGATGAAATACCTTTTTTGGTCAGTGTTAGTAATGTTTGACGGCACTGAGGGTGTCCACTGAACAAGCACATGCTGCTCTTAAAACAACAGCCTGTCTTATAAACCATCTGAGTCATCAACAATATCTGCAAACACTTTTTCCCTTTAAGCTATAATATAACCAGCATCACATTACAAGAAGAAACAAGAAATGTTTTTCTTATAATATAAAGATAACATGAAAGCTACTTGTGGAGGCGAGTGGCATTTTTGATTCCACAATGACTGATACCTTATCAATATAATTATGGAAGAGAATAACCATCCACAATTGCAGACATGCAGAAGACTGTCCTTTTGGGAGACTTTGCAAGAACAAAACAAAACCTGTGGTTGCATTAGACCATGACACCCTGGTATCGGCTTGGGAATGAAACCCCAGCCAGGAACACCTTGCCAGCCCTCTTGAGAGATCACTGATCAATGTGACTGCTCAATCCATTCTTAAGGAAGCTTTTCCAGATAGGAATGTAGGTTTTTACCCTTAGAAAGTCAAGCTAGCAGAGCCTGTCAAATAAACAAATCTGCCTGCAGCCTCATGGTGCCAGCACTGCATTAAATGTTAGACATAACAACATTTTTCCTCTAGACAGCAAAATTCCCAGTGCCTCACTGGCGCTCAGCAGAACTGGCCAGGTTCCCCACGGTGCTTTCGTGCAGCTCGAGCCATGAGAGGTGCAGGCAGCTGCAGCTCCCCAGCTCCCAGCACACTAAGCAAGCAGGCATCCTACAAGGCTGGGAGATGGGAGGGAGCACCGAGCTCCGGGCAGCTGCTGGTACCCCCAGAATGCTGCCTGCTGCCCTCCTGGTGCACTGCTGGCACCAGGCTGGGTCAACAGCTATAGCCAGGTGAACCAGAGGTCCCCATCCCTTCACTCATTTCTTGTGCCCACACCACAGGAAAACAGGCAAAGAAGGGCTCTTCCTGATTTCTGCAGACTGCAGCACTGCTTTGAGTTGGAGTAACGGTATCGGAGAGTGGAACCTGCAAAGCTTTCAAATTTCCTATTCCTTTCTAGCTTACAGCAATGATGTTTTAGGCTGTGAAGCTCTCACAATATGATCTGTGCATTCTTCCCTTTCAGGGCACCACTGAGCTCACTGCTGGTATTTAGTACATAATACATTGTTTTAAAGTCCATAGCAATGATTATTAGGATAATAATTTCTAAGAATAGGCAAGCTCTCCTTAGTTTATTTGGCCAGACGGATTTCTCTTCAGTGTCAGAAAATTTGGTTCTCCAATCTGTCAGCTTTTAGAATCTTGTCACAGTATTATTATTTTTTTCTAAAAAGAACAAAGAATAATAGGAATATTCAAGTTCAGTTTTCACTTGAGTATTATCTGCCTTAGCCAAATTGCAGCTTGGCTGGAATATGTGTCACCTTTAGGGAGTCGGAGACTGAGCAAATAATGCTGACCCAAAACCCTTGGCCCTTCACACTGAGACATCCTGTCTCAGAAGACCCTATTCTCCCCACAGTCCTGCTCTCCTTTCTCTTCCCCTCCAGTGGTGATTGTGCCGCTCAGTTCCCTTCTTGCAAACGTGGACAAGCTAATGAGCATTTTGTTGGCTCGGAAAAGCAAGCACCACTTCAGCTGCACTCAGGGACACCCAGCTCAAGTCTCTACAATCTTCTACTCAGTTCCATGCAGGCAGTCATTTGTTCAGCTGGTTTTGTGAAAGTAATATGCCTCTAAAACTACCAGCCTTCCTGCACCCTGTAACTTTCCATCTGACCTTCTTTGCTAATCTTTTGCCCCAGGTTATTGTTTTAAATGCTGGAATGAAAAGCTGGACAGTCAGACCATGTTTCTTCATTATGTTTTCTTTGTACTTTGAGCACTGCACAAAACACTTCAGGGACCTGCTGTGTTCACATTTTGTCTCCTTTCTGTACTTTTCTTCTTTCTCTCTGAAAGGAGCCTCTTGGCATGCAGCAGGGGAAGCCAAAGGAAAAAATGTTGTATTGTTTGAAAAAAATGCATTTATTAAATGAGCTATTTCTCTTTTTTGACCCTCTAAGTAAAGGTTACTTTTCTGGCCAAAGACAATGTTATGCAGAGATACCCATACAAGCTAACTGATCTGTTTCAGCAATAATACAGTGCACATTAGGGCAGTGCTACTAGCCCCGCTCTGGGCTTTCTAAATTATGCAATGTTTCATTGTTGTTATGAGTTGTTAATAGGTAGTCCTGACTTGTGCAAGGGCAGGTGATCAGCCATTTCAATTCTGTTCATCTGTCACCTGCCTTAGATTTTCCTGGGCAAAACAGTTACCTGCAGGCTTGTCTCAGATATTCCCCATTTATCCATGGGATAGCTAAGTCTGAGCAAATGCTGATGACCTCAGTATCTGGGACTCTACTGTCTCCTATGACCAACCTTTCTCTTTAAGGCATACCCAGACTCCCCTTTTTGAACCAGTGTGAATTCTGAACACATAATATGTGCAGATTCCTCTGATGCCTTATCTGATCGTTCATTCCTCTGGAATTCTCACACCAACAAAGATGCAATTTTCTACTATTACAAAAGTAGTGGGTTTAAGTTTTTAGCCAAACTGACCATCAAAAAGCTTGAGACCACACCTCAATGTTGCTAATTTAAAAGATGTGTTATTTCATTTTTTTCCCAGAATTATCTGTTTTAGATGAACGTACATCTCATTTTCATTTCTGCCATCTCAACAATACAATAATCTGTAAAAATCATTTGATATGTACTATCCAACATGGTAAGATTAGCTTTGAGTAATGAAATAAAATAGTTTAGAACTACTACACACATTTTTCTAGCTAACACAATAAAGCCAGGCACACTTTATTCCAATAGAACAGTTTTTTAAAGGTTAATATGAGCAGTTTGACTCAACTTGGCTTGTATATTCAGTATATATGACAAGGATTAACAGGTTTCTCAATGTCACTGTTCACTGAAGTCAACAGAAAATACCACTGGACCTTCTTAGATTTTTCTTTCCCTGAGTGACCTTTATCTTTCCTTCTAAATATATTTTTCTGTAACACTTTGCCAATCACTAGGCATGCCTTCAACAATTTCCTCCTTAAATTGATAATACAGGGGAAAAAAATATATTATACAAGACATCTGTGCTCCTATCTTCTAGGTCTGTTCTTAGCTTCACCAGCCTTCTATTCAAGAGAATACACCTGCATCTACCAAAGTTTACCAGGTTCATAAAAAAATAAAATAAAATAAATGAAATTTCATACCGAATACATCTACATACAAAATAACATTCTCTTTAGACTTATATTTCATCTGTGTACTGTATTGAAAGAGATAATCCCTCTTTGGGCATTTTTTATATATCCCAGTTCAAAAACAGCACACTACTGCTTTGCCCCATTTTATTCATCTCCACCTTAATAGCAAAATAGCCCTGTCAGACTTAATTTAGTCAGACTTCTTTCATGCACTGAATTACCTACATATTTCAGTGTTACATGACGAAACTTCAGTACTCCAGATCCTCCTACAGAACAATTTCATGGTTATCTTTAAAATGTAAAAATGTCCAGACACTAAAAGCAACTACTATCAGAAATAAACAACCTTCTCACTGTACTCTTTGCTAACGTGCAAATTTAACTCTCTTCAGGTTTCTAAAATTTTCTCCAGAGACTCAGCTGCATTTTGTTTTATTTTAGGGAGGGAGAGTGATGTTTTTCTACAAGTCAGTGTATAGCTGTTATATTTACAAAGAAAACCTCAAAAATGTAGCTTACTGTCTGTCTGAATTTACAGAGAACCTGAAATAACAAGTTAAACTGTAAAAGGGTTTCATTTATTTCTACCTATGCTAACTCTGATGGCAGTAAGGACATTTTAAATGTCAGCAATTCCCCTGCTAATGAAACCATGCAAGAAATGCAGGAATAGCTAATACAGAAATAGCTACTTACTGTATTTTAATGATTACTCCTTCAATCATGCATTAATTAAGTGGTTCCAAAAAGTGCTGCAAAAGTGACATAACTTTTCTTTTTCCTGAACTAGGTCTCAGAACTAAAAACACTTGGCTAACAACTTTTGCTTCTGTCCCTAATTTTTCTCCAATTTTGCAAGCATTCCTTTTGAGTATGTAGAAATGAGCACAAGTTTGCAATTTGAAGTTTGCTCCCAATGCTTGTAAAGAAAGATTTGACATTTCTCTGTCATCAGAGGAGATTTTTATTTTATTTGAAGGTTTCCATGATAAGACATTCTTGTATGAACATTTTTCCCATGTTAGTTTTCACTGTTACAGTGTATAAGGGGTTGATTAAGGCCACTGAAATGTTATTAGCAATTTCTGCTCAAAAGTCTTGCCAAAATAAGTGGCTGTAAAAGCTTTTTTAAATTACCTACATTATTGAACCTCAAACACAAATTGTTACTACTGGAAAGCTTAAAAAAAAAAAAAAAAAAAAAACTGAGATAAATACAATTCAGTTGCATTCAATATGTGTTTCAAACACTTGTACTATACTTTCTTGTCTTCTTGCTACACATATAGGTTCTGATTACTTGAGCGTATTAAAAAAAAAAAATATATGGAAACATCAAGCATCTATTTGCTGTGCTAAGTAATTATTGTTCAACTGAAACACAAGGGGCCTGTATCTGGAAGGCAACCCCCATATCTTTATGTTAAAACTATGCAAAATAGCAAACATTTTGTACCACCTGGAGCCTTGGAACAAGGATCACAAATGTATTTTAGTTATGACCAGACACATGCGGAATACACAGAAATGAAAGTTATGTGGGTGTGAAGTTTGGCCAGTCCCAATCTCCATTAATAAAAGTAAAAAGAGCCAAATAGCTGCCCCACCAGTAAAGAGATAAACATTCCTCCCCAACAGATCATAGGGTGGCTGTTGATGCCTGCTGCTCATTTGTTGTGATGAGCAAACATGATAGCCCACAGACTGCTTTTCTGCAAAAAGGTGGGGGAAGTCTGCTGAACATTTTCATATCTCATTATTAAAGTTAACTTTGCAGACCTAGTGTTTTATATGCTAATGGCTTCATGCCAGAAGAACAATTACTGTAAATGTGTCAGTTAAACAGTCCAGTGACAGGTCCATATGTGCTCTATAAAGAAACTAGTAATGCTCACCCTGATCAAAACCAGAATGATTGACTCAAAATTTCAGGAGCTCAGAAATATAAAGACTGGTTAGAGATCTAAAACAGACTTAAACAGATTACCTAATTAAACACATTACCTAATACCTGCTGCAATCCCCATCCTATCTCCACTCCATATCGCATCCATGTACAGGTTCTCCAAACCAAACAACCTCTGCTCCTAGATGCAACAGCACATAATTGTTTTGCAGATGACCAAACAAGTTGGAAGATGCTGCTGCCGCTGGGTTGACCATCCACCCAATGGAGTTGTCATTGTGGGGACTGTAAGAGTGATTGGAGAGAGCCTTTTGCAGGCTTAGTGCAAAATCATGTGCTTCTGCAGAGGTAACAGCTTTCTCAAAGGGCAGCTTGGCAAGAGAGGAAGGTGACACTCAAAGCAGTGCCCTGTACACTCAAAGGGAGATCAGTCAGACTTCTTGGTACACCCATGCCACTCTCAAAAAGCAATTTCTGGTGGCAAATACTTCAGATTAAGAGAGTACATGTATCTTAAGTCCCAAAAATCTTAAGTGTTTCTACCAACAGAAACTGGAGATTTTACAAAGATGGTATTATATTTTGGGTCAGCTTTGGGTTCAGTTTTTGAAGTCGAGTAAGAGATAACACTAACTGAAAATAGTCTGGTATTGGTTTCAGAAGTAATTAGTTTCCTTCGTCTCATCAACTTTAAGAGCTTTAATATGTTATTAATTTTCAGCCACAGAGCATGTCCTTTTTAAGTAATCAGCTGATGAAAGAGCCTGTGCAGGTTGCTTTTGTTCAACAGCAGACCTGAATTTGATATACTTGAATCCATTTGTACCATATAATTTATTTTCACAATTTTCAGACTACTTTTCAAATTATAGTGATCACTTGAAGGTTAATATCCTCTCCATTGCATCCTGAAAACCAATTATTTTTATTTCTTCTTAGCATAGAAATGAGAGAATATAGACTGACTCCATATTCTGTAACTTTGAAATGTGTATTGGGTTTAATCCAAAAAATCTGCAATAACTGCAAACACTACTGAAAAGTACAAATTCTGGACTAAGTTAATTCAAGGTAAGCTTCCACAGACATTTAGGTTTCATTGTGACCAGTCACCATCAACTTGTTAAAGCCACATTCTTCATATATACGTTAGCATGAAGCTTCCTTCAGCCTTTTAGAGGTTATTTGTATTGGATTGCTAAACTTTTAAGAATCAGTCTTCTCCATCTTCTTAGCTCTTTTTTGCAGTACTTGTAGTATATTTGGAACATAGATGAACCAGAAGCCAGGAATGGATCAATGTAGGATTGTTATGGGTTTGTTATTAGTGCACACCTAAAGGCTGCAGTACAAGGGTCTATACTAAGGTGGAAAGAGTAGGCCAATGGTGGGTTGGAAGCTGACCTTAAGGTTGATTTTAACGGCTGCTGTGGACATATGCTAACTGTTTTCTGTCCACTGGAAGCCAGGAGAAGAAACAAAATAAGTGAAGAAATAATTAAATCCTATGTGCCCCTAACTGATGAGAAAACTCAATCAAGCATTTTCCTGCCCTGTGCCATGGTGGGGCCTACTGAAAAAAAAAAAAAAAAAAAAAAAAAAACAAGTCCTGAATAAGCACACAGCAGATAGGAACAATTCTTCACTGTTTTTGTGAACACAGCATAAAAATTCACGTTTTTGTAATCATTCTGTATGCACGTTAGATTAGCTGAAATAATCAATTCTGATGTGTCACTGAGGTTCATTTCATAAATCAAAGAGAATAATATTATGTAGGAGGAGCTAAGAAGTACAGTTTATTGCCAGTATGCCCACTAAGCCCAGTCTAAATAGGCAAGTCATTTCTCCTTTGGTACCATTTCATAATGAGCAAAGTATTACTCTTAAATAAATAAATAAATAAAATACATTCACCCTTGACTTTGTTGGCATATCTTCAAGTGTCATGTCTTCCATGGCTGTGAAATGAACAGCTGCTACAACTATAGACTTGTGGCTTGGCTTGTTAAGATTTTGTGGAACTGCAAAGTTTTTCCAGCAACGTCTCTCTTTGTGTTTGTTGATTATGGTTTCTTTTGACGTACCTCCACATTTTTATGCCCATTCCTTTAGTGTCTGGTCTTTCTTTCCATGTATTTACTTAGCTATGATTTCTCACATTTTTCCTCATTCTGAAAATTGACTTTTCACCTCCTCTAAGCAGTATTTATGCATTTTAAAGCAAGTTCAGTTGGTGTTTAGGTCTCAGGATTGTATAAGTTGTTGAGTTCTTTCTGAATTCTAGTAAAAACTATTCCTCTGCTTCTACTTTCTGAATTTTATCAAAGACCCACCCTCTGCTTCTGACTCTGCTGAAAAGATAACAGCAGCAAAGACTTTGGTTACCGTGTTCCATGTTTATTTTGTTAATTTTTATTTACAGTGGTTGCTTTTGGTCTGTTTTTGTGTGTGTAATATAGTATTAAAAGTATTAAAATGCAGTATTAAAAGGCACCAATGAAAAAATTGTCTTTGAATTAAAGAATGCATGAGCAATAGTGTCAGAAGTATGACAAGGGATAGTAAGTAATGTTAAAACATGTAATCATTTGTTAAAGGACCATACCATGAAAAATAATATAAAGGTAGTGGATAAAACTTTGATTCTGTTAAAAATACCTCATCACAGGCTTCAGTAAAGCCAGCAGTTTCCTTTTAAGGATAACAACATCACTAAAGCAATGTGGTCATAAAAATGTTAACGTGATCCTTAAAATTATTCTAAACAGATAATTTTAGATAAGATATGGAAGTACTAAGGCCGCTGTACCTAGCAGTGGTGAGGCTTTATCCAGAGTACTGAGTACAGACCTGTTTACAAGAAAAAAATATTTTTTTGCTGTTTACATGAGCAGAAAAAAAGCTGAAGAAATAGGTGTGCTACCTGAAATATACATTACTATGGGGATGGACATAAAGAGGATACCTGTTGAAGTGAAGGGCAACGATGGATTATGAGCAAATATACAGAAATGAACAGGACAAGGTGTAGGCTAGAAATCAGAGAAGGGTCCCCAGCCAGCAGAGCAGGGAGACTGCAACCATGTTGCCAGAACCAAAACCAGACTACCATTAGCGGAAAGCTGAATAAGTTTATGAAGATCATTGCAAAACAGACCACTGCAAAAGCAGATGTGTTTTCAGCCCTGATCAAAAGAACACGGGCAATAGTATGTCTTCAGAAAACATTTTGTCCCACTTGGACGTTTTGTACTCATGAAGTCTAAATTCAATGATTCCAGAGGATCTTCTAGTTTTGTGGTCCCATTTTATGCAAAAGCTTCCAGTGTTTGAAGGGAGGTGAGAGAAATCACAAAGGTATTTCAGGAAAAAATTACAATACTAAGCAATAAATGATAGTATCAAGGATTCCTAAATAGAGGAACCATATAACAAGTTTTCATAACGCTGAGCATAACCCTATAAACTAGTGGGAATCAAAGGTACTCAGTACCTGAGCAAACAAAGAGAAACTGCTCAGTGTTTTGAAGATTATCATCTTCTAAATAAGTTATTTCTCTTTCCAGTTCAGTCTTGGCCTGTTGACATAAAAGGCAATGTTTTCACTGATGTCAGCAACATAGGAACAGGACAAGTTTTTAGAAGAACTATGTACCTAATGAATCAAGAGGTTTGTTCCTATCATTCATTATGATTTTAAGCCACATGCAATGTTTCTTTAAAAAAAAAAAAATTCTTCTGTGATAAATGTCTACTTTTAAACACTGAAATTTCATGAAAAGCTTTGGAGTTTTGTTTTTAATCTTCTTTGATCTTATTTCTTTAATCTTTCACTGAGAACAAAAGATCTGAATTCTTGTTTTGACTTTTTTTTTTTTTTGTCACTGAACATACTCAGATTAATAATCTTCAGGAACATTCCACACTATAATAAAATGTGTCCCGTGTGTCCTACTTCCCCCTTGCTTTTCCACCTTTACAAGGGGAAAAAACCATATTTTATTATGTTATTTTTTGTAAATTGAGTGCTTTTCATAGAAAGGCAATTTTATTGTCATTCAGTCTGGATTACAGACAAACCTTGAGCATGTGCGTAGTTGCTCCAGGCTGCACAAATACCTGTTTTTCCTCAGAAGACCCCAGCGTATCTAGAAAGTCCTACTGCAAATAACATTTTTTGAGATTTAAGACCTCAGAAAATATTTTGGTTGTGCTAGACACACCTATACACATAATTTCCTTCTCTTCCATTTGGACATGCTCAGTATGAATGGTGAAATGATGAAGGGCAGCCTCTCACGTTCTCAATCACTTAAATATTCATTACCCCAAGGAAAAGCCTACCAATTATTAATGAATTGGAAAGACAGACAATCATTAAGGTAGCCATACAAACATTTAGTTATTTGCTAAATTACTCTTAATTAATTCAGTTACTCCTACCTTGAGTATTGCATGCTGCTAATAAAGAAATGTAACCAGTATCCAAAGGCCTGAACTTCAAGAGCCTGGTACAGTAAAGCATCCTTAAAATTAAGATCCTTTGTGTTGAGAATTTTGGTTCAAGTTCCTCTCTGCTCGTCAGGCTCATTACTGTACTCAGAATGAAGGCTCCTGAGAACTGAAATCAGGCAAGAATAGGCTTAGCGGAAACAGGAGAAGTGCTGCACTGGTATCAGTCTGAAATGGATTTCCTTTTCATCCCAAAAGGAAAAAAAAAATACCAAAATAGTGCAGGCTGGGGGTATTGGAAGTTACTAAGAATTACAGAGAATATTTCTGGCTTGCTTGCCTCAAGCTAGTTAGATATTCTAATAGGAGCTTATGCTGTTTCAAGCAACACCAATATTTTAATAAGACCTTTTACACGTTTAATGATTAATAAGGTTATATTAAACACCCTGGAGGCAGAGTTTTCTTTTTGAAAAATGATAAACCATTTCGCGAACAATACCTGTAAAATACTAAAGGCTGTGAGTAGAACAAAGTTCTATACATTCATTCAAAGGAATAAAGATTGTGTTCATATGACAATGGTAATTTATAACATGGGCCAAAGGGGAAGGAATATCTGAAAGCCATAGGAAATTTATTTTTAAAACCTATTAATCATTTTAATTGTTTCTAAATGTTTTAAAAGGAGAACAATGTTTTCCAAACTGATGTTTTCAGCAGTTTCTGCTCATTCTGGAATGATCTGTATTTTATCCTTGGAAATTCCACAAGACTCAAGTATTTTCTATATGAACGGATAGAAGGACAGAAAACTCTTTTTGTGATAATAAAGGTAAATACACAAGTTTGTCTCACCTGAGAGTCTTATTGATTTAATTCTCAAAAATACAATCTTAGAATATTGAACCTACATGTCACAGAAACTATGATATTTTATAAGGCAATATGTTCCTGGCACAGTCTGATTAAGACACACAGAATGTATGAGACTCTGCACTTGAGACATCAAGATTTGTTCCAGTGTGTTGCTTTGGCATCTTTAACCTTCTTCCTTCCTGCAGCAGGAAGGCTCTCTTCTCCTCCCCTCTCCTCTCCTGGGTTGGTGTACTTTAAGAAGTATCCTAGTCCTCCTCCTCTTGCAGAATGAGACCTCCTTTAAAAGTAGTTAGATAGTCAAACACATTCTCCCATATCTGTCTTACCTCTGAAATATGTTGCAGCCTAAACAGCATCATACATCCCCATCTTTCCTAGGGTTTCCTCAACCTTCTTGTAATACCCCTCAACACCTCTATCTTCATATTTCCAGCTGTCCAGGTTTTAACATCTCTCCCAAGATGTTAACACATTTGTAGTCTCTTTCCTCTAGTCTCTTTATAGCTGCACCTACTTTAAAAACTTACAGCATTTCTCAGTCATGTGCTCTATTTGGATATTACAACACCCATAGAAAATTAGCTTCAGTTATAACCTCCATAAAAAGCAAAAGAACAGAAAGAAATATGGGTTACAAGCCCAGAAGTCATCATTATATCACCCGCATAACCCACACCTTACCAGCCTCACTCAGTAACTCATGAAATTACCTACTAATTACTAGTTTAGCAAGAGTGCAACTTCTAGAAGGCTTGGGGCTGCCTTTCAGAACTGCAGTTTCCCTCTCCCACAGAGTCTTTCCTTATAATCAGTATAGAGTCATGAATAAAATTGGTTCATTTCAAATATATATAGACACATTGGTCCCATAAAGGAGAGCACATCAAAATGTTTTTTAACAAATATAATAGCACAATTGCATTTCTAAGAGGAAAAAAAAAAAAAAAAAAAAAAAAAAAAAAAAAAAGGAAAGAAAGAAAAGCCACATTCTTTTCTTGTCTATAATAATTCTGAACTTTGACTTCTGTTAGACTTACCTCCTGATTTATTGGGAAAAGAATTCATTCCAGTAATGAATTGAAGTATTCATAAGTGCACTGGGATCCTTCAGGCTGAAAGACATTTCCATAAATATAATACATACGATCCTAACAAGACAAGCTTCTTGGATATATCCAACTACGAGCACATAGATTTAGATGCAAAACAAAATCTATTATATAAACTATTTAGTAAGCTCCTGTAAGTTAAAAAACAATCCTTGTCTTCTAAACAGAGTTTATATTGGCATTTTTTCAGTAAAAGGAAAATTACCTTCTGAATTTGTCAAGAACAAGAACAGCATTTTTCCAAGGAAGTGGTCATCCTGACTGACTCATTCATCTGAGTAAACTGCTCTGTTCTAAATATTCTTTTTTCTCCTTTTCCAGCAAGGCTAGGAATCAGCTTTAGGTTGATATGCTCTTAAGCTATTGACAGTACATACGTAAGCAATTTGACTATGCTAAGGGTTACCCAGCTCAATAGACACGAGCACAATGTTGGAGACAGCACTAGAAAAGTCACTGGGTGTAAGTAGCCTCTAGAAAGTAGTTTACAAATCATAGAATGGCTTGGTTTGGAAAGGACCTTAAAGATCATCTAACTCCAACCCATGCCATAGGCAGGGATGCCACCCACTAGATCATGTTGGCCGAGACCCCATCCAGCCTGGCCTTGAACACCTCCATGAATGGGGCATCCAAAATTTCTCTTGACAACCTGTTCCAGTGCCTCACTACCCTTACAGTGAAGAATTTCCTTTTAATGTCTCATCTAAATCTATCCTTTTTTTTTAGTTTAAAACAATTCCCCCTTGCCCTATCATTACCTACCTGAGTAAAGAGTCCTCTTCCATCCTTTTTATAAGAACCCTATAGGTATTGAAATTATCCTTTCTAATAGCATAATAGTTTATAACATTGAGTATTGGGGTACTAATTGTGTTCCTGTTAAAAAATAAAAATAAAAAAATAGCATGAATGAAAATCACATTATGGGAAAACTAGAAAATTATATTATCATTAATTTTAACAAAAAAAAAAAATAAAAAACAACTTTTGTGGCTGCCACAACCTGTGACTGCATTAGACAAAATCTTGTCCCTCCATGAAGTTGTTTGTTGAATCACAGCTTAATAGCCGCACAATAAAGACTAAAATTAAGATTTAACTTATAAAGTAAACTATTTATAAAGTATGTGTCTGCAAAGAATAGTTCAGAAACTGAATAAGCAATCAGAAACATAAAACTCATGTAAGACCCATATGAAATACTCCCCCACTTTAAGGAACACAACTTGATGAGGTACAGAACTGTTTTCCACTGCATAAATAAAATAATGCAATTAGAGTTAAAGATGTGAACTGATTGTGAGTAATAGCTTTACTACAAGTCCAAGTATAAGCAAGGCAAAGAAGTGGTAGCATTGGAAAGAAAAAAAAAAAAAAAAAAAAGAAAGAAAAAAAAAAAGAAACCCCTCTTAAAATGCTATTAAGAAGTGATAAGGAGAAAACTTTAAACTAGTACCTCTCTGTATTTTTCCCATTCATCATATGGGCCAGGCAGGAAAACTCCACTGACAACATTATCCAGAACCGTCACAATGTTTGCAAAGACAAGTTACATACAAGAAAACATGCTTACGTTAATGTGTTTTAACAAAGCATTGGAATTATAAATTAGTTCCTTGAAGTAGTCTATTTATTCCTATTCCTGTGTTCTCTACAGTAGCTGGTCAAATAAGGTTCTTCTCCTGATTAAGCTTGTGTGATATATACCTATTTACTAAATATACCTATTTGCAAGGTGTTTGTTTGTTTGTTTTTTGTTGTGTTTTTTGTTTGTTTGTTTGTTTGTTTGTTTTTAAAAGATACTAATGATGAAAACTAGAGTAGAGAATGAATTTTGCTATTTCAGGCTCAGCTCAGCCCCCAAAAACTCACCACAGGAACTTTGCTTTTCTGTTTCTTACAAGCCTTGCATGGGACCAATTAGCTTAAAGCACGTTACCCTGCACAACACAATTCAAATAGTACAAAATATTGAAGCTGAAAGTTAACTTGCCTTTCAAAAGACATATGCCAAAACCTCATGGTTAAATTCCCATCATTTTTTTCCCTGTGTGAGAAGGTGTGCTGCATGAAGTTGTGTTCAGAAAGAGCATTTTTAATAAAGTTTATAGAACCATACAGAATAGAAGTAGCAAAGAATACACTTTCAGTAATAAACCAGACACGTTCAGGGCACACAGTTAATATAAGAGACAAAATATAAATGAAATTGTATTCACATAATTCAGACAGAGATAATACAGGACTGTGCTCATCCAAAGGAAAAAATTAGAAATCTCACGTAGAGAAATATTCTTCAAATTCTACATTGTACATTGTTAGGACATCTGGAGATTCTTTGTTCTTTGCAATTCCCACTTCTCCTAAACATCATTATTAAATTGTCTAATAAAAACTGCTGGCAAGCCCTAAGTATTTCATAACGGATTTGGCTATCTTATAAGATAATAACTTGTTAGGGTGTGAGGCAACAAGAAAACAATACGTGAAAAAACTTTCAAGTCAGAGGAGTCAATACAAAGCAGAATAATAATAGGAAAGTACTCTCTTTACTCAGTTGTAGCATCTAGACAAGTTCACATCACCCAAAGGAAATGGCAGGAGCCTCCTTGTGCTAAACAAAGCAGCAAAGAATACACTGAGAAAAGAACAATCATGAACTGAAGGCAAGATAAACAGACACTAAAGGAAAGGAAAAAAAAAAAAAAAAAAAAAGTCCAGACCTTAGTTTCTGTCTCTTAGGCCAACTCCTGAAATATGAGCACCCATGCCTTGAGGAAGGGAGGGATAAAGGGGAGGCTGCCAATCAATTTTCCAGATTTGTTAATTTTTTTTTAAATGGTCTATGGATTTCAGCTGCTATATCTCATTTGCTGGGCCTTTAAATCATTTTGACACCAGCATGACTCTGTTAAAACCAGCAGGGTTACGTCATAACAGAGTGGAGAGTTAGGCCCGCTAGTGTGATCGTTGGTTGCTAGACTGAAGGAAAAAAAAAAAAAAAAAAAAAAAAACTTTGTTTGCACTTCACATAAGATCTTTTAACCACTACATGGGCTAAACTAATCCAAGAGACATCAGGCAATTCCTGTGTTTGGAGGACATCAAGGAAGCTCCATTTCTGGTTTCCTAATCTGGGACGTTACTGAACAAATAGTCTGGACATCATAGCTCTCAGAAGACACTTCTAATCCCACAGATGTGATCAGCAAACTAATAGAATGTGAAGCCAGAAAGAGCCATCAGGTCATCTAGTCTGCCCTTTCATCCTGGGCCAAAAAATTTCATCCATGTCATCCCAGAATTAAGTAGTTTGCTACAGCTGCTGGCAATCATTTGCAGGAACAGCCAGGCCTGAGAGATAATTAAGTCTGCAGAAATACCAGTCTAGGACCCTTCTTCAACATTAAAATCTGGTGTAGAGGTCACATCATTACATTGTTTGAGTCAACTGCTTTTTTAAAATTAGCATTTACTGTGCTGTTAAACCTATTATTTCTCCCTATGTATCTAAAGACAGTAGGTTGTTCCCATTTACACAGTGACAACGGATTTTTGTACTTCTTGCTTTTTCCAGGCACTCTGACTTGAGATGGCGGAAAGTGCAGCTAAAGACAGTAAGATTATTTAATTGCTGATATACTTCCAATGCCCTGCAGGTTATGTGAAGGATTTTTGTTTCAATTTTTTTGTCTTTTTTTTTTTTCCTTTAGGCTAGAAACTGAAAAAAGCGTTTATCTGCTTGACAGAACTGTTTTCATTTCATAAACTCAGATATAGAGAAACTGTATTGCTAACAAGGAATATATGATAGAACAACAGGAAATCATCACCCTTTCCACTTGATCTGAACACTATTACTGAATACAGGCAGACCTCTCTTCTTTAGCTTCCTTTTAGTTATTGTGTAAAATATCGTGGGAATGGTGACAAGTGGCTTAATGGGACTCATATCATTCAACTGCTTTAGCAAATCCCACTTCTCAAATTTATACAAAAGTCAGGTTAAGGTTTTGCCAGGCTTAAAGAAAAAAAAATAAATTCGACAAAGACCTAAGTAACCAACGTGTACAGCACTTTGTAGGGACTGTGCAACACATTAACTTAAAATGCCTTTTAAAAAAAAAAAAAAAAAAAACTTTAAATTTGCCACATTTACCTTCTATAAATAGAGTGGGTTTAGGAAGGTCCTGAGAAAAAATGCCACAAAAAAAAGCAGCTCAGATTATATTTGTATTTCACAAACCATTTTAGTGGTGGTGTGTGTACTTAGTTTTGATGCCTCCAGTGGGGTGATGGGAGCAGACACAGATCTCCTACAACATCAGGCTTAAAAGATGGGCCCTAGCTTGTTAACACTGGAGACAAATCTGACCTGTATGGCCACTGTCAGGTTTTCCCATAAGACAAGGAAGGAGTCAGAAGTGGCTGCCACTATAGGGTCCAGACCTTTATATTTGGCAGATCTGGGAATGGAGAAGGCCTTCATGATCTTTTCCTGCTCTCCCCTGGTGGCTCAGATGTGGAAACAGCTATAGCTGAAAAAGTAAGGCTGTAACCCTGGGAGATGGTTAATCTCAGTGTCTTTTGGAAACCAATTATGAAGGAATTGATGACATTTTTAAACACCTCCCATATTACAATTTGTGTCCATTCCCCCTTGTCCTGACATTGGGCACCTCTGAAAAGAGCCTGGCTCTGTCCTCTTTGCACCCTCCCTTCAGATATTTATACACAATGATGAGCCTACACATTGATTAGATCCCCCCTCAGCCTTCTTTTCTCCAGTCTGAACAGTCCCAGCTCTCAGAGCCTCTCCTCCTCACAAAGGAGAGGTGCTCCACTCCCTTCATCATCTTGGTGTCCCGTCTTTGGATTCATTCACCAGTATGCCCATGTCTCTCTTTCACCGGGGAACCCAGCACTGGACACAGCACTTCAGTTGTGGTGTCACCAACACTGAGTAGAGGGGAAGGATTCCTTGGCCTGTTGGCAACTCTCTTTCTAATGCAGGATGAGGAAGGAAATGCCAAGGGGCCTTATCTTCACATGCACAGAAACACATATGGATGAGCACAATGTTGTTCAACAATCTTCTAGATTCTTCCTGTGCATTTCAGCACCTATTTTGGCAAAATATCTTGCAAAAGACCATAGTCAAGGGCCTAAACTTCACAAAGCCAAGGCACCTTTTATGTTCAAAAGACAACTCACTCCTCAATATTAGCAACATGAGTTTACTTTACTGATAGTTTACTGGCTCACATGGCTGATAGTATCATCTTTCCCTGGTTATGCCACCGTACAATACAGTTGGATTTTTTTATTATTATTATTTTTAACAACTATGAAAAAAGTCCTCCTCCCATAAGTCTTGGAGAACCTCTGTTCTGTTTTTGGACAGTGAGCCAGTTTATAATTTTGAAATATAACACATTTTTTCTGTTTATCAAGACTTCTAGAGAAGAAGTGACATTTAAGCACCTTTCTAAAACTATATAGCTATATAACAAAATTTTAGCTGTTGATATCATTATACTGTCACCTGATGATAACCAGACATATTTGACTAAAGTTTCTTGATAAAATCATCATCATAATAATTGTAATCCACGTTATTCTCTAAAGGATGCTTTTATCTTTGCCCACTGATTAACAGTAGGAGATTAGTGACTAATCATATTCAAAATGAAATCAATATTCCTCAGTTTACAAAACAGACTCTGAAAGTTTTGTGGGGTTTCAATTAATAAATGTTTTGTAAAGGAAAAGTAAGAGCATCTGATAAAGAGAGGGACCTGAGGCCCTTCTCACTGGCATGATAACTTAAAAAAAAGTATCATTATCAGATCAGATTTCTTGAGATCATCCCAGTATACTGATTTTCTAAGTTAAAATAAGCTCAGATTGGAATCTCAAAAATAAACAAATTTGTAGAAGGCTAGGTGAATATGTTTGCACTGTTTCCTGTAATATATGTTACATTTTATACCAAAGATTAGAAAGAAACCACAGACAGCTCTTCAGATCGTGTCATGTGTAGTATCAGTTCACAGCAGGAACTTAAGATGAAAATCTCTAAAGTCAAAGTTCATAAGGAGCTCTAAGAACCCTTCCAGGTGTTTTCAAGGAAATTGATGCAATAGAGCATAGAGATGAAAGAGCAAATATATATTATTTTAAATCATAGCTTCAGGGTTTAAAGCTAAGCTCAGCAGGTACTAGGAGACCCAGCATGGATTTCAAAGCAAATGTACATCTAAAGAAAGCAATTTTTCATTACAGTCATATTTGACATTGTATTAACTTTTTTCTTTTCTTTTTATTTTTTTTTTTTCTCACAGTTTTCTCTTCCTACACTATCACAATCTTTTGTTCCAATACTTCATTAAAAAAAAAAAAAAAACTCAGAAAATCATTTCTGTTTGTCTTTGTGAACTCTTCATTAATTGTTTCCTGACCATGTGCAGAGTTCAGATATAATTCAGTTTAGAACTGGGTATGCCAACAGGTCATGCTCTCCATTTAAAAAATAATAATAATAATAGTGCTATAACAATAACAACTAATGTAAAATTTCCTATGTCAGATGTGTGTTATGAAAAAGAAAATGAAGAGACAAGTACCATTTATACTTCAGACCTGCCATGACATTCTAGAGCAAATAGGATTCTGAAAGCACCAGTTCTATGGTGATATGAATGCAAGACTGTCATGATATTCTGATAGGCACATATGCAAAACTAATACATTCATCTGGATTTTTGAAAGGAAAACATTTCATCTTTTATACACAGTCTTGCTCCTTACTGTCTACAAAAAAAAGGCAGCAGAATATGAGAGCTGCTTGCACCATTTCTCATACCTCTAGACAGACGAACAAATTTATTATACATGCAAAACTCTTCAAATGCACAATATGCACTTTACATGGCTAGAGAGATAACTCTCACATTTAGGTTGGTAAACTCTTGTTTGTGTGTGCAGATGAGGATTTTATAGACAAATATCTGGAAAAATGGTGGTAATTACGGTTCAATTTGATTTCAGAGAGCACTTTATTGATACTTTTGGATAACCCACTGATATCTTAGATCATTATGAAGACTTCCAAGATGCTTGATGGTTTTCATATGGATGGATAGTATGTGTATATAGTTATGGACCTTTGTATTACATAGAAGAGACATACAGCCTCTAATATCATTTACAAATAAAAAATAAGTGTGTAAAGTGGGTTGTTTGTTTTTTTGTTGTTGCTTTTCCCCTAATATTAGCTCTTTCTTTTTCTGTTATCAAAAATGAAACAAATAACAGTCATTTCACATGAATAGCTTAACACAATCCAGTCCTTTGTTCAGTTACCAGCAAAACCACTTTACAACAGCTCCTTGGAATTTATAGATTTTTCCATTCGCAAATAAACTTTTTAAAAGTTAAAAAAAAAAAAAAAAAAAACTTTAAATAATTAGGAATTGAATGCCTAAGAGAAAAAGTTCTTTGAAAACACACTGAAGACAGAAACTATGATTTTATCACACTTTCCCCTGGGTTTCTGCTACCCTGGATGCCAGAACTACAGCCACAGAAACACTAATATCAGGAAACATCAACTTTGCAACAGGGAACATAGAGCAGTTCTTTTGAATTCCTCTTTTATATGAGTTGAGCACCAATATGGGGAATTCACCCATAGGACACAACACAGAAATAACTTTTTGTGCTCTAGTTGAATGCCAAGTGTACTTCCACTACCATATTCTGCTTCAAATAATTGCAAAGCCATGATGTACATAAAAGATTATTTGGACATAAGCAAAGAAGTATACAGAAACACATTGATTGCTCCCAGATGGATGCATACTGTGTTGTGGCAGACCATAATACTGCAGAGTGTTTAGCAAATGCATCTATCTGCCCAGTAAATTCCATACAGGACTATATGAGATATTGTAGATTAAAAGTAGAATGCATTCTTTACTTCTAAGAGCAATAGAGCTAGTGACATTTTGGATGATGGGGAGCTAAACAGATATGGAGAAGAAGGGAAAACGGAAGAGAGGAAAATATGAAAATGATTTTGTTTAGGCTGAGAAAGCAAGAAATCAGAAACATATACAAGCATGAACTAGATATTTATCATCATTATTACTGCACAGTATAATGCTTCAAATTTCTTAAAACCTTTCAACCAAAGACTCTGAAGCATTAGCAGCCTTTTAGGAATTAATGAAGGTGAAAGACAAGGCCATTGGAAGGAAAATTGAGTTGTACAACAGCTATGGGATTTATCAAAGGTCAGACATTGAATTGGTGACATGAGGAAATAAAAGCATGAAGTTTCCATTCCAGCACCCTCATCTCACAGCAATACTTCATATAAAAGTTTTGCTACTTCTCACGGACATTCTGGCAGAAGCTGAAGGACTTAATAGCCAAAGCAGTACAACTTTCTAGGTTTTCTGAAAACTTATTTGCCTGCCTCAACATGTCCATTTTTTTAGGAAACAAGATTGAGTAAAACTCCCTGTAAAGATCTTCTTGCTTCAGTGCCAGCTGGACAACTATTTACTGTGGATTCTTTAGCCATGCTATCAGTATGACCAAGTAAAATAGAATCTACCCAAAATAAGAGGTATACAAAACCACCTTTTTTTTTTCCTCCGTGAAATTAACTTCACAATACGTATCTGTAAACTTAGGAACAGATGCACGTAGACATAGATGTGTTTTTAATTTCAATATTAGTTAAATTATCTTCTGTCTCCCTCTCACTATGTCTCACTCTCCCATTAATGATCCTCTTTATTGTTCTGATGTGAATTTAAAAGAGGAACAAGTCTAAGTCACACAAACTGAGGCTACTAGAGATGCCAAGTAACATGAGCACTGTTGCAGCCACGTTTAACACAATAAATAAGGTTTGTTCAGATGTAGTGCTGAGCAATCCAACCACATTAGCCATTTCTGCTGACTGCTGCTGACAGGGAGCATTGGACCACAGAGTTACCCCATGAATCTCTCTATGAGCAAGAGAAGTTGCATTCAGAATAGTGAATTGCTGCAGCTGACAGGACAAGGATCAGTGTCAAGGTTTGGGAATAGGAACCTCAAAATGCACCACATATCTTGAAGGTTTACAGAATCATCATAACTTTTTCATGATTAAGTGAGCCAGATCAATTCCTTAACTGTCTGTGGTTTGTCTGTCATCATTTTCACATGTGCCATGATTACTCTGTAAAAAGCTACTCATTTGAAAAGCTAACCCCTCTATTAGGGGGCAAGCCTGCACCACATATTATAAAAGCACATGGAACAAACAGAATCAATTTTCAGCTTTTAAATGAAGTCTAAATGGCCTTCCCCTTTCAAACTGTTCATGTTAAACAACAAGCACAAGGGACTGATATTTTCTCTTTGTATGCTGCCAGGGCAATCTCCAGAAATTTTCTGCAGTATATCAAAGACCTATGTTGCATGTACTAAAGTGTATCTGTTCAAAAAAGGAAGGAAGGAAGGAAGGAAGGAAGGAAGGAAGGAAGGAAGGAAGGAAGGAAGGAAGGAAGGAAGGAAGGAAGGAAGGAAGGAAGGAAGGAAGGAAGGAAGGAAGGAAGGAAGGAAGAGAGAGAAAGAAAGAGAGAAAGAAAGAGAGAAAGAAAGGAAGGAAGGAAGGAAGGAAGGAAGGAAGGAAGGAAGGAAGGAAGGAAGGAAGGAAGGAAGGAAGGAAGGAAGGAAGGAAGGAAGGAAGGAAGGTTGGTTAACTATCTTCAAGACTAATGTATGGTGGGTCTCCATCACAAGGTATCCCACAAGCATGAAAGATAATATTGATTGCATTTGCCACACCTAGGACTCTGGATGAATCTAATTTGTTTTGTTCTCCTAAAACATTAAACTGCTAAACTATTGTGAGAGACTAACTGGCATACGTATTAGGTGTATCATGAGCAGTCTTGCTTTCAGCCACTGGTAATGTGCATCAGCAGACTACATATACTCAGCCTAGTGTGGCTTATTGCTATTTAAATGGGTCTCATATGTGTAGTTATAATGCTTAACTGCCTTCATAAAGTGTTTGGAGATCTACAGGAGGAAAGGCCGTGCAACTTCAGGACTGCTTTCCACAAACAAAAGACCCATTTCATGGCCACCCATGACTGCAGGGTCTGGGTTCTGTGACCCAAAGGATTGCTGGGACTTCTACAAACTTCTGATAAAACATAATCTCTGCTCAGCTTCTCCAGGGAATCTGGGGATCCTGTTACTAAAAGGTAATGTAAAGCAGTGGTGGGTGGTTTAGACACAGTCCTAGATTTTTAGAATATGTAGTTAATGCTTTAAAATTATGTTTCAGAAATCAACAATGGTTAGGCAGCCAAACTCTGATCTCACTGATAATCCAAGTAACTTCAGTGAAGTAATGAATTTACACTTGTCGCAGCAAATGAGATCAGCGTTGGCCCATTTAACAGAGCAGAACCCCACCCAGTGTTATTGTCTTAGCTCTGTAATTATCATCATTGGTTGCTGTTCTGACTGCCTGTAGCTTTAGTCATAAGTCTAAGGTGTTGACAACTCTTTACTGTCCAAATAATTTAGCTGATCAAGACAAACTATCAATCCACTCATACTCTTCTTTACTACTTCTTAGGAAGCTGTGTTTGCTTAGACTGGTGAGTGTAAATCAGTGACATATCCCTATCTGTGACATCACTGCTGATGTCACTATTTACACCAGCGAGGGATGTGTGTGGTGTGCACACAGCAGCAAAAACCAGCTTCTTACAAAAGCACATCTTTACCTCATCCCTTTTCTCACTAGGATTTTCAAGTCAAAATGATAGAACTTCACACAATTGGGAATATTTACTGTGGTTTGTCATCCCTGCAAGCTTACAGACAAGGTGTTCTGCTTCAAAAAAATATTTATTTTGGTTACTTGGATTACTGCCTGGACAGGAAACAATGAAACAGATGTCAGGGAGCTGGATGAGTAATAGAATAATTTTGAAGAGTGATTTGAGCTGCTAAGAAGATGACACTTAAGAGGTCAGAAGCACAAAACATTTTCCACTTTCTTTCCTTCTGAACTCAAAGCTTGAAGGATAGGCTGTGTGTAATTCAGCCTTGTCAAGCTGGTGTGGTCCATGCAGCTATTGTTTAGATCTGTTTAGCCATTGTGAAGGTCTTCAACAGTGCCATTTCAGAAAATAAAATTTAAGGAAAAAAAAAGAAAAAAAAAAAAGCAGAGAGATGTGTTACAGATAACACAACAGTGCATGGAATATTTTCTCTATTACAGACAAATTTACCAGAGAGGCTGGAAAACTCTCGGCTACCCAGCGTGTCCCCAGCAGCACAGCTTTCACTAGCACAGCTGTGCAAGCTCTCCCCTCCCTCCCATTTGGAGAGAAGCCGCAGTTGGGGCTGTCCTAGTGCTAAGTGGATGATGAATCATTATTTATTTTACAGTGATAATGATAAGCTTTCTCTGTCTGGATGAGGAACTTTCCCTCTTGGTGCTAGTACCTGGCCCAATGACAGAGACTTACTTCCTGGCCTCAGTCTACAGCCTAGACTGGCAGGACAGAAGAAAGGTGTGTGGCAGACAGTGCTGTTCTCTCTCCTTCTGAACTGGGGAAGTGGGACACCCAGAGGTGAAGGAAGTGGCCTGAATAACCAAGGGAAGGTCATGACAGGATGGGGAGCCACTGAAGTCCCAATCCCCAGGCACTTTGATCACAGAACCATCTTGGAGCAGAAGTTTGTGAAACTGACAGCTCTTTACCCTTGTGTAATAGGTCTAGGTAATAACTCTACCCAGGTTAAACTTGCTTTTCTGATGTTCACACATTGTGCATGATGACTCTGCAGGAACAGCTACATGTGCCTCTATTTCAGAGTGTTGGGGCCCCATCCAGATCTTTACACTTCCAACATGCTGAGCAGCCAAAACTCAAGGAGCACTGAAGGGCACAGCACAGCAAGAAGAGCACCTCAAATTTGTGTAGGGCCATCGCAGCAGGCATCTTATAACAGAGTACCAGGGAAACTGGTAGCTGCAGTCAAGGGACTTCTGTGACAGTATTACCATGCAAAATGTAAATAGCATATTATTCAGTGTCTCTACTTTTATCACTGTACATTGCAAGTTATCTTCAGACAACTATTAACAAACTTTTAGGGATGTTGTATCTCACAGTGAAACCTCGTTGCTCCAGAAAGTAAACACAGAAGTACATCTCTTTGCGTAGCTAAAAGTTTCTAATGTAGAGAACCTAGAAAATATAGTGATCAGTCTACAACATAACCGAAGACTGAAACTTTCTATTGAAGAAAGTTGCTGCCACCTTCAGACGAAACAGGATTAGCAGAACACCCATGGAGATAAAATACATGTATATTCTGAAAAACTGGAAGTCCAGGGAAAAGACAAGTAGCAATAAATCTCTCAATGCTGTGTCATTAATAGTTACAGGTTTCTATGATAAAACATTTATCCTTGTACTGTAAGAGGTCGGAATAAGTGATGACCATGCCTCCTTTAGCTCTTAACACCTATTAGGTTTGGGTGTTTTTTTCTGTTCTGTACAATGCTTTTTTATTTTAATTTTTTTTCCTTATAAATAAAGGGTTATAAGATGCTTTAAGATACATACATGTAGTTTCTGTGTATTGCTGCTCACCATTGAGAAGAAAGACACTTGAAATGAGATAAGGAATTGTAGATAACTATTTGTTCAGATCAGATTTGGGCTAAAACATGGAGCTCAGAATGTTTTCTTGACCATTACAAAGACAGGATGGATTTCTTAATAGCTATAACTTGAATGAGCAAGACCAAGGAGGAGAAAAACGTATTTTTTTCCAAACGATGGGACATTCGGAATAAATGAAGGGAAAAAAGGCAGCCTGATGATTTTTTTCTTTTCATCCTTACTTCAGAGAAACTCCAAGGATTCCTCTAGTATTTGTAGACATTTTAGAGATCTGGTGGACACTCAAAACTATCAAAGTTCAAAAAGGAAAATGCTGGGTGCTGCTCAGCTTTGAGGCTACAGTGTCCCTTAATGACAGCTTCTTGACAGTGTGACTCCACTGGAGTCAGAATCTCAGCATCTCACTAGCCAAAATCTTACAGAGCCATCTGTAAGATGAGCTTCTAAAAAGTGGAGAAGGCAAGCAGCAAACTTAATGAAGTCTCAGGCTATATTTACTTTGTCAAGTATTTGTGCAGAGCTGTATCTATACACTCTTTAAAGGATAGCCCAGAGAATTTTGACTTTCTGTCCGGGACAACAGGAGACTGGTCATATCATAGCTAAGGCTGTCACCCAGTGAAAATCACTCAAAAAAAAAAAAAAAAAAAAGGGGGCAATAAAAATTGTTTTGGTGGTGTAGATCAACAGAACCCAGCTGAAAGCCACGGGTGATCAGCACCTCAGAGTCCACAAGATGGTACTCACAGCACTGTCCAGAAAGGACCTGCCGCAAAAATCCCAAACACTGCTCCCAACAAACTTCAGGTATTTACTTAGTTTTAAGATCAAAGCAGACAGTTCTGTGGCAACAGTGCAGGGAGCAATCTTCCCAAGAAATATAGCCAAGCACCAATACTGGATTTGTTTCTGAAAATCAGAAATATATCTGCAGCCTCACATGCAAGGCTTTGCAAAAATACTTTTTATGCAGACAAATACTTTTAAGAAATAGAAAAAATCTTGTTATCAGGATTTTTAATGATGATTTTAACTTGTTCTCTGACTTCAGTTATGCTGAAAAAAAAGTTAGCATAGCAAAGATCAGGCTGCATGAAAAGTCTCCGCCAGTCTTTTTATGTACAGGAATACATCAAAGGGCTTCAAGGGGTTTAGTAATGGAACTATGACAGCCCAAAGAATAAACAGAATTTGAGTGGACAGTTGCACAGGACTTAGAGCTTAATCTAGGGAGTCTGCAACTTGCTGAAAGGAGCCAATATTAAAGTAATTATGCATTTAAAACAATTACTATTTATTCTTCAAAGAGTCATACTCGAAAGAAGTAACCCATTTTAAATTATTTCTGGTAATTGCATTGCATCCCCAGATTATATGTCTACATTCTCTTTGAACTAGACTTAAAAAAAAAAAAAAAAAAGTATTTTTGTTTAAAAACTACCCCCCTCTTGAATACTTCTGCTCTAACTTATCATTTCCTACAACTGTAATACAGGGTGTTAAGCCTGAGTAAATACCACTAATTTTAGTTTCTATAACTAGAACAGAAACCAGTTTAATAATGAACAACTGCAAATACCCTGATTGCTCACTTACCATTGACTTTTGATAACCTGGGAGATTCTATAAATGTGTCAGCACATTACTATTAAAATTGTGGTAGTTCACCAGCACTTAGTAAAACGACTGAACACAAACTTAGGAGGAAACATTGTTTTGCTTCAGATAGCATAAAATAGCTTTCCATTTACAAAATTTTCTACATACAAAATCTGATTTAAAGTAATTTCCAATGTCTGCCAGCTCTCCTGAGACATGATCACGTTATGCTTGTGTAGAAGAACCCAAAGAGCATACTCTGTATCTTCTTACTAGCTAGGATGGTAGGGTAATTTTTACTTCAAAGTCTATTTAACAAAGTTAATGATCAGTTTGTGGGGAGATTTCCAGGGCTACATTTAAGAATATATCTTGCTCAGATACACATGCAGAGGTTAATTTTAAACTAGCTGGCTGTTATGTTGCTGGGAGCATAGCAGCCGCAGAACAGGCTCTGTACAGACTCCCCTCCATGGAACTGGGTCATTTGAGGCAGTTGATCTATGCCCACATCCAGCTCACAGCTACCTGCAGTGTGAGCAGTACCCACCCATAGCCAGTTTACAGTTGGTTTATGAGAGTCTAACTGAGCTGCAGTCCCACTCGGAGTTTCATATTTGCAGTGAATGCAGAGCTGATTCAAAATGAAATGATTTGGCTTTCTGTAGATATGACACTCTTTCCAGTCTGCCTTGAGTCCACCAGCTCTTCTCATTCTATACGAAGAATAATTCCTCTCCATCTTCATGCCTTGTTAAACTTTCCATCCTCTTTTGTTCCATTGTACTAAGGCTAGGTTTTTCTCACACAGCTATATGCAAGCTAAGCTAGTTGTCTGTTCTAGCTCTATCTTCTACCATATCAAAAAAGAAAGACCAGCATCTTTCTGAAGGGAGTGTTACCTCTACCTCAGACCCTGTCTAAGGGGAAGGAGCATTGAAGAGTAGCTTCCACAACACAGAAAGTCTTTGAAGCAAGATTAAAGAGACTTGTTTTTGTATCATTTTCATTATTGTTTTCTAAAGCAGAGACAGAATTCCCCTGCCTATAGACAAGCCACAGATGAGCTGCTTAGACTAGTTCTCTGAAGCTGAATTCAGTTGCCTAAACATTGGCATCTAGTGAGATATGAGTTGCCGCAAGGTGTTTAATGTATGCTATGGCTTTGGCAGATATGACAGAGGATGTATAAGAAGCCCACTCCTTTCTAGTGTGGCAGCCAGCAGCCACAGTGGATACCCTATAGCATGCAAACCAGACAGATGCTTGCATTTAAGCAACTGAATTGAATCCCTGATGCTTAAGCATTTAGAGTTCTTTACGACTGTTCCTATGCTTATTTTCTAAGAGCAGATATTCACTATTGGAAGAGTGTGTGATTTCCATTTTCAGGGTAAGTAAAACCTGTGAACTATCCTACACAGTAAAAGCACAGTGAGAAGTGAGCACTTCCATTTTACTATGGGTAAGCCTCCTGATGACAGTAGGAGGACCTAAGGATAACACTAGAGTTACTGGCTCTTGCTCGTTGTAATCTATTGTTGGTTAACACATTGTATTTACACTAGGTAAAATCCTGGAAGTGAGATAAGGCTATCTATTGGACAACTTACAAGATTTTTATATGTTAGTTCTTGATCTATTACAGAATCTCACTGACATGGGCATAAAATATAAATATCTGAAGCCCTGATAAAATGTAGACTTCTTTGGGAGCTATCATGCTCTCATTTGAATTCATTTCTGTAAGTAATTTCCTATTTTAAAATACTTCTAGATCACCCCAGTTCCTTAAAATTTCCTTCAAAAATGTTCTGGGTGCTGTCTCAATTTATCTATTTATTTATTTATTTTTAAGTAAAGCAGGTTTAAGCAATCTGTTACTGCATTCCATAGTACTTTTAGCAATGTGATATCTAGAAGCCTTTTCTACAAATAAGGAAATAAGATATTTCTACATTTCTCAACAGTCTCCTACACTGGTTCACTCTTCCTCTTGAAAGTATTTGGTGTCACCACTGCCTTTATCCTGAGGTAAAAATATTTGATTCATGCTGCCTGAGGAGTTATGCATGGGGCAGATGGCTCTGTAAAGCAGGCTCCTTCTCTTGGTCACCAGGTTTTCTCTCCAGAAGCAGTCTCCCACCTTCCACATCTTTTCTGGGTCAAAAAGCTTGACCTGTCTAATTGCTGGCTGCTCCTGCAGGCACTCCAAGGGTGGGTGGTCACCAGCACCCCCTCCAGGACCCAGGGAACTCCTGAGCATCCTGGTGGCCTGTTCCAGCTCCAGGCATCCAGGGAGATCAGTGGATCGTGCTGGCAGACATGTCTTCCTGCCTGAGGTCACCGCTGATCCTAGAACATCTCTACTCTTCCAGCACTTCAGGCTAGCTGGCTGTGTCTCTGCAGTTCTTTATAATACAAATTCCTCTCTCTCAACAACTCCTTGAGCTGATCTTTCCTGTGCTGTTTATAATTCTTTTTTTTTTTTCCACTCTGCCTTCTGGAAGAAGACGCAAGAAAACAAACATTTCTCACTTGTTTTTTCTTTCAACAATACTGTTTTTTATTAGCAACATTTTTTTTTCCATTAGTCAGACAGTACCCGTTAAAAAAAACAACTCTACTTTCATTTCACAGTGAGAAGAGTTTCATGTGGAGTTCAGAGCTAACCTCCCCTGTGAAAAAGGTGTGAAGCATTTTTTGGGGCCCTGAAAGCACCTAGGTCTTCCCCAGGAGCCCATTTCAGCACAAAGCAGTGCTGATCTCCAGCCATGTGCCCACCAGCAGGCCAGGCCACACCACCCTTCTTTTGGGGGATGAAGGTGAGATGTGAGTGTCTTGGAGGAGTGGGTGGGCACAGGTGAGGGCATCAGTAAATGACTTCCAGACAAGCAGTGTAAGCAAGTCTGCTGCTTCTCCCTTCATACCATGTTGCTTTGCATTTTGTCCATACTTTCCAGCTTTTGGCTGACTGAATAAGAAATAAGACAACTTTCCCTTACTTAACTTCTATCATTAACATGCTCTGGGCAATCAGAGCCCATCACATAGGCTGTTATTTAAGGAGACATTTGAGATGTGCACAGTCAGCTGTATCTCAAACAAACGTGACACTATTGGTCTACCTAGACAAAGGCCAATGTAGTTCAGTGTCCCACCTCTAACTGATCAGTGATGATATCTAGGAAAACAGTACAAGGACGAAGGTAAGTATACAGAGGTAATTAAACTTTCAGCTTGCAGAAACATGTATTTTAAGGCATCATAAGCCAGATATCATAAGCCAGATGAGTATCCTCATCTTTGTATTTATTAGATCTAGGTGAATTTTCCTTCATGAATTGATACAGCGGTTTTCTGAACCCATTTCCGAATCCATTCTGCTGCATTCCCAGATAAAGCTGTATGTTGAAAGTATTGTCTTCTGCTTTTAAACTTCTGTCTAGTGGTTCTCTGTAGTCCTCAGAATTCACAGAAAGGTAGTACTTATTTAACAGTACAGGTGGGAAGTCATAGCTGGATGCAAACTGCCTCTGGCTTGGTCTACATCAAGGAGAGAGGCCATTTCTGCTGTGTTTGTGAGACTCAGCAGCTAACACAACACATTTCAGAGGAACTCTTTTCTTTCTAAAGCAAGAAATACTGAATTTCTTTTGATTAAGCACTCTTTGGGTTCATTTACATAATTGTCTAACAAGACCTCTGTGTGGGTATCAATACCACACCAAGTAAAAAGACTAAAAGTCACAGAATCACAGATTTGTCTAGGTTGAAAGAGACCTCAAGATCATCGAGTCCAACCTCTGACCTAACACTAACCAGTCCTCCGCTAAACCATAGTATTAAGTTCAACATCTAAACATCTTTTAAATACCTCCAGGGATGGTGACTCCACCACTATCCTGGGCAGCCCATTCCAATGCCTAACAACCCTCTCAGTAAAGAATTTCTTCCTAATATCCAACCTAAAACACCCCTGGTGCAACTTTAGCCCATTCCCCCTCGTCCTGTCACCAGGCACGTGGGAGAATAGTCCAACCCCCACCTCCCTATAGCCTCCTTTAATGTACTTATGAAGAGCGATAAGGTGGCCCCTGAGCCTCCTTTTCTCCAGCCTGAACAAACCCAGCTCCCTCAGCCTCTCCTCGTAGGACTTGTTCTCCAGACCCCTCACCAGCTTCGTTGCCCTTCTCTGGACTCTTTCGAGCACCTCGGTGTCCTTCTTGTAGTGAGGGGCCCAAAACTGAACACAGTACTCGAGGTGCAGCCTCACCAGAGCCTAGTACAGGGGGACAATCACTTCCCTAGCCCTGCTGGCCACACTGCTTCTTATGCAAGCCAGGATGCCGTTGGCCTTCTTGGCCACCTGGGCACACTGCTGACTCATATTCAGCTGACTATCCACCAATACTCCCAGGTCCTTCTCTGCCTGGCAGCTTTCCAACCACTCATCTCCCAGCCTGTAGCTCTGCTTGGGGTTATTGCGCCCCAGGTGCAGGACCTGGCACTTGGCCTTGTTGAACTTCATGCAGTTGACCTCAGCCCATCGGTCCAGCCTATTCAGATCCCCCTGCAGAGCCTTCCTACCCTCGAGCAGATTGACACACACACCTAACTTGGTGTCATCTGCGAACTTACTGAGGCTGCACTCAGTCATTGCAGAACATATCAACACTTTACAGACAACCAGGAAACCTATATCGTACTGTCAGCTGAACTGAATAACATGTTTTTTGCAGACTTCTCTCCCTGTCCACAGAAAAACAAAGTCAAAACTGAATTTATGAGTGCTGAGTTGCACAGTTCAGCATTTCTGCTAATATCGAGCTGTCTCAACAAGAAGTTTGCAAAAGGGTTCAGCCAAGCTTATTTCCTATGTAAAGTGAGGTTCAGAACAATCCATGGCCAAAAAGTTTTGCTCTAAGGTCAGTAAGCAATGTAGTTCACTTGCCATCAGTGGATCAAAAGCCTTTTAAATAAAGCCGAGTAATATTCCTACTCTGTGAATCTCGTAACAAAATCTTCATTTGTCTGAGAGCCACAAGACATATACCACATCTTTTGAAGTGGTGAGAAGGGCGGGGGGGGAACTCTCAGAATAGCTTGTAATTGGGACAGAGTAATAGTTCTTCTGGGTACATCCTTCCCTACTAAGATTAGGTTGGGAGGCTGGAAGTGCCCACATAATGTTTGTTGAATAGCATTTGATGACTCATTTCCTCCTTCAGTAAAAACAGAGATGCCCTGGAGAAGCACCTGAAGTATGTGTGAAACGTGCTTGTGCTCAAAAAAATGCAAAGTGAAAACTCCTATTTTAAAGTAAGGGAAAGATTGGATTTTCAAGTCAGCTTTTTCAATGCTTAGGAAATTCTTTTAAAAGTTTAGCTATAAGCAACTTGGAACACAGAGATTCCTCCTTCAAATAATTTTTAAAATCTTAACGGTCTCAATTTGCATTTAATAAGGTTATTTTTTCTGAAAAGTTCTTCTTAAAACCATATTTTAATGGATATATATTTAAGGGACAAAAAATACGCATTCTAGTCAATTTATAGTCAGCTTTCAGAAAAGGTAACTTTCATGTCTTTATAAGCACAGACTTTTTGAAACTAATAAGGTATGATGAGATTATGAGTGAAATACGGTTATATCAGTTGCACAAAGTGTCTTTTGAAAGGTGCTTTCACCAGAAGGCTCCTGTTCACCACAGTGAGTGATCTTCCTTTGCCTGAATTTATAAGGCAGATGAATGAGAACAATTTATGAAGTTTGCCTAGCCTTGCCTTGCCTTGCCTTGCCTTGCCTTCCCTTCCCATCCCTTCCCTTCCCTTCCCCTCTGTGTTGGGTCTGTCTGATCAACAAAATAAGTTATGTCTCCACAAACCATCAAAAAAGAAACACAAGCTTTCCTAGGCCTTGTGGGATTTTGGAGAATGCACGTGCCAGGCTATAGTCAGTTTGTGAGTCCTCTATATCAAGTGACTTGAAAGAGGAACTCTTTCGAGTGGGGCCCCGAGCAACAACAGGCCTTTGAAAAACTCAAACAAGAAATAGCTCATGCAGTAGCCCTTGGGCCTGTCCGTACCGGACCAGCTGTGCAAAACATCCCTTACACTGCAGCTGGGGAGCATGGGCTCACATGGAGCCTCTGGCAGAAGACCCCAGGAGAAACTCAAGGCTGACCTCTGGGGTTCTGGAGCCAGGGCTATTGAAGATCAGAAGCCAGTTACACCCCAACTGAAAAGGAAATATTAACAGCATATGAGGGGATTTGAGCCACTTCAGAAGTTGTTGGTACAGAGGCACAACTCCTCTTGGCCCCACGGCTACCTGTGTTACATTGGATGTTCAAAGGGAAAATTCCCACTACACACCATGCAACCAATGCTACGTGGAGTAAGTGGGTAGCGTTAATTACACAGCGGGCTCGAATGGGGAAACCCAACCGCCCGGGAATCCTGGAAGAGATTAAGGACTGGCCGGAGCGCAGGGATTTCGGAGTGCTGACAGAAGATGTAACCCGTGCTGAAGAGGCACCACCATACAATGAGTTGCCGGAAGACAGAAAGCAGTATGTGTTGTTCACTGACTGATCCTGCCGTGTGGTAGGGAGCCATTGGAAGTGGAAAGCTGCTGTGTGGAGTCCCACACGACAAGTTGTAGAGGCCATGTAAGGGGAAGGTGAGTCGAGTCAGTATGCAGAAGTGAAAGCTATACAACTGGCCCTAGAAATGGCTGAAAGAGAAAAATGGCCAGTACTGTATCTCTACACTGACTCATGGATGGTGGCAAATGCTCTGTGGGGGTGGCTGCGACAATGGAAACAGAACAACTGGCAGCACAGAGGTAAACCTATCTGGGCTGCTACCCTGTGGTGAGATATTACTGCACAGGTAGAAGACCTGGCTGTAAAGGTACGTCATGTAGATGCCCACATGCCTAAGAATCGTGCCACTGAAGAACATCAGAACAACAAAGAAGAAGATTGAGCTTCGAAAATTGAAGTACCTCAGGTGGACCTGGACTGGGGACGCAAGGGTGAGCTGTTTGTAGCTTGATGGGCCCATGAAACATCAGGACATCTAGGGAGGGATGCCACATACAGATGGGCTCGTGATTGAGGGGTGGACCTGACCATTGAGGCCATCACAGAGGTTACCCATCAGTGTGAGACCTGTGCTGCAATCAAACGAGCCATGAGGGTAAAGTCTCCCTGGAATAGGGGGAGATGGCTTGGATTTCGATATGGTGAGGCCTGGCAGATTGACTACATTGGACCACTCCCACAAACCCACCAAGGTAAATGTTACATACGTACCATGGTAGAAGCAACTACTGGGTGGCTGGAAACATATCCAGTAAACCAGAGGCCACTTGGAAGTTAACAGGGGGTCTGACAGCCGTCCTGGTCCTGCTGAAACAAAACCCCTACACACTGTGGGAGAAGCTAAAGTCCCTGTAGTGCATGTGGGAAAGTGGATGGGAAGGGCAGTGTGGGTTGCCCCTGCCATGGGAAAAGGCAAACCCACTCGTGGGATTGTCTTCACCCAAGGACCAGGGTATACCTGGTGGGTAATGCAGAAAGGTTGGGATATCAAGTGTGTGCCTCAAGGAGATTTAACACTGGGAGAAAATTAATCTGTAATCCACGTTATGTGTTGTAGGAGGACACTGCGGAACCAATGACAGGTCAATTTTGCAAGGAACCGGGCAAGTGCAACAGTGATGTGAGCTAAGCTGATGCTGGTGTCAAGAAAACCAACTTTGCCTGCCCTGAGTGACCACTTTGACATATGAAGCTGAAACCATCAACAGTTTTTATGAACATTTTGGGAAAAGACCTATGGAATGAAAGACTTATACAATACTTCAGACATATAAATACAGACATATAAATACTTCAATAGAAAGAGAACAATGGTGATGAGAGCATCTATATACTAAACAGTGTGGTACGTGATTGTGACATAAATGTTATGGAATAAGGGGTGCAGGTTGTGTTGTGTCTGTCTAGGAAAGAGTCACCTTTTCCCTGCAGCAGCCCACACAGTGCTGTGCTCTGCACTCGTAGCTGGAACAGCAGTGATATCACTCAAGTGTTCTGTCTATTGCTGCATAGTGCTGGCCCAGCATCAGGACTCCTTCCAAGGCCCCAGGAGCCAGCAGGCTAGGGGTGGGCAAGTGATGTGGAGGGGACATTGCCAGGGCAGCTGACCTAAACCAACCAAAGGGATATTCCATAACACCTGATGTCACACTCAGCAATAAAAAGGAGGGCTCTCGTGGGGGAGGGGGATGTTCCTCCTGAACAACCACTACACGTTTTGAGGCCCTGCTTCCCAGGACGTGGCCGAACATCAATCGCTGATGGGAAGTAGAGAATACTTTTTTCCCTTCTCTCTGTGCTTCCACGCGGACTTACTGTTTCTGTGGTTTCTTTTTCTCTCCATTCCCTTTCCCTTTAATTAAACCTTTCTCATCTCAAACCTCGAGTTCTCTGTGTTGTATTTTCTCACCCTTCCTCTTTGAGGAGAGGGGGAGTGAGAGAGTGTTTGTGGTGGAGCTCAGCTGCCCACCTAAGGACTGGGCAAATCAACAGCCCTGATGGTTTAAATCCCAGCAGAAGGAAGATATACACCTTAGAGATTTGGAAAGAGGTAACTCTCGCTGTGATTTCAGTTTGAGTAAGTTGGGACAAAGTGCACCGGATCTGCCTGGGTGCCCTTGAATGAAATATTTGGATAAACTGCTAAAACCTTGGAGGCACCATTTAGTACTTTGCCTGTAAAAACACTCCACATGCTGAAGGAGAAGTAGTCAGTGATGCCACATTTCTCTGGGCCTCTGCTTAAGAAGTTCTTGTCAGTGAAAAACACAAGGTTGTTTTTATGCACAGTAGCTACACTGCAAGCATGTTCCAATCTCCTGTCAGTGACACTGCCTTCACAGCCGCTATGAACAGCAGTAATGTTGAGAATTTGAGTTTGTTATGGTTGTGAAATTAAACTAAAGATGAATAAAACAGTCCTTCAGCCATGTGGCCAGTTGTTACACATATGTAACAACTTACACATATGTAAGAATACTGAAATCACAACTACCAGGAGTTTGGCAAAATCCCCCCCCCCCAAAAAAAAAAAAAAAAAAAAAAAAAAAAAAAGACAAGTAAAAAATCAACTAGTTAAAGGTCTTCTAAACTATCCAATCGTTCCATAAAACTTTTTAATTGTATTTTGAACTATAGAACAAAATTTAGGAAACATCTTAATTTTTTCCTTGCAGTTTGCTTTCTGAGAACATATTGTAGCACATACGCTTTACAAAATTACTCAAGCAATTTCAGAATAAGAATGAATATTAACACTGCCAGGACCAGTATTTATTTTTTGTCTGTAGTCACATAGTGAGCATATTAATTATAGGCTGTTATTATGTTCTTATCTCAGCTGAACAGATCGGAGTTCAGCCCATGAGTATATATCTACTACCCAGATAGATAAACAGAGCTACTGAAAGCACATTCTATATCAATGACTTTGATCAATGATCCAAAAACTGAGTAATTAAATCATTTAACTACCTGAAGCTGCAGTCATACAGCAGTCTGAGAGAGCAATCTCATCACTGTAAGAGTCATCAGCAAGGAAACAGCTACAGATGGTAACTCTGGATCCCTTTCAACACCTGGATCAAAACATTCCACTCAGAGGCACTGGTTTCACTTAAATTTATCTCACACACTCAGAATTTAAGTAATACACACAGCAATTAGAATTAGAGTCCTTGCAAGTTATATGCGTTTCATGATTGCTCTAACAGTTATTTCTTTTTTTTCTGACAAACAACTGACTTTCCAAGTGGATTCTCAGTTTTTCCTCCATTTCTTAAAACAAATTAATAAAATCACTTACAAGTTAACATATATCCATATTGTCCTTTGTTTAACTTGCTGTATTTTAATTGCTCCAAGCAAAAGGATATTTTGATTTTTTTTCAACCCAACCCAGCAAAATTCAATATTAACCTCCACTGGTTTCTTTTGCTTTCACCAACTTTAACCCTGTAGACAATACGTACTTTAAAAAGTTAAATAGGTGGGACAGATGCCTTCTTCCAAACACTTTTTAAGAGCTCTACACACTAAAGTTATAGGACTTCAGACGAATGTTCCTTTAAAGCTTTTGTTCTGAATCTGTAACACTGCACAGCAATGGCTCATTTCCAGCAACTATCATATTCCATTCTGACAGTCATTTTCCAGCTATATCTACAGCTAGGATCTATGACTTGAACAAGAGGGAAGGAAAAAAAAGATGCTAGAAGATTAATGATCTTTGGAACTATATCACCACAATCCCAGCTTCAGTCACCATAAACAGAAACACATGAACAAAATCAATATATCATGTTGTCCCAGTCACTGAATATGCTTCCTATAAACTTCAGAAGAATAGCATTAGGCTAACATGGGCCTCTAAGCACTACCCTGAAAATCAAGTACAGAATACCCAAGAATCTTCTCAGAAATGCCCCCTTATGATGCAGAACTTCCTCTCCAGATATTTTTTCCCACAAAGAGTAAATGTTCTTCACTTGAACAAAGAATCATTGCAAACTTGGTTTTACTAGTGTGACATCAAAAGATGCACATTTTCCCCATTTTCCATACATCCTAGCCTCACAGAGAAGCTGTAGGTGTGCAGTATCTGATAATACTGGATATCTGGAGCACCTCTAATAAGTCCAAGAACTATCCAGATCTCTACATTGACCTCAACCCCTGTGCTTTAAGATGTCTAATAAGTACTCAAGTTACAGCACAATGTGGACCAATAAATACATGAACCAAAGCTTTTCTTTATTGTAAAGTCAGATTTTAATCTGCTGCATTCTTGGCAGTTCATGCTGTAGGTGAAAATTTTGTCCCACCTGGTGCTTCATCTGTTCCCTCATCTTGAAACAGGGAGCCCAGCATGAAGGATTCAGTGAGTGGTGCCAAAATTTTTGCTCTGTCCAGACCCAAGTATGTGAGGAGCATGTATCAGCCTGGGCTTGAGGATTTGAGAAGGACCTCAACTTTCATCCAGAGTAGTCTGAAGAGAACATGGTCCTTACATACGACAGCTTCGTAGGTAGCAATGCACCCATCTAAGGAGTCTGAAGCCTTTTTCCTTTTCTGATCTGTTTTCCTCTTCCCTTCCTCTGCTCCTAGTCATAAAGACCCAGTGTCTCGTACCCACACTGTGGTATCCACTGGACCGCTTCCATGATTTGATTTAAATCATTAAGACAGATGGACATTTTTATCTGCAACGTTAATGAGGTAAGCTGTCTCATATAGAGCTACATATGTCTCATATAGAGCTACAGGCTGGGAGATGAGTGGTTTGAGAGCTGCCAGGCAGAGAAGGACCTGGGAGTGATGGTGGATAGTCGGCTGAATATGAGCCAGCAGTGTGCTCAGGTGGCCAAGAAGGCCAACGGCATCCTGGCTTGTATCAGAAACAGTGTGACCAGCAGGGCTAGGGAGGTGATCGTCCCCCTGTACGCAGCTCTGGTGAGGCCGCACCTCGAGTACTGTGTTCAGTTTCAGGCCCCTCACTACAAGAAGGACATCGAGGTGCTCGAAAGAGTCCAGAGAAGGGCAACGAAGCTGGTGAGGGGTCTGGAGAACAAGTCCTACGAGGAGCGGCTGAGGGAGCTGGGCTTGTTCAGGCTGGAGAAGAGGAGGCTCAGGGGTGACCTTATTGCTCTCTACAGATACCTTAAAGGAGGCTGTAGTGAGGTGGGGGTTGGCTTGTTCTCCCACTTGCCTGGTGACAGGACAAGGGGGAATAGGCTAAAGTTGCGCCAGGGGAGTTTTAGGTTAGATGTTAGGAAGAACTTCTTTACCGAAAGGATTGTTAGACACTGGAACAGGCTGCCCAGGGAAGTGGTGGAGTCACCATCCCTGGAAGTCTTTAAAAGACGTTTAGATGTAGAGCTTAGGGATATGGTTTAGTGGGGACTGTTAGTGTTAGGTCAGAGGTTGGACTCAATGATCTTGAGGTCTCTTCCAACCTAGAAATTCTGTGATTCTGTGATATGAGTCCCAGAGCTGGAACAAAATAAGCAATCAGAGCCTAAAACAGAAAGCTAAAAAGAAGTGCATTAGGAGGAGAAGCAGAGCTTTCCTATTTCAGTGGCACTGAGCTGGCAAATGGGTATACCCCATAGAGATGTAGCCACTAAGTCCAAGACTGGGGGCACAAAGGGTGAGTCCGAACTTGCAGCTAAAATACAATTTTTTCTCCAAATTTCTGGTCTCTTGGGCTAAGAGGTATGAATAGTAATGGAAACCCATTTATTAACATCTAACACTAAAAGACTACCCTGGTAAGCCATTTCTGTGCTTGATAACTAGCCATGTGAGTACACCAGGAATAAAGCAGGTCTCATCCTGTAACTCCAGGAAACAAGCCAGTGGGGATTATAGCATTTCTATTTCTGAGGCAGTTTAAATACAAAACCATACATATTATGAAATACCCAAACTTCACCCTCATCTTGGGGAAAAAAACGTGAGAAATTAAGACTTAGTAAGCGTGTTCAACAACCTAAATCAGTCAAACCTGCACCACAAATTCATAGGCATCAGAGCTCATATTTAAAATTCGAACTATACAAGTTGAAAGGAAGCTTTATGCTCCTCACTGGTATGTAATACCTTTGAAAATAGTAATGTTACATGGTAAATACTGTGCCGTGTAGCTGCTCAAATCCAAGCTAAAGACTGTTTCTTAGTAAAAGTGATAAAATTGCATTGCTGGCATGAGCATAATACAAAATCCTGAAGTATGTTTTAACAATCAGAGTTCTTTTTGGTTTTGGTTTTGGTTTTTTTCATATCAAAAATCTCAGACCATGAAAGTATTTTGACATACAAGAGAAATAAATAAATAAATAAATAAATAAATTCTATGGGAAATCAGAATGATAGGTCACCTAATTATTCCCAATTAACTCCTTCCCAGGAACTCACACAAAAAGGTGAACATATGCACACAAACTTGTTTTGTGGATAACTTCTTCTGCTCAAGACAGGGCAAATAACACAAAAGAAGCAGGTGGCATTCTCATTTTGCTATGAACAAAAAATACATATGCTGGATATCCTCCAAACTCCCTCCTTCCTGTGATCCACACTTAATGTTAACTTAAATACTGAAAGCTAAACTTTCTCCCAAAGCTTGGTGGTCCTTATAACTGTCCCATTAACACTTCCTCCAGCACTGTGATATGTCCTCTTTGCCCTTCCACCCCTTTTAGCTCTAAACTGGAGTTACACAAACACAGCCGTCAGTCTGACTTGATTTAGACAAGCACAATTATGGGGCTTTTATGTCAGCACATTCTGGGCAGCTGTAACCTTATCAGATGCTAAGTTGGCATTGTTCAAGATGAAACAAATTGCAAAGTCTTTTTAAATAAAGTTCCTAAGGAGATATTTCAGTCAAGATAAGAAAAATCAATAAGGCCTCACATTTAGCCTTGTAACAGGTCAACTTCTGACCTACCTCCTCCATTTCCACATCTCACTGAAAATGGACTAGTGTACAGCAGGGAGCTGTATTAGCTGGTGTTCTTCACTGCTTAGTCAGAAGGTCCTTATCTTCCAATCCTGGGAATCAGGCATTACTACCAAGTAAAGATCAGGATAACAGAGAATAAAATCCTCCTAAATGTATATTGATATCGTACTTTATACTTCTCCCCCAAATTTTGTAAGTTCTACTTGTTACGCCACCTGAATATTCAACAAGACTTAACAACCTAAAAGACTTAACAACCTAAAACCAAGACTTAACAACCTAAATGGGTGTTTTCTCATGATGCAGGAAAGCTTACCTCATTTCTGCCTGCTACTGCTATTAGTGCAGAAAGAACAAAAGTGGTTTGTGCACACAGTTAACATATTTTAGTTTCACATGGGGAAGACTAAACAAAATGGAATTAAACTAGAGGAAATTTCCATAGGCAAGTCTCTATCCTTGCAAGTGCTATCACTGAGAATACCTGACTGGTATTCAGCTAGACACTGCAGCTAAAATTAGAGTCACAGAGTCATTTCTCAAAATAAATAAATGAATAAATAAATAAATAAATCTAATTACCAAGAACTATAAAAATATTCCTAGAGTTGCTATTAGTCATGTTGCATTTACTTCCAATAACATCCAATGGTTCACAATACCAATATAGTAGGCAGACCACATAAAAGAAACAGTATTCAATTTTCTTTCTAGTTGGATTTAATGCTAAAATATTTTAGTAGTCACTGTGGTTGATCTGAAGTTTAAATATTCTCAGCAATGATAACTTTTATTGAATTCAATTTAGAGGCATATGCAGGTTTTATTGACTGCCCTGCTTCAGGAACGATAGGAGAGATTCATATACTGTTTTTTGGCTTAGTTGCCTGATATGTTGCGTATGTTCTTCTTACCCCAGTGCATCCTGAATCATTGCCTGCTGAGGACATTGTCTGAATCATGCTGTGGGAGACATCACTGGAGAGGATCTGCTGCAAGGAAGTTTTTCACTCTTGTTTATTGACTGGAAAATGAAGAGGGAGACCAGCGATCTAACATCTTCAAGAGACCACTTGCCTTCATTCTACTTTAAAAGAAAATTAGTGTAGTCTGTAATTGACACATACACACAAAACCACAACAGTTTACAATAGAGTTACTGCAGTGATTTTTTACCATTACTGTTAGTTTTCAATATCACTGTAGTGATTTTTAATAAAAGCAAGATCCTTGGGTAAGACTCAAATTACCTCAAATTACATGCAATGGCTTTGGCTTGCCCTTCTCTAGAGACTAGTGAATTTCCTCAAAGCAAAGGAAGGGAAATATTTGGGCAATATGGTAAAAAAAAAAAAAAAAAAAAAAAAAAAGTTAGTGAATGAACTTTAAAAATAAATAATCCTGGCAGCATTACCTGTGTTAAGACTTAAGGAAAAACCACTAATACATACTGTTTGTAGGAACTGTATAGTGCTGTTTTCCTGGGATATAATTATTGTAGGTTTTGTCACTGTTATTGTTTTAAATGATGAAGTATGATGACTATATTTTTTCTGTATATGAAAGGGTCATGGCTTAAAATCTATTAGCTTTTTCCTTTGTAGGCATAGCTTACCCCACTTGTAAAGAAACATTCCTGGATTTCTTGCATGTGGACCAAGAAGTTTTCTTATATCATATTTCAAAGCTGTCACATTTCCAGATATTAATGAATTATTCTGAGTTATATAAAAGGAAGGAGAAGGAGGGTATATTTTTCCCTTCAAACTTTTATATTTCGAGTCACACTAACAAAGACTTTGGTGAAATAAACTGAAACAGCATCTTACAAAAAGTTTACAAACCATTTCAAACATCCCAGCAATTGTGTTCTGGTATCTGTGTGGCATATACAGAGAAAAGGATTTGGGGCAGAATTTATAGGGATTTTTTTAGACTACCTGCTTTAACTCAAATATACATTATTTATTTCCGAGTAAGATTATACTACGTCACAGTGACTAGTACAATCAAAGGTGTACTAAACAGGTACATTGGCTTGGGCTTTTCAGCCTGAAAAAGAGGTGAGGGCGACACAGATATGATAAACATCTGAATTGTCCTGAAGCATGGCAAGAATATAGTGAACATAGAACAATTTTTCAGTATGACTAATATGAGAAGTACTAGTGAACATCAAGCAGCAGGTACAAACAAGTAAAGGAAGATCCTTTCTCTGACAATATATAAAACTGTGAACTTCATTGTCACAAGATATGGTGGTTGGGAAGAAAATCCATCAAGGCCTATTAAACACTAAACCAGAAATCTCCAAGCCAGAGATCAGTAGAACCTGAAAACTGGAAAGGAGGGAGCCTGCATGATATGACTGTGTACTTCGTTATTCTTCCATAGGTGTCTGCTACAGCCATTGTCAAAGGGTAGATGCTGTTTGTCAGGATAGACCAGCCCTCAATCTAAACAAATGCAAACCCCATTATATCATATATGATGTAGGTGAAAAAAAATTATATATCCTGTATCATGATATACTTCTCCTTTCTGTACATATATATATGTGCGTGTGTATATGTATGAATATATGTATACACATTTATGCAAAAGTGATAACCAAGATTTTATTTGGTTCCAGGTACCCTTTTGAAGCAAGTGATAATAGAAATTGCTGTCCTGGGAAAGCTTTACCAACCTACTTGTATGAGGACACTGTAATTTCATATGTATGGTGCCATTGAGCCTCATGTTACAGAGATTCATGTTACACAGACTCCTGAGCTAGTGGAAACTGCAACTTTAATAATGTTTTTTGACAGTTTATTTTTGTGTAATGCCCTAGATTAAAAGAAAAGAAAAACAACACACCACAAACAAAAGCCGAAAAGAAACCAGCCAGAATTCCAGCATGCAGCTCCATAATCAGAGCCACATGTGCGTCCTGAAGGACTGGAACCTTTCTCTTTTCCCCACAGACATCCACCACTAACCAGCTCTTTGAGGCACAATCTGAAGCATCTGTGAAGTTTCTGCTTCAGCTTCCTCAGGTTTCCCAGTTCCTGTCACTTTGCCTTGCTAGTCACAGCCTCTCTGGCTCTAAGACTTGCTTGGTCACCTTGTTCCAAAAAATTTGCCTTCTGGCCTGAAGGTCATCTTTCAGATTTCAGGCTTCCATTTACAGACACCTCTCCCCAGACTCTCAAATCCAGCATCTTCACAAAAATATGCCTCATCTGCTATCTTACTTGCCCTTTTTTCTCTGGCTCCCAGCCAGTCTGAGGCAGTTTTGTTCCTCTCTTCTCATTAATCAGGCTTTTGTCTAGTTCAATCAGTTTTATCTCTTCTCTCTCTCTCCCCTACATAACATTTTTTCCCCTTTTGCATTTAAATCAGGTAATGTCCTTCTGCAGATTTCCCAAGTGTGTCTGCACAGCCACAGTTTCCATCTCCTTGATGTATGAACCAGCTGGGGGAATCCTTTTCTGTCCCAAAGCAAACTTTCGTTTAATGAAGAAATATTTATACAATATAATTAAGAACATTAGTACGTAGTGTTTTTATGCCCTAACAGTGAACCTCTTGGTAGGGTATAGGTTTTTGTTCCTTTTCTCTCTGTTTTTTTGTCTCAGACTGTTTTTGTGCTTGTTTTGTTTGTGTCACCAAACATGTGTCTTCTTGGGACACTACTCAAGAGACTTGAGCTTTCTGCCTTGTAAAATTTCGTGCTGTTGCAGGAGGAGATAACAGCCAAGGCTACAGCAATGGATTTGGAGACTACATGTACCTTGGAAAGTTTGAAATTATTTCTCCCAAGACCTTCACCATGTGAAGTTGAACCTATTCCAGCCTCTGCTCATCCAGACACATCAACAACTCCTATTCATCCTTCCTGTGCAGACAACAGGCCTTGATCTTTGCCATAGTGGTAGAAGGAGCAAGGCTCCAAGCATAAGAGCAGAAACCATGTGAGAGCAGGATCCCTTGTAAGGCTGGGTTCACTTTCTCAAGCCCAGGCTGTCAGACTTTGAGACATACTCAAAGCACCATACTCTTTGCCCCAACAAGCAAAGAGATGCAGTCAGTGACTACATAAACTTAGAGATTTTGGAGTGCTGCATATCTGAACAGAGGGTAAGCAGAGACTTTTTTCACTTCATTAAATGTCTTTTCCCCAACCATATTCTCAATAGTAGTAAAATATTTTGATGGCATTTTCTACACATGCATACACATCTTCAGACTGACATGTAGTCTAAGAAAATTTTCCAAGTGCCAGAGTCTTATCTGATGGGCAGTTGATGACTTTAGCAGTTGCATCTGTAGCAAAAATTATCTGCCAAATATTTTTTTCCTTTTTTTTTTTTTTTTTTTTTCAGAAGGTGTGCAATCTGTCATCTATCAGTCCTGCACATCTAATTAGCCATTGAGAAATCATCACCTTAGACAAAAGCAAAGTGGACCTTCATAAGATAGCAAAGGTGAAGGCTTCCTGCATTGTCCTGCAGGTCATACATGCATTAAACCTTCCTATCATGAGATATTTAGGGTTAATATCTATACTTTCTCTGCCAGCTGCACACCTAAAAGAGGCCATGCTTCCATACTTTATCTGCAGGTCTTCCCCATATAGGGAAAGGACGGGAGAGGCCAAGAGGAGGAGGTAGTGATATACAAGTAGGTCTAGGAATACAGCTGGGACTGGGAGAATGCACGTTATTCCTTTTCCTGTTCTGGGAGCTTCCCAGAATAGAAAGATGCTCTATGACTCCAGAACGGACTTTTCAGCTAAATGAGCATCTAAAGTTGGCTCGGCTGAGAGGACTGACACATACCACAGGCTGCCAAAACTCCCACAGCGGACTCTCCACTGTAGAGACAGCAATTCACTATCCAAATATATTTCAGAAAAAAAAAAAAAAAAAAAAAAAAAGATATATATTTTTTTGGGGGGGTGGGAGTGGGGAAGGAGAAGGTTGTTATGAATACTGAATGAATATTCTTAGTGACCAAATTTCACCACTGGTCTCCATCACCGTGGTTTTAATCTAATGAAAAGTAAATCAAGGGTTAATCTTCACATTACTTTATAGTTCAGATTTGCTAAAGGTCATGAACTATGCACAGCTAAAACACTTCACTGCAACAGAAAACATCATCACAGATATTTCACAATAAATTGGTGGATTTTTCTTGTTCTTTAACTTATTTTTTTTCCTGTTACTCCAGGTATTAGAAAATAGGAAGCTGTTAAGAGGAATGTAGTAACAGCAGCCATGACATTCTGTTCACTCAGTCTTTGATCTTTCTCCTGTAATGCGACTGTGATAACTGATATCAACTATTTTCAAAATTCTGCTTGCAATTCTGTATGTATTGATCAGATAGATCTAGTCTGCAGGAATATCAAATAACACTGTCTTTGATAAACTCCAAGGTAGAAATTCTTCTTTATCATCTTCTTAAGCATTTATGTTCTTGGGTAATAGGCAATTTAAAAGCACTGTGAAAAAAAAGTAAAGTCCAGTCCAGAGAACCAGAATGACACATAATAAAATGAACAAGTAAAATGTATTAATTGAATCAATCAGAGAAACATTGAATTATCACTTCCAGACTGGAATTATGGAGTTCCTGAGTGGCTTGCAGGTATATAATTGCAACACCTGCAAAAATGTTCTCAGATTGTGTCCCATATCACTGCTGCTAAGCTTTTACTTACATAGAAGACCAGTAAAAATTGTTTCCATAATTTTCTATAAGATTAACAACTTGCCTAAGTGAATTGTCTTTGAAATATTTAACAGACTGCAACAATTAGAAAACATTAAGAGGACACAACAAAGAACACAAAAGATGTAAAATCAAAGTTAATGTTGAATATGTCCTTAATCATGTTACTTATGCATTGTGTTCATATTTTTAATTACAAGAGCACACAGTGATATATATGTGTCGCACTCTCTTGCAATTAGCCACACATGGATAATCTATTTCAGTATGCATATTGCTTTGTATATGCCATGCTAGACCACAAAAGCTATTTATATGAAATATAAGTATAAATTGAATTTACACAATATGCAACAAATTACGGATAACAATAAGAAAAAGTAGTAAATATCTGCTAGCATATTTGGCCAACAGAATAGTCAGCCAAGAGTTGTCTACATGGAAAGTTTTATGCTTTTATTTAAGTTTTGCATTTAATTTAGTTAAACTGATACAAAAGGCAATGCAAACACTCATTTCAGTTTACATAAGGCTTGCCTCTTTTTGACTTCTATCATTTAGGAATGAGCTTAAGCCTAAAGAATTTGAGCTTAAGTGAGAGTTTAGCCCTTACCTTGTTCACTCCCTTATTTCAGAAAGTAAGCTCTGTGTAATGAGCTTTATAGCCAACCTCCTCATTCTACAAATAACATTGAAAAGCTTTTGCTACACAGTGTGTTATATACTTGAAAGAAGACCAGAAAAAAAAAAAAAAAAAAAAAAAAAAAAAAAAAAAAGCATGTTATAATTACTGTCCAGTTAATACAGAGTGAGGAATGCAAAAAAAAAAAAAAAAAAAAAAAAAAGATACACAAGAGGCACAGATCCTAAAGAATTCATCAGATTTTAAAACTGCAGCACAGTTCACAATCCAAATTATTCTTTGTAACATGGGTACAAGTTAAAAAAAATTTCTTCATTTTTTTTTCTTCTAAAAAATGTAGATCACCAGATGACTGCAAAGTACTCTCTGTAATTCACTGTCATTTTCAACTACCTCAGATTTTAAAGTGGTGTATTGAAACAATACATTTTAAAATATAATATTTTGAAATATACTAAACTACTGAGAAAATAAGTGAAAGAGCTTAAACTTGTCTAAAATATGAACAGATCATGACAGATTCTTACATTCATAGCTATTTACATTTCAAAATGGTTATCGTTATTAATATAGATAAATATACACCATACACACATATAGCATGACAGAAGAATTCAAAAGGATGCTGTACAAATTTCCATCTACATACAAAAAGGGGGAGAATTGTGCAAAGTTAAAACCTCCTTAAGTAGCTAGCATATTTTAAATGAAGGGTTAAGCACAGTTAATCCTTATCCATAAAATTTCTTTTGCCTGTTAAACAAATTACTGACATCATATAATTTTATTTGCTATCCTTTTGAAAACCCCAGCTTCCAGTTGAGATTTCCAGAGAGAAAGTAGAAAAGGTGTAATAGAATGGGGCTGATTTAGAAACTCTTGCAAATATTCTGATTTATTGCTCTGTTAAGCATGCAAATACACTGCCTAAAGCCTTCCCCTTCCAGTCCTGGCCCTCCTAGGAAAACATGTAGAGTCAAATATGTGCAGGCTAGCACAATTTGAAGATATATTTCCTAAGGGCCTTTCCCACCTGCCAAGTACTGCATAGCATTTTCTTAGGAAGAAACTTGTCGCCTTGTCTGGAGAAAATTAAAAAAAAAAAAAAAATGGGGGGGAGGGAGGGAAATGACACTATATATTTCCAAAGCAAATATATTTGCCTCTTATGAACACAAGATATTCGTTCACATACTTGCACACCAAGCCTACCCAGTTGGAGAGCTTTACAACCCTTGCTTTGTGGCATTCTTGGTAAGATTCAAAGCAAATCTTATGTCACACAGCTGAAAATCAAAACTTTACTCAAGATCTACCATAAAAAGTCCACTGCTGGAGAGCCTTCAGTCTCATCTCATTCAGTGCACCCTCAGAGGGTGCACTGCTATGATAATGATGGGAATGGTTTGATATTTAACAGGTCTTTCCAGCCTCACAGCTATGCTATAAGACTTGGCCACCGTCACTGAGCTCTCATTCAGATTCAGGTCTGAATCCAGAAAACCCACAGGTTCAGCATTAATAGTACTGAATGCTCAAGTTTTCCCACTGCTTAGTTCTGAGATACAAAGTGGATATCTAAATAAGGATCTCGGCAGAAATCTCAGTCTGTAGCTACAAAACAGTCAAATAAAGGTGTAATTGCAACGCAGGTGCAATGAGCTCACCTTTTAAACATGAGAAAATTAAATGGGAAAAAAAAAAAAAAAAAAAGTAGTTATAAAAAACAGTGGCCATATTAGCTCGGATATTTTTCTTATCAGATCTCAGAACTGAAATAGGACAGTCAAAGGAAACATTGGTGAAATCTTTGCATTCTTTTCTTACATACTAGAGAAACTAAGAATGTGCTTTTCAAGCAAAGGGCTGCCTAGAGGATGAGGCACAGAACTGAAACGATTTTTGATAGTGCCCTTAAAAATGTCTCACTGCATAGACATCAAACCTAGTACCCTGGCAAAATTCAAATTTGGATGACTGATATTATGTATTCCTAAATTTTGTTTCCTTCACAATAGTATTGTGGAATAGCTATCCTAAAATGCTGCACAGTGTTGTTCTAGGTCCTTAAACATTTCTTTGGTAGTACCTTCACTTTAATGATGTATAGACTACACCCAAAAATGTTAATACTTCTGTTAATATTATGCAAGCATTTTCTTATAAACTGCATCATTCAGTCACCTCCCCACAACACCAAAATCTATGATAAAAATTCCTTCGAGCCCTGGGAAATCTGTTCATGAAAATACAACACAAGGTTGGCACTGGAATTCTCCAAGTATCTTGTGATATCATATAATCCTCCTAGATGATAGGCACTATATACAGCATAATTTGCTCTGTGGGACTTGGATTTCATTATATGCCACAAACTATAGGCTCCATTTCCTTTATTTTTACCTTTGATAGTAGTGGCAGGAGTGCAGACGTTTCCTGTCGCAGAAAGAATAAACTTTTACTGGTGCTGTTTTAGAGGAGAGGGTCTTAAAAATATCCATGGCATGGGCAGTCAGCCTGTGCTGCTGATTTCATTCTCACTGCCACCCACAGAGCTGCTCAGGCTGTTGCATTACTAGGAGAGCAGGAATAACTGAGAAGATAGCACAGGCAAACTTCTGCCAGATCCAAAACCAACCACAAACTGTGATAAGCATTCAGTCAGGATTTTAGTGTTTGCATTGTATTTTCCTTCTACTACGCTGTTGAGGGATAATTGTGTTTGTATTTGTCCTAATTATGTGATTATGGGTTGCATGTGCCCTTTTCATGTGATATGGAAGGAGCTAATGGCATCCCCTTAGGATTAAACAAAACAGTGAGCAAATCTCAAACCAATGTGGCTACTTCTCTGGGAATAAATGTATCCAAAAGAGATGGGTAAATGCAAAAAGCCAGGCTTCCTATTACCACTATAAGAAATAACTGGATTTTACGCATGTAAGGTGGACTTTTGACACTGGAGATGTTCAAATTTTATCTACATATTTAAAAAAAAAAAAAAAACTATTTTATATGTTTATTTGGATAAATTAGATAAATTAATAAATAAAAAATAATAATAAAATAGTAATGTTTTGAAAAATCGTCAATTTTTAATTTTAATAACTGTAATGGCAAATCCTTAAAAGTTTATTATGTATTTTCATTGGAGAAAGCACTATATAAAAAACAAAAATCTTCCTTAGCTTGGGAGTCTTAAAATCAAATCAAACTCTGCACAGAGCTAATAAAATTGACTTGATTCTCTAATTTCTTTCCCAGATCAAGTGAATTGGACTCTATATTTTTATAATAAAGGATAATAGGAGAGCCAATTAAGAGGATTTTCATTGGCTTGCCTTCACATCAAGGAAATACTGCATAACTGAAAGGATTCACGATTGAAGGTTCGGGGTTTTTTTTAATTAATGGCTATTCTTTTTTTTTTTATTATTTTTTCAAGTGAACGGAAATTGACCTTCATTGTCTCTTTAGTCAATCCAGCTCAAAATCAAAGAGCAAGTTAATTATAACCATTTAAAACTTAACAGTTGAAGCCTTTTGATGTAATATCACATTCATTTCTAATTAACTGTACATATGTCTTGCTGATTTATCCAATAACTCTTGAGATCTGTCAGCATAAAACTTTAATAAAAGCACTAACACTTCAGGATGAAGATTAGACAATCCTTATATAAGAAGGAACAGAAGGTGACAGGGAACAAGACTGAATATAGGAAGAAATCCCTGTCTAACTGCTTTCCCTAATGTTCTTTAATACACAGCTGCTGCTGTTGCTGCTGCATAGTTGTTCAGTGTCCTGAGAGTCTGGACTGGCATTTTTAGTTTTATGAGTAAGAACAGAATACAAGTAGCTTTATATTTCAGCCTTTTCAATGACCCATTGTGTAAAGTTTTAATTCAGTCAAGCATAAACATTTTCTTTCTGTGGCTATTTACATCTCCTGACATAGAACCTGGTCACAGAAATCAGTGAAAGTTTCCCCAGTAGCCTAATAGAATAAGCTGAATAAACTAGAAAAAGTCAAGTAGACCCTGACACCACACATAGTGATTGCATGGACAACCCTCTCCCCATGAAACTGTTCTCTCCAGTGACCAGATTGACCAGGTGTAGAGTTTGAGTTGTGTTGTGGGGTTTGCAATAAAGGACCCAGCAATGCACTAGGAGGGTATGGGATCTTATTTTTATTTCTCTAATAATGACGCTTCACTGTTTCTTAGTTCACCACATTTATCATCATCATCATTGTTCTTACTTAACACCCTTACTCCTGCATCTTGCAAAAAGACTTCAGAAAAATGGTCCTAAATGTGATTTTCATCCCACATAGCTCTTAAAAGGGCAGTGATCTAAATAGCAGAGCTCAGAAAAAGAACACAAGTCACAGTGTGCCTGCTTTTTCAGAGCTGCTTCTATAACCCAGGTGATAGACTTGTTGGTTTGTTGGTGGTTGTTTTTGTTGTTGGTAGGTTTTGTTGTTGTTGTTACTGCTTCTTCAGTTTTGAACCTTGTACTGGATCAGGTGAGCCAGAATGAAACCAAACCAAGCACTGTCCTCAGAGCTCTGTTAACCCCACCATGCACAACTGTCCATGGCTGAGAAATATCAGACAAAGTGCAATTTCTCTGTTCACAGTAGGGACAATCCACAAATAAAGGTCATCTTTGCCAACAGTGGCAACCATGAATCAGGTTAAGAGTGATCTTCATGTGGGGGAGTATAGAAACCAGAACCAAATGGCTGGAAACCCTTTTAGAAGGATGCTTGAAAGACCAAACTATGGAGATCCAGGGGCAAAGAAACTGTGGATTTTTGTTGTTGTTAATTATAATTTAAATGCTGTTTGGAGATTACTGTGAGAGAAAAGTTTACTACAAATAGCCCTGACAAAGGTCCAGAAAAACTGAAAGAAGCTGTCAATCTTATTTTGAGGGATATAATTTATTATGGGTTATTGTTACCTTGGGAAGGAGGAAAATGAGTTACTTACTGGATAATTAGAGGAGTCAGGAAAAGAAGCAAGACTGGGAAGACAGTAGGTACTGTTGGAAGAAATCTGTATATTACAACTTTTTCTTGTACGAAAGTGTGACACACCATGAGTCACACTATTGCACACTGATCTGCTAAACTCCATTGAAGTCAGTGAAGAGACAGAGCAAAGAAATATGAATCACACACAAAGCATGTTTTTCCATATTTTGCCCCAAGAAGGAGGGTTTCTTTATTTTATTTATTGATAATCCACTGTACTCAGTATATAAGTACAGCATTTTGTTTTCACTTCGCTAGATTTTTTTGCCCCTCTGAAAATTTGTAACCAGTAAGCTTGTTCTTGCCAAGGTCTGGGAAGAATCAGACAGAATGACTTCTGTATCCAGTTAGACTTAAAATAAAAGCATATAATTGACCGCAAAAATTAGTTTTGTCCTCATAAAATCTTTCCAAAAAATACTGAAAGGAAATTATGTCACTGAGAGTACTTTGTATTCAAATGTTTTTGTTTAGCTTCTCATCACAGCCAACTAGCTGTCATGAAAGTACTTTTATATTTACAATGTTCCTCAGCGTGAATGATCCCTTTTTTTTATTATTTTTTTTTCAAATGGGAAAATATTCAGCAATGAAATGCAGCCCTTTTGGCTTGGAAGGAGGCAGACAGCTAAACAAATGGGATTTGAAAAGGCCATGTAGCTCTAAAATGAAGTAAATTATGGCCAGTGCTTACAAAGTAAAGCTATGCACCATAAAAGAGTGACCAGAACGATTTTAACATCAATACACTGTTTCTATGTTGAGGGTTTCCTCTGAGTGAGGTCTACACTCCGAAACAAAACTCAGTAGGTATTCACCTGAGAAATTATAATTTGTTGGTCTAGGGTTCTGGGATATATGAAACCTAATTTATCAACCATTAAGTTCTTCCTGTTATTGACCTAAACAAATGCAAGTCAAACTTGGGATAAATTGAAACATAATTCTGCATCTTCTACTACTCATAGTGCAAGAAATTAGTATAATTTAGCAGAATATTGGCCATTTCCTCTGTGTAGCTATACTAAGGATCTGGCAAATGGATGAAATAATTTAGCTTTCCTGGATCTAAGTGAGTATACTAATGCCTCAGTCTTCAGGACTTTTAGGTTGTTTCCACTCTTTCAGCTCTGACAACAGCAGCCAAAATACTAACTCTTCACATATGACTTTCAAAGACATAGCTAGGTTTACTTTGTTCTTGCTTCTGACACATTTAAGTTGCCACTGGAAGCAGTCTTCTCAATATGAGTAGGAAAGCAGTTTCTATGGTTTATAACAGCCAGGTTTAGCCCAGTCTACCTCAGAGGATTGGCTAGAGGCACACCAATATGCAGTGAAATGTGATGGTCAGTTTATTGAGCAACCAAAAGCTGCATCTTGTAAACACTACATGAAATCCCATTCAGGGCTTCACAGCCCAAACCAAGCAAAGGTCATCAGCTTGCATGATCAGGAACTTTCTGCACAAAAACAAGTTCTACACAGAAATTCCACAACTACTCATTAAGAAAACCTAAAAGAGCATGATGACAGAACTGAAAATTCAAAACAAAATAAACTTGTATTGGAAAGGAGTTATCCAGACAGTCTTTATATTAATTGAATGTGAAAACTTCAGTTTATGCAAAAAGAGATTTGGGATGCTCTTTTAACTCCTAGTCTTTTTAAGACAGTAAAAGACAAAGCTGGGAAAGGAACCCCTAGGGTCCAAACATCTGCTATTGCACTCTGCGATATTTTTCTTTTCAGAAATGCAATCTGAAGCAGTGTGGCTTTTTGTCTGCATTACTTGTACTACCAGGTTATTGCAGAGCATCAGGCTCTGACGGTTGAAGGCCTCCTTCTCAATTCCTCACTGAGTGTATTTGTGGCTGATTAACACTTACATGCTTCACCACAAACTTTAACACTTATCTTACACATTTCTTCCCCCCTTCTTAATATTTACTGCCCTGGTGCCTTTACGGCCAACACAAGCATCCTCTCTCACCCTTTCTCCTCCTGAGCAAAGTGATCCTAACTTATTGCATATGAACAGAGCTAAACCAATGAAGGTCACAATGCCCTCCATGAAAACAACAAAACCACAATACTTCAAAACTGAGTGGAAAACCAAGTCTCTCTAAAAACTCTGTGTAGTAGGATTTTTCAGAACAATGCCGTGAACTCAACCCAAAGAGGTACAATTGCCTGAAATGGGTGTTGCTGAAAGCAGAAAAGAGCTTCTGTGAAAAGACACTTCACTATGTGGGACAGTGTTGAACTCACTGAGCTGTATACAGTTGCATTGTCAGATGGGTTCATCAGGGTATAATTTACCATATTGGGTGTAGGTGTTAAGGTTCAGATAGTGGGGTGGCCACAGCACTAGTCTCTGTGAGAAAAGTCCAGAGGCTGCCTGTGCTGGACTCAGCCAGTTTCAGGTGGTTCCAATGGATCTACCACAGGACACAGCTGAACCCATCAGCCAAGCTGGTGGCACCTCTAGGAAAACAGTATTTTGAAAAGAGCAGAAAATACTGGAGAAGAATGAGGGAACACAGTGAGAATGGGGGAACCAAAAGATGTGGAAGGGAGTGGGGGAAACAGCACATGGAGCAGGTCAGGAGGGGAGAAGGAAAAAGACAAGGTGCTCCATGGCAGAGCAGATACTACTGAAGCAACTGCAGCCCATAGGAGACCCATGTCTGAGTGTAGGAAAAGTATAAGAAGGAAGGAGCAGAAGAGAGAAACCACTATGTCCTGACATCAGATGCCTCCTGCACTGCCTATTGCCTCACTGAAGCAGTAACAGAGGGGAGGAGAGCAGTGACTGAAGGAGAAACTGAGAATGGGGCAGGATGGGTATTTTAAGTGTCTTTCTTTTCTGTCTGTGTTTCTCAATACCCAAATAAATACTCAAAATATATATTTTAACTGGTAAATGATTTTCCTGCCTTTATATCTCATTCTCTCATTATTGCTATTTGCTCCCTGCTGTCCTGCTGCCAGCACAGTGAATGACTAAAGCCACCATATATAATCAAGATGCTCTCATGAAGTAAAATAAATTTCTCCAATCCTCTCTCAGAAAGACCAGCTGAAAATCTAAACATTTCTTCTTCAGATTCTCATTTGCATGTGCATGTAAACAGCCTGAAAGAGATGAGTTTCTGCTTTCTACAAAAGTAAATGTGGAGGACCCCCAGCAACAAGGACTCATTAAAGTCTCTGTTATGGGCACTGAACAGTAAACCTCTAGCAAGACAGACTCTTAACTCAGAAGCTTATAAATAGGCAGTAGAAACAAAGGAAATGTCAGAAAACTGAAGAATGTAAAGGTAATATTTCTCATTTGAAATTGTAAGAAGAAAATGTCAAGGTTAGCAATACCGCTCGAGAATGACTCCTGATGAAGTCTGTATCAGATCAAAGACATCACAGATCAAAAAGATCTGGTAGATAAGGCAAGAAAAGGCAAAGCTTACAATCCCCAGAATAAGAAATAGGAAGAAAAAAAAAAAAAAAAAGGAGGGGGGGGGAAGGGGTGGAGGATAGCTTCAAAATAATGTTAATGTAAGTTAGATGTTTTCAGATCTGCTTGGCCTTAACAGAGTTTATTCTAAAATGCCAGCAGAGGAGACTGTTGCAGTATGATATTAGTTATGCCCAAGAACTTCTGGAGGCATGGGGAGGCATCAGAAGCTTAGAAAATAAAAAATAGTGCCTAAAGTGTGAAGCTAACTTAACTTCCGTTCTGTTTCATGAACAAAAAATATTATTAATAATAATAATTAAAAAAATAAATAAATAAAAGATCATTTATAATTCAAAACCTATAAAAAAAGGAGAGCAGGAGTTTGTTAAGAACATGTTGTTTCAACCCATTCTAATTTCCTTTTAGGGTGTTGTGGTTTAACCCAGCAGGCAGACAAAACCAGGACACAGGGAAATGTAATAACTGACTTCAGCAAAGGCTCTGTTTCGTACTTGTTCTTACCAAACATAATCTAGATGAAATGTCTATAGAATGGAAAAGCATCAGCAGATAACCATTCATATATATTTTCTAGTGGGACACTATGAAACTAGAAAGATGTAATGGCTGAAGTTCTACAAGGGTCTTCCAGGGATGCAGTAGGTCCAGCTTTTAAATTAACCATCTGAATGACGGAATATAGAGTATAGCTACTGCAAATACCAACAACACAAAGCTGGAAGGGATTGCAGTCATATTAGATGACAAAAAGCAATTAAAATGATCAAACAGCAAAAATAATATTTTTGTGAAAAAGAAAATAGTAGGTCAGTGGCTAAGTAGAAGTCCTGCTGAAACTAGCTATAAGGTTTTAAAGAATTGCAAGCTAAACATGAATTAACAACATTGTGCTTTTGCAGAAAGAAAGAAAGAAAGAAAGAAAGAAAGAAAGAAAGAAAGAAAGAAAGAAAGAAAGAAAGAAAGAAAGAAAGAGAGAAAGAGAGAGAGAAAGAGAGAAAGAGAGAAAGAGAGAAAGAGAGAGAGAGAGAGAGAGAGAGAGAGAGAGAGAGAGAGAGAGAAAGAAAGAAAGAAAGAAAGAAAGAAAAAAGAAGAAAGAAAGAAAGAAAGAAAGAAAGAAAGAAAGAAAGAAAGAAAAAGAAAGAAAAAGAAAGAAAAAGAGAAGGAAGGAAGGAAGGAAGGAAGGAAGGAAGGAAGGAAGGAAGGAAGGAAGGAAGGAAGGAAGGAAGGAAGGAAGGAAGGAAGGAAGGAAGGAAAGAAGGAAGGAAAGGAGGGAGGGAGAAAGAGAAAGAAAGAGGAAAACAGCACACTAGACTTCTAAGGTGAATTTCAGATTGTAAAATTTATAAAGGCATCCTTCTGTTCTGTCCAACATCAGTAAGAGCTCTGGTATAAAGTATATCTCTCAGCCATAATTCAGGGAAGATGCAGAACCAGGCAAGTGTAAAGCAGAACAAAAACAATGAGAGGAAGAGAAAACACCCTTGGCTAGGGAAGATGAACAAAATTAGAAGAGAAACTGATGGTAGACATATTAAATCTTTCAAAAGCAGAATAAACTGAAATAAAAATGAAAGGATTATTTTATTTTCTAGAGTCATTTTAGATGCCTTAATGGATCCCACTTGGCCTCAGCTGTCTTTCCAGAATAGCATCCTGTAGGATTCGATCCATACCTGCCATGCCTCCAGAGATGGCATAGGGCATCTAAAATGTTACTAGGCACCTTTGACAACAATCTCTCCTATGTGAGAGAAGATGGCAGGCATATTAGATTATGCCATGGGCAGTAGACCTCAAGGCTAAGTTAGTACTGGGCAGTGTGCTAACTCCACTCACTTTTCAGAATGACTCCTTTCATCCAGAAGTCTTATGCCTGAAATAAATTAGATGACTTGAACTTTAGAAGTGTTTATTTCCTTCCATTTTCCACAAGGGGAGAGTGACTAAGGCAGGTGTAGCTGTGTGTATTGTATATATATAAAATTATATGCAATGAATTTCACCCCATTGTACAAATATTAACTCCCAGGTTATCCAATACTTTCACTCCATCACAAATAATGGTGTTGATGTAGGAAATACAGATTGAAGTTCTATGACCTATGCTAAAAAGAAGGTCAGACCATAAATCCCATTTATTCTTATAGCCTACTCTGTATGAGCAACCCCTATCCCCCTGTACAGTGTTCCACAAAACTTCCTGAACCCTGATAAGAATCACCATTACACACTACATAGGTCATAAATCATGAAAATAGCATGCCTGCTGTGAAAGTAATATAATTTCTCAAAAACAAAGAAAGGGAAATTTTAGCTGGTTATTCATTCAACACAGAAGTCAACAACTGCACTGTAATATGGTTATGCTTGGTATTTTATCTCTATATTGTGTTTTAAGGCTCATTGTGAAAAGCATTCAAGAAGGTCAAATGAAGACCATATTTCAGTAAAAGGCAAAAATGTTTTCCATTTCTGAAAATGGACAAATTCATCCACAGTAATTGGCCATCCACCTAGCAAGAAATAATCCAAACTATTCCCAATTGGTAACTTTCACCTTTGTCTTTGATTTGATGGAGGGAGGAGAATATAGAAAAGAAAGCAAACCATTGTTTCTCTGCAGAAATTTGTTTTCAGCTTTCCCATCTCTCCTGTTTGCTTTGTGTTTGCTTTGTGTCAGACAGTGTGCAAAGGAAAGAATGGTGAGACCCTTGCTCTGACTTTTTTATCATTTTCTGGTAATTCAAGAAAATAACTAGTTTACCCTGTGAATGCAAGCTGCTACAAGCAACAACTTCTTCAAAGTTCTCAAAGTAGTCTATATAAAAATCTAATAATCTGTAACCCTGACTTGTGTAAGCAGGTCTCTGGTGGTAAAATAATCACCTTTATTTTCAGGAAGCTTTTACTGTCATTTAGCAGCACAATGCAAAGCATCTCTAGAACTGCCTGCACTACAGACTTGCCCTGGGTGAAGAAGCTGTATACATCTGCAAACTATCAAATGGCTTCATTCCCTACCCTTTGATTCCTTGAGTCTTCAGTAGACTTACTTACGAAAGAAATAAATTGCTGCTTAAGTTTCTGCTGCTTCCATTTCTGACATGTTAAATGGTGAAGTTTACAATATTTTTGGACAATCCTTGCAGCATAAATAGGATAAAAAGGATACAAGCAAAGAAGTTCAGTGAAACTGAAAGGATTATGCGTGCAATCCCCTACCAAGTGTGTAGTAAAAAGATTTAGGATTCTCTAGGTCTTCAGAACGTAACTTGTATTTTGTACTTCTACTCTCTACCTGAGCTGCTTCAGCACCATCCTTTATGCAATGTGGGATTCAAAGATAACTGTGTCTAAACCAGAGAATAGCTGAAATATTCACACTATTGTTTACAAAGTTTGTGTCATATGATGGAAAAATTCACACACGAATAACTGTGCATACTAGTTTCTGCCCTTTATTTATATCTCTTGGCTACCTATGGATCTGAGCACAGCTTTGAACTAGGTACTTTTTGCGATATTCAGGCTGCACATAACTCAGTGTGAAACTACAATAGAAAATGGTGATTTAAACTGAGCTGATTTCACTCACATGGATTCTTACACTCACACGTTCATGTCTCCAAGTAGTCTGGCCTAGGTCACTTCAGTGGCAAGGAGGACAAGGGGCACTGCCTACTGAGTATTCGTCACATCACTTTTCTTAGATTGCCAACCATGTGCTGTTTTTTTGCTATGTCTTTTGTACCTTTTAGGACTTGACAAGAATGGTGGTACTTTGTTTTTCCCACCCTTAACACCTCTGTAAGTTGTCAGGTAACACAGCTGATTTCCTCACTGTTCTCTTGACTCCCTTTCTGCATGTAGCCTGTCCTTTATTTTAGTTTGTTCTTAGCCTGTCTTACAACTGGCGAAGTGGATTATATGAATTTCCCTACTCCTACACATCAGATCAATAGCCATTTTCAAAGACAGCAAACCAACAATGAACAAATGGTCTACTATAAACTAATAAATCTTATGAGGCTTTGAGGCTTTGCCCTTTAGTCCATTTACCCTTTCTGAAATGAGCATTTGTGTTATTAGTTATTAGTTACAGTACACGTATTATTCCAGAGTCTAAAAATCTTTACAGTCTGTGATTTAAGGGAAATAATGTTTGATGGTTTGTTTTTGTTTTTTTGTTTTTTGTTTTTTGTTTTTTTTTTCAAAAAACAACTATTTTTCAAGCAGTGACATGTCTGAGATAATTATGCCACCTATTTCATAAGCCCAAAAGTGGAGGGTTCAAACGAACTCTTACTGAATTTCAGTGGGCTGAAATGAAGAGAGGAGAGGAGAGGAGAGGAGAGGAGAGGAGAGGAGAGGAGAGGAGAGGAGAGGAGAGGAGAGGAGAGGAGAGGAGAGGAGAGGAGAGGAGAGGAGAGGAGAGGAGAGGAGAGGAGAGGAGAGGAGAGGAGAGGAGAGGAGAGGAGAGGAGAGGAGAGGAGAGGAGAGGAGAGGAGAGGAGAGGAGAGGAGAGGAGAGGAGAGGAGAGGAGAGGAGAGGAGAGACCATACTCAACTGTAGCAGTCAACTACAGAAAATGAGTTTATGAACAGGCTTATAGACATAAGCTTATGGATGTTCTCAGTGTTTATAGCAAGTAGCAAAGTGTTTACATAACATAGAAGATTCATGTTAGACATTAAGGAGAAATAAAAAAAGTCACAACACAGTGAAACACTGAAATATTTTGCCAGGGGAGCCAATACATTTCCATCATTCAAAGCCCATCAGGTATGACACAGATGTATGACACACATCTTGAGGAAGAATGGTCTTGATGATTAGAGGTGGTCTGAATCCCCTCATGCCTTTTGCTGGCTCCTCCTTCTTTCTATTAAAATGCTAGAAAACTGGACTAGAGAGTGTTTTGTATAGGATCAGTCAAGGAGAAAAGGTGGCAATTCTCAGAAAGTAAGGGAAAAGGTCTGCTGAGTTATGGCATCCTTCATCATAAAAATCTATCGGGAGGCTCGTTGCAGCTGTGTATATCCCAGCAGAAACAAGAAAGATTGTTACAATGCAGAGAAACCTACCTTCACTCAGGGTAAGGGAGAAAAAGTCCAAGAAAGCCCAGAACCACTGTAAACTGCTGTCTCCACTGTAATGTGAAGTCCTAAGAAAACAGGACCCAACTGCCCAAACAGCCTCCAGGATACTAGTACCCAGGGACATGGTGTAGCTCTTGGTATAGCTATACAGCTTTCTTGATCATTCAGAAGATTAAAATCATAGTGTCCATTGTTTGTTTTTTTTGCTTCCATTATGTACCAAGAGCATGCCAACACATTCCCATGTGGGAGGTTACCCTTTGTAGAATACTAAGACCAAAATAGGGAATCTAAAACTTGAATCAGCAACAGGTACCAGACACAATCTCTTTGCAGTCTTTATTCCTTGTATAGGTGGGTATCTCTGGTTACGTGAAATGACAGCTGGCATTCATGTGGAAGGAAGGAGTTTCATTTTTCACTACTACCTCATGGTATACACAAAAACGTTGTTCTGGGATATGATGTGACTTGACATAAAGTGAGGCAACAGTAAAAAGAATTTTTAAAGGTTTCTTTCAGGTTGGGTGATTCTTGTCAATTTATGAAACCACCACAGAGCAAAATGTTTTATGAATAATTAGCAGGTTAATTACCCATAAGCAGTAAGTAATTTGTATTACCTATGTGGTTAGTTTGCCACATTGAAACCCATGCTGATCGCACGTCTGTGTTGCCTTACAAATTAAACAATTGGCTCTGCAAGGCACTGTCTGTCCTCAAATCCTACTGTTGCTCCAACAGTGCACAACATCTAATCCAAAAGATATTTCTAAGGGATGACAAATGTTTGATGAATAAATTAGGACAATGTACTTTAGAAAATAATTTAAAAAAAAAAAAAAAAAGCAAAGAGAGAAAAACAAACAAACAAACAAACAAAAAGCAATTGAGCCCCACCAGAGCAAAATTAATATCTGTTGTTATGCATGCCTGGAAGGGAATGGGTGCTCAGCCTTGTCCCTGCTGCCCTTGACCAGGCAGAGTACAGAGGACAAAGTGCCTCCTGGGATGCTAGATGTGGTAAGCTCAAGGCCCATTCTTATCATTCAGCTGCCTCCTATCTCAGCAGGCTATGCAGCCCACTCATGCCATACATGAGCCACTGCTATGTATATATTTCCTTCTAATTTAATAAAGCACTGAGGTGAGCTACAGGACAACCTATCTCTGGGCTTTGTCTCAACTGGAAATTAAAATGTGAAAAAGAAAGGCACTAACAATGACTCAGAAGTGTTTTCCATTTTTTATATCCAAAACCTATTAGTGAGTATCAGAATGCTGAGCAACCTAGGCTGCCAAGTCAGTCTGTACAAATGAGGCAGGAGGAAGAAAAAGTATCCTGAACTACAGTTCAAAGGAAAAATGGCTGGATGAACCTTTTATTATGACAGAACGTATATTGTTTTAAAATAAGCATCAAATAATGTCAGTTCCTATTCTCTGCAAACTGTGCACACATCTCTATTAGTAGAAAGCTTTGGTTGGTTTTCTTTCTCATATTTATATATATCAGTTAAAGGCTCGAAAGTGCTTGCTTTCACAAAGGCCCAGAGAACTGTTGGCAGGCAGAGCTATGACTCCAGTGCTATGGAGCCTACATGAAAATTACTATATGCTAGACACATGTAAAATAAAACTTGCAAGCCATAGTATCTTTTGAAAATAAACTCAGTCATTAGATTAGTGGTTGTGTAAGACAGTTCTCCAAACAGTGAGCAAACTAATATCCAACATGCCACAATTCTTTGATTCAGCATTTACTTAAAGATGTTTTGTCAAGCCCATTTCTGAAATGATTAGCTTCTGCAGGTGCAAACAAGACCTTTAAATGTTATTTGAACATAGATTTATGGGTGATTCATTTACCAGAAATTGTGTGATTTTTTCTAAGTTGCAAATTATCAATATGTTGAATAAATATGACTCCCTCTACTTAAAAGCTGTGCACAAAATGTTTTCACTGCTATCTGAAGCGTTTCTAAAAACTGCGATTTCGAACACCGGAATAACATTAGCACCACCTAGAGGCATACATTAAAACGACGCTTATCCAGAATGAAATTGAAAATGCCTGGTTCATATCTCTTTAGTTTCAGAAAGTTCCCTTTAGCCTATGGTTTTGAGGTTTATTTCGAATAGAAAGTTGCACTCCAATGTCTTCATTAAACATGAGATTTTTAATGCAAAATAAAAATGTTGTATTTGCTTATAAGCAGCCTCAAACAAAACCTAAGAAGAAAAAAACAATGGGGGGGGAGGGGGGGGGGCAGTGTCGAAAAAAAATTGTCCAAATTTTTGTTAAATTAAAATGGACAAAATTTCCTCTCCAGTGAAAGAACAGACCAACAGCACCATTTGCTGCTGCTTTACTATTTAAAAAGAATTAATGAATTTCTATTAAAACTGTTATCTTAGTATTCCTCAGTTGGAACACAGCTAAGCAGATCTCTCCGTGAAGTGAACTCTTTCTCTTGAGGACATTCCCACAAATAACCAGTATCAGGATCTCTCTGAGGCTTAGAAATACTTAGCCTGATTGTCTCTGCCTTTTTTTTTGCCCTAAATCATGCCAGTGACTCCCAGTCATCCTGTGTTTGTCTAGTATATTTAGGTCCTTTATTTCCTACAAATGACTTTCAATTTTCCAAAAATGTTTTGCAGTTGATGCGCAATACATAACCTTCTGTTTCATGCTATTGTATTTTTCCTCGTTTCTTTTCTCCATTGTCAAGCCTATCTAATCTTTCTAGCACAGTACTTCAACTCTTCACCCTCTTTAAAAAGTTTTGAAACTTATTTTGTCAAAAATGTCACTAACAGATGACTAACAGGTTTACATTTTCCTCTCCAAACAGTTTGCTACCTTTCTCAAAATGTACCCATTTGAAGATAAGACCTTAAATACTTGGCAGTTTCTAATTATACTTTATGCTAGCCAACTAAATTCTTAGTTACTATACATGTATTCAGCTTTTCTATAGTGTTGTAACTGTTTATTAAAAACTTTTTCACAAAATATATTATTCTTCTCAGCTCAGAGACTATTTCATGAAAAAAAAAATGTTAAATTTCATACTTCAGCTTTCACTAGGAACACTGGCTCACCACTACCAGTATAATTTGCTCTTCAGCCCATACTGGGAAATTAAATCCAGTCATCATGACAAACCACTTCACAGAATTTATCTTTCTAATATTAGGTAGTCAGATCACCCCTAACCAAACAAAATGAGACTCAAAGCTTTCCATAGGTACCTACCATGATATAATAAACCTTTGAGATTTTTCTACAAAGACATATTGAACCTACTCAGTTCTTTTAAGGTCTGTATCTTACTGCAATTATTTCTAGTCATAGAATCACAGAATATCCCGAGTTGTAAGGGACCCACAAGGATCATCGAGTCCAACCGCTGGCTCCACACAGGTCTACCCAAAAATTCATACCATAGGACTAAGAGCACAATCCAAACACTTCTTAAACTCTGACAGGTTTGGTGCCATGACTACTGGTGCCATGACTGGAGAGCCTGTTCCAGTGCACAACCAACCTCTTGGTAAAGAACCTCTTCCTGATATCCAGCCTGAACCTCCCCTGTTGCAGCTTGACACCATTCCCTTGGGTCCTATCACTGATCACTAAAGAGAATAGGTCAGTGCCTGCCCCTCCACTCCACCTCGTGAGGAACATGCAGACCGCAATGACTGTGATTCAGCCTCCTCTTCTCCAGGCTGCACATATCAAGTGACCTCAGCCACTCTTCATACATCTTCCCCTCTAGGCTCTTCACCGTCTTCGTCACCCCCCTCTCGACACTCTCCAACAGTTTCACGTCCTTTTTGTACTGTGGTGCCCAGAACTGCACACAGTACTTGAGGTGAGGCTGCACCAGTGGAGCGGGACAATCACTTCCCTTGACTGACTAGCAATGCCATCTTTTGCTTTAGGATCAAAACCCTTTTGGTATTTTTTTTCTAATCTCATCCAACATCCTCATATTAGATTAGGTATAAATTCCTTTTCTACACATACTCCAACAGCTATCAGTGTTGTTTTCTTTTTCCATGTTACCTTGCTCTTTCTAATAGATACTTACAAGCATATAGATAACTAGTGATAGGACTAGAGGGAATGGACTCAAGTTGTGCCAGGGGAGGTTTAGGTTAGAAATTAGGAGACATTTCTTCTCAGAAATAGTAGTCAGGCAATGGAACGGATTGCCCAGGGAAGTGGTGGCATCACTGTCCCTGGGGTTGTTCAAGGAAAGGTTGGACTTGATGCTTAGGGACATGGTCTAGTGGATGATATTAGTAGTAGGGTGATAGCTGAACCAGATGATCTTAAGGGCTCTTCCATCCTTAATGATTCTATGATTCTATGTAGCTTAAGTCTACCATGTATCTTTTTTGACACATGAATGCCTCACATAGTCACATAAGACAGGTATTACTCAAACCCCTCTGTTTCTGCCTACATGCATTAGTGTTTTTCTGAACTGGCTGAGGCAGGTAAACACATATTTGATAGCTAAGTATTTGTTGCAGGATCCTGGAAATACATATATATATATTACTTAAACAAATATGGGAATGTGATAGCTGAGTTCCTGATCCTGAGAAAACTAATTCATAGCAGAATGGAGGTCATCCAGTCGCACCTCTAACCTCTCCTTCACCATCACCATCATCACCACCACATCTGCTGGCTCAGCTCCGTATAAAGACAACGGGGTGCATCCCTATTTCTAGATAAAGCTTAAGGATTTTAAGTCCTGATTGCTACATGCAGGTGACTTATTCTGCAATCTATAAATGTTTAAATTTATGAAAATGGTGTCATTCAGGATATACAGTTTTCTCACTGGCTTGATTGGGTAGTCCTTTTCTTAGCACAGAAGTTATGACACCATCACTCACCACGTTTAATTCTAAACACAACCTCAACAGGTGACTATTAGTGTCACCACATGGCAGGATGCGGAAAGGTGACAGCACCAAGACCATTTGTCCACTGCTGGGCACAGCACAAGATGAAGGAAAGACAATGCACTTCCCCACACCTCTCCTAGCATACACAGCGTCCTGAGCACTGGAGGCTGAGGCTCATCAGAAGCCTCACTGGCCCCATCAGCAATGTGTGTCCCGGTGGGTGAGCAGTGGAGACCTTCTCCCAGTGTGCCCGGCTGGCTGAGGACTCCCTCAACATGTTCGCGTGCCTCAGGTCACCCCATGTTCATGTGTCCCTTCATCAGTCAAGGCTGGGGCGCAGCCTCCAGCTGAAAATGCATGGGGAAGCACTGTCTATGTCCTGCAGTGGGTTTCCCTGTGTTAGTCAGAAAGTGACCAGTGATAGGACCCACAGGAATGGTGTCAAGCTGCGGCAGGAGGGGTTCAGGCTAGACATCAGGAAGAGGTTCTTCACTGAGAGGGATGTTGCACACTGGAACAATCTCCCCAGGGAAGTAGTCACTACACCAAGCCTGTTAGAGTTTAAGAAGCACCTGGACTGTGCACTTAGTCACATGGTCTGAATTTTTCGGTTGACCTGTGTGGTGCCAGGAGTTGGACTCGATGAACCGTGTGGGTCCCCCCCAACTTGGGATATTCTATGATTCTATGATTTGCCAGAGCAAATGCAGGGATGTTTATACTCTCTGAGATGCTGGGGTGGCATGAGCCACGCAGGTTGTGTGTACAGACAGGCAGAAAGCAGAGCATATGCTAAGAGGATAGTAAGGCGGTGAGGCCATGATCACAAGAGACACATAGGAAGAGCACGGTATCAATTTAAAATAAAGGGCCAGTGGGAGCAAAACACTAAGGACTTCTTTAAAGAAATGGGATGCTGAGGATATTTGAGCAATTGCACTCAGCTGGGGGCACGCAGCGAAGGCCTAATAACCACTCATGGACGCTCTGGCAGACCCCTTCCCCTCTCCCCGCCCCCCCCTCCCCCCGCCATCTTGGTTAAGGGCAAGACCTTCGCTCGAGCATGCGGGAGGAGGCCGGTGACGGGCATTTCCGCCCCAGCCCAAGATGTCTGCCACGCCCCCCCCATTCCACCTCCCTCCACGAGTGCGGGGCGGGGCGGGGATGGCGGCGCCCTGCCCTTGGTGGGTCCCCGGTGAGGGTCGTGCAGGCGGCCGGGCTTCGGGGACGGGTGTGTGTGCCCCCGAGGGGCCGGAACCGGAGCCGGAGCGTGTGTTTCCAAGCCAAGGAGGAGTCGGTTTGGGAGAAGGCTGCGCGAGGGTACCGCGGTGCGGTGCGGGTAACGGCTGCCTTCAGGTAACAGCGCACCCGCTGGGGCCCCGTGTGCCTGGCACAGCCTCACAGAACCCCCCCTGAGGCAGGGCGTGTGCTGCCAGCTCTCCGTGAGCTTACTCTGCTCTTAAAAGAGTATTAAAGGAAAGAAATGACTACTGTTCTTCTGTGTATCGCTGTATAAATCTGATACAGAAACAAGTCTTCTGTCAGCCTCTGTAGAGAGGTGGAGCCGCTGCTCAGCTTTGGGTGAGATGCCAGTTTAGCTACGAATGCCCCGTTTGACCAGCAATATGGACAGCTGTTATGGCTTGTCAGTTTTGCTGGCATTCGTGGACCACAGCTAATGTGTAATGGTCCTCTGCCTTCATGAAGTCTTCTTAACGCATGTTTTCACTCCGAGGTCACCTGGAAAGGGATGAGGTCCTTCAAATCGTATAAAACAGGGGGTCCTGGTGGAGGAGAGCAGTACAGTTTACTTGTAGCTCCCCAGGAAATAATTCAGCTTCTTAGGCATTGTTGCAGGCAGTACTCAGTTGGGTGGTCATGGCAAGCCCCCTGGCCAGGTCTCCAGCATCCTTTTAGTCCACCATCCACCTTTGAGTCAGGAGCAGCACACCTTGACTGTAGCACAGGTGAGTAGGTAAGAGGAAGAGGAGATTGGGGGAGGAATTTTGGCAAAGGAAAGGGGATGGAGGAAGAGTAGAAAGTGGCAGAGAAGTTCCTTGTAAGAATCCTTGCCAAGGAAAATGGGTGTGTGATAGAATGGGGAGCCTTGGCCGAGGGTCCATTTGGGAATGCAGGACTCATGCAGGAGTCTTATTTATTTGAAGCCTGTGACTTACAGCCTTATGGTCAGGCTGTTAAGTGATCAGCTGACAGCTGTGGCCAAGAGCAGTTTATTAATCCATGCCTGGTGGGATTGTGACAAATATATCAATAAATAGATATCATGGTGATTTATCATTGTTTTGTTAATGCATTACATTGGGTGTATGCATTATTATTTCAGGATAATACTGAATTTAGGGCTCACTGAGCAAGACTTCACACAGAGGACTCGCTGCTTATACTCTAAGGAGCTTGCTGGCTGCTCATGAGGCTTTTTTTTCATGTTTTAGACATTGTGGTTTGAGACTTTTTTCTTTTATTTAGGGAAAAAAAAGAATCATAAAGAATCATACTGACAGGTGTTATTTGGATGTCTCAGAGACAGAGTGAGGAGAGGATCTTGATTTATACAGTTTGACTGTGTGGCTTTTATTTTATTTGGTAATTTTCAGGATTTCCAATGAACTAGCAAGTCAGGCTGGCTAACTTTAGCCCTTGTTCTTTAATTATTGACTTCCTTTCTTATTTTTGTTTATAGGATTTTGTATGCTAGTTGGGGGAAAGGAGTTAAATCCTTCCCTGTTCCTTCTTTTCCCGTGATGGAGTCTTTTCTGACCAAAGAACACTTCACTGAATGCTTCTGTAGAGTTAGTCAGATTCCAGAAACCACAGCACTGATGGCAAAAATATTGTGTAGGTTTGAATAATATCAAATGTTCAATTAAATCAAGTGAAACCAGACATTTCAATTCCAAAAAAGTTGTGAAAAACAATTTGTCATTCATTACTAAAATGCTAGGGTTGTGAAATCCTGAAAGTCATTAAAATATTTTAAGCTTCTAAAATGTTATTTTTGTGGCTTATTCTATAACTGAAATGTATTTGTGTTCCTCAATGTGTCTTTTAAAAAAGATGTCTGTTACGTATTAGTGGTGTTTACAGGCTCTTGTCTGATGTGGTGGTGTGGTAGTCTCAGTGCAACATGTAAATACGCAGCTAATATGACAAGTATTGAACATTATGATCCATAACAGATACACTGGATAAATGTGAATCTTCTCTTTAAAGAGAACATGGTGAACTTGCCTACAATGTCCTTTTTGTATTGACATCTATCGGAATCTTTTTTTCCTTCACTTCCTCTTTCTCTTTCATGTGTGAATTGTTGTTTTTGTTGTTGTTTGTTTTTTTTTTTGATGGTTTTCCTTTATTTATTTTTCTTTTCTTGAATAACAGTGTCTCCCCTAAATTACCGTCAGGGACCAGAGTTAACTTTCCTCTTACGTTTGTAACGAAGATCAGTTTAAGCTTTGTCTCTTAACCTGCTGCTAAAGCCTTGTCTCCTAACCTAACCTGCTTGGCTCCTCCTAGTGGCGGTACGAGTGCCTGAGAGCACACTGACCTGCAGCAGTTGCTGTTAATGAGAAGCAGGCAGGTGAGCTGAATTGATGTCTATTTTCCTGCCCCTGCACTGCCTCCGAGGGTGTCCCAGCTGTGCAGGGAAGAGATCTGGGTTGACACTCACTCTTTGGTTGAGTTATCTTTCTTGAAATAAATATTCTGCTGTAAGAATGCACTTAAACGCATAACGTTTGTTTGTTTGTTTTTTAATACCCATTGCAGTAAATGTATCTGTGAAGGTTTGTAACTGAATTAAAATCAAGATTTTTTGTACTGAAGTTCATACAGAAGCCTTGACTGGTAGGTTTTACTGACATGATTTGCTCTTAAAGTACATTCATCATGACTCCTGGTTTCATTAGTGATTAAGTTTAAAAGATAAATCTTTCATTTCTTAAGCTGCCTACACTCTTTGTATAAGTTCATAGAACAGACCAAGACTGACAGCATCTATTAGTATTTATTGATTGAGAGCACCATTTAGTACTGTTACTGTTAAGTTATTCTGGTTGAAAACATTGTCTCACAGCTTCTGTGTTCCTAAGTATTTGCAATGTGGTACAAGAACAGCTTAATACAATATCATAAGTCTTTTGACATTTTTAACTAAAAAAGCACACATTGTACTGCCTCAAAAGACACAGTTGCACATGATCCTGAAATACTGACAATTCTTGCAAATATAGCATCTGTGTCTAAAGAGTTGTATAAACAACATTCTCATTTTGGAATTTAGGACGTGTCCCTATTAATGTTTTAGAAGTGTGTGGGATTGTTCTGGTTGTTCAACCTCATTTTCTTTTTCCTACATATGCTTCCCTCCTTTTCATGAACCTTTTGAGAATGTGAGGAGGATGCTAAGTGAAAGGACTTAAGCAGACGTTTTTTCTTTCTAATTCTCACTACTTTTATTCAGTATTCTGTTTTGTTTTAGGTGCCTTTACCTTGTATAGGAAATGTAACCTTGATCCATAGAAGATTGACAAGGTATTAGCAGTTCTTCATCCAGTGCAAGGAAGATGGGACGTAATGGACTCTGCACTTGAATCATTAAATAGGTGTGCTGAATCCTTCTAAAGCTGGTATTTATCAAAACACTGTCTTTTTTTCCTCTCAGTTTGTGGTAGGAGGTTTCTTGTTTTGTTTCCTGTACCACCATCTCTAGCAGTCAATATCTTTGCTTGTTTAGGTACAGTTGGTAAATTCCAGTTTTTCTTTTGATTATGAAAAATTGTTCTGTAATTAAACCATACATCTGTCCATTGCTTCAGGGTCCTGCTCCAAGGGGTTGGATTTATCTGATAATAAAATGTGGTAGGAACTGCCTACATATTGCATCTCCTATGTTGTTCCACTGCATCCATGTTACATAAAGCATTGTCATTTTTTAAAGTGTTGAACTTTAAAGTGTTGACATTCCCAAACGATGTCTTTGGGATCCCAGTACTCACCGAATTAGTAATAATTGCCTCTGTGTTCACAGAATCACAAATTGGGTTGGAAGGGACCTCTGAAGATCATGTAATCCACACCCCCATACTGAGCAGGGTCACCTAAAGCACATTGCACAGGATGGCATCCAGGTGGGTTTTGAATATCTCCAGAGAAGGAGACTCCACAGCCCCTCTGGGCAACCTGTGCCAGTCTCTCTCATGGTAAAGTGTTCTCTGTATATTACTTATGGTCATGTATCTGCTATACTAGTGTCCAGCTGGGAGAGTTTTGTAGTTTGCCATGCTCTTCTATTTCCTGGAAACATCGCTCTGGCAGGGTAGACAATTGAAGAAATAATCTATCTGCTAAGCTGAGGAATGCTACTCTGAAAGTTGGATTTATTAAATCTAGTCACTTTTTTCTAGGACAAGATAAATTTCCCGTTTAGATATGCTTTGCATTCCAAATCTGGAGCAAGTATCTTAGACTTCGTGTTTTTAGATGGCTGCAATGTAGCATGCCCAGAGTGTCTAATGCTTGTTGGAAAATTGTCTGATGTGCACTTGTATTATAAGAATGTGACCTAAGCAGACGCTTAAACCCTTTAATGTAAAAGAAACCCGGAAAACTTAAAATGCCTAACATGTTCTAGTATGACTTGAGGCTTTTCTGAGAGAGGTCTTGGTAGTGACAGCCAAGGAAACAATGTTTTGGGTTGTTTTTTTTTTTTTTTTTTGGTACCTCACAGATGTTCAGGGCATTTGAGTAATTCCTCAAAGAGATGACCTTTAAAGCTAAGTTAACTCAGGGTGCTGACAAGATGACTACCCTGAACTTGTGTAATCTGTTTCTCCAAGTGAAGTATCATCTCTTTCCATCTTCTCAGAATGGACTGCTAATTCATTTACGTTGGCTCTTTGTCTCTAAGCAAAACACAGCTCTTGTAATACAGGAACCTCTTTTAATGAATACTACTGTGATAATTTTAGTTTGTTTTGTTTTCCCTGTTCTCATGGATTGAATTTCTTCCTGCCACCCTTTTCCTTAGCATTGCATTGCAGACTTTAAACAAGCAGGTAGTATGCTGTTTCTTAGATCTAGGTAACTCCCTGAAAGTATTCTTGCACTATATGAGAGGACTTCTTGTTTGTTTGGCATAGCTTTGCTGCTGCTTGTAATATTTTGAGGGAGCACTGCAACTGTTTTGAGAGACTGGATATCATGATGAAAAGTGTTCACTGTACGTGATTTACTAAACCAGCACCCTGATCTTCACTATCATCTCTTTCCAGAGACTGCACGTGGTATAATATGTATTAGACAAGGTCTGTGAAGGGAGGTAATCTTCTTTTATTAGACTATCTTATAATGGGATAAGGTGCCAGGCAAGCTTTAGGTCACACAGTGACCTCAAGAGCTTATGTGCCTAGATGCACATCATGTCTTTTTTCCAGCTATATCAGTTAGCCTAATAAAAGGTATTACATCTCTGTAGGAACATTGCCAGACTCACAGTCATTGTGGTATAAGGCTGCAACAACATGGCAACTGTCATCAAAGCTGACCAATGTGTTATTCTGTGTACTGTTTGCAGTTCCCTTCCTCTGGCTTGTCATTTGCACTTTTTTCAGTTCTAGGGTTTTCTATATTCAAGATGTGATGAAGTCTGCTTTAATCAATGTGATCTTTTCATTAAGTAAATTTGGAAACCAAATTTAATTTGACTGCATTGAAATGGGGACTCTCACTTTGGAATACCTCTGCTATGTTTCATCATCGCTTTGGTGGATGTTTTAATAAATGAGACCCAGGTTAATAACTCTGGGAGCCTAAAGGTCACTCATGCTTTATGTATAAGCATGTATAATTTATCAGTATACTTGTCACACTTGTTTTGCTTTGCTTTAACTTACTGGTGTTCACAAGCAGCAGAATGCTTCATGGGATCACCTTTATTGTTGCCCTTCATTTACTAAGTGAGGGATACTAGAAACTTGTTCATGATGGCTATTTTATGCAGGATGTATTTCCTGCTTGAGATGTGTAACTAAGAGCAGCTTAACTGGTACAGTGCTAGGATGTGTCAAAATAATTATCCCTTAGCTTTCAGTGTTCTCTCTAGATCTTTTCTGTTTTGAGGAAAATATATTTTTCTTCATGGAAGTGAAGTTTTAAATTATCATTTTGAGGACCTCGGTATTATTTACAAAACACTTTCTTTTTCTGTCAATGTTAGGCTGTTGTAAGAGCTACTGAAATATTTCCTTTAAGCTGTCAGGGGAAAAAAAAAGCTTTGGAAGGAAGTTCTTGATACTGAACAGAAACAAATGAGGCATGGCATCAACAGGTCTGAGGCAGTGACTAGCTGGAGCTGCTGAGCAATGCTAAAGGAAAACTAATTTAAAATGGGTGTGATTATGTTCAGCTTCTTTGACATTGGTATCAGCTTGCAGTTGCGTACTGTATGTTTTTATAAGAAATATTCTGTTTTAAATGAATAAGAATATCAATTCTTATATGTATTCCTTGCTTATACCCTTAATGTCCTTCCTCTTCTCATAAATGTGTGTGCATCTTGTATCAGTATGACATCTGTCTAGGCAGCTAAAATGATCAAGTTGAAGCCAGCAGGACTTGTTTGCCATGATGGTTTTTATACTGCTATTCCCTACAGTACATCTGTTCCATTAGCAATATAAAGTTTTGTGCTGGCAGTGTAATGGCTAATGGCTTTCTAGTACATAACTTGATTTTTATATTGACTGTGATCTAATTAGTGAGAAATGACAGAAAAATGCTGCTTATTTTAAGAACGGAAAATATAGCCATAGTGTCCCAAAATGTTTAAATTCTCCCAAGCTTTGTGCTCTTACTGTTTTCTAATAAAAGACACAAGCATTACCCAAGTCTTCTAATGATTTGTCTGAAGAAATAGTCAAATTTTTGTATGCTTTCAACATTACTGAAGTTACTAATGTGACTAATAGAAGATTGGGGAAAGTATTTCAAATTCCTTTAGCTGTGGCCTTCAAATTGTTTTTCTGTATTACTTATGTATCACTTCTTATGGCACATCAAAAATAGATTTTGGTCAGACTTGGTAGATTATTCTTACCTTCACTGGACATCAGTACTAATACTCTTCTTCATAACATTTTCAAGTTAATTTTTGTTTTTGAAAGCTAGAACATCTTTAATCTTATGAAAGAAGAATTTAACACAGTTGGTGCCACATCATGGTTCTGAGATTTTGTTCTATAATTTGTGAGATTTTTGTTCTATAATTACTGACAATAACTCTAGCATGTTACTGGTCTTGATTGTGAAAGGAGATGTAGGAAGGATCATAGAATCACAGAATGGTTTGGGTTGGAAGGGACCTTAAAGACCATCCAGTTCCAGACCCCCTGCCACCAGACCAGGTTACCCAAAGCCCTATCCAGCCTGGGCTTGAATACTTCCAGGGATGGGGCATCCACAGTTTCTCTGGGAAACCTGTGCCCGTGCCTCACTATTTCTTCCTAATATCTAATCTAATCTCCCCTCTTTTAGTTTAAAGCCATTCCCCCTTGTCCTATCACTACACCCCACTGACAGAGTCCCTCCCCAGCTTTCCTGTAGGCCTCCTTTAGGCACTGAAAGGCTGCTATAAGGTCTCTGTGGGAGCGAAAAACTATTGCTACTCCTGTTTTCACTTCTAATAAAGAGGATGTTGTTCACCAGTACCGGAATATGCTTTTTAAAAAAAAAAAAAAAATCTTTAAACATCTGATGTTTTATTTTTAGTTTGGACCTGAACTAACTGTTTGGGTTTGGGCAAAATGGGTATCAAAGAGGAAAAATAAAGAAAATGAAATGGGTATGATAGCTATAAACTTTAAATTATACCAGTGCAAGCAAATAACATATCCTCTCTAATGAAGTCTAGGTATGTGTACCAAGAAAGGGAAGAAGATAACAAAATTAGGAGTTCTGCTGTGAAAATCCTTGCACTCAAAGGAAAGGGAGGTTGCTATTATTCTTTGTTATAATACATAGCTTTGGGTAGGTGCTGATCTCTTCTTGTGTGCATGGGCTGTAGTTCAATGGTGTTGTGGTTTTTTTTACCATCAGAAAGTAAAGGCAGATCTTGGTAAGCTAAAATATCAATTTTAGTAGAAAATTGATCAGTAGAAAAATTAAGCTGCTACAAGTAGCTGTGGTTCTTCTAAACCTGACATTTATTGCATTTTTGAATATTAATATTTATGTCACTCCTTGTAATGCTTTGTTGCCTGACTTGTGAGAAAAGCTGGCATTGTAGATGCTTTCAGTGATCTATTCTGGCTTCCAGATAGCCTAGGAGAGGTTGCAGTCAGCAGTATGCTCAAGAGCTACTTGCAGTGAGCCAGGGTAAACCATTAACTTTTACTCATAGTTCTTCTCTAGAGCAACTGGTGTAGTTCAGCGCATACTGTTTTGGCTGGAGCTGCAATCAGTCTATCCTTGAAATCATAGCTTAGGTAAGATGTTATGTAGCATGATAATGAGCACAGTAGTTAATTAGTCAGTACTGCTCAGCACTTCCCAAGGGAACTCTCTCGATGCGCTTAGACTTTTCATTTTCCCTTGAGCTCTCATTCTCACTAGTTTTTACCTTGGTAATCATCACCACTTGTTATAGTCTTAAAACAATACTGCTGTAGATAATGAAACTCCTAGTGTGTTTGTTTTTCGTATTACCAATGTGAGATATCAATCTTACATGCAAACAGCAAGGAATGTATGCAGCTGACAAGTCTGTAATAACTTCTGGGACTTCACCGTAAGAGTGCTCTTGTCCTGTTGTGCATAGTACGGAGTTGCAGTTTTGAGGTATTCTTAACATTTAAAAATAATAATAATAATTGATTACATGGATCGTATTTGTCATGTTCTGTTGTATTTTTTTGGATCAAATAAACTGAAAAAAATGTTTTTCATGGCATTCTCAAATTGTCTTGTTTGACAGTAACTGTTACTACCTACATAGTCACTTTAAATTGATGGTCCTAAGAAGTCTGTTTATTTTCTAAGCATTCAAATTAATATCTCAAGAAACAATTTTTATTTCTATTTTTTACAGTGAGAGCAATTAATCAGAGGAGTGACTTCCCCAGGGATGTGATAAAATCCCTGTCACCAGAGGCTTTCAAGACAGGACTGGACAGGGTTCTGGATAATACCATCTAAGTTCCTGTTTAGCCTGAAAAGTTGGTCTAAATGATTATTCAAGGTCCATTCTGACCTGGGCTATTTTATGACTCATTTATCATTTAGCATTGAAATGGCATTTCTCAAGACAAAACTTCTAAGTATTAGAAAAATAGTAGTCACACTACACTATTAGCACAGTAATGTTAACACGCAGAGATGGTGCAGTTGGCTTTTTTTTTAGAGTTCTTTGGAGAATATTCACTTCCTGAAATACGGAGTTACATTAAGTATTTAATGCTACTATTTAATGCTTTACCTGACATACTGAGGAAGAATGCTGCATAAATTGGGTTTAATCTTTTATGTAATAGGTGCATGGGGCAATAATTTAGCAATCAAGGATAGAATGTACTTAAAAGAAAACTTGATTTTGATATTCTTGGGATTTCTACCTGGAATCATTCGGTTGTTTACTGAATTTTAAAGTGTTAGATCTGTTTTCTGGATTAATTTGTATAGTTTTACTTATTGAAAACTCATAGCACAATTAAAATGTATTGATGAAAATGAGGTTTGGAGCTTTCAGTGAAAGGCTGATGAAAGGAGTTTCTGAGGGGCTGTAGAAAAATAGTGTCTTGATATAAGAGTAGAAAAATACCTCGGTGGCCTCGTAGCTCTAGTCATCAGAGGACCACATTCTTTTCAGTAACAGAAATTAAGCTATTGTCTTCTGCTCAAGCTATTGATAGTTCGCATGCAAATATTCCCAAACAATTGCTAAACAGTTCAGGACAAAAATTGATTTAATTGTAGGGATTATGATCAAAAGTCAAAAAAAAAATTTCTTTTGAATTGGAATTCTCATAAATCACATGTATTGAATTTCTGAATCTGAAAATACAGTATTTGAAGACCTATTCTTAGTCCTTATTAATGCTAATCATTTTTGATGTTGACCAACAAGTTTTTATCAATGACTGAAGTACAAAATCCTCATGTACTGTGTAATATTTACAATGAGAGCAAGCAAACTACAGATCCATCCATTATGCTGTCATGTTAGCAATATAGAGGCAAGGGCATGTTAGAGCTTATTATTTATTGCCATTACGTATCCTCATTTCCCTGATTGTGCCTGTAGCAGTCTCTTCCTCACATTATTTGAATAACCGAAAATAACTTGGATATTTCTTGTGTAATAAATCAAATAATGTTGAACAAGTTGCGGAGTTGCTTCATGTTATGTTTTTTTTCCAGGCTTTGGAATAATCACTGTGATGGGACAGGAAGCAGAAACAAACGTGAAGCTGGAGGCAGGGACCTTGAAGGAGATCATTGAAGACTTTGAGCAGACACGTTTCAGACATGGGAGAGGATGGCTGAAGAGTAAGAACAGTGGGCCCAACTTTATGGGGAGAACAGTACCAAAACTCTTAGACCTGTCTTAAGCAAGGAAAACTGATCTGTGGGAGTTGAGTATTGTTGGTGTCTGTCACAAGACACCTTTGAAGCAAGCAAATCAAACTAATATTCTTCACTTTTACCTGTTTGCTTTCTCTTGTGACTGAAGTTGTTCTGGTTCATGGCAGTTGGCTCAGCATGTTCTATCTCATGGTCATAACTAGTTTGCAGTAGCTGTTTTTGAACTAAAAAATGCGGGTAGGAGTATGTGTTGGGAAGGGTTAGCATGTTTGAATGTGGTAAAACAGGGATATGAAGTCTTGAAAAAGCATACATGCCCTTCCTTGTGTGGCTTACTCTGCTCTTGAAATAAGATAAGTAGAGCTTCTAGGAAAAAGGGATACATGAGAGGGCTGGGAAACAGTGCCCCTTTTTGAGGGGAATAAAGATGAGAAAAGGAATCCCTTTTCTTTCTATGGAGACTTCTTCCTTATGGACCTGATGCTTCTCAGGGTGTTCCTTTCACTTGGCAAGTTAGGAGTTGAGAAGTGAGGTGGTAGGTGGCTCAGCACCCTTAGTGACTGTAACTTCCCTCCTCAGAAGGAAGGGGTAAGAATTTTTTTTTGGGGGGGGGAGAAGGAAGCTCAAAGGTTGAGATAAGGACAGGGAGGTCACTCACCAATTACTGTCATAGGCTAAACAAAACCAACGTAAGGGAGATGAATATAATTTATTGCCTATCGCTAGCAGACTAGAGCACTGATATTTAAAGCTAACTAAAAATGCATTTGCCCTACCATCCACCCTGAAGCTGGCTCTGATCATCAGGTGGAGCTGGCTCTGATCTGACATAGGGCAGCTTTTGGGTTCTGCTCACAGAGGCCACCCCTGCAGCCTCCACCCTGCTACCAAAACATTGCCACATAAACCCAGTACAAACACAGAGACACACATTCAACTGTTTGCTGTTGAATGTAAGTGGAGTTCTGCCATGTGTAAAAGGAGTAATAGCTTGGGTTCAGTGTTGGTCTGAGGTGGAAATGTTCTTTCTATTTCAGCACCTTTTCTGGCTAGAGGGAAAATGCTAATTCTTAGTGCAGCTCCTCTGTTGCATTAGGAACAAGTGTTTCATGGCTAGTTATGTTTTTAAAATGGAATTTAAATAGTACATAGCACATGGGTGTACCAGAATGAACATACTCTGTGGACTCTGAAACTTCTGTTTGAGTTGCTCATGGGATGTATCTTCTGGAACAAAGGCAGACACTGTCGTCATTTGCTGCTTTGAGTCAATGTCCAAATAGTCCATTAGAATTTGAGGCCTGTCAGGTAAAATTTAAGCAACCTAAACCACAGGCCTTTCTGTTTTAAGCTTACCTTTCCATAATATAAGTCATAAATGAAGACACTCTTAAGAATGTTTTTGCTGATGTCAGGTCACCTCACAGGCTAAGCTGCAGAATGGTGATTTACTGAAGCTTTTTAATATGGGTTAAATCCATTGCATTTCCTTCACTGTTTTCTGTTGGGCTAGAGGGAGAGCTGTTGAGCAAATGTGTCCTGTTTTTATTCTGTGCTTCAGCTACTTTGCTACAAAGGAGAAGTCTAAACTCTTTGTTTTGACACCAAGAAAACAGAAGGAAAAGCTTTGGAAAACATAGTTCTTACCTTCACGTATATACTTCTGTAATTGGAGTTGGTTACCCTAATAATATGAGTGAGCACTTCAGCAAGGCTGAGACTGAGAAGTCTGCTGTTAGTCCTGAAAATTTCAGACTGTGAGCAATTACATGATTTTACATCTCTGCTGCAGGTATGAGAAGCTACAACCATTTTGTAAACTGGAAGTGAAAATTAGAACAGGTTAAGATTTGCCCAAGGGTGTGGTGTCATTAGATGATGAGTCCTTCACCCAGTGCTATGTTACTGTCCATTCTGTGGCAGTTCGAAGTGTTTTCTTTTGCCAGAAAGATTTACTTCCTCTAAGACACTTCAGCCTTCTTGCTGGTCAAATTATTAACTGACACATTCTAAGAAATAATCCAGTTGTGATTGCTATCTTCAGTTTGAAAGCACGAAAAAAAGATTTTGTTGAATATTCACTGTGTGCACACACTATTCTCTTACACGAGTGGCATTTGTAGTTTCCAAAATGTCAAAGTTACTTGAGCATTTCCCGAGTTGAAATTACTTTTTGTGATAGGATTTCACTTACAAGAAAATACTTCATGGAAGAGCTCCCTTTTGTTTGCTGCTTTTCTCACACCACTTGAAAGAGAACATATTAACACTACTATGCAGATGCACAGAGGCTAAAACAGAACTTACTGCATAGGAAGATACTAAGACTGTGGTGCAAGACAAGTCAGTCTTTTAAGTCATGGTCTGTGTACAAGCCAAAATTTGTTTTACCAGTGGTATTACAACTGTTTTCTGGCATGGCTAGTAACTTTGGTCACAAGGAAAACTCATTAGCTAGATATGTTATCCTAAGGTTTGTGTAAAATGAAAACTAAAAGTCCCCTTTTTTTTTTAGTAGATCTGAACTTTTGCCATCTTTAGCTTTGTTTTATTGGAACATTTCTAAATAATGCCATTAGCTGTTGTACAGCATATGGTGTGTTAATACTTTCTTTTTATTTTTAGTTTGCCAGAACTACACGTTCCTCCTTACAACATCAGCTGGCTTTCCTCGTTCACATTCCTTGCAGTCCATCTGTCTATAAATGTTTTCAGGAGTACGTAGAATGATGATGTTATGCTACTGATGTGTTAAGTCATTAACAATAAAAAACAAACATTTTGTGATGTTTTTAGCCCAAGTGCATTCCACCACTGTGTCCAAAATAAGTAACTTTCAATTTTTAGCTAAAATCTTAATGGAAGCTTTTAATGTAAAGTGAGCATTTGTCGTATACATTGAAAGCATTTCTAAGAGCAAATCTGAAATTTTCTCCTGTGGAATGCCTAATGTTTTGTGGAGAGAAAATACCAAAAGATTTTTTGAGATTAGGGCAGGAAGTGCAGAAGTCCTCTCCAATTTAGGGAGAATCTGAGTTTGTGTTCTGTTTTGTTTTTACAAGTCACTGTGAAATGACAGAGCCTAGAAAATGATGTATGCCTGTTTTAACTTACTAGCTGAATTATGTCTATATTTTGAGAGGTCGGTGGCTTTGTGTATAATCCTGGACCAAAATGAAGCTATTATTGTGGGAGGTCATGGAATAAAGCAGTTCATGTTCAGGAAGCAGCGGAGGCTTTCCTTGCTTTACCTCGGTGGTTACTGATCTAAAAATATTAACAAATGTAGAGGTATCTGTAGTTCTGTCTATATCCATCATTGGTGAGGCCACACCTGGAAGACTCTGTCCAGATCTGGGCCCCCCAGTCCTTGAGAGATGTGGACATACTGGAGAGAGTCTAGTGTAGGGCCACCAAGATAATGAAGGGCCTGGAGCACCTCTCCTGTGAGAAGAGGCTGTGAAAGCTGGGACTGTTCAGCCTGGACAAGGCTGATATTAATGTCTATAAATATCTCAAGGGAGGGTGCAAAGAGGACAGAGCCATGCTATTTTCAGTGGTGCCCAGTGCCAGGACAAGAAGCAACGGGCACAAACTGGACCACACGAGGTTCCAGCTGAACATCAGGAAGCACTTCTTTGCTGTGCAAGTGACACAGCACTGGCACAGGCTGTCCAGAGAGGTTGTGGAGCCTCCATCCTTTGGAGGTCTTCAGAAGTTGGCAGGACATGATCCTGGGCAACCTGCTCAACCTTGCTTGAGGAAAGCTGGGGAGGGGGTGCAGAACAGATGACCTCTGGAGCTTGTAGTGTAGATCCTTGTGCCTAACTGATCCTTCATTCATGTATGCAGCAACAATTTATTTCTTAAAAAAAGAGCTTTTCTGTTGTCAGTATGTAGCATGCTTCGTTTAATAATACTGTTGTTAACTTGGCAGACAACACTTACTTATACATATAATTTAAAAAAAAAAAATCTTGTGTAAACAATTGACTCATAGTGGTATCTCTGTAGTCTTTACCAGTTCCAGATTACTATCTGAATAGTAGACCAGCATACACCCATAATCTTCTATGTGGCAATACTTCTGCAGTTAATCTGTGTTTTCTAAGTCAGTATTCTTCTCAGGGTAGAAAAGTTTTTGAGGTTAGAATTCTGTGCTGCATTTGTCAGTATTGACAGCCTTAAACTTGTAAATGGGTATTTTGTTCTCATCAACGCCTGCTGAAGGATGAGCAGAAACTACCTTATCACTAGCACAAACTTAGATGCCATCAAGAAAGAAGAAATAGGCAGTACCAACGCTGCTTCTAAATGGATCTGGATTACCACAGCAGGTGTTAGTCAGAACCCTTCCATGCTCAAATGAGTACTGTATATGGGTTTAGATCTTCTTTGGTAGAATGCTCAGGAAAGTAAGTCTTAAATATCTGTGAATAACATGTCATTCTGGCATATCCATATTGAAGATTGGTTAATCCACTATTTTTTTTTTTGTAAAAACATGTGTCTTACTCCCTTTTATACACCTTTCCTCTGTAATGCAGCCTTTTCTTCAAACCTTCATGGTAGTCAATAAACACAGCACTGCCAAGCTTATGTGAGTTATCTCAAATAGCCATTTAAAAGATTAGGGTCTAATTAAAATCCCACCAGTTCTATGCTATAGGGAGCAGGGTGACTCAAAATGCCTGTGTCATATGTCTTTAACCTCTCCAGCTGTCCTGTTAGTGACCATGAGTCACAAGCTGGAGTTCTACCACTATCAGTCACTAAATCTGGAAGGTTAAACTGGTAGGGTAACTGATTTAGCAACTTAGGGGTAGGATGTGGACTAGTGCATTACTGAGGTGACAGCAGCCTTTCTGCAGTACTGCCTCATTTCTCAGAGAAGGGAGAGTCTCGTTGTCCTTTGTTTTTTCTCTACACAGACTGTGAAAGCAATATTTTCTCGGAGAACTGAGCTGACTGTTGGCTGATAGTGTTTTAAAAAAAGTTCATGGGAATTTCTCAGGCTGGTTCTTTGTGTGAGCATTTTGTACGCTTCCTATGCAAAAACAGTAAATGAGCACCTTCCCCTAAATGCCAGAGCTTATAGCACCTGACACAGGAGGAGGATAATTAGTCTACAGTCCCCCTGAGTCTGGAAGAAGGTAGGTGGCTGGTCCAGTCAGGAAGGTCAGATGTATAATAAGTGAAATTGTTCCACTTCTGTGAAGGGGTAGTGTTTATTTGGTAGATGATCGTGGTGCCCACCTACAGAACATTTTAGCAGACTGTGCCAAATCTGCTGTAAAAGCTCTTGAGAACTCTTGCCTTGAAGGAGCTGATGGGACAGGTCCACTTTCTGCCAGCTTTGTTTCCAAAACCAAACTACTATGGGATTGCAGCCATTTGACCAGCTCTCTCTCTGGTTCAGGGCTGTTCTGTAGTGTTTCATATTGGAATTATTTTTTTTAATGTAACAGAACATGTCTTTACCAGGGACCTCATATTTGTCCTTGTATTTGTTTGTTGTTTTGTGTTCTTTTTCCCATTGAACCTATGGTCAGCTTCTTGTTTCATCCCTTGTCAACTTTTCTAAGTTTTACTTGGACTTTTCTGTTTAAGACAGTTCCTGATCTTTGCTATACCTGATCTAGGTACTTCCACATGTGTCACAATGAAACAGATCTTTCCCTGAGGGAGGTAGAGATTATCCTTTTGATTTAAAAAAAATCTCCTTATGCTCTTCAATGCTTTCACAGAATGTTTAGAGTGGAGCACAACTCCACCCATAGATTATTAAAATGGGTTTCACAATATGGAACAGGGGTGGGGAGGATCTTCTGGGTCATGTTTGACCTGCTCCATTGAGGCCTGGGGATCCTTACAGTTCAGTGAAGATGTATACAGCATATACATAAACTGCATTCATGTGTTCAATCCTGATGTTTCTACACGAGATGCTGGTTTTGGTACTGCTGTCCAGTAGATAAGTAGAACACCTCTTGTCACAATGAGGTTAAAAAAGACTTTGCAGAACTAGTCCTTCTGTACAAACTGCAGTTAGAGCCTGTATGTCTTTTTATTTTTTGTGGCCTTTCTTGCCTTTGAATGTTTGAAAGGAGAGCTCTGCACTTAGTGGTCACCTAGAGACAGTGTACACAATACAAGGGAGTGATTTTTCTCTTGAATTTCAAGCTATGACAACTTGGTTTAGTTATAGTTATAAACAGCTATTAAGTGTCAGGTTAGATTAACTTTTTCCTTTTCCTGGAGAAAATCCACAGATCTAACAGCAAGCTTTGATAAATTGAAAACAAAATATCAATAGACTTGACCTCTTGCAATGTTACATCTGTAGGCACAGGGGAAAAAAAAAAAAGCATTTCTCTATTTCATTGCTGGTTACCTTGGCTGCATTTGAGAGCATTTGTGTTTTGGTTTGGTTTTAAGCATTGCGTAGTGTTAAAACTATTACACAAACAATGTTTTCATTTTACTTCCATGCTAACTCCTACAGGCTTCAATAGAAATGCATACAAGAAGCAGGATTTAGTCCTAGCTTTACAACATTCTTATTGTCCTTTTAAACCTACAGCTTTTACAACAGTAGCCAGGAGGTTTTCAACTGTTTCAGAAGATTTCTGAAGCTAGCAGGATTTGGAGTACTGCACTGAATAGTTGTAAAAAGAAATTGGTCTGTATAATCAAGTTATGAGGTCAGGGTGAGAATAAAACAAACTGCAATAAAAATGTACAGGCTCATTAACTAAGAAAGTGTATCTTGACAAACCAAGCTTTTGGAGAGTTAAGGGAAGTTAGCAAGCTAAAAGAATAGAAAATCTTGGAGGGTAAATGCTCTCTGAAGAGTTGATTTATGGAATTGGGTGAATCTCTTAAACTAATCTCCTTTTCTGGCCTCAAAACAGATTCAACTTCACTGGAAATGCTCAGAGGAGAGGCATGCCTCTCTTCACCAGATAGGCATGTAAGACATTGAGTAAGGCAGCACACCAGTGGCATTTTAAGATTGGGCAAAGGTGTATGCTATAGAAAGTAGTCTTAATGTTTTCTGCAACTTAAGGTGTTTTCTAACACTAGTGTGGCAGAGTTGCTGTGTGTTTTATCGTTATTTTATTAATTATTGTTTGGTTTTTAATGTTGGAAAAAATCTGTCTAAAATGGTCAAAGTGTTTTCTCCATGCCTGAACCTATGCATTGTGTTATCGCGCATAAACCTGTGTTATCAGGTTTACATTCTTTTTCTAGAATATATACATCCAATATAGAGTGTGTCATCAGACATAATAGTAAGAAACTGAACTTCTAGTAAGAAAGAAGAAACTGAACATCTAGTAAGAAACTGAACTTCTGCCTGTTACTTATTTACATTAAGAGATTTCTTCTAACCTAAGCCTATGTTGTTTCTAACACCTCTGTCTCTTGTTGACACACAGTGTTTTCATGCTTATCTTCATTGATCAGAAAAATATTAAGCACCTGGAAAATCACTTAACCTAGCCTTCATATTATGACTTAAAGCATAAACTAAGAGGGGGGGAAAAATAAGTCTAGCTTTTTTTTGTAGTCTGACAAGGTATAATTTGCCTTACCTCATGCTTCCTTAGCTGCTCACTTTCACTCCTGGACCTTTCTCTTGGTTGGGATAATGAAACTGCTTTTGCATCTGAATTATCTGAACTGTGTTACAGAACTGATACAGGTTAAAAATTTATTCCCTTCCCCAAGGTGTTTAAGGAATTTAAGGAATTGATCGTTTATATTTTGTATTCCAGTTTGTCTTGATCTAGTAGTTATCACAGCATACTGTAGGAGATGGTACACTGGAGATGGTGGAAGGGACTGAATACCATGGCACTGTTGAAGGGATAGAGAGGACAAAATGCCTATCAGACCTAATCTGACCTACAGTCTTCTGTGTCCTGAGGTGGTTCAGTGTAATCTTCATATATTTTTGAAGGAGCAGCACCTAGCTCAAGAGAACTAGAAAACAGCTGTTTCTGAAGAGGAACATGGAGAAATGTTTGTGTTTTGTTTTGTTTCCCTAGAGGTATGGGGGAAGATGACTATGTTTATGGGCCTCTTTAGTAATATAACTAGTAAACTTGCAAGTGGAATGCCCTTGTCATCTGTGTGTATGTGACTGGCTTGTTTGTTTTCTTATTTTATGAATGAAAAATCTGTACTTCAAAAAAAAAAAATTGTCACAAATACAGAGCACTACATCCTGAGATTTGTTCCTCAGCAATGAGTGGAGAACCTTAATAATCAATAGGGAAATTAATGAAATCTCAATCTGTTTCTAAAGTCCCTAAAGAAGGTAGGTGACTGAGACCTGATTGCATCTCCTATCTAGAGGCAGGGATAGGAGGAAGTGATGTGTTGCTGAGACTCCATTAAAGTTTCAGGATAAGGCACCAAATGTGCAAACCACAGACAGCATCTGCCAAAACTGTGAAGTCAAGATTCTCTGTGTGTATTTAGTTCTTACATCTGCAAGATATAGAAAACTAATGGTTGCTGCCTTGTCCTGTTTTTTAACATATAATCTCAACATGATAGCCAATTTGGGAGCAAGAAGAATATACGGCCTAGCAAGAAAACACGTTGATAGCAAATCCAAAATAACTTGATTATATTTTACTAACTAAACAAAGACGATTACAGCTGCAGTTGCAGCATAGCTGGCATTTCAGTTTGATTTGAACAGCGGTGTGTGGTTGCTTAAGCTGTAGTTTTAACCAAACTGGAAAGGACATAGTAGAATCCTGTGGAAACTGCAGCAAGTCATTACTTTCTCTAGTGTCTCTTACAATACTAGTATTTGGGTCGTGTTCTTGGACATCAAGTAATTTTTTTCCCTTAAAATTACAGAAATTTGAACAATGAAAAACAGTGGATTAGACACAGATGCAGAAGATTACTGTTCTACCTGTTCAGATTCAGGTAAATCAGACTGAGATTAACCAGTTTGGTTTGTTATATTTTCAGTCTGGGGGGGGGTTCTCAGTTTAAACAGGCTGAAGAGGGTTGTTTGATAGCCATCAGCAGGGTGAGGTGGGAATGATAAACAACAGACTCCACAATCACAGAACAGGTGGTTGTTGTGCGTTCAGATCATCTCTGAATGACCTTTAAGAGGTGGACTAATTTAATATCACTTATTCCTGAGAATAAATTTAATTTTATAACTTAATTAGAACACATATTTTTACATGTCAAATATGTGGTTAAAATTGCTTGTTGATACTTCGTGAAGAGTTTCTATTCACTTTGTGCTTTTGGTAAGAGGAAAAACCAAATGGAAGGGATGTTCTTTGAAAGCTTCCAAAAGCTTCAATAAAGATGAATTTTGCAGAAAGCCCTGAAGATCTGATAATCTGGCCTGATATTGGAACTTGTTCTTACAATGGCTTAAGAACTGGCTTTAGGTTCATATTTTTGGTCTCATTTTCAAACTTTCTTTAATGGCGTCAAGCATTTTAAGACTGGATGTTGTTTTTTAAAGAAACTGATTGCATTTAATTGGTTGCTGTCTTAGCTTGTTTAAAACATCTTTTCCCAGTGTGCAACATTTCCTTGTAATAAAATCAAAATAGTCTTTTAAGGTGCATTGAACAGTATCATAGAGTTTAGAAGTTCGTGTCTAATTGGGAAAGGCCTGAAACAAGTATTCCTTATACCTAAGCAAATAAAAAAAAAAAAGCGATATAATTCCTGTGCCAAGCAAATAAATAAAAAAAAAAAGATATAATTCCTGTGCCATTTTCATAGCAAGATATCTTGAAGGGTTAGTAATAAATATGAATGGGAGTATGAAATTTCCTTTTTTTTTTAAAAAAAAAAAAAAAGCCATCAATCGTGAATGGAAATAGATTTCATACTTAGGTATCATAATTTTAAAACTTACTACCATTCTTTATTTTGTCATTGACCACAAGGTACCCTGTGTGCTGACGGTGCCATCTGCTTTTCTTGCAGATTTTGTGGAGAAGGAAAATGAATTGGTTGGTTATTCAAAAAAAATAAACACTACTTGAATCAGATGGACAGCATGAAACAGAGGATATTCATTTTAGAAGAATAACTGCTTCAGAAGCTCTCTGAAATTTTGTCTACCTTGTCTACTCTAACCAGTTGCATTATGAAGACAAATTTCAAAAGCTGCCCCAAGTTCAAGGAGGATTAACTCAAAGCTAGGCCTTTTGGGGACACTTTTAAGGAGATGCTAATATGTGCAGTGTTTGGACTCCCAGGAGAACACTCTTTAGTTAATTAAATGGCATAATATACTTTTTCCTTTTTTTAAGGGGGAAGGCTTGGATCAAATTTGGCTGTGAAGTGCTACGCGCAGCATTTGATACTACGGGCATTCCAGGACAGTTAACTTGTGTGTAACGTATTTGTTCCAGGGGCAACATATGTGCAAGCTCAGTGACTGCTTTGTCTTTTGCCTTCACAGTGATCAATATAGGCAAATCAATAAAGATAAGTGGATCTGAAACGTGTCATAGTATGCCTGAGAGTTACAGGACCACTGCGTCTGTCTCTGTTACCTTATCATAGCAACAACCTTCAAATGCTTCGTACTGCAGTCAGGATAAATAATGGTCACAAAAAGAAGAGAGCACTACCTTGAAATCTGTCACCTTACCTTTGACTCCCTTGTCATTTTCAGTTGCTTGTTTTGCATCATGCTGTTTGTCTTAAGGAAAATCCGTAGGCTGGTATCCCTTGGGGAGTTGACTTAGGCTTTACTTGGAGTCTGACATAACAGGAATTTATAAAGACTGCACTTCAGACTCAAAAGAGCCATAGCAACAGCCTGTGAGAAAAGCTTGGCTGTTGACCCTTGCTGTGTATTCCACTGCGGTGAAAGAACAGAATTAAGAGGAGATAGATGAAGTTCATAATAGAAAAGCATTGTTACATGAGGGCTGTTCCTTGTGACCTCTCTTTGTAAGAATATCTGTAAGTAAGCTATAGCACAGAGTCCATTTCAAATAACTTACCTTAAACCACATCAAAACAGGGCTGTCTGTGGCCTAAGCTCATATAAGGGAGAATGGGACTACTATGTGGCTAGCGTGCTGCTCTGCCAGAAGTGGGAGAGATTAGTGGTGGTGTGATTCTAAGCATATGTGATGTCAAAGTAAATAGGTAATGATATGAATAGATGCCTAGCTTTGTTCTGTTGGCTTCCTGCCCAGATTTGCAATGCTGCTACTTACATAGCTTCTGTGAAAGATGTAAGAGAGGTGTCTGTGCAACTGTCCCTGTTGGCAGTGCACTCTCAGTCCCCAAAGCACAAGGTCTTAGGTTGGAACATGGAAGTTCTAAGTCCTCCATAGGACTTTGGGCCCTAGGGAGGGGACATGAGGCTGGGGAGGAATAGCAAAATATCCTGTCTGCTGATACCTGAGGGATATGGGAAGAATTAAAGGATAATGGGAGGAATTTTTTTTCAGAACTCCCAAATTTTCACAATACCTGTAGAGTTTTGAAGTGTTCAAATGCTTCTTCTGGTGAAGCGAAGGTGGGAATAGTATTGTGGAAGATTTAATTAGCTTGAGCTGTCTCAGAATGGATAATTACCGTATTTCTGCAAGATGAATGGAGGAAAATTTTACTTCAAGGTGGAAAAAGAAGATTGATAGCACTGCTTATGAAGATACTGGGAAGTAAAATAGCTATGGGTAAAGCTGGAGAGATCTACAGTCACTGACTCGTAAGGTAACAGGAAGTTTCATGAACATAGGTAAGAAATTACCTTGTTCAGACCTTCTAAGACAATAAACTAATTGAAGGGTTACTTGAGCAGTATGTTAAGTATTAAATTAATAACTTTGAGTTCTTATGCCTTAAGGCCTCAGAAGAAAATTCCTCTTTATTTTTTTCCCCTAAACTGAGGTCCAACAGGAAAAGTTTGACTTCCCTCAACCATGAGAGGTTAGGAACCAAATTATATAAAAGTCTTTGTCACCAAGATGATGATGTAAACAGAAAACATAAGATGGAGAACAAAACTGTGTCCAGATTAAATCATAATTATATTTGCTCTGCTTATCTGGCATTTCTAGCTACATAAATGGAAACTAGTAGGAATTTGCATACATGTTAGGATGAAAAAATTGCTCTGACAATTATTACAAATGTTTTTAATAGGTTTTAAGGCATTTATTTTTAGTTTCTCAGGATTGGTATTTGGAATAAACTCAGTAGTTCTGATTTCTTTCAGTCATGACATAGTGAACATGAGTGAATTAGCTTGTTAAAGGTTATTGTAACCAGCTAATGCTATGAGAAAGAAGTTAGTTGATATGTAGCTTGAATACAAAATACTTAAATTCATCTTCCTGTGAACTATTAAGCTAAAAGTTCTTAAGGTGTTTTTCTTTTCTATTACATTGTGCTGTTCCCACTACAGATTGAAGCAGATCAGGTTGACCTTGTTTTGTTGTGTGTTTTTTTTTTTTTATTGAGACTTTTCAGATTTGATTTGCTGTTTTATGATGGTACTTAACAAACTGAAACACCAGTAACACTGTCAGTGACTGACAATTTGTTATAAAGATAGTCGCTTTAGTGCTGTAGAGGAGCTGCTTAATCAGACTTCACTGCAAATATTTTTTATCAAAATGGTTGGAGTTTGGAAGGAAATGAATTTTACTGCATTTTTGCTATTCACTAGGCTATTTTCCTTCTATGTTTTTGATTTAAATCAATCTCTTTTCAGAGGCTATGTAGTCAGTACATCTGAAGTTTAAATACTTGGAAGGAGGTATCCTTAGGGAATGATAGACATCTTCGCTAGAGAGTTAGCTTGGGTGTGTTGTGCATATGCTTATTACGTGTTTTCTCAGATCATCTATATAATAAATTAGCATGCTCTGTAAACTCATGTTTCCACCTGAGTAGCTACTTCCTGACCGTTCTACTAGACTACAGAGCCTTCTGAAGACTAAGGATTGGGTAAGAAGGGCATGTTCTCAGCACCTGTGCCAGCCAGGTGACACCAGAAGTGACTGCTTCAGCTGGCTTTGGAGAGGAGGACAGTTTTGTGAGTTATTGTAACTGGAAACTCTGAAAAATCAGCATTTTTATTTATTTATCCTTGCAAGCAGTAAGTAGAGCAAGCACCAGCGGCCGTGGCCATCTTCAGGAGGTTCATGGCAGGGCCTGGCGGCAGTTGCCCACCACACACCGAGCCCCGTCCCCTCAGCGCACCTGGTCCCGCCCCCTGCGAGCAGGCGCGCCCCCCATTGGCTCCCGCCGCCTGCCACTTGCACGCGCGGGCGGAGCTGTTGTGGCACGTGAGGGCGGCGCACGTGGGCCCGTTACATAAAAGCGGCGCGCAGGCGCGCGCATGCGCGGGCGGCGGCCGGGAGGGGCGGGGCCGGCAGCGGGGCTGCACCGCGCCGCTTCTTCTCCTCCTCCTCCTCCAGCTGCCCCTCCCCCGGCCGCGCCGCGCCGCAGCGCCGCGGCTCCCGAGCACGATGAAGCAGCAGCACCCGCAGCAGCCCGCCCAGCAGCAGCAGCAGCAGCAGCAACCGCCGTCGGCCGGCGCGGGCGTGCCGGCCTTCCTCAGCAAGCTGTGGGCGCTGGTGGGCGAGGCGCCCAGCAACCAGCTCATCACCTGGAGCCAGGTGCGGCGCCGACCGTTGGGCCCGCCTCGGGGAGGGGAGGGGGGGTACCCGCGCTGAGGGGGGGGGGCTCGCAGCCGTTTAACGGCTGGAAGGGAAGGCGGCGGGGGTGGGGGGGGGCGAGGCCGGGCCGCAGGCGGCGGCCACGTGGGGATGGCGGTGCGGGAGCCCCCCCCCACAACGCCGCCACCCCTTTGTTCGCGGCTGGCCCCGGGGGGCACCGCGGTGGGTGCGGAGGGGCCCCCCTGGGGATATGGGGGGGGGGGGGGGGGGGAAAGGTGCGCCGTGAGCCCATCGGGCGTGTCTGGCTGGGCTTGGTCGTCCCTCAGAAATAAATATGTAAAAAATAAATAAATAAATAAATAAATAATAAAAAGGGAAACGGGCCCCGGGTGGCCTTCCTCTCGGATCCTTTGTGGGCAAGTGCCAGGCTGCGAAATCCGCGGGTGCCTGAAAATACCGTAAAGCAGGACGCGCCCGCCTCCTTGCAGCCCGGCGGGGCGGTGCGGGAGGCGCGGGGCTGGGCGGCGGGGGCTCTCCCGCAGCGCCGCGCGGATTGTTGCACCATAACGTCATGCCTCTCTCTATCTTAAACGGTGTCCCAGCGGCGTGTGTAAAAGGGCCTGTTCTCAAACCGCCTTGGCATCTTCGGGTGGTGCTGAGATGGCTGCTCTCAGCTCGGTTTATTTTAAATATTCAGGCAACCATCAAGGGTTGCCTGCGCTTGCCATCGCTGCACTGATACCAGGTTACCGGTGACTTCAACCTGAACGTTTTGGAGAGGGAAACTCGTGGATTCTGCCTGGACCACAGCAGCTTTCCATCTGCTTGTTTCCTTTGGAAGAGAGATGCTGAGGGCTGCTTACCTTACCTGCCATTTTTGCCACCTTATGGACATTTCCCAAATGTATTTATGTATTTATCTTAAGTAAATGTACCAAGGCTGCTACTAGATATCTTTGTATTATTTTCTTAATTAAAAATCAAGGCCAAATTGTTAGAGATTCTGCAAGGCAATTTGTGGAAGGAAGATCTACTGATCGTGGTTCGTGTTAGCAGCATTTAGCAGCATTTAGCAGCATTTAGCAGTTCTTGGGTGGCAGAGGATATTGGCAGCCCTTGGTATGCAAGTGTTTGCCTGTTTTAAAAATACACTATGTCAGGTGTAATAGTGGAGAAAAAGTGCTATAACTCTAACATTTCACTTTTTTCTGTACAAGTCGATGTCTCTACACTGGGAGGATAGACACTGAAGAACAACCATGTTGTCTCTCCATATACCTATCTCAGTGGAGGCTGGGGTGACATTGAAACACATACAGGGAATGACAGATTAAATACTTGGACGATTGTTGTATGCTGCTGTTAGTAAGAATAAGACTGTATTCAGCTATGTAGTAAGGCTTCGCTGAGTTAAAGTCAGGCCTTAACCTAACGTCTGTTTACATCAGTGTAGATGATTGTCAAGGCAACAAGGACTAGTAGAACTATCTCCCAAATTGTTCTGCTGTAGGTCTGAAAATTCTCAAAGTACCAGTGAAGTCAGGTGCTGTGTGAAAGCTGTCTTTTGGTGTTACAGGTCACTAGCACCAGTTGAATACCTTCAGCTGGTGAGTTACGTTAATGCATTAGCTAAAGTCATCTGTTCGTGCTGTTTTGCTTCCCATTTTCTTTATGCTGGCTGATTCTCAGCAGGAGATAGGTATACATTACTGGGAAGTTGGGAACCTTTCATCTTCCTACTGTTCTCAGATTTGTGCTTGTAACACATCTAATGGCATTCCATTTATAAATCGTGCTTCTGGTGATCCTTGCTTGCTTGTCAGAAACAAGTTCTTAGGCAAAGGTCTTCACATAGTCTCGTGGCTGGTTTTTCAAGCTGGTTAGGGAATGTACAGCTGCTGGCATTGCGGGGGGGGGAGGGTAAGAAACAAGTGGGGAGCCCTGTGAACTAAAGGGCTTCTGAGCAGATGGAGTATCAGTGATGGCATTTGTCAAAGATGGTAGGCTTCTCCGTAGGTGCAAAGTGAGAGTACTGTGGGTAGACCACAGAGAAACCTGTACCATTTTGAAGCATCTGATTTGCATCCTGCCAATTACTTGTCCTTTAGTTAATGGAGCAATATCATTGAAGAACAAAGAGCAGAGCCTTCTTTCTATTTTAATCTCAGCCCGTGGATGAAATTTGAGGACCAGTTCAGTGGGGAAAAGATCAGTCCTCCCTCACAGTTGGCATCACAGGGAGAGAGGTATTGTCTTGAGTGCTGTTTGGTAACTGAAATCCAGTGGACACCCTCAGCTTTTCACAGTTTCACCTTCTCTACAGGTCTTACCAAACTAGTCATGCTTTTATGATGAGAAGCGGAAGGGACTTAAGCTGTGTTTTGTTGTGTTGCGGTGGCTTTTTTGTTTTTTACCTTGCACAATCTCTTTGCTTTGTTCCTTCCCAAGACTGTGAAGCTACATACAACATCGACAGTATTCTGCTGTAGTGGCACTGATACTTGTTGGTAAACTGGTCGTTAATTCATTTCTCTTGAGGAAGTGAAGAGTAACAATAGAAATGTTTCCCTTTAGATATGGATAGCAATGTAAATTAGGAATTCTCTGTTGCTTTGCAGCTGCAGGGTTTGTACACTTTTGTTGTGGAAAACTGTAGGCAAGCAGATCAGTTTTGTGCTGCATGCACAAAGGAAGCATTCCTATGCGGTGATTAATTCTAAAAGCCCAGAGTGTTTTCTACAATAGTCTTTAAGAAGCTTAATGTCTCTCTCGTTTTAGAATGGCCAGAGTTTCTTGGTGTTGGATGAACAGAGATTCGCAAAAGAGATTCTTCCCAAATACTTCAAGCACAACAACATGGCAAGCTTTGTCAGACAGTTAAACATGTGTAAGTTCTTGGGTTTTTTTTGGTTTCTGGCATAGTTCACGATCCTGCATGTGTTTAGTTATAGAGTATTTCCTTTGAGCATTTCTGCTGCGTTCTCTGCTACTAGGTTGCTGTCGCATTCTTAAAACTGATAAAAGGACAGTCGGAGCAATATAGTTTGTTTTCCTTAACGTGGGCTTTGAGAGATTTTTTTTTTCTTTTTTTTTTTTATTAAAGATGGTTTCCGTAAAGTTGTCCATGTTGATTCGGGGATTGTCAAACTGGAGCGAGATGGTCCAGTAGAGTTTCAGCACCCGTATTTTAAGCAGGGTCGGGAGGACTTGTTGGAACACATTAAAAGGAAGGTTAGTGAAAACTCAATATGTAAAAAAGCTATACCAGTAAGTATAAATGAATAGCAAATTATATGTTATGTTTAATTGCAAGATTGTGAGTACAAATGAGCGTGGTGGAGTCTGGAGAAGTAAATAAACTGTGCTGCTCTCATTCATACACATAAGATCTATTTAAAGGCATTTGGGGGTTTTGACTATTTGACTAGGCTCCTCTAAGTATTTCCCTGTCGTAGTTTGACAGGCAGCAAAAATTAGGTGTGTAAATAGAACATTTAGCAAACATCTACTAGGAGTGCAACACGTGCTTAGACTGTACCGTCACTAAACAGTCTGTTTATGTAGCTTGTTTCAGAGCGCAGCTACCGCAAGTAGTAAAGTTTCCACCAAGGAGGAGGAAAAACATAAAAACACACATATTTCTGAAATTTGCTCTGTTGTTATTCTAAATAGAGTGAATAAGAACATTGTTATGAAACAAATACACATTAAACTGTGGTGGGAGACACTTTTTAGCGTGGGTTAGTTTGAAGCAGTTATGATACAGAGCACTGGGTACAATGCCTGGAAAATCTGAATGAATACAAATGTGATAACTAAAACTAATATGGTGTCTGTTGTAAGGAGTTTCTGTATTATAGTATTTGATGTTTGTTTTATTACTAACTCATAGTATCAACACTAGACAAAATATACTTGATCTACAAAATAAAATAATAAAAATAAGTAAAGCGTTGCTTCTGGATTCTCATCTTTTAAAGGTTTCTTCTTCAAGACCTGAAGAAAACAAGATACGCCAGGAGGATCTCTCCAAAATAATAAGTAGTGCTCAAAAGGTGCAAATTAAACAAGAGACTATTGAATCTCGATTGTCTGCTCTGAAAAGGTAAATGTCCCATCAGCAACTCAGCTCTGAAATTGAGTAATTCTGACAATAGATATTGGAGAACAAATCTGACTTAAGTGTGAGACACAGTTTTAAGGATTTCTGAGTGTCCAACTGTAACTATTGCTTTGGGAAGAGAAATTTCAGTAAAAGAATTGCATTTAAAATGGAATGTTTTGATATGACTTAAAGTAATAAGCAAAGTTGGTGCTTGAAGAACTGTCTAGTAGTAGGCAATTAAACACTATGTTTAATTTTAGTTCCATAATGGTGCCAAGGCTGAATATTAAGTAAGTTCTTAGAGTAGAGTATGCTGAGAATGAGTGACTTCAAGTATGAAATAGTTACTGTGTTTAGTCTGAGGCAGAGTTTGGTTTGTGCAAATTGCTTGTGATACCTTCATACTATAATTAATGTTTTTGCTCATTACTTTTTTATTTTCCTTGTATTGTCTTCATTCCCTCACTGCTGAAATTGCAGAACAATTAATACTTATAAAAATCTGATTAGAAATCTAATTTGGATATTCATTAGTTACCTCAGCCACAAAGATATAGAATCAAAAATCAAAATATAAATATTTTTAGAACGGTATATCTTGTGTAGTTATTATTCTCAACAATATGAGAGATGTGTGTCACAAATGTATGAGTGTGTAGATGCAGACAGGATAATACAGGGATAAGCTCTTGCACTGTAAGTCAGAGCACCTCCATGGTAACTCTTCCTCAGGACTCTGAATTAACAAAATAAATGACTGCTCGTCTCTGCAGCAGAGGTGAGCAGTATGTTCAAGTTTTGAGAATGACATAGTGTCATTCAGTTGGTGTTTTCAGTTCTAAGTACTTGTGTGATAGAGTATTCAAATGTGAACATTTTGGCCAGGAAGGGTCTTTATTAGAAACTGGTCAGTCTAAATTAAAATGCTCACATTCATCCTTTTGAATCATAGATGAATTCAGGTTGGAAGGCAGCTCAGGAGGCCATAAGGTTCAAAGCCCTGCTCAGAGCAGGGCTGACTGGTTAAAATGACATTTGGTTGCTAACAACCTGACAGTTTGTAGAGATAAGAAGACAGAGGGGTCGGTGTTTGATACCCATCTTGTTCCACGAGTTTAAAATGATTTAAGTAGAAACAAGCTAAATCAGAAGACCTGGTCCTACAAAAACATGTTCATAAAGCTGGTGGAAAGGTTGAGAAAGTTCAGAATCCCTGACTGCAGTTACTAAATTTGTGATGAAACTGTGCCTTTAAATTGTGTGTTAGACATTAATCCTCAGACTGCTGCTAATCTTCATCATACTGCCTATCAGCAGCTGTTTGTGAAAAATAAGCTTAAGGTTTCCTAAAAACATGAAACACCAATGGAGAGATTTTCTTCCCGTTTTGGCATTCATCTGTGTTGAAAACTAAACAACGAAACAGAGGAGGGTGGTATGTTGTCTTATCCACTGAAGCTTTTGGTGTTCTTTATCTACTGATTAATATGCTTTATGCTGTTGGAAACAATAAGGTTCATGGATACGATGGCAAGGGTCACTCTACAGCACTTTTTATAGTATCTCTGTTCTGGACTCTTGTGAGAACTGCAACAACCAAGGTTTGTGAAATGGCAGTGTTCCCTGAAAGCTGCCAGCTCTGCTGTGCTCCTATTTTTCAGCACCTAATATGTGCCCCTTTACTGAAGCTAATAAAGGCAACTGTTATAACCTACAGCTGCTTGTAAGGCTCGTTCTACAAAGGTGCTTTCAAGGTGGATGTAGTTTCTGATAGATGTCTTGCATCTAGCAAGAGGTCTGTGAGGAGGGGCATGCAGGCTTGATGAGAAAACGCAGTATTTACTGGTGAAAGGGCTGTTCCCAAGGGATATTACTTAGCTGTTTAGTCCTTTGCTGCTGCCAGAAACTAGTGGTATGTTTGTTTAATTTTTATTTATTTATTTATTTATGAAAGTGAAGAGAAAGTAAACAAAGGAAACAAAATAGTAAATTTTGAAATGCTGAATGTGTGTGTAATAAGTATTTCTCTGGGAAGAAATATGTTTTAAGGAGGCTGGAAGTTCTCTTCAAGCTATTCGTTGTGTTTGGTTCTCCATTTTGTAGTTAGTTATTTGTGAAGTTTGTTGACTTTGTGATTTTTTTTCACTGAAACCTAAAAACACATTTCAAAGAGGTTTAATGAAACTAACTAATCTTTAACAAAAAATATTCCTGTGAATATTTCAAACATTTGATTTTTTAAATTTTGATTTTTAAATTATCCTTTTCAAACAGAGAGAATGAATCTCTTTGGAGAGAAGTTGCAGAACTGAGAGCAAAACACTTGCAACAACAGCAAGTTATTAGGAAGGTAAGACTTTGTTCAAACATCAGTATGAGAGCTACTAAGCTAGGATACCCTGTCATGTTACCTTTCTTTGCCGTCACTCTTTTATCATAGCATGGGAAATAACTTCTTAATAAAAGAACAACTGGGTGGTGCATGGTGAGCAAACCTTTATGAAACAAACATTCAGTATATTTCACCCCAAAAGCAAAAGTTAAGGCCAAAACTCTTGTAAACATTTTCAAAGAAAGAATTCCAGTAACATCGTAAATCATTCATTAAGATGCCCTTAAAATGGTCCATTGGTTTTTGATTTCTTCAGGAATCAGATGACTAATAGACTGTACTGACAGATCTCTGGAAAAACTGTATCTTACGACAAGAATTATGAAGTTCAGTATTGGAGATTAATTCCACTTAATACTAACTGTGTATTTCTAATGTTATTGGAAAAATAGGTTATTGAATGCAATGCACTGCTAATATGTTAGCTTAGCTTAGCAGTTTTTTAGATTTATTATCTGCCAAAACCAATGTAAATGCAAAGAGTTTACAGATTCTTATTTTGTTTATGTATCAGAAATAGTAATACTATAAGCAGCCTTATAGCAGAGACTTTTGCTGATCTTTTTTTCAGTTTGTTCAAGCCAGAGACTTTCATTTAGTCCTTAAATTTAAAACATATGTGAAAATAGGCTGAGATTTCAAAGGGAAAAGCAGCTGATGAATACTGTCAACTGTATGTATCTTTTTTTTTTTTAAATCTGTCAAAAAAGCCTTTCATCAGGCCCAGTATTTATAGATACAGGTTATATATATAGTCAACACCCTTACGTGCCTTCTGTCATTAGAATTAGAATTCTTCTGATAGTCTGAGTTACTGGATTTTTTAATATATTCTGAGTGATGTGTAAAAAATGATTACTTGATATGTGGAAAAAAAGCCTTTCTCAAACAAGTGATTAACTCTCTTTTTAGATATTACCAGCCATGTTTTCTGATCTACCTTGATTTATAATTCTTTTGAACAGTTTTGTATAGAAAACACTACACACAAAATAAGTGATGTGCTATTTTGGTATAGATTTGGTTAACAAAGTCTTATGCTATGAGGTATGTTGGTGGTCAGAGAAAAGCAATTACAGGGTAGATTGACTAATGATAGTATTATTTTCCTCATAGATTGTGCAATTTATTGTTACCTTGGTGCAGAATAACCAACTAGTGAGCCTAAAGCGCAAGAGGTAAATATGGCCTTGAAAACTTGCTATCCAGTAAGTATACTGACATGTTTTGTTGAATAAAATGGAAGAATTAGTTCTGAGATGGCTTTCTTCCTTTACTGTGATTTAGGCCTCTTCTTCTGAACACTAACGGACCTACAAAGTCAAATGTATTTCAGCAAATTGTGAAAGAACCAGCTGACAGTAACCATCATGTAAGTTCTTTTTGTTTGTCTTTTTTTATGCGTGCAATTTGTTCTGGTGAAGGAAGGAGAGCAGGAGGAGCAGACAGATCAAGTAACATGTCATATTGGGGGTAGAAACATAACTGTACTGAGAGCTTTCAGCTTCTGGAAGCAGTATACCATGTGTATCCTTCAGAAGCCAAGTGAGTTTATAACTACCATTCATTTTTCAGTATGAACATATGTAAACCACTTACCTGTGTATTAAATACGGCTACATGTGATACTACTGAAAGCAGTGTGCTTTTTACAATAGTGCCTTTAAGCATGTGTATGTTCTGCTGTTGTCTCCTGGAGCTGAGGGCCCCATGCAGGGACAAGAATCCACCCTGTGCTGCTTGAATGTGTCACAGCTCTGAAAGTTACTTTCTCCTGCACAAATAATTGTGGATGGAGAAATCATCAGAATGAGTGCTCTAGCAAGTACTACTTAAATGGCAGGTCAAGGCTAGTAGTCACTTTTTTTAGTGTTTGTACTTCTCATGTAGTCCTGTCTTTGTATCTTTTTTGTTGCTTTTGCTAGTATATTTTTATTTCTATGCCTGTATTACTTGCCAAGCACTTGTTTGCTGTAGCAGCTCTTCTCCAGTTTGTTCATTTATTTATTCATGTCTTTTTTCTGTTAAACTTGGATCCATACAAACCCCTTGTAATCTCCAATGTGTTGGGAAATTCTTCTACTGTTTTAAATTGCAACATTGTAAGATGCAGTGATAACTGAACAGAATGCTGAAGCTAATTGTCCTTTTGTCCCCTGACTCTTTTTAAAATAATTCTCAGGTACCTCTCAACAGAACTGAAGGGTTAAAACAAAGGGACCAAATTTCAGATGACATCATTATTTATGATGTTACTGAGGATGTGGCGGATGAGGACAATACCATGGTTGATGAAAATCCTCCTGTTACACCAGAGGCAAATGAAGACAGCACTTCAGATTCTTCCAAGTAAGAGGTCTCTAGAATTCTGTATAGGTATTTGGCTGTCAATGCTGTGTATTATGAAATAATTCAGATGTCTTAGATACTGTTTAAAGCGGTAAGAAAACTCCATGTATAGGAGCGTCATCTGTGAATTCGCGCTAGGTTTCCTCTGAATTCCAACCAGTTAACTGGCTGTCAGAGTTTTAATATATTGAAGATAGAAACTAGTGAGAAGTAATCTGTATTATTGTGCTTTGTTAAGTGTGCTACTTGTCGAAAGACAGAATAATTGATGTCTTCTTACTTCTGGTTGTGAATACAGACAGGAATGGCATCCCTTCTTTTTAAATTTATTTTTTTTGTGGAGATTAACTTGCATGTGCTGTTTATCAAGTGTTGATGTGGTCTTTGAACATTACTATGCTGGGGAATTTTGGTGTGGTTTTTTTTTTGGTGTTTTTTTTTTTTTTTCAGTCCAAAGTGGTTTGAGACTACATTTCTTCTTTCTGTACTTAGCATTATAGAAGTAGTTCCTCATTTGCATGGTATTGATAGGACCTGTATTATGCCCCAAGGAATACAATTTAGAGATTCGTAGTTTATGCTTGAACTATGTCGTTTATGCTAGTACTGTTATGTTTGTTGAACTGATGTCTGGAAATGCATTCTCTGATAGAAAAGCTTAATGAAGGTAAGACAGTACAACTACTTAAGGGTTAAGAAAACCACCAGCATACAGAGGAAAGCCAGTTATTTAAGACTTTTTTTCCTGGTTGTTTTGGTTGCCTTTCTGGTGTACAAAGCAAGCTTAATTAACTGTAACACAGTTGACTGAGATCCTTCATGTTACGACTAATCCAGAGTTGAATTTTGTCCCACCAGAAAGATGGAAAGTACACATAGTCTGTCTTGTTTGGCAGCCTCATATGCTTTGGCCTCCTTCATAGCTACTTCACATTTATATGAAAGCTTTTCTTGTTCTAACGCAAAAACACCACTGTTTTTCTATGTTTGTAATAGTTGCTAATGTGGTCTAGCAGAACAGTGTCTACTAGCTGAACTTCATTAAAAAAGTAACTAGGTGTATGGAATAGTGTACCAATTTGTGTATGGAATACCTTAATTCATTTGCCTTGTTTTACAGCTGCAGTCATTCTCCTGATATAGTAATTGTGGAAGATGATAATGAGGAAGAATACGCTCCTGTAATTCAAGGGGATAAAAGCACAGAATCAGTTGCTGTCCCAGCTAATGATCCCCTCAGCCCTGTCAGTGACAGTACAAGTCCGCTCATGTCAAGTGCTGTACAGCTGAACAGCCAGTCAACTTTAACTGCAGAAGATCCAGTCTCAATGATGGATTCCATACTCAATGAGAGTGGAGTAATTTCACAGAATATAAATCTTCTTGGAAAGTGAGTAGCCTGATGTTTTTACATATTAGAACTGATTGAAATTCAAAGGACTGAACTGGTAATGTTGTATTAAGGCATATATATTATGCTGGTAATGTTCTAGTCTGTAAAGATCCTTCCATTTTAGGTATTTTACCATGGGACCCCCTCTGATTTTCATCATGAAGGGAGTGAATTGGAGTACATAATCTGACAGTGTAATGTTGTAAATAACGCTGTTTAAACTGATGATGCTGTCAAGATCTATATGCAGGATTCTTGCAGGCAGATTGGACTTCATTAGGACTAGTAAGAGGCAGGAGTTCTGTCTCTGCTGATGATAATCATAGTCAAGAGATGTGATTTCTCTTTTGGAGCACCTGTCTGCTTTACTTGGCTTCTTCTCTAAAAAGTAGGGTTGAAAGTTGTCAGTCTTTTCGAGAAGTTAAGTTAATGAAAAAGTCAAAATAGTGCTGGTAAAGATTTTTAGATGACGTAGTACATCTGTATAAAACTTATGTGTTTTTTTTTTCTTTCTTCTGTTAGTGGATACAGTAATACAATACTGGTTTTTTCTTCTAGAGTTGAACTTCTGGATTATCTTGACAGTATTGACTGCAGTTTAGAGGACTTCCAGGCCATGTTATCAGGACGACAGTTCAGCATAGATCCAGATCTACTGGTTGATGTAATTTTCTCTGTTTATTTCAATATTTCTAGCATTTTGGTAATACACTCAAGAAAATATTTGTGTGGACTGTTACTGTTTAAAATGCTCAAGATTGTATTTTGCTCTTCCTTTCAAAAAGGACAGTTATAAATATTTGTGAATATGTGTTTCTGGGGCACTGGTATAACTGTACTACACCACTGCCCAAGTGCATGCTGTGGTGATGACAGTGATGTAAATTTTTGATCAAAGAATGGCTTTTAGTGAAATAACGTTTTTATTTGTTGCTACATGAACTCAGACACCAACTAGATTAATACTTTTGCTTTGAAATGGCCTAGCACGGAATCTGTTGTCATCTCAATGAACTTGGGTTAAAAAGGCTCTTGGCATTTATTTTAGGTTTTCTGATGTTTCAAGTTATTTCTTGGGAGTTATGTGTATGTTCTCAATTTCTCTTCAGGTTCACATCTATCAGAATGATCTAGGTTGGAAGGGGTCTATGCAGGCCATCTAGTCCAACCTCCTCACTCAAGGGCCAACTTGAAAGTTAGATCATGTTGCTTGGGCCTTGTCCACTCAAATTCTGCAGTCTCCAAAGGGAGTTTCCATGGCCTCCCTGAGTGCCTGCTTCAGTGCTTTGCTCTCTGTGAAGAACTTCCTTCTGTCAGTCCAAATTCTCCCTACTACAGCATGTCATTCTTGCATCTTGTCCTCTATCCACCTCTGTGGAGTTTGTCTTCCCTGCATCACCTCTTTACCAGTAGTGGAAGGGTGCAGTTAGTGCCCTTGTCTGCCCTCTACAGACAAGATAAGCCATGTTTTCTCAGCCCATTTTATGTCTCATGCCCCCTAACCATCTGTGGCCCTTTGGACTCTGTGTAGTTTGAGAATTCTCATACTGGGAAGCTTAAAACCAATCGCTCCCTGCAGCACAATCATACTGCTGGTTTACATGGGGTGTTGTCTCCCAGGTCCGTTTCCAAGGAGCTGTTCCCTGTCCGTTCGGTCACTAACCTAGGCTGGTGCATGAAGTGGTTGTGTCCTAGATACATTTGTTTGTTGAACTCAATGGAGTACTTTTTGGGCCTCTTCCCCAGCTTGCTAAGATCCCTCTTAACAGCTCTGCTCCCTATATATTGTTGACTCCTTCCAGTTCAGTGTCACTTGAAAACTTCTTCAGGGTATGTTCCTCCTTATTGTACACACAATTCTCCATGGAGCAAAGTAATAATGAATTGGTGATTCTCAGACTGCAGTGAACCATGTTACTCTGAGTTAGACATGCTTACAGTTGTTTCCTTTGTGAGTGAAGTTCATGCGATTCCAAAATATGCTCCGAAAATTTTCTTTGCAGAAGTGGTAACTATCTGTAAATAAACTCTAATCCTAACTGAGAGCAAAAACACTGCAGGGATTACTGAGGGCAAAAACACTGCAGGGATTATTCTCACACATGCAGATGTGACGTTCTTGTATTCTTAATAGGAACATCGAGATACTTAAAGCTTGATGTGTTTTGTCTTATTCAGCTTTTTACAAGCTCCGTGCAGATGAATCCCACAGATCATATCACTAATGCCAAAGTAAGTTTCAAACCCATCATTGCTCAATGTACACACAGTAGTGAGAGATTCAAACTTTTTTCATCCTGTCCTGTTTTCTTTACTGGTATAATAGCACTTTTTTCATGCTCTTGCTTTTAAGTCTTCCATGAGTATAGGAAGGCTGCAGTTGAATTCATCCTGTTAGGCTTGAAATAGGAAGGGGGAAAACACTCTAATTAGCAACGTATAATGTCATTTGAAACTGTGAAACCAGAACTTTTGTTACCAGCCTCTTTTGTAAAGATTTTTGTATCTTCTGTCCCAAGTTTTAGTACTTACAAACATACTTTGTCAAAATGTTTCCGTCTGTGCTGTCTGGTGGGCAAGGAAACATTAGAATAAGCAGTAGAGCAACATACTAGCTCTTTGAGTTTGTCCTGTTTGTAAGCATTAGTTTTTGGTTTTGCTTGAATAAATCCGTGTTTCCATTTCACATTTTCTCAGCCATGATCCGTTAGCGTGAGTAACTAATACCAGTGCATCCCTTCACAAATATTTTTTTAAATGGTTGGTCAGCTAAGTTCTAACATCATTGCCGTTGCATTGAAAGAAGCTTTGAGGAGTATGTATTTTAGATTTTATTTTGTTTTCCAGATGGAGACAAAGGGAATAGAAACTACAAAGAATAATGCTGGTCCAGCTGCTTCACAGGAAACGCAAGTTTTTAAGCCCAAATCAGGTTAGTTGTAATAAGTGTTTTGTTGAAATGTTTTAAGAGTTGAGCAAGCATTGTTCTAAAAACTGTCTCAATTATTTGCTTGTCTAGGTTTGTATGATGCTGATAAGCAAATAACCAAAACAAAATATTTATTATATTTGCTTTTTAAGTTTTTGGCACTATACCAGCCATAGAGAATCTGATGTTCTGCAGGAGAATCTGGATAAATAACTTTATGTAGGGATGTAATGAATGTAGTAACTCTAATAATTCAAAACAAGCACATAGAACTTTTCATTATTAATCATTTTTAAAATAAGTTACATGGGGTGTTGTTTTTTTTGTTGCTTTTTCTCTTTGTCTTTCTACGTGTAGGATGGCATGTGAACTGATAATCTTTTGGGAATTTTTTCCTTTAGATAAGCAACTCATACAGTATACTGCATTTCCACTGCTTGCATTCCTTGATGGGAACCCAGGTTCCAATGTTGAGAGTGGGAGCTCCACCACCGAAACTCCTTCCTCTGTGGACAAACCGCTGGAAGTGGACGAGCTCCTGGAGAGCAGCCTGGATCCCGAACCAACTCAGAGCAAGCTGGTGCGGCTGGAGCCGCTGACAGAGGCAGAAGCAAGTGAAGCCACACTGTTCTATTTATGTGAACTTGCCCCAGCACCCATGGACACAGACATGCCGTTCTTGGATAACTAATGCAGTGGGGACTCTGTATATAGTCATGAAGATGAACTATTTATTTAGAATATTGTTTGGTATATGAGTTTTTTGTAAATCACTGTTTTATGTAACCAGATAATGTGGAATTCAAAATATCTTTCCTATCTTCCTTCAAGCAATTGTTTAACTACGCTGTGTAGTACTGTGTACACAGCGTACTATTAGGCACCATTGGCAATACCAAGTCAGACTGTTACTATACTGCTGTCAAACACTTGGTATACTACACATATCTCTAAATATCCAAGGTAACTGAACACTTGTTAAGAATAAGCTTTGATTTATGGTTTCTTCCACTTCTGGTCTTACATATGATAACGTAAAATAGTAGTGTATGGTTAGGGAGCACTGACTTTCTGTATCGTTTTTTTTTTCTATTTTTTACAACATTTTGTTTAATAAACATGAAGCTTTTTTGGGGTGGGGGGGAACCAGGACCCGATGTAGGCTTTTTTTTTTCCCTGCTTGAACTGGGAACAAAGTGCCTGTACCTTGCTAAATCTTGGTTCTGCCTTACTTTCACTTCAGTGGAAGTGCTTATACATAGCACAAACTGGGGAAAAGTTCTTTACAGCCACCAGGCCCCTTGACTGCATGAGTACTTTTAACTTGGACCATCTACTCTGACAAAATAAATGTTACTTAAGTGTGATAATTGGGAAGAGTTGGTCTCTTATTCCATGTGCCAAATGAATATTAATTCAACAGACTTGGTATTTAATACCTTATTCAAAATTTGTCTTCCTATGCATATTTTTTAGAAAGTAATTTCATCCGCAAGTTTTGAGGTTTATATATAAAACACCAACAGTAGTAAAAAAAAAAAAAAGTGGCTAATACAGCAAATTAATTTCTTTCAGCAGTACACTAAATAATTTTACTTTTTCTTTCTGATAGCTGCTGCAGAGTCCACTACTTCCTTTTAGTGGAAAAGTTCTATCCTTACTCCAAAGGTGTGTGTGTTTACTGTCAGTCAGGCTTCTGTGCTCATTCAAGAGCTGAATAGCAGAGGAGTTAGATGGCTGTGGTAGGTGACAAGCAACAGATCTGTGACTTAGCGTATGCTAAATCCATAAACATAGAGCTTTGTCCTCAAAGCTGTAGCTACAGTGCTTTGTAAGAAACTTCAGGGTAGGATGGCCCTGTAGGTAGAGGAACTGGAATTTAGTACTAATTTCTCAGACATGTAAGAGGAAAATATCTTCTACAATAGTGTAAGTGTATTACAAGTGACTGTTGACAGTGGGGTTTTTGTTTGATTTTAAAGGTATTGTCTAGCCACTTCCACAAATAGCAGACTATGCACCTTCCCCTTTCAGGGAAGGACCAGTTACTTGTTACAGGACTCAGGAACTACGCTATTAAGATAGGTGAAACACCTGAATGTGAATGCTAAAGCTTAAAAAAAAAAGTATATAAAAAAAAAATATGAAGCAGCTCAAATTATGTTTCATTCCCTACTTCATGATGAAGTAGGACATGCAGCTAAAACACTAACAAGATTTACACATGTGAGAGATGACTACAAGGGGCAGAGAGAACTGGGAAAAGTTCACACAGACTTATACATGATTTAAAGGACCAGGAACTGTCAGAGGTGTACTCTTGTCAGAGAAGTAAATATTTTGAAGTGTGCACAGAACATAAGATTAGAATATAATGCAAAACTGTATACCATCCACATGTTCAGCAATGAGACATGAGAAGTCATTACACAGTTTCATCCAAATTTATTTATTAATAAGGTAACCACATATTCCAAATTACTACAAGCCTTACTAATCCTTTCATTACCATCTCAAACTTGACTGACATGTCATTTCTGCAATAAGTGTCAGTGTCTGGGAGTAAATTTAAAATAAAAGCTTAGAGAAGAATTAGCAACAGGAAGTAACTGTATAAACACCACAGTAACAGGTAATTGTGACATCTGCTAAAGGCTTTAGGGTAACCCCCAATCAGACTGCTCAAATCTCAGCTTGTAGCAAGTAACAGAAATATATAAATAATGCAGCTTACGTACTTCAATTACAAAGCAGCAAGCACAAAAGCATTTAAGATTTCATAACTGCACAATAATAGTATTTTAATCAAACATCTAATGTTTTACCTTTTGTCTAGAACTACTTTGTAGGCTCAAGTCCATCTCCAGCAATGGACAGCAAAACAAAAAAAAACACAATACATTAGAAGAGATCAAAATTTAGAGCCCCAAACATATTAAGAAACACTTCTGTCGAAGTCTCATTTAATGCAAGCCTCCGCTAGTTACTGCCATTGCAGTGCTCCTTTTCCTCTGCTTCTATTTTAATCACTATACCACAGAAATTCCTCTGAAGGGCCTACAGTTTTCATCGTTCGACTCCCTGCAAACCCTCCGATTGTAACTTAGCCAAGAAAGAAGATGGCACACACAACAGCAATAAGTTACAGCACAGCTATTCAGTTTAAACTACTTTTTAAAAATGTGTAGATGCGTATTGTAAACAGGTGCCTTAAAAACATGCATCTGAGCATCTGCTACCAGGATGTTTCCTTCCCCCAGTCTGTCCATCCTTATGTCTGCAATGGATCCAATCATTCCCAGGAAGATATTAGCCTCTCCACAACCTTCAGGTGCAAGTTTCCCCAATTCATATTTGTGCTAAAGGTACTGCTGCCTTTACAAGAAAAGGTCAGGCTTTTATTGCCAACATGATGCAACGTGTCCCATAAGCTCTAACTTGCAATTTTGAGTCTAACAATTCTTACTCAAGACTTACTTTGGATTCAAGGCAACGCGGATTATCAAAGGCAGCCCCCCCCCTTTTCTTGCAAAGCTTGATCTAATAGTTTTGTTTATCTAATTAACACTTGCACATTTTTTCTCTAAAACTAACGCAATTGAGGAGTGGGGAAAAAGACCTGCTTCCCCAAGGCTTTGATCTATCTAATGCTTCCAACACACTAGAACTAGGGCAATCCTAAGAAAACCATCATCGTAGCAATTGTCACTAAGCTCAGTTAGAAAAAGTCGTTTGGTGAAATGACGAAAATACACGATTCGAAGTGATCATGCAGAATAAAGCAGGATATACTACATGGATAGTACGTGTGCGCACATATTTACAGCTACACTATAACCTGGAATACTGTTTGTTTCAAAGACACGATGAAGCTAATGCAATGCTTGCTTAGTCAAAGTCACGATTTGTGAGAACCAGCGGAGCAACCAGAGTCCACACGTACAACACAATGCCGATCCAGCTGGAAGATATCTTCACCCAGACAGACGGCCATTTGCTGGTCATTGTCTCATAAGAAGAATCCGGACTGTGAAAGAAAGAAAATAGAAGTTTGCTTTTCTGTTTTAATATGACGTAGTAGTATAGTAAGCTACTCTTCAACATTTTCAAAGAACACCTCTTCTACCCTTCTTCCAGTCAGTTCACACCAATCTGTATGAAAATGCCATTTGTAAGTTGATGTCATAGGAGATTGGAAAGCAACAGATGCTCAGAATGTACTTAATAAGAGAATCTGACAAGAAGCAGAAAAAAATTATGCAAATCTGTGGCAAGAGGAATTGGACAGTATTTACATATACTAGTAATGCAATTTACATTGTGCAAAGACAACCCCTGAAACTTAATAATATTCTTATAATATTGGCCCAAGAAGGGCCACAAATCAAATCCAGAACATAACTATATTAAGAGTTACTCTAAAAGAAAACCTTTATAGTTCTGTTACTTTGGTACAAAGAGTTCATTAACAAATTATTAGAGACCTTTAATTTTTGTTTTGAATTCTGAGTAACATCTGCTCAAGCTGTTACACATCTGTTTGTGTATTAGCAAGTGTACATAGCAGAAAGACTACCCAAATAACACACTGAATTCACATCTAGGAGTACTTTTATTGGGTGTATGTTTCAGCAAGCAGGCAACTTAGTTTGCTTCCACTACAGAGCCCACCTTAGAACAGATGATGTTAGAAAGGACCTCTGGAGGTCATATGCTCCAACCTCCCTCCTCAAGCAGAGACATCTAGAGCAGGTTGCTCAGTACCATATCAAGGTGGCTTTTGTGTATCACCAAGGAGGGACACTTCACAACCTTTCTTGGGCAATCTGTGCTAGTGTCCCTGGTAACCCTCACAGCGAAAAAAGCATTACTGATGTTCAGACAGGCTCTTGTGTTCCAGTTTGTGTCCATTGCCTTTTGTCCTGTCACCAGACACCAGTGGAAGAGTCTGACTGTCCTCTTTGCACCCTCCCTTGAGGTATTTATACACATAGATGAAGTTCCACCTGAGTCTGTTCTCCAAGATGAACAGTCCCAACTCTCTCAGCCTCTCCTCACAGGAGATGCTCCAGTACCTTCATCATCTTTGTAGGACTCTATCCGTTACATCCAGGTCTCTCTTGTACTGGGGAGACCAGAGATGGACCCAACATTCCAAGCATGGTTTCACCAGTGCTGACTAGGTGGGAAGGAACACCTCCCTCAACCTGCTGGCAATTACCATGTCCTTCCTCTTTTTTCTAGCTCTGCCAGTAAACACCTGGTCTGTCCTTGTTATTTTTAGCTGTTATAAAACTTAATCCTGTTCACTTCAACAGGACATATTTTAGCAGTCCAGTGAATCATGAGAATTACTTTAGAAAAGACAATTGGTGCTTGTGAGAGAGGTTGACTACTGCAATTTTTAAATACAATTAATTTAATATGGATCAAACAGCAAACTTCCCTCAAGAAGTCCCAGTCAGAGCCCACATTCCTCACAGCACACCAGTTGTGAGCCATTGATCAGCTAAATGTAGCTTCTTGTATGCAGAGTATTAGCATACTGTATTATCAAGTGTAGATACCTGTACCAGTTGGTAAGTGTCATCATGATATACAGTGAAGCGAGGAAAAGCATGAAATGAAAGAAGGAGTAACTGTAAGTAACTCCATCCCTTTCATTATCTATGGCTCGGTGCACATCCTCTCCATCATCAAGGGAGCCATCATTCCTGGGCATTCCATCCTCAATCAGAGTTGATTCATCACTGGTCAGCATCAGCTTGTTAACTTGGCTGTTATTGGATGTTCGGATGCTGTATTTGACAGGAAAGGATGCAATACTGTTACCCAAGTGAATACAATTTAGTATCTAACAAACAGAAATTATACAAGCTATAGTAATACAAGCTAATAGGATTATTTTTTTTTAAAGCAAACTTACCTTGAATAGAGGACACACAGCAAAAACAAAATCAGTCCTACAATTCCTTGTGCATCCCACCACTGCACTACTTGACCTTGGGTTGGAATGGTGGTGGTATTGTAACCAATGATGCTCAGCAAACTTGGGTTACAGCGCCTATCTGTGAAGGAAATTACTTCAGAACTTACATACACGTTTAAATATTTGTTCTGTTCTTGTTTTATTTCTACAGTGAATGCAGAGTAATACAAAGAAACTTTGTGACCAAAGTCCTGGATGATAAAAGCTCCACCTGTAATTGTAGCCTATAGAATCTCTAAAGCAGACAAATGACAGTATGTTACATAAAACTCTTGTACAAGTTTTAAATCTTTTATCTGCTCTATGTATCAAGTGCTTTACTGTTGCATCTCATAATTAGATTCAACAAAGTAAAGGTGCTCTGCATATTAAATGTAAGAAATTCCACTGCTAGAAACCAAGTTTGACAACTACATAGTCTATAGATTGGGTATCAGAATCATCTCAAAGAGTTAGAAGAGAATGCTACAGCTCTCAGCATCCACAGATAATATGGAAGAAACAGCAGAAAGTATCAGATGATCTTATTTCCCTGTAATACTTCAGTAGTTACACTGACTCACGCCAACGTTGTTACACAGAAGCGTAAGATATTGTCCGCAATTAAGATTAAAGGGCCATTTCAATGCCAGAGGCAATTAAAAGCCCCAAAATCAGTATTTGGGGGTTTATATACATCAATAGAATTACTGATTTATTTATTTTTACAGAGATGTTCAGTTGTTTTCAGACAAGATAAGAAATCTTCCATTAGGAAAAAATACAATCAGTAGAATCTCTGTCACCAGGCAAGAAGTTTCAAACTTAGTACTGAGATGAGCCTTGTACCCAATTTAGCCTACTGCAACCTTGCCAACAGCACGCTGAAATTCTTCTATACAATAAACATAAGAGCAAGTGAAAAACGTGATCTTTGGAAGAACTGTTTTTTCAGTTTTATTACAGAAAGTTGGGGCTGTGGGAGAAACCACAAACTATGCCTGCCTCTAACTTGCATACATTATAACACCTCATTCCAATACTGCTTCACAAATAGGTGAAAATACAGTTTACTGCTAACCTGGCACCCGAAAAGCCATGTACTGCTGCTACACTTACCTGGTTCATTGGTCATGGCTGACCAAGTCAAATACATGGTATAAATTGTGATCACAGAAGACTGCAGCAAACCAGACCTTGGCTGAGATTCCTGTATGAAGTAGTCACGAAACAGCAAAGTTAAGCAATTAAAAGGTCTCACACATGATTGCATAATAGGTTTCTAATACTGAAAAAATAATACAGAAAAATAAGAGAGAACAGAATTAAAGCCATACCTGAATCTTTGGCAGAATTGACATTACAGAAGCACCGATACACAGCAACATATTAACACTGATGAATGTCTTGTTTTCAGAACAGCCTTCTGGATGAGTGTAATAAACATAAAACAAGACAATAGCTACTAGTGACAGCAGATAATTGACAGCCGTAGCTGACAGCAGAGCTGTGAAGAGAAACAAAAAGAGTTGAAATGATTAATAATAAACTAGTAAAACTGAAATAATATTGAATGATGATCATGTTTTGAGTATTTTATACAAAGACAGAATTGGAGAGCAGCTCTGGGCTCTGAAATGTAAATGATATAAGATTCCTGAAATGAAATAGATGTTAAAAAAAAAAAAAAAAAAGTGAGGCCCAAAGCCGTATTTCATTTCCCAGTGCTCTAAGAGCAAACAAGACCACAAAGAATGAAGGAATATAGTTCTACTACATATACTTTGGATAAAGGCTTTAAAAAAACAAAATGAAGAACTACTACTCAAATAGAAAGAAATACAAAACCTATTTCCAAATTCCATCTTATTAAGAATAAGAAAGAATAAACCAAAGCAGCCACTGCACAAGGACAGGTTGAGCTTTCTTTGGAAAGGACTAAATCATCACACCTGAAACTGCTTTATTAAAAATTAACATACTTCTCCAGTGAAATGACTTGTACTTTCCTTCACTATCTCAATTGTTCACTCAGTGTATGCCCACACTGGGTTTACATAGTAAGATTTTGGTATCGGGGGGGCTGCAGGGGTGGCCTCTGTGCGCAGTCCAGAAATTGCCCCATGTCAGAGCAGAGACAGCTTCAAAAGAGACCTGCTGCTGGCCACAGCTGAGCCATGGAGCAACACTGGGTGGGCCTCTGGGAGAGGAGATTGAAGAAAAGGGGGGAAAAAAAAAACTGCTGCACAACTGCAGGAGAGGCCCCTGGTGGAGCAGGCTGTCCCCCTGCAGCCCATGAAGGAGCCCACGTGGAGCAGGTGGATGTGGCCTGGAGGAGGCTGCAGCCCATAGAGAGCCCCCACAGGAGCAGGCCCCAGGCCAGAGCTGCAGCCCATGGAGAGGAGCCCACGCAGGAGCAGGGCATCTGGGGGGAGCTGCCACCCACCCGTGGGGGACCCATGCTGGAGCAGTTTGCTCGTGGGAGATGGACCCCATGGTACTGAGCAGTGTTGGAGCAGTTCTCGAAGAGCTGCTGCCTGTGGAAAGCTCCAGCAGGCGCAGGTGGGGAAGGACAGCATCCTGTCGGAGGGACCCCATGGGCAGCAGGGGCAGAGAGTGACCATGAAGGAGCGGCAGAGACAAAGTGTTAGGGACTGACTGCAGCCCTCATTCTCCTGCGCTGCTTGGGAGGAGGACACAGAAGAGGCAAAGGTGCTTTTAGTTCTCACTGCTCTTGTCTGTGATAGGCAGTGATAGGCAAGAAATTCTATTCATCTCCCCAAGCTGAGTCTGTTTTGTCCATGACAGTAATTGGCAAATGATCTCCCCGTTCCTTTGAGGAAATTGAATGAAAAAGTGGTTGTGGTGGAGTTTAGCTGGCCATCAAGTCGAAACCACCACAGTATCTTAGAGGAATGACAGACAAACATACTGAACTTACGCCTAATATGAACAGTAGTAGACTAGTTTATTTTTAATTGGTGCTAAGGGGTAACAAAGCCTATGACTGGGTGGAAGAAACACACACACAGCAATAGCCACTTCTCTGCTATCATAAATTGATGCCACGTGTCTAGAGATTAGATCTTATTAGTCAGCCATAGATGCTCTTCTCCCACTCCCTACCCTCCACCCTCTCTCTCCATTTTTAACTTGGTACCAAAAGGACAGCTTGACAACTGAGCTGAACTATACCTTCTGAAAAAATGGTATTTATGCTCAAAGTAGACCTTCCACACTCTTGTAAAATACGCTATCGTGGTGAATGATGTATTCAACATAGTTTACAGTGAAATTAATTTATTTTTCAGTTGTAATACAATACCTGCATACCAGCATCTTGAGTTTCCTTCCTCCATTTTTTCAACCCAAGATTCATTCCAGGAGTGGGCAAAGTCAATAAGCAATACCAGCTGAATAAGAATAAAGCAGAATGCTCCAGCCATACCTACATAAAACCACACTATAAAGAGAAATAAAACCAGTTTAGAGCCATTTATAATTTACTGCCCTGTCTCAAACACAGAAAAGGTCTATAGTTATGCAGCTACTGGAAAAAAAAAGCTATCAGCACACACTTAATTTACTTTTAAAACCAGCACGATCCACCGTGATCCAGTAGAAGGCAATATTCTCTTACCAGTAGTAAAAGGTCCCTCTGGGATGAAGAAGGCTCCAACACTAATAGCAAGTGCTGTTGCAAATTTAAAGAACCAGAATCTAAAAGGAAAAAAAAAAAAAAAAAAAGGAAGTCAGGCAACTACTGAAATATGATTTGCTTCACAAAGACTCAGACAACACAAAATGTATTCATAGCAGGCTTGTTTTTTTAATTCATTCCTTAACTCAGATATTTCAAGATAAAAATCTTTTTCCCCCCTCCAGAAAACGATGCTTAAACCATGCTAGACTCATAGTGTTCAATACTTATTTCCCATAAATATCTCCCTGATGTACAAAGCCAGGATGGTACATAGTTGTGAGCTTTTTTTTTTTATCCCCAAAGTTTTTTAGCTAGAGTAATGAGGTTATTGAACTCCATGTATACCTAAGTCATAGGCACAAAAGAAAAAAATAGAAAAGCCTTTACTTGTTAATATTAAAACTAAAAAGGGAGATGGATTTGGTTGGTGCCTACAATGAGAAAAAGCTTATGCTCGAATTCCCTACCAGTCTCAAATCGATTCTTACACAGATGTATAAAAACCTTGATTTTTCCCATATAACTTTAGACTTTAGGCTGACACCTGATAAGGATTTATCACAGCAACAAAAACAAAGGATTTATCCTTGACAGAAAGCAAACAAGTAAATTGAAAGCCCTTGTTCAAAACCAGCAGCATTGCACTTTTTCCAATAAAACACATGTGCTCCTGGATAAACAGTTCAGTTGTCTCTTTCATATGAGACAGGGAAGTCTTTTAGTATTTTCCAATGATTCGCCATACACATACCAAATGAAGACTGTTCAAATACCCTGCATAGGGAACTTCAAATTGAAAAATTACCCCCAACATAACTATAAGATGGTAAAGACTTCCTGATCAGAATGACACAGCTCCTAATATGGGCACAATACCAACTACATGTACTTCAAAACTCAATATAGCACAAAGACATGTACCACACCCTCACAATGTCAAACAGCTGCATGGTCTTCAAGTTTTCTAACCCTTCCCATCTTTTTCCATACTTCAGTCACCATCCCCGATCAGAACAGCCCAAAGATGAGATTAGACATCTTCGGATAAGATCTCTTGAGAGAATTTCAATTGCGTGGAAAAGAACTATGTAAGATGAAAGAAGTACAGAATATGGGAAAAATGAATTCACTGTGATATAAAGTGATCAAACCCAATATTAAAGTTGAATTAACATTGGAAAAATATTGTATAATAAATTTAAAAAATTACCCCCAAAACCCACCAAAAAAAACACCACCAAAACCCTAACCCCAAACCACTACCCACAAAAACTAGTTATTGAAACCACATGTGGTTTTTTAAGCAAATGTCATTATCAGGTATAGAAATAAGAACCGTTTCAATTTTGTGTAATTATTCTCTAATTCCAGATCTTTTAAAAGGATTTTAATGCTTTATCCACATACAGCTTGCATGACAGCTGAAAAGACAACTTCTCTGAAATAACACCTACAGCTGCCATGTATTCTGTACAAGTTAGCAATAATCCTCTGAATACATTATAACTATTTTAACTGTTTTTTTCCCCCCTATTATTTTTGCTACCCTGAGATAAGAAGCCTGCTGTTACAAATACAAAGGAAGTGAACACTGACACTGGATCAAATCAACCGCGTTTGACTTACAAGTGTGAAGAAGTATGTAATGCATGGGAAACCTTAATATTCTGAATATTTCAAATGACTGACACAAAGATTACGTTACAAACTATTACCGAAGATACGTACGATTTCAAAATCAAAACCCACTGTTTCATAAGGCTACCTGTAAAGCATATTATTGAAGCAACTACCTGTTACAGAGGTATTAGAAGTTAACATCATTAAATATTTTACTGGTAGCTGTCAAAGAGTATCATTTTTCCTTTTATCCTACTCTTGACACTAGATTGGCTAAGAGTAAATTGCTGTAGGTTGTATACCAAGTACTGAAATTTGCACTGAAGCTCCAGGTAAGTGTTACAAGAAGATCCCAAACACTTGAGAAGTGGTCTTTGGTAAGAAGATTTCATACCACGTAAAATGTTTTTATTGTTAAAAAACACCTCACACACTCAACAACTTAAAGCGTTTATAACAGAACATACTTGATCCATTTCCTTTTTGCTTTTAACAAGTACGTTTTCAGACAGTTACCTATGGTAGTACTGGAAATATTTAGAGGATACTCTCATGAACAAAGTAAGCGGAGAAAAAAAGAAGCTGAACTGAGTCCCTATTGCTAATGCATATTAACAATACCATATCCAGATTTTTTTCTTCAGATCTAAACAAAGAAAAGAACTAAAGCAATATTATGTTCAGTCCTAATTATTTTCTTTCCCTCTACAGATTTAAGAAGTTACACTACAGTAGTTGACCTTGGAAAAAGAGTATCACTTGAGTCAACCTGCAAGCTGAAATTCCACTATTATCTTCATACGAGATGTTACATATCTACATATATCGAGAAGCTCAATAAACATCAAAGTTCGACAGAATGCAACTCCTAGAGGACAAATGAGGATTTTTAAACTTACTACTTATGAAAAAAAAAAAACTCAGTAGAATGAAACCTGTTGCCATTTTTCATTTTTAAATTTTGTTTTCTTTGACAAAAGAAAAGCAGAAACTAATTTTGGGAAACATCTGGACAGATTACCACCTGTCATAGTTAGTTTTCAGAGCCTCAACACCATGTGTATCATTTTCTTTTACAAAAATTAACCTGTTCTAAGAACTCTAACTTTGATTGCCCTCTACTGCAACAATACTCCTCTCACTTTCCAGAATTCTTTGTTTGTGGAACAGCATGCTTTACTGCAGACTTAGTTTTCACAGTAGCTGCATCACACACACAACCACCAACCTCACTTCTCATTTCTGTATCTTACCCATTGTGCACAGCTGCTCTTGGGTCATTGCTGCTCTTCACTTTGATCATCAGTAAGGAGAAGAGAAGAAAGAACATGGCCATACCAAAGCACACACGGTACACTGCTTTGTAACCAACTAACACATCACAATTCACATGGCCGTGCACACCAGGAATGGCTGTTCCAATTCCTCCATCACAAAATCCAGGAATCTGTGATAAACACAAGATACATCAGTGATCTGTAAAAGGTATCCTGTGAGTAAATATACATTATCATTTTGTTAATATACATTTCATTAATATTGTAACTTCACACAACTACAAACTTTGCAGAAAGTGATATTGCAGGGTTGTATAGTTAAAGTCTAAACCAGAATATTAAATGCACTGAATTAAGAACTAAAAGGAAGAACAAAAGCTTGCCTAACAGAAGTTGCTATCAAAAGTAGATATAACTTTGTATAACTAAAACTGTAAAAATCGTCTAAGCACTTCCAACTTCCCTGTGTGAAAAATATCCTACTGTCCTTAGTGAAAAATATATTTGCTACACATTTGCAGACTTAAAATTTTTACTATTACAGCACAATGAAAACTAGAAGACAATGTTAGTCTGTGGTTCTTCTACTCTTTTATACTCTTATTAACATCAAAGAAAATCAATTAAGTGCCAAAAACACAAGCATCTCAATAATCAACAATTTAAACCTCTACAAATATTAATTACAATTTCCTGTTTGAGGAAAGACTTTTCTTTCTTATTCAAGTTATTAAAGAAAAGATACAATTTTATTTCTAAATAGTGCTTTTCATCTATGCAGTGACGCTCCCAAGAGTTCATCATTTACTTGATCTATAATCAAAGTAATAATGATTGTGAAGCACAGGTGGCAGCAAAATATTGTATTCCCAAATTAAACCCATGCTTTCAGGATATCATTTACAATTATCTGTGACATTTGTTCTACCAAACACATTAGCAAAGAAGTAACCCGACCTTTTTCAGCTGCTCTTCCATTCCTGGTATTAACATCACGCAGGCAACGCTCACGCCGATGAGTAAGAAGAACGCATAAATCAGCCTTGTGATGGTGGAGTTGTTTCCACTGGGGCAGCATCGGCACAGCAGACACGGGGCACTTCCACACAAACATGGTATCTGACAGAGACACAGAAGGTAAAAACATGTTTTTTGTTTTGTTTTTTTTTTTTTTTTTTTTTTTTTTTTTTTTTTTTTTTTTTTTTAAGAAAACTTTGCATTCCTTGGTCACAGTCAGGCTGTGTGGATCCCCAGAAGTTAGATGGAAAATGACTCATGCTATGCATCTCATCTCCAGCATAGACTGAGTGGCTGCAACACGTTACAGAGCCTCCTAACAGCCTTGGCAGTGGTTCCTAATGTACCACTGTACAGTACAGTTACTGCCTCATCAAAAGTAATCACTTATCCATTCAAAGGAATGGAAGACTTGTTTCTGGCTTGTTTGTTCTGGTTTTTATATTTTATTTCATCTAATTAAGATTCAAGGATTACTTTTGTTTATCGACTACATCCTCCCATCCACAGCTGCAGAGATGAAACATATCCCACAGAAAAAAAGAGTCTGAGTGCAAGACTAGGTGTGCCTTCAGCACCTACTGGAGCTGGGCTGCAGTCCCTGCTGGGGCAGAGTCATGCATCACAGACAGCAGGTAAAACAGCCTAAAGCCAAGGCTGTAATTTATTGTGTTTTTAACAGCCACTCACACTTAGGTATCATGTAAATCTCTGTTAGCTGGCAACGGTACAGTTACAAAGAGCACAAATAAAGCAAAGCATGCATTATCAGCTCAACCAATTATCAACAGCAAGATCTGGATAGGAATGTTCTACAGTTGTAGGTACTAGGAGGGTCAACTGAGGACAAAAGTAACTTGCATTCAGTGAAATCTTTTCTTTATCAGAAAGCTGTGGGAAGAAGGGAGCAGATTCACTGAAAGCACCTGTACCTCACCCCTTCCCAATTCTCTGTCACTTGCTGCATGACAACTGAGGGAGCAAAAGAAATGCAAGTGCCCACAACTACACATAAGCCAGAAGAGGGAAGATTCAATCAAAATGCATTTTTTTATTGTTTACAAATAAATTTTAGGAAAAAAAATGGGAAATTCCATTGACTGGTTAATAGCTAAGGTTTTGGAGACCACGTATTATCCAGTTTCAGTAAAATCTACCAATGTGAGAATCAAATGCATCCCCTGCTACAGTTGCCACCAGGTCTATTAAGGGACTGCTGCTCCATGTGAATGAACTACAAGCGAACCTGCAACCCACACAGCCCCCACACTGCTGCAAACCTCGCTGCTCTCCCAGCACAAGCTCAGGTACACCTCTGTCTGGCAATAAAAGCCACCCAAACACGGGAGAACAGGAATAGCAACAGGGCCTCATGACCAGTGCGAGTCAACCATCCAGGGTGCAGGCATCTGCCAGAGTTCCTACAAGTTGAGTCACTCGGCAAACAGGGCACCGGCAGCCTGGCACCACCAGCAAGGCCCCGGGGCCAGCAGGAAGACTGTCAGGATGCTCCTGAGAGGCCCTGGGGAAAAGGGACCCATCTTCTCTTCTGACAGGTTCAACCAGACCCGCATGCTGCACCCACAGCCCGGGGCTTTTAAATGATGGCCTTATATTCCTCCCTGTGCTCTTTCTTAAGGACACAAGAGCCGGGAATTTTCACTCCACTATGGTACACAATCATTTTTAAATTAACAAACATCACAATTAAAATCACTTTGCTAAAAAAATAAGCGAATTTAAGCAGATTTTCAGTGTAACTATTCCAGTGCACTCTTTTTGACCTCCTCCTCCTCCTCTATTCAATAACATTGCAACACAAAGTGTAGGAAGATGCTGATTACCAGCAGCTACATTAGGGGTGTTTGTGCTTAGTAAGCAGGAAATGTGTGGCAAATATGACCCAGTCCTGCATCAGGACTTTTTAGAGTGCTAATGTATTTATGGTATTTCCTTCTTCTGAATAAATAACCTCTCTACTGAAGGATATTCCTATTTTCTGCTCAAAACATTAATTTATAGAACTAATTCTGTTAGTATTCATATTTTTAAAGATATTGCTGAAAAAAGGTTGAATTCAGCAGAGCAGGATACAAGCCTAGGTTCAGAGCCTAGGTTTATCTGCTGCGGAGAAGTTGGAGCAAGGACTCTTGGGCATAAAAATAACTCCTCTGGGTTATCCCAGTGTTTAATTGCTTGTTAAGTGCCCAGGTAATCGAGGCAGCTTCCTTCTGAGTGTATCAAAAGGAACACAGATGATTGCACCTAACCTGGATGTTTCTAGAGGGTCACAGGAGCTGAAAGAAAGATCACTGCGTGATCTTTGGGAAACACGTGCCCTAACTGAAGCAACGTGCCTCGCTTGATTTTACAAGTCTGAGCAACATCAGCTCTTAAAACACGTGGCCCCAGACAGCTTATTCTTACAGGCTGTGACCATGCACATCTCTGAGCAAGAGATACCTACTGATACTATTCATACAAGCTGGCTCCTATGGGAAGCCACATTACAGTCCCTTTCTTCCAGCAAGATAAATATACACCACTCCTATAAAACAATATTATACTATCAAATAATATTATTATACTATCATCAAAACCACTGCTAATGAGTAGTAGCCTTCAAATAGAAGGGGGAACAAAAAGGAACCTGCCCATGGAATGCAGTTCATAGGAGATAAGGACAGTCTCCGTCAATTTCTTTCCTCCCAAAATCAGAGCTCTGGTCCTACAGAAAACTCCACAGCACAAACAGCAAGCTACTATTACACACATCAAAGCTTAAAATCAACTCAAGTTCAACTTCAGGTGAAATTCAGCTTAGTCACAGATGCAGACAAAGAGCTACTCTGCAATTAGCTTTTAGCTCATTTTCATAAGGAAGCTAGGGCAACAATAACAAAAATCCATTGCCATCCAGCAACTCTTGAACCTACTGACCAACATATGTTCCTGCACATTTTTTAGAAAAGAAGCAGTTCAGTGGTGTTCACGGATGCACAATAAGAACACACCTATTCCAGGAGCAGCCAGCCGGACAGACAAGCTAATTCATGCTTGCCAAACTCATCACTTCCTTTTCTAGGAAATTACAGGAGGATCACACAAGATAATGTTGCAGGACACAGGAGAAAGAAAACCCCATAAGTCTACTGAAAGTCAATCGTTACTACTACTGATGTGCACCAAATAAGCTTTTGATATCAAATGTAATCTTCTTACTGGGATAAAGTCTAAATGATTATGCACTGCATTCAATGTCTGCACAAACACTAAGCCCCTACTGGGCCTAGTTAGGTCTTAGCTACATCATCCCTACCCATATGCTTAAAGCAACCAATTCAATCAAGATGTTTGTTTTGACAGAGAGTATTAAAGCACTAGAAGCAGCAGACAAGCTGTTTCAGAGAGCACTGCAATACAAGCAAGCCCCAGTAAAACCATCAGGACTGACTGACTGATCCAGGCCACTGCAATCAGAAACCTTTCGGAGAGATGACAATGCTCTTTAAGGCTTCTCCCCATCCCCTGTCTCTCACAGGCTCTTCTTTGCTCTTAAAGACTGCCAGATCAGCACAGTCCAGCAGAGTGCAGTCATAACCAGAAGTACCACCACACACACAAAAAAAAAAAAAAAAATCGAGAAGAAATAAAGGCACGAGGTTGGATGCCGAGGTTACTCAGCACAGCTCTGTGTGACACAAAGCACAGCCCCACAAAGCAATGCCAGCAGCACCACCTTCCTAGAGAGACGAGGAGCAGTGATCCCGGCCATGGCACAGCCTGCCCCAGCACAAACTCCACATCTGGCTCCCCCACACACTCCCCCCTCACAGCTGGTTCCTCTTTCAGAGCCATGAGTTATTTACACAGACACATCGTTAGGGGCCACATCCACTCTCGACTCCTATGCTGCATAGGCTCTAAGTGCTGATTAGCTGTGGTTTTAACTGTGGAATGAAAGTCAACACTTCAAAGCCATCAGAAAAAAAAAATGTTTTGCCTAGACACTTTAAAGGAAGGGATGGGAGTTACCCACAGAAAATCAGATTTAGCCGAGATTACATGACTACAGAAGTCATTTTACTTAAAAGACCATTAGCAGCACTTGAAAGCAGTTAGTTGTCTCTAGAGAAAACAACACTCAAAAGCAGAAGCAAGTACACAGGGATTCATCATGCGCTGCAAACACCAGTCAGTCACCAGAAAGGCTGTTTATGCACCTGAAAATGCAGCATGCATTAACTTGAGTATTTTCATTACAACTAGCTATACTGTCACCCAGTATTTGACAACAATTAAAGATGTTAAGGTATCTATATTCAGCTAGCAATTAAACCCTAAGTAGCTTAATCCATTAAGTGGTGTTTAAAACGTTGATTAAAGCAAAACGAACATTGACAGGATCTCTTTAGCAGGATATCATCAGCACTCTGGTAGCTTATTTACACGCCTATCAGCCTGGAAGCTTACTTCATACTCAGTGTCTCTATGGTCCTTCTATTAATTTTGCACAGCAGATTAAGGAGTTATGTTATCATCACTCTCAATAATATCATTCTACTAGGAAAAAATGAAGTTTTATCTATTGGTGTATTATACTGTTGAGATAGGAGCTTGAATCTAGCTTTAGTAGACTATAATTGCCTACTAAAAGGCTATACAGCCTTATAAAAGGCTGTATGAGCTCCTGTTTAAATGGATATAACTTCATTTTATCTAAGCACGACGAACGCGATATTTTAGGCATGGAAATGCAGGCTTCCACAGTCCCGCTGACATTTTCATCCCAAATATCTGAGGATTCACCACCCGCGTGACTGTGAGTTATTCACACAGGGCCTAGCTTTAGAAAGACACCGGCGAGACAAAGCTGACACAGAGGGCGGAGCTGCCCGGACAAAGCCGCAAGGCAGGAGCAGCCCTGAACCGGCAGCGGGGCGCCGCGGCCGCGCTGCTCCCCCGAGCCCAGCACCAGCCCGACCCGCGCAGACAGCCGGTACGGCCGTTAGGGACCGAGGGAGGGGGGCTGGACGCCTCCCACCCGCTAACGCAGCCTCGGAGGCGCCCGGCGGGGCGACGCCCTGCGAGGGGAGGGGAGGGGAGCGCCCGGGGGCCGCCTTACCCAGCTGGCGACGGAGCAGAGCCCCAGCACGCTGCCCATGGCCGCGCCGCGCCGCGCCGGGAGGGGCTGCACAAGATGGACGCGGCGCCGCCGCGCGATCCGGCGGGGGCTGTTTACGGCTCGCCCGAAGCTTCCGGCTCCTGGGATGGCGGCGGCGCCGTCACGTCCGGGGGCGGGGCGGGGCGGGGCCGGCGGTGGTGGCGTCTTCGCCGCCCGCTGCTGGTGCAGTCCCAAAACCAAAAGTGGTTTCCTACAATAATGCTTCACAGCCCCAAAACAAAAGCGGTTTATACAGTAATGGGATGATCAAGGAATAGAAAATGCACGCTTCAATAATTAGGCAACATGAAAGATATGTTTTAGCCTGAAAAAAAAAAAAAAAAAAAAAACATGACCACCTCCTTTGTCCCATGTGTTTTGATATTGAAAAGCTGTTATTTAATAAGTAACAAAAATAATTTTAAAATTAAGCAGTATGGCAGTTCATCTCATACTATGGCAGTAGACAACACATGGCTTCATCTTACAGATTAAGGAAAAGGATTTATGAGGAATGTTTTCGTGCTGCTCACACGTTTACCTTCAAGGCAGGTGCTTCATGCTGAGCTACTGCTCAGCCTGGTCTTTCATGCTGAGCCTGATGTTATTTATGAATATTGCTGAATCTGTCATCTATAATTGATTTTAAAGATAGCTGTATTTTCAAAATAAAACGTGAAAAGAAAAAACTGCAAAGGAACTTTTGTGATCTGATGGTAATTGTGATTGTTGTCCAGCAATAAAAAAAAAAGGAATGGGAATAATTAACATAGTGGTTATACCTATTAATTTGAAAGGTAAGCACATAGAATTAGTGGACACTGAATGCTGAACTGAAATAAAATCCAACCTTCCTGTCCTAAGCAATCAGTTAAAAGAGGTTTTGAAATTTATCTAGAGTAAAATTTTGCTAAATTGAGACGCTCGATGGTGGGGGACAGAATGGACTGTTAGCTAGGATACATCTGCTCCTTCACTGAAGACTACTTGCCAGTGGCCACCAGGCTCTCTTTAGCCTATTACAATTAAATATCTCTTAGTCCTGCACAAACACAAGAATTTGGGTGCAGATAATCTCCGATGTGTATGTGAGGCCTGAACCATCTTCCCTACAATCTTTCTAGATGGGATGATATATTGTTATATAATTGATATATTGTTATATAATGGGACCTTTATCTGAATTAAGTAGCGTAATGGAAGTGAAATTGTAGTGTGCAACAAGGAAGAGAAAAGATACGGGGAGACAAAGGCAGTAAGCACTGCTTTTTCTCGTACTAGAGCCCAAGCCTGGGTCCTATAGGTGAGGTAGGTGCTATACCCTCCGTACATCTGCTCCCAGGGGGGCAGCGGAAGGGTAGGGATGGGGAATAAAAATAAAGCCTGTTCAGCTAGGCCTGTAAAGCCACAACAGTAATCCTTAATGATCACTTTTGTTTGTGTGCAATTTTGAGCCAGTAAAGTGTGCTTTGTTCATCTTCTACATAGTACTACCGCAGTAGACAGAAGATCCTGCAGGCCCAACATCACCTTACAGACAACAATGTGGCTAGCTTCATCTAATGAATTGAGTTCCTTTTTAACCTCTCAGAATGGTAGTACTTTCCTCCCTTTCCTTCAGGAAGGTTTAATTTTTTTTTTTTTCTGGAGTCTCCAAATGTGTGTCTATAATGGTTTCACAACAATGGGCAGCTCAGCTCCGCAATTGCTCATTTACTTTCTTTCCTTAACAGAACAGGGGGAGAAAATACAATGAAAAAAGGCTCAAGGGTTGAGATAAGGACAGGAAGATCACTCATCAGTTACTGTCATGAACCAGTCTCAGCAAAGGGAGATGACTATAATTTATTGCCTATCACTAGCAGACTAGAGCAGTGAGAAACTAAAAGCAAGCTAAAATCAACCTCCTGCCATCCACCCTCTTCTATATCCTCCCTCATGGGCTGCAGTCGGACAGCCTGCTCCACCAGGGGCCTCTCCACAGGCCGCAGGGGAACTTCTGCTCTGGTACCTGGAGCACCTCCTGCTGCACTGATCTTGGGGTCTGCAGGGCTGGTTCTCACTCCTCACTCCCACCTGCTGTTGCGCAGCAGTTGTTTATTTTTTTTCCCCCCCTTTCTTAAATCTGCTTTCACAGTGGGACAAATAACATCACTTATTGGCTCAGCTCTGGCCAGCAGCAGGTCCCTTTGGAGACGGCTGTGATCTGATATGGGGCAGCTTCTGGACTCTGTTCATAGAGGCCACCCCTGCAGAACCTCTGCTACCAAGTCCTTGCCATGTAAGCCTAACACAGAATCAATAATTAATGTGTTTTATTTACTGCTTCAGTATTCTTGTGATCTTCATAGTCTACTCTTTCTCATTACAAAAACCTCTGATAGCCAAGACAGACTGTTTCTACCCAGAGCAACCTGATCTCTTTTATTTCAACACATTAAATCGCATCATTGTTCTCTGATTAGGTAATAATTTCTGCTGTCTTATTTGTAGTATCTGCTGTGGAAAGATACTGAAGCATTATGTACACTTCACTGAACCAAGTCCTCCTCCTCCATCACATATTTTCCAAGAAATTACGTGAGAGAAGATCTGCTACAGGAATTTATCTGCTGAAATTTTATTTCACTTTCAAGTGAAATACAGCTTGCCTGCCATCTATTAATTATACTCTGAGATGTTGGTTGTGTCGATACAGTTTCTCAAAATTATTCTTCAGGAATTTGAAGTTCCGCTTTGGCTGTTCATATTCTGCTATGGAAATACTTAGGACTTTGTTTACCTTCAGCAATGGTGGTAAATGCTTTCCTTTGTACTGGAGTTTCTTTTAACTAGTTGTTGTCAGTCCACCTGCCACTAGAAAACCCTCTTGTAGCTTTGCTAGATTTGAGCCACTTTATTGAGTTACTTTATAAAACTCATTGCAGTGCTTGAGTTTTATTCAGTTTGAAGAGGGATAGAACCCCTTCACACACAGAAATCTGCCTCAGATTGCTTTCCAAAAGTGATCTGCTGTTTCCCTGTGAACTTCTTGAGCTTGTATACATATGAGAACCATAGATGTCCATTATTTGAGTAGTTGTCTGAAAATGTTTAGAAAATAACAGGACCAAGGTAGCTTTTCACTTTTTTTCTCTTTTCTCATTTCTGTTAGGGAGCTTATTGCTAGAAACTGTGTTTCTATCAGATGCATATTGGAAAATGAGTTTGTCTTTTCCAAACTAGAGACCACCAATCTATCCCATGGTCTGGATAAGTAACTTCCATCTACCCTTTCAGCGAGCACCAGCTATGTAAAGGGTTCAGAGCTTCTTTATGGAGGGGATCACAACCATGACCACACACACTTTAACCTGTGGAGGAAAGTGTTGGTTACCATTTTGTCTGCTTAGTTCTTGTCCTCAGACTGCTGACAGGAAGGTCAGGCTATACAGAAGATACACTAAAGAGGCGTATTTTAGGCAAGACTTTCCCAAATACATAATTTTATGTTAAAGGCGCTGGAGATCTAGGGACCCCGGGTGCATAATAGCACAAGTGTAATCTAGGACAGGTCAGACAGAAGCTTTGTGATGCTGAACGTGGTGAGTGCATCCAGCATCCAGACAGCATCTGCCCCTCTGCTCCCCTGTTCTTTGCCAAGGGAGTATAGAGAACAAGACCTCCAGAAGGAAAAAAAAAAAAAAAAAAAAGCCTTCTGACCTCAACTGAAGGAGGAAAACGGGGCAGCCTTTTGTTCTACGGCACGGCAACACCCGTGCGGCGAGCATCCCCTAGAGGGCAGCGTAACACAAGAGTGGAAACGGCTCACGGCTGTGCACGGCAATCGGCAATGGAAGGGTGGGGGGTGTTTTTGTCTCAACAGTTAACAGAAAAATAGTCTACAGGCATCTATTCCTACAATAAATCTGTGTACACCGCTACGTGCCATTCTTTTTAAGCTATATTTAAGTGAAATCTATAAAAATCCTTTTTTTTTTTTTTTCCCTCAATCCTTTAAATCAAATTTAATATCACAATAATTTCTGTGATAACAGATTATGATATAAAGGCTTATATCTCTGTTGTCAGAGACACTTCGAGCACAAAAGAATTTACATAATCCAAAAACATAAAACTCTTGTTTCTGGTGGACTGTACAGAGACTGATATGAAAGAGATCTGAAGTGAAATGGAGTTCAGAGGCCATGATTTTTAAGGATTTGAATAGATGTAAATCTAATTCTAATTCCAAGAAACAGCTAGGACTACAAAATAAATATTTCTCTTGGTTTCCTTCTTATGACTTTTGTTGTTGTTGTTCTAACAAGCCCCTTTTATTTTGGTAAAATTAAATGATGTAGTGGATTCAAATGGTGGAGCATTACTATATATTTTTATAAAATTACATTGTCATCTTCAAAAATATAGTGCTGAGCAGATAAGCAACATAATTTTTAAATAAATATGTATTGATTTAATCAATCTTTAGAAAACATTGAATAATTTGAAATGTTTTTTACAGTACTGTAAAAAATAAAAATAAAAAAATATATTAAAAAAAGACTTTTAACTGCCATGAAGCAAAGAACAGAGCAAAAAATCATCAGATTGTGACAACTGCTGTCATTCCATTCTTGGCAACAGAAGGTAAAATGAAGGTTGGGTCAGGGCTGTTATTAACATTCCTGCTAAGCCTCATCACAGGCATTGTAAGTGAGGGAGTAAAGCTAATTTCTACCTCTGTCACTGCTATTGTCTGCTTGGAAAAAAATATCTCCAAAAGTAAAATAACAAGACAGTTCCACATCTCGACATAATGCTTTATCTTCTTAACAGGAAAAGACAGAAACATTTGTAATAAAACACCTTCAATTTATACGATCCAATGTTTTTAAATAATGGGCATCTTGTACACTGCTGCTAGCATTGTGCCTTTCATCAGTGTGTGACGACAACAATTTCCTTAAAACCCAATATTGACAACTTAGTCTATTCCCATCTTTCTTGGTGGTCCAAAGGTGGGAAGCTTTGTGTTTGTATTATTCATCTCGGGGAAAATTTTAAAGAAATCTCTGGAATTCATCAATGATTTTTTTCCCATTATTTTTTTGTCAGTCAGTGAGATTTTAGAAGACCAGGATCCATTTGTGTTGTCCAAAATCACCCTATCATGTCTACTAGAGAACTCCAACAACTATCTGAGAGGATGTAAGGACACATAAGGGGCATCACACTTGGCTGGCCCTGCTCTCAAGCCTCTGTGACTGGAGACATGGTCTCACTGAATCCACTGGAGGCAGCTTGCAGCACAAAGTGGATCGAGGCTTGCCTGAATCCACGCTGGCAGGCTGCAGTTTCTCTGGTACCCTGCTCCCTGCCTATGAACAAACACTAATCAACATCGTAACAGGAACAGAGAGAGCAAATGCTCTGAAAGCTCCCACACACATCTTTCATGTATCACAAGAGATGCTGTTTTTGGCAAATAGATGCCGTCAGCAGGAAGCTTTATTTGAAATATATCTCACAGAGTAGCAACAATGGCTTCTCCTTTGGTGGAGCATCAGACTGTTCTGCCCCCATCAAATCCCCAGCATCAGGTTGTATCTGCCCCATAATGCTGTCCACTCTCCCTGCTGGGAAGTGCTCAGCCAGTGAGTGGTACTCTGCCCAAGTCCTCCTCCTTCCCCTACGCTCAGGAAAGTAAATATGACCTTTCAGTTAGGAACCAAACCAGCTCCTCCATGCTCCATAACACTGTCTATGATTTTTAGTGAAAGTGAGCAACCACCAGCCGTAGTGACAGTGCTGAGGAACTGGTACATCCTCTGTTGTGCAGCTGTGTGTGAAGTACCAGAATTGATGGTTCTCTTCAAACACCTTACAGCCAACTGGGAGAACAGTAGATGTCTCCAGGATACTTGAGTAACTGAGGAGTAACTTGGGAGTGGATGGTAACATGCTTCTCTTCACTGAGATTTCACTGAGAAACTTTTTTTTTTCTTTAGAAGGTTTCCTCAGCTTTTACTCTGAGCAGATTTAATAAAATGATCTTAGCAAAGATCTTAAAGCTGTGCTGTCACCACCTATGTGTGTGTGTATAAATTATCCTAATAGGTGTGGATACATGCAGTTTTTGTTGTTTTTCATTTTCCATGTAGATGTGCATATATATATGTATGTGTTCATTTACATATCTGCATGTTGCACATTGATGTACATATACACATACACAAATACACGTACACATATGTACCTTTTTGCATTAAGATATTACTTGAAATGATCTGCCATACCAGCACTTCAGATGAATTTCTTGGCACCTCACTTTTTATTTCCACATTATATGCACACATCCATTTGGTTTTTACTTACTTCTGTTAGTAATGGCTAATTTGGAGGCAAATTCTTTTCCTTTTTTTTTTTATAAATACCTCTCAAATTGTGAGTGAAATCTACATCTGGGCCAAAACCTTAACTGGCACAGGGTCACCTGTCTCCATTGAATTTAATGGACATATGTGTCCCAATCTTAATTTAAAAGGTGATTATTTTTCTATATATAGTAAGCAGCACATATAATTATTCAAGCAGTAACATTTGTTAATTGCATCTCTTTTGAAAAATACAAGTAACTACTGTCTCATCTAAAAATAAGTCAAGAAATTTGGATATTTTTAGCTCAGGATTAATAGGCAAGACTTAAATGAGACAATTTAATTCTAAATGGCCTCAGACTTTTATACCTCATAGTTAAGGCCTAGGCTAGAGGAGGATAGTGGTCTAGGCAACATCTGCTTAATCTCTTTTCTGGACAGCAGTGTCTGGAGCAGTCAATTATTTCAGTAATTTTTTTTCAGTAACCCATAAAATACATACTTAAATATAAAAAGCCAAACTGTTACAGAAAGCTGAAACTTTTTCAGATATTATTATTATTATTATTATGAGAATAAAAATGTTGTTTTTGCAGAGTTACATTGTTTAAAGGTAAGGAATGTGGTATTGAGATATGCTTGAAGTGATAAGAAAACTTAGCAGGAGACCTTGTAAAATGCAGACAACCAAACTCCTTAGAACAATCAGGTGAAAATCATGGTGTCAAGTCAAGTCAGATAAGTGAAGAAACATTACCACTTGAAACTGTAAAAAAGTCAAAAGAAATTAGAAATTTAACAGGCCAGCAACTGAAGGTAATGTATTGTCTGTGAAGCATCAGATAGGTTGTGAACCTGGATTTCCCAGTCAATGGGGAAACAGGGGAGGGTCCCTGTCATTGAGAAATAAAGTATATAAACAGTACTGTGTGACTAGTAGGTGCACTCCTGCTTGTGGGATGCCTGCCATTGCAATTGCAAATAAATTACTACTTCACTGAGATCCTCGCCTGAGCCTGAGTTATTGGCTACAGAGTGTTTCTCACATTATTAGATGACACCAAGTTAGGTGCGTGTGTCGATGCTTGAGGGTAGGAAGGCTCTGCAGGAGGATCTGGACAGGCTGCACCGATGGGCTGAGGTCAACTGCATGAAGTTCAACAAGGCCAAGTGCCGGGTCCTGCACCTGGGGCGCAATAACCCCAAGCAGAACTACGGGCTGGGAGATGAGTGGTTAGAGAGCTGCCTGGCAGAGAAGGACCTGGGAGTATTGGTGGATAGTCAGCTGAATATGAGTCAGCAGTGTGCCCAGGTGGCCAAGAAGGCCAACAGCATCCTGGCTTGCATAAGAAACAGTGTGGCCAGCAGGGCTAGGGAAGTGATTGTCCCCCTGTACTAGGCTCTGGTGAGGCTGCACCTCGAGTACTGTGTTCAGTTTTGGGCCCCTCACTACAAGAAGGACACCGAGGTGCTTGAAAGAGTCCAGAGAAGGGCGACGAAGCTGGTGAGGGGTCTGGAGAACAAGTCCTACGAGGAGAGGCTGAGGGAGCTGGGTTTGTTCAGGCTGGAGAAAAGGAGGCTCAGAGGCCACCTTATCGCTCTTCATAAGTACATTAAAGGAGGCTATAGGGAGGTGGGGGTTGGACTATTCTCCCACGTGCCTGGTGACAGGACGAGGGGTAACGGGCTAAAGTTGCACCAGGGGTGTTTTAGGTTGGGTATTAGGAAGAAATTCTTTACTGAGAGGGTTGTTAGGCATTGGAATGGGCTGCCCAGGATAGTGGTGGAGTCACCATCCCTGGAGGTATTTAAAAGATGTTTAGATGTTGAACTTAATGCTATGGTTTAGCGGAGGACTGGTTAGTGTTAGGTCAGAGGTTGGACTCGATGATCTTGAGGTCTCTTTCAACCTAGATAAATCTGTGATTCTGTGGTTATTATTATTATTATTATCATCATCATCATCATCAATGGTTGTTCTGTATCTGCAGGGATTTTACTGGAGCTATGCTGATATACACCAGTTGTTACTAGTTGTCTATCATTGACCTTCTCTTCATTTTCAAAGGCAATGAAGAGATATTTCCCTCAATTATGTGTTCTTGCTAAACATAGTTTGCCAGTCATGAGTGGCAATACTCTAACCTGAAAATATAATTATGAGATGAAACTGTAGGATTTTAATATTTGCTCCATAGAAACACTTACCTGTTGCAGTAACAAGAAAGGAACAGCTGAGGATCGTTTTGCTTTTAGGACTAATATCTCAAGCAGTATGGCTAATTTCGAATAAATTAATAACATTGTTGGGATCAGATGTTGTTCACTGGCTATTTTAAACAAATTAAATGACGAATTTGCTGAACCCCTAAGTATTATTTAAGTGGTTCTGGCAATTCTCCCAGAAGACAGAGGACAACCAATGTGATACCAATTTTTCCAAAGGCTCCAGGGACACCTGCACAGCTCAGCCTATGGGGAACACATGCTTCACAAACCTAATAGTACTCTTTAGAAAAGTTAGTGAGCATATGAATAAGGGTGATTTGGCTTGTACAGTGTACCTGGATTTTTAAAAAGCCTTACACAAGGTTCTCAGGAAGAGCTTTCAAAGAAACTAATCAGTCATGAAATGACAAAAGAGGCTCCCTTTTCGATTAATAGCTGCTAGCAAGATCCATCAAGGGCTATTAAACATAATTGTCCAGTTGCAGCCTGTATTCAGGAAATCCTTAAAATGGTAATTGCTACAACTAGGATGGCAAAGCCATCATCACCTGCTCGTCCTTCACTTACACTCTTTCCTGAAGTATTTGCTCCTGTCTGTCAGGCACATAATGCTAGGCAAGGAGACTTACTCTGACCTAAAGCAGCCTTTCTGATATTCTTAGCTAAGTATAGAATTATACACTAAGGGATAAAAAGTATCTACATTTTTCTCTTTTTAATGATAAAAGATATCTTCCTCGTGAAACATAATAATTTTATATAAAAATAGAATAACAATTTCCACATCAATAGCTCCTTTTATGAAGAAAATCAAACTTACAAAATTGTCCTTTTCTGTCCAAAATTAACCCTTATTGCCCCTCCTCCCTCCCCCCCTTTTTTTTTTTTTTAAATTGTCTCGGTACAATGTAGGGGGCAATGCAGAAATACATAATTTGTTTAGGTTATAGAAGATTTTTGAGGAAGGAACATAATTTCTGCAGTGTGATGAGTTATGGTGAGAGGCCTCCACTGCAGAGCTCTGGGAGGCTGCTGGGAACAGGGGCCAGCCAGAAGCACTTGTGTGCTTGGCAGGGCTAGGCTTGGATAAAGTCCTGAAGTACTGAATACGAGGAAAGGTTGGATGACAACATGGGCTCTGCATCGGTAACAACTTGTATAAGAGAGTGTGAGAGTATAAGAGACAGCAGAACTCTTCCAGTCAACTTTTGTGCATGTAAGCATTCTCCCCTAGATGCAAGTAGACCTATCCCCTAAACAAAACTGTTAGTAGGAAAGATTTCTGTCTGTGTTCTAAACAGAACTGCTCTCTCAGTCTGTTGAGCTCTCAGAATGATCTCCTGGCAAGCCATAATGGTTTGCTGCTATTTTTTGGAGTTGTACAAATTGCCTATGTGTAAATATAACCCAACAGTAAAAGGCACCATGTATACTGATCAACGCATTCAAGAAAGCAAACTGGTGTTTATTTTCATAATCCTTTGACTTCATATGGAACTCATTTTTACAGAGAGAGAAAAAAAATAATTTCCAGAGATAAAAGCCTAAATTTATATGTACATAAATCCTCTGCAATCCCATCTGAACTTCCTGACTTTCTGGACCTCCAGCTAGCAGACCACGTGGCTCCACCCAGAAATCATGCCTAGTTTTAGGTCCCTTTTTTCAAAAAAATCTTGAGAGAAAGACTAGAGTCAGTGTCTTTCCCTTCCCTTCCCTTCCCTTCCCTTCCCTTCCCTTCCCTTCCCTTCCCTTCCCTTCCCTTCCCTTCCCTTCCCTTCCCTTCCCTTCCCTTCCCTTCCCTTCCCTTCCCTTCCCTTCCCTTCCCTTCCCTTCCCTTCCCTTCCGTTTTCATGGACAACTTATCTTGTAGAATCAAAAGTTAAACTGATTTAATATAGTGAGAAGAAAAAAAAAAATTTACATCCTTCTGTGATTTTTCTTCTTTGGCTTAACAGGCTGGTTTGAAAGACAGTGCTTTTTCACTGCTAAGTCTGAGTCTCATCATTCATGCTGTTCACACTGGCATAATGGTATTAGAATAGTTGCTTTCTAATAATGGTGGAAAAGCCACAGGCTGGAGGCAACATTCAGAAGCATTACTATTTCTAAGACTGCTTTGGAATATTTTCACCATTTATTTCCTCTTTATGCATATGAAATTAACCAAGCATAGCAAGGTTTTCTTTCATACATCTGGTTCGCTATACTGCGTGGGGAAATTTGTTATCACGAAAAATAAAGGAATCTTAGTATTTTTCCTTATTTATTTATATTTCCTAATCTTCGTTTAACAGAGACTCTCTTTCAACAGCCTTACAACTTATTTCAAGATGTTTAAGCACTGTCGAGGGACCAGAGCAGAACTTTTTTGGTTTGGAGACTGCCAAAGACCAGATGATCATAGGTTGGAGCTGGCAGATAATGTGACAGCTGCTGCAAAATCTGGATCTCCATGGCATGTCCCTCTTTCACTGCTCCAACTGGCAAGCTCACAAGGGCACATAAGAATGCTGCAGGTACTAAATTGTGACCTATAACTACCTCTGATGTTCAAGCATTGACCCAGAAGACATTATCAAGAAAGATAAGAGTTTGAGATATTAAATGCAACTGCATTTCAGGTATTTTCTTCAATACAAATAAGCTGTAATTGTTGACTCCTGAGTTGCAGAGGTCTATTGGATAATATTCTGGCTAATCTACATGGCCTCAGAGATACAGCTTATTATTTTAGCAACAAAGACTCTGTTCTTTTGGAGTGCTAACACCTTTCTTTCCCCCCACTTTTTTACTCTTTTTTTTTTTTTTTTTTAACTATTTTAAGTTTTGACTTTGGACTGTCATTTTGTCTATATTTATTTCTCATATGATTCTTTTTCTCCTTGAGGTGTTTAGGTTAAAAGAGGAACACTGGTCAAATATCATACAATGACAATGGTGTCAGGAAAAGTTTACATAGTCTGCTGTGTATTCAACATGTCCCCTAGAGGATCCAATTCCTGTACTTAAAAACTCTGACATCTGAAGAAGAGGGATATTTGTTTAACTATGCAAGAGTTTAGAGTGTGTCTATCTAGTCTGCTACTAAGAATAATGTGGCAGTCCTGCTTATTCATTACTAGTAGCTCCCCGATTTCTTCTTGTTGCAGATAGGTTTATTGTAACCTAAGGCAGGAAGAAGAATTGTGGTAATTTTTATTAGTCTTCTGACACAAACTTTTTTGTCCTTGTTTAGTACTAGTGCAAATGGATTTTTGCTGTTTCATCTCTAGTAAATATTGTCCAGTCTAGCTTTTTTTTCTTAGTTTTCTCAGGCTTTTGCAGAATGTTATTACGACAAATTTGCTTGATCTGCTCCTATATTTTGTGTAAATACAATTATTTACTATGGATATCCTTTATGACTAAAAAGTATTTATCTTATATTTTATATCTTGTATTTTGTATCTTGTATGTCATGGTAACTCAAATTCATCCTACAAAACGTGTCTTCAATGACAATATGTGCCATTGGCAATGTGTGGTAACTGTACAGGAAAAGTGTTCATCTAAAGGAAATACTTCCTGACCTCCCTCCATCTCTCATCCATCAGAGCCCTGGCCTGGGGCAAGTGAGCTCCTCTGGCTGTCCAGAACCTGTCTTAGTCAGCAGCACGGTCAGGATGGCCTTTGCCAGCTCTTCCTTGCACTCTCATCTTACTTTTTGCACGGTTTGTCTTGAGCAGCCAGTGTTTCACACCTACTCTGATAGAAACCTTTCAATGCTGAACAAGGATAACCCCTATTTCAACTCTAGGGCTTGAAGCTAGGACAGTCAGAACTGTGTTGTGCTGTCTGCTGGAGGGATTGGCACTATGCTTTTCAGTAGCCTCCCACCACTTCTAGAATACCCCCCAACCTGCTTTGTTTTGGAGCAAAGTGATTTGGCAAAAAGTGATCAAGTTGCAAATAGCATTTGCCTATGTCCATGTAGCAAAGCTGTTTTAGGTGGACATGACATGTCTCATAAAAAAGGCAATGAGATTTCCTGCCAGCACTTAGTAACGAATCAGAGCTTGGAGACAGAGATGTCATTCTTGCCTACCCAGCTGGTACACAGATAAGAAAAGACAGCTCCAGGCTATACAACAACAGAGGCAGGTTCCAGATCTGGTGTTTCAAGAAAAATAATAAAATGAAATTTTATTTTTTTCCCAGGTTGTAACATCTCTGACAACATGTCAAGTGCTGGAAGTTGAAAGGGCAAGTGAAAGAGCTGGGTGGTTTCAGGGCAGTTTCAGGGCAATGTGGATGGTAACTGAGAGAAATCAATGTGGTGCTGGACTGAATGGTGCTGGGGGTCTGTTAAAGGTCACTGTCCGGTGCCCATTATCTGGGCTAAATCAGAGGCCAAGAAGTACCCTCATCTATCTCTTGCAATGTGGCAAAGTGAAGGCCACACAAAAGCTTTCTTAATACTTTCTTAAATGATGTGCCTCATTAACTTCTGGTTCCCTGAGCTTCCCTGTGTAGTCAGTGAGAGGATGATAGTTAACCCACTGCTATTTTTCTCACTCGACAGTCTCAGGAGAAAGGGCCTTAAACTTTGATATCTTGTCAATAGGACTAAAAGCTTCAGGATAGCACTGAGATGTGTTTCAGGAGGTAGATGAGCTCCTTGCTGTATATATATCATAATCCCAATGATGGAGAATGAAAGGGGAGAGCAGCAGGATGAACCCAGACTTGCCCACCCAAGCAGTTGCACTCTAGTTTTATATTCAGTTGGTACACACTGACCGACTATATTTTTATATAAATATATTTTTATTTCAAATATTTTTATTGATTTAGAAGACCATCCGTTTGCATATTGTGAACTGTCCCATTTTCTACTGGACAATTAGGGGAAACATATTTCAGGGATTATGAAAGTGGAAAAAAGCCTCAGTCTGTGTCTTAGTGATGATTTGAAATGTATGCAAGCTCTATAATGCTAGACTGTCATGGCAGGAACTTCATATTAAGTTTGATTTATGGAAAGACCACATGTACCATTTCTGTAGTCATCAGACTTTTGTGTGAGTCGTTGTAACTGGTCTCATGATAATGGGAAGACTTCAAACAAAGGTGCTGCTGTGACATCCTGATGCCACATGATGTATGAGTAAATTGGAGATAGACCCATCCATTGGTTCTGTATGAAGATATGCTTTCTAATTGGTACCATGTGACTACATCCAACTTTTATTTGAATGTGATTTTTATTGGAATTGTCTTGGTAGCTTTGGTAGGACATTCCATATTTTAATTACCATCAGGGGAAAAGTATTTCAGTTCTGCTTCCTAAAAGCTTATCTCTTTTCCTGTTCTTTCACTGACAATCTTTCTGGCAGCTAAATTCTTGTTCAAACTGCTTGCCTCAGAAGATAACAAATCTGTTATGTCCATTCTTATTCTCTTCTTCTATTGTCTCATTACCTGGTACAATGTTTTGGACCTCCAGTCCACAGTGATTATCCTTTCTCTTAATGATTTGCTGAATTATTAATATTCCCTTTCTACAGAAGCCCAGAGAGTCTTGCACAAGGTTACATAAGAGGGTCACCCTGTATCTTCTAATTCATCATCTGTGCCCTAATTATGATCCTTCCTCCCAAGTTTCCCAGAGAACAAAACATTTGCTTTCCTAGTTTTTTCAGATAACTATAATTATGTGACTGAAACTAATAAACGCAAAGTTAAGATCTTTGATCTTTGAGGCTGCTTAAATTTGAGATTAATTTTACGATTGGGTAAGGATTTTTTTTTTTTCAGGGGAAAAAGTCTGCTTAAAGCTGAAACCATGTAATGAAGCAGCAAGAATAAGACTATAGGTGATCGGTCACACTGCTTGACAGCTGAATTATAAAGATTAATTCTCCAGTAATGTTGGCAAGTCACTATTGAGAAACTTCCCGAAAGAAATTAGTTCACTGATTCACTGTAGGTTTCTGAATGGTGAGTACACAGGAACAGCCTGTTTTGTAAAACTAACTTGACACACTCCAAACAACTGATTCATTCTGAGAAGGTCTTTCATAAAATGTCTTCTCTCTGCCTTTTTTTAAGACAAAATATCCTTTCACCCCTCTTCAGAACAGTTTTTTGCTGCTTTTCATTTGCCCTCTCCCTGGAGAATTCTCTGAGCCAGCCATGAAATGGGTACCCCCAAGAAAGACACAGCTGTACTGCTTACATCACCCCTGACTTAATGACCTCTACATCTCAGATGGGAACTCAAATTCAAGCCCATTCTATTCTCTGAAATTTTGACTCCAAATCAGTTGCATCATGTCATCTTTATTTGAAACATTTTAGTCCAGATTACTCAGATTCCAAATTAAAACAACTAATGCCAAATTAATAGATAGTCATGTGCTTGCATGCTTGTTCTGATTTTAGTTCTCTGATCACCTTGTGATGACATGCAGATAATTCTGTACAATGATGCTGTTTCTCTTATCTTTTGTCTCTGCTGACTTCTGCTTCATTCCTCATTAACGTGTCTTGGGGCTTTTTTTGCTCTTCCAGCTGTTGTAGCCATTTAGGAGCTGTTTTATACGTTTTTGTAATCTCAGCTCCTTCATGAAATACTTGCTGAAAAGTGCTCCTTAGTTAACAAAAATTAGAGGATGAACCTAGCAAAGGGAAGCTGGATGCCTTAATGTGGCTGGTTATTTAGATGGGATTGGCACTTTGAAAAAAATCTGTGTTCCATAGCACTGGGAATTTGTAGTTGAAAGATAACATATTACTTGCTTTGCATGTATTACTTGCTTTGCTTAAAAAATTAAAAAATAAAAGAGCGGAGAACCATGTTGTGAAATGGTTACAGAAGTGTCATACTTTATAAATCACATGAGAAGTAAAACCTGACAGAGACATCACTGCAGCCCATATGCGTCATTTTATTTATCAGGGAATGAATGAATGTGTTATCTTACGCATACAGAAGAGAATCAGGCGCTGTAGCTCTTTTAGCCTTATTTATGGCAACCAACTCACCACATACTGTTACAGAAGTGGTCCTTAGTGCTGACGAAGTTAACCTGATGTCAGGAGCTTTGGTTGACTGTACTTGCTGTCAGATTGCATATGTTGCACCTTGTGTTCACATAAGTGTAGGCAGAAGGGATGTCTCACTGCTACTTGCATTTCTGCAAGCTGAGCAACATGTGCTTTGTGACAGTCATGTTGCATGGCCAGGTTTGAGAGACAGGTTAAACACCCTTGGAAGAGGGAAACCTGAAAGGGGACTAGCAGGATGTTGTGAACCTGTCCCTTTTGAAGTGAGAAAACTGGATTCTATGTGTTTAAACTTTTTTTTTTTTTTTTCCTTCTCTAATTTCTTTTTCTTTTCAGCACCTTTCCTCAGTAATTACAGTCTACCCTCAACATCTGAGAAGATTGTTCCTGGTAGGACAATTTCCCAACATTTCTAACTGTGACTGGAAATATACGTTCTTGATATCCTCATCCCACACAATCATATTGTCTAACTGCTATAGTGTGGAGGACAGCTAGCTTAGAAAAAGTGAAAATGCTCAGCCCAAGAATTCATGCATCGTGTGACATTACTGTAGCATCCAGTGTTAGCAAATCTGGAAGTGAACCAAGCAGTCACAAAGAAACACCTTGCAGACAGCCATACAAGTAAATGTCTTCCAGCCGCCTTGTACCTTTCCAACAGAGTGAGGAAAAACAAATAGAAAGATAAATTTAAAAGGAGTTGGTGTATTGAAGGAGTGTTTGGTCCAAAATCTGATAACCCAGAAATCAGGAACTGTGTAAATCTGTCAGCTGAGCTAACTTGCTAAATGTTTTATATCAACAAAAGCCCTAGGTTCTCTGAGTAGAGCAGATAAAATTATGCATTGTGGTAATATTGCATTAGACTTGCAAGACATCCCACAAAACTCTAGAAAGGCTCATGAACAGCAGCAGTTAGGCTTTTCTGAGCTGTACATTACAGTGTTGCTTCTTTTCAGAAGCCCAAAAAGTCCTTTTTGAGTCTCTAGCTTGCTTTCATTGTCTTTTGGGGATGGATTTGGAGCTCTGTTGCTGTGGATTATCTGAACAGAAAGTTTTTCTATTTAATGATCTGAAAAGGAAATGCTTTCTCCCCAGCTGTGTGAAACATGGAAATGTAGCCTGGAGAATGACTGTAAACATATTCCAATTCTCTGTATTTTAATAGACCTCATCTTTTTTTCCCATATTTCATATTTTCACCCCAGTTAGCTTAAGTTCTGAGGGTTAGGCTCTTTATTTCAGAGTTATTCCTTTGCTTAGAGTGATGCTTTGTAAAACAGTCAGCTAAGCATTAATCACCATTTATCTTGTCATTTTGGCTGTGGCTGACATATATTACACTGTACCTCAGGACATACACATCTGGTGATGACAGTCATTTGTTAATTGAATGTGACTTTTAATGAACTTTTCACCCATCAGGCTATGCCAGGGATTTATGAACCACTATGTTTGTTCAAAATGTTTTTTGTGATTTTTGGTAGCAAGGATCAAAAGGAAGCTTGCAGGGTTGTACATATTTTGCCAGTTGATCCCCATGGGTACCAAATTCATCAGCATCATCTCTGACTCAATAAATGCAAACTCTTAATGACAAGTGTTTTATAACCACTCCCAAATGTATCATCTGAGTACAGCTATTCACCACAGCAGCCATTACAGCGGGTGCACGCCTCAGAGGCAATATCACCAGGTTGACTCCTCTTCCTTCTTCTAGGTTTATTTGAGAGAAGACGGCTGCCTTGTGCATGTGCTGCTGGTGAGGCTACACACGAGTCTGTGTTCTCCATGAAGGTAACACATGGGAACAGCTCATGTTCCATTAGAAAGCAGGAACAGGCATCAAGGGTTTGTGGGTGCTTTTCCCGGGAAAGAAGTGAGGATGATCAAAATAGTATGACACAAGACAACTGTAAGTATATTTGGGACTCAGAAAAGCAACTTTACACTGCAAACAGACCCTTTCCCAATTCTTTTTGTTCTGTTTCTAATAAGAATTTGGCTTTGATGTCTGGTTTATGAAATGCCCCTTTCTTTGTCTTGACTTCCGATTGCTATTGTTTACATGCCTTTGGAAGAACTGAAGATCAAACACAGAACAGGGGGAGAGAAGCTTTGGAAATTAGCAATGTATATAGAGACTTGGCAAGAGCATTAATAGATGCAAAGGAAAATTACAAGAAGAAAGAAAATAATCTCAATGAAGTCAACTTGCAATATGAATATCAAAAGAGGACTAGTTTGGAAATGGAAATGCAGCACATTTGGAATTAATGTGGACTCATTCTAGGCCTGGCATGATTCATAAAGTGCCAACAGGCTGTACAGTTTGCATCAGTATCTATGTTTCGATACAATTTTGTAACCAGGCTATTTAAATGATCTAATCCTTTTATGCATGCATGTGGGAGCCTGGAGATGAGGAAGGGTAGGCAAGAGCTGGGTATCTGCGGGGCACGTCTCACATGCAACTTGTCAGGGCCAACTTCAGGCTGAAAAAGCAGCATCTCTGTTCAAACCCTGGCTTTGTCATTTTGATACACACATTTCGGCTGCAGATTCTCTGAGCAGACATTTCTGAATACAGGCAATGTAGTCTCCTCCCTTCCTCTCAGGATGCTTTAATTCAAAGCACATATATAGTTGTCAGTCCTGCTTTAAGTCATTGCAAGATGTAAAGCCTGATGTTATATCACAGAAGACAGAACGTGTGTGTTTGGAAGTTTGCATGTATATGGATACATACATGTAACATCAGGAATCAGAAGCCTGATTTTTGCTTCACCTCCTTTAAACTTATGTGGAGTTAACTCTTGATTTGTACTGAACAGAGGCCAGTTGCTGAAGGCAAATATGTTGGAGGCAGTGCCCTCTTTTTGATCAACATGGGTATACGATGGTTACAAGAAGAAAATGTTACCACTTTGAATAATTGTGCTATGCAAACTAGAAGGGGCTCCACACGGTGCTCATTCTGTCAGTATTGTAATGAAAATGTTGGTACATAATAAATAAAAATTCAGTATTCATACTGAAACGTCTTTTCGAAATAACATCCTCCCCAAGAATATTCCTGAATGTGCTCAGAGTCTGTGCTTTCCCCAGGCAAGCAAGCAAATTTTAGGCCATAAAGCTGTGACACTGATGATGCTCTTGAACTTTCTTTTCTTTTTCTGAAGCCTATCATAAGACTTGTTGCTTTTGGACTTTTATTAGAGGCCTCATACTTATAAAGAATGGAAAACATATATTTTGTGTATGTGTGTGTATGTTTATTTGTACCTTATGGCTATTTCTTCCATAATTTACACTTTATTACCTGTTTTTTGTTTGTTTGTTTTTGTTTTTGTTTTTTTCCCCTCTACATCATTCTCTGACTATGTGGTAAAATGTCATTTAATAATGTGCTATGTGGAAAGAGTTCTTCCTTTTACTTGTTTCAAACACACTTTTTGAGGATTTCATTTACTGCCTCTTTTCCTGTGTTGGGGCAGAAGTTGCATCTGGAGCATTTTCTTTAATACCCCTTGACATCCTTTAATATTTTTTTAATATATTTTTACGTAGTTATTAATTCTTTTAAATCTCAAGATACTTGAGTTTCTTTATAAAGGTTTTCATAGGTCTTACGTAAAAGACCTTGACGTAAGTATTAATAATATTTAAAAGACACCAAGATCACTGGATTGTTTACATAAGAAGAAACGTGAAGCATTTGCAGATTGTGAGGCTTCCCTCCACAAAAGGCAGGTCAATGCTTCTCCACTAATTCAGATTTACTTGCATGCCAACAAATCTAAGATATCCAATATAATATTTTTAAATGGATCACCTCAACTACAAATACCCTCTTGGAGCCCTTTTCAAGATATGGTACCTTCTAGTTGTCTGACTGCTAAAACTGTTTGAATGGTAAGTTTACACTTTGGTTAGTTGACAAGCTATTCAATATCTGACCTCTATAGGATCTTCTGGGTGGGCAGAACTTAGGCCAGTTAATTTCATTATTTATTTTATTTATTTATTTTCTTCCAACAATTCGATGCGAGATAATTCCTCAGTCCTGATTTTTGTAAAGAAAGAGTGTGTGTGGACCTCTACAAACTCCTTGGTAGTGAACACTGCAACTAAGATTTTAGTTAGCACTTCTGCCATGACCTTTGTGATCTTTCTGTTCCTTGATTATCTACCACCTGTACAAAGCTCTTACAGCCTCAGAGTTCTTATGGCCTGAGAAAAGGTTTTATTAGTAATTTTAATACCTGTCTTTAGCTAGATGTTCTTCAAAATCTTTGTTTATAGTTTTAAGCCTAATCTGTCTGGGTTTAAGCTCCCTTGTTTGCACACAACTTCCACTTTTTGAAAAATGATTTTTAGCTTCACATAACGCCTTTTACTCCTTCTAACCCTGCCAGTTTATTTATAGTCCTCCAAGAATATTTTTTCTATTTTTTTTTTACAATGAATATTCATTTATTCTGAATCTCTTAAGATGATGCTTCATATAAGGGCAAAATGTCAGTTTTCTAAAACCAAATCTCTAGAAAAAAAGAGATTTCAGAAGCCTTTACTGAAGCAAGACTCTGCCTGCAGCTTAAAAGACCTCCTGAGCCTCTGATATATTGATGCAACCACAACCATGGCTGCTCAGCTCCCGTGAAATCCCAGCTGAGCGCAGCTCTACCCACAGCTCCAGGAAGGGCACTTTGCAAGAGGTTTGCTTCATGAGAAAGCTGAGAAGCAGGACAGTGGTCCCGCAGCCCCTCTGCTCTCCTGCTGCTGTACCTGTCCTCTCCTGCCTATGTCCACTGTAGCAGAGACACTGTGCCTGGAACAAGGGAGTTTTAGGGTCTGCCTGCAGGTGATGGGCATATTCATCCACCAGTTCAAACTCCTGTGCTGGCTCACTGAAGATGGGTGAAGGGAGACAGCCCTTTTTTACAACCATGCTGTAAAACCGTACCCTCCCTTGCTTCCTCAGATAGATGTATCCTTAGTAATTTTTGCACTAAAATTAAGGCGGTCAGAGTGATACGCAGCCCCGAGGCTGTAACAGTCCTGTGTTTTGCTTTTGTCTCATTTTGACTTTATTGATATCCTGTTCATTTCAGAAATTGTAGCTGTCAGGTGGAAAACATTAGGATCACAGGACAAGCAAGGATGTGGAACACTGAATTAATTCCCCTGCTTCTAGGCACTACAGTAAAACATAATCTTCATAAATTTCTCAACTAGAATTCAAAAATATTAATCTACAATATTTTCTTCACTGGATCCTCACAATTTCATTAGAAGCTTCATTGAGATTTAATTTTTTATTGCATTCTATCAAAAATATCCAACATTATAAAGAAAGGCTTGGAATGAATATTATTAAGTTATATTATATTATTAAAGTACACTAGGATTTTTTCCTAATCTTCCAGATGTCTAAAAATATAGAGACTGCACAGAGTTACATCACAAGTCTCTTAGCAAGGCTTTCAGATATAAAATCTGTTTTTCAAGTGACATTGATTTTGCTATAAAGAGGAAGAAAATGAAACTAAATGAAAGAAATAGCAGTTTATAATGAAGAAAGGGAAAAGAATCCCTGTTGTGGCTCTAAGTGGACTGCTCCATGTCAAGGCATGCCCACAGCAGTCAATCTCAGCTGCCTTGAAAACAGCTTTCCACGACTGAATATCACTGAGGCAACTGATTTGCTCCTTTGCAGAAAGGTTTCTTCTCTCAGTACTGCAGTAGGAACATGCACATCCCTTAAGAAGAACTTCTTACCTATAGTAACCATCGCACTTAACTTGCATCTGTAGTGAGTCTGGGCCTGATCAGGTGTCTGAAGGGCCCTAGGCCAAACAACACATGCCAAATCCAGCCTGTATGCAGCAGACACTGGCTGCAAAGGGAAAGGTGAGCAGCATCTTGGACTACCTCAGAAGTAAGTTCTACCACTGCATCAGTCTGAAGCAGTACACAGGTTCACATTAATATTAGCAAGCTAAATCCATTAGTACAGCATTTTGGCACTAATATCTGTAACGGGGGTGTGTACAACAGTTGGATGTATTCTTCTTTCCTCATGCATCCTCAAGTAAATGATGTACCACAGGTTAACAGCACCCTGAATTCCAGTTCCTGCAGCAAAAAATTGAGCTCCTGAGTGCAAATCGATCATATAAATACTGCCCTCATGGGCAAGTAACTGCAGTTTCCCCTTATCTGAATAAATCTTTCCTATAATCCAGAAAATTAAAAATATCTGACATTTATTTTAGTCATTTAACTAAAAATAGTAGTCATGAGGGTGATTTTTGTTTTGTTTTGTTTTGAGAAATCAAACCAAATGCCCAAATAATAAAATAAATGACAAAGGGACTAATCATTAAAGATTATGTGTAGTATGTTATAAGGAAAAATATTTTGGAGTGTAGAGGCATGACTCTAAACTAGAGCTCTTTAAGAGGGATTTAGAAAGGTCTAACAAAAATGCAAGATGAACAACCAATTCTAAGCCATGCACTGAGTTATTAGGTGTTTAAAGTTTCCTCTGTAAATTGAATTACTATAATAATAAGGCGTAAAGAGTTGTGACAATGGACCCCAAGTGTGCTAACTCACACCAGAAAAATACAAGTAGGGAAGTTGCAAGAATTAGGTTCAGGAATGCCAATTTTAGTTTTGAGATAAATAGAATTCTAAACTTTCTGCTGTCTTTATTTATTATTGTAGATAATTATGATGAAAAGCTTGACCTACTTTGTAGGGTATCCACCGAAAAAGAAAAAACAAACAGGTGTGATACCCATTCTTAGCTGAATCTGTGCAGTTCTGAGAAATGGGTATGAATGGAAAATAACTCTGGGGTGTTGTCCATTTGGGACTTTGGGACTACTGGGGTTCCCTCATCATTTTGCTATGACTGGATCTAGGTAGATGACAGGATTAAGGCTCAGATAAATCTGTATCGGCTGTAATGAGATTTCAAAATAAAAAATGAAAAAAGGATTTTCAGACGAATAGTCCAGAGCCCTTTGGTACAATGTACAAACTATGGCAAAATCAGTTCCTAAGATGTCGAGGTTATTTTAAAAGCCTTCAGAGCCTGTGTGCACGAAACATTTTCCCGGTGGCCTCGGCTGCGGCGGAGCCTCCCCTTAACCCGAGTGTTTCCAGCGCCGCGCCACGGCGGGGCCCGGGACCGGCCCGGGACAGGAGCGGTGGGGCCGGGCGCGGGGGGACCGCGGCCACCACGAGCCCCGTCACTTTACCGCGGCCACCGAGGGCCGCCCGCGGTCGCCACCAACTTCTCAGCGGCGGCAGCAGCAGTAGCTCAAGTTGGCAGCCGCCGGCTGCTCGCCTCGGGCAAGAGCGGGAGGGCGGCCCAAGCTCCTCTGCTGGCGAAGCCAAAAAAAAAAAAAAAAAAAAAAAAAAAAAGGGAAAGAAAGAAAAGGGAAAAGGGAGGAGGAAGGCAGAGGAACGACAGAACGGCAGACAGACGGCGGCCGGTTCCAGGTAGGCGCCGTCCCCTCCCGCCGCCATCAGGGGCAGCGCGGGGAGACCGGGGGCTACTGGGGACTACTGGGGGACGCTGGAGGTTACTGGGGGATGCTGGGGGCCGGCTTTTTGGTGTTTAGTGGTGTTTATTGGAGTGGTAATGCTCCGGGAGCGCCTGGAGAGGCTGTGAAGAGGAGGCATCGCTGGGCTGCGTCTCGTCGGGGGGGAGCTGAGTTGAGGGGCTCCCGGGGCAGGCAGGCAAGCAGGGGTGCTCCGGCCGCTTTTCTTCTTCCTCCTCTCTCGTACTCTGTTCGGGCGGCAGAGTTAAGCAGCGCTAAGGCCACGGGAAAGTAGCGAGTGGGAATAAGCGGCGTTATTCACATAGCCGCACTGCTCACTGATGTTAAAGTACATTTCTGACAAGTCAGGTCTGTGCTTCATGCTCAAAGTCGCACGGGCAAGAGAACGAAGTAACGTGGCTTTTAATTTGTTGATGCAAAAGACAGTCCTGGAAAATTAGTTAAAATACATCCTTGACTTTCATCTTTCTGTAATTGTAACAAAGTCCTTACAGGGACAGGATTTTGACCACTCACAAGACAAGAGTTTTTCTTTCTGTTTGCAACAGTGTTGCCAGTAAGGCAATTTTTCTTAATTCAGTTCCTGTGGATGCTCTTCTCCATCTATTAAAAAGTCCTTTGTGGGCTCTGAAGAGCAGGCAAGGGCTTTTAGGGAAGGAAGAAGTAGAAATATATTCCTGCAGCAATACCCAAAGTGCTGATGTACCCTTCATGCTGTTTGGTTGGTACAGGTATACCAGATTCTTAAATGGTTGAGTTTTTGAAAGTAGTGAAACTTTTACAAGAAAATCTGAGCTGACTTTTTTGGCAGCATAGGGAGGAATTGTGAATGTGAAAATATATAGGGTGAGTTGACTTACCCATTGTAACTTAACCACCTTTTGTGCCTAGCAAAAAAAAAAAACAACAAAAAAACACATCAGAACAGAGACCTGAAAACATCTGAAATAAAGGCCATGACTCTTTGTTTACCTTTCCTCACTGAAGAAGTCATAAGGATGATGATGATCCGGTGTTTTGGGTTTTGTTTTTGTTTTTAGCTTCAATTGCCAATATTCCCTTTGAAATGATAAATGTCTCTGTTACGATGTTTGTGAAATGTTACATTGTGGTTGATAAAAAATGCTTATATGGAGGTAAAATAAATTGGAATGTCACTAGGGATATCCAAATAACTTCTAAAAGCAATCACTTCACCATTAGAAAGTTTGGTTCCATAGGTGTTTTGAAATAAGTCCTGTTGGAATAGAGACCTGTCAGACTATGTCAAGACAGTAACAAATTTAAGCAAAGCAACAAAACATGCTTGGGAATGCTATGAAAATATCCATGGAGTTAAAAATCATGACAAATGTAAAAATATTAATGCAAATCATGAAGTAGAAAATCTCTTAGTATATTGTTAATGTCTGGAAGAGCAAAATTGTTGCTTTGTGTCCATTTATTGATCTATTCTGTTCAAATAAGGTTTATTGATAGTATAACGATGAATGTTTTTAGTGCATCATTCAGAATGTACCTCTGTTCTTTTGTTTCTAAAACCTGGGATCAGTCTGTGAGGAATCATATGTGTACTTTACTTCATAAGCTAAAGATAGTTCTCCTGGGTAACTGTACACTCTCTAAACTCCTGCCAGGCCTTTTCCTGGACTTTATTGATTTCTCCTTCTGGTGAAGATGCTCCAGGACCTTGCTGACCTCTCTTTTGGGGAAAAGTGAGTCTTTGGGGGAGCAGTGAGGGAAATTTCTGTGCTCTCTCCATATCTTGAGCACCAAAGAGCCTTCATTCACTGCAATGTCTTCCTAGCATCTTCCTTGTTCTCAAACAGTTTTGTAAGCAGTTAAACAATTGAGGATTTAGAATTGAGCAATAGCTTACAGCAGCATGAATTATTGATGTAGTGTTTTTGATTTGACACTTGCTACTGTGTCATGTTGATTCAACTCATATTTGAGTAATCTCAGGCAGTGAATTTTCTTCAGAAGATATGTAATGAAGTCATCGCCTTCTGGAGAACAAGGCAGCACACGTGAGTATCAAACGTGCCAGGAAGACAACAAGTCTAGCCATATCCCAAAGCTGAATTTGTCATTCAGAAGTCTGGGATTCTCAAAGCTTGCTGATGGCCTGATTTATTCCACTGTTTGACATCCAGGCTGGCCTCTCAGACCCATGGGTTTGTTTTGCTCCAAGACTAACTACCAGCACTGAAAGGAGAAAATTACAAAAATAAGTGAAAGTAATCTTTTCTGATAGAAGTATTTGAATAGTCAAATATCTGCTTTAGAATGAATGAATGTTCTGGCATTATTTTTTTTATGGATATGGAGATCATCCAGATTTTCATTGCAACTTAAGAGTATTGCTTAGCAGAAATTCTAAGAAGTCAGGAATACTGATCTATTTGTGAAAAACTATAAAATCTGGCTTTTCATACATAAAATAATATATTGTATACAAGACTTGATAATTCTAGAGTTTTCTCAATTTGAGGTTTCTCTATGTTATTTCTTCCCTTCTGTCTTGAGTATATTTTTTGACCTGGTTTCCTACAGAGATGAAGCTGAAATAATAATGCTGTCCAACTGATAGCTCCTCTCATTGTCCACCAGAAACTTTTTTTTAACCCCTGGGGATAAATTTCAACCAATATAAATAGAGGAGTAGAGATTTCAAAGTGATGACATTCTTACAAACCTCAAGACTGCTGGTGACCAGGGAGATAAGAGAGATGATGTTGATGCCCCTACTGAGGGGAGAGCAGTAGCAAGCATTCAGCTTATTAGACATTAGAAAATTCATGTGGGTACTCCATAGGATGCTGAACATCCTAGCTTTTGCTACTCACAAGGTTGGTGATTATAGTTTTCAATTTCTCTGCTCCTTGGGAGTGCACAGTCTCTAGGAGGTTTTGATCATGCCTTTTCTCCTCCATAGTTGGTTCAAAATAAACTCTTATCCTGAGATGTTTCTGGTAATGAGATATATGTAAGTGCTGCTGTTGTTCCTTGACTTTATAAACTGACCTGTTGCTTTCCTAACCCATAATTTAATACTTCTCAATGCAGGTCGATAGCTGACTGTGCAGTAATTTTCTTTTCTTATCTTGCCCCAGTGCAAACACTTGATTGCTGTGGTCACAATAAAATGTACTTTCTTCCAGTCAGTTTCTCTGAATTCCTTACAAGTTTTTGATTAGGTTGTAATTTGTTTCCTTCCGTCACTGCTGTTTCTTCTGCTTACAGCTGAATCCAAACTTTCTGTTCTGCTTTCTCTTCATAGCATGGTGTCATAACAATGTGTGTGTCATGACAAGAGAAGGATAACAGGATAATTATTAAAATGCATCATAAGTTTATCTAGCAGGGACTTATGTTCTGATATATAACTATAGTTAAGAGCTATATTTCTGCACAATTGTCCATTTTCTCCTTTATTGCCTTTCCAACATCAATACCATCACAATACTTGCCTTTTGTCTCTCTTTTGTTACCTCTCTAGAAAATTCTTTTGGGTGCTTTTTTAGAAAGTTTTGATATAGTTGATTTGTTAGTCTTCTCCTATTGTAAAAATCATATCACCTGGACTTACTGCCTGTGCATGAACATACATAAAGTAAATCAACTGTGTAGAGCACTTAGTGGTGTTAATTTTTTGTCAAATATTCATCTGCATTCAATGCAGGTGCACCAAGCTCTCCTTTACATATTTCAGAAATCATTTAAATATTATTAAAATCTGCATTCCACATTTGGTACAGAGCATCATGTTCATATAGTGATTAAATTTAACTCTATTCTACCAGCTTAGGAGGAAGGAGGCACATAAAAATACCTTTTTCTATGGAAGCAAGAATGTATGCTGGTGCAACATCTTGCCCTACCCCATCTTCTCATACTTGCACGGAGACAAACAGCCTTATCTAAACCCTTTTCAAGGATCAGGATCTCCTGGCTCTTGCCTGGCCAAGCCACATGGCACAGCCTGCTCACCTCCTGAGGCAAGGCCAGGCACAACCACTCTATTCTGGTCTTGTCCCATTTGGTTGAAGAGGCTTCTCCCACAGCTGCTTCTCACACCCACCCATCACCAGAAGTTGCTGCTCTCTCAGAAGCACAGGATGTAGCAGCATATGTAGGTGTTACCCGGTCTGTTTCAGTTAAACTGGATCTGGAGGATCTTAAAAAACCTTGCCAGTGAAAGTGCTTAACCTGAATCTCTTTGGCAGATCTGTTAGGGTGTGGAAACACCTGGGGTTATGTTGGCAGGTCTAGGAAGGAAGGGCAGTGACATCCTGCAGAGAAAGGGAAACATCCTGAGGGCATTGGCCTGGGTTTGGAGGCCAGGAAAGTGGGTTGTGGTGTGAAAGCCAGCAGCTGGGCTCAGAGCAGCCTTTTAGCTTGGTCAGCTGCAGCCAAAGCAGCTCAGCTGACTTCAGCCTAAAAAAAAATCCCCCAGTGTCAGTGAGGGGAGGTGATGGTTCTGCTAAATTGGTTGTATTTCTGTTGCATGTGGGAAGATGGGTACCTTGAGCAATCTTTGAATGTGGAGCTGTGTCAGATGTACCCAGGCTAGGGTGTTTGGACAGGAGGTGTTGCAGCTAACTTGCCACAACACCATTATTGCTGAATATCTGCAGTAGAAGCTCTCCTGCATGTGCTTTCTTTGATACATAGCACAAATCTTTCCTTGCTGATTTGAGAGATAATGGCAATTCTGTACTAGACTGTGCTGCAAGGATGCAGCTCTTAATTAAAAATCTACAATTTTGCTGTGCTCTCCTTAGGAGGATCCCAGGGAAGCAATAACTGATCAGAAAGCATTTTTTTCTTTTTTATTTTTTCCTTCTGTAATCCGGATTAAGCAGTATTTGCTGTGTATGTAAAGTTAGCAACATGCTGTCTTCCTCTCTCTTTGCTTTTCCCTTCCTGTCCACATAATGCATCCGAAAGAGGAAGGTGAAGTGGGTTTGTAGCCCATGTTTATGTCTGCAGATCTAAACACACTGATGTAGGACAGGGGAATGAATAACATCAGCTAATTTCTAGCCTTAGTGGGCAAATAGGCCACCTTTTATGAGCCTTTTTATGAACCTTTAGAACTGGTTTACAACATTGAGAAATCACAAGCTTGTCAATAGGCCCCTGAGCAACCTGAAACTGTGTTCAGTAACACCACTACAGAGTTGTTGAAATGTCCTTGGAAGACACGTTAAATTCAGCACCTCTTAGGTAGAGGCAGCTTCCTCCATTTGAACCCCAGATCCCTACTGTTGGTATTGGATGGGATTGCCATTAGGCACCTCTGTTTCTGTGAAAAGAGGCTAGTAGGTCAACAGAAATAAGTATAGAAGTGAATGTCACTGTAGCACGCAAACCATTTTTATAAGACAAAAACAAATGCCTTCAGATCTCTGTGTTTGGTCTTTATCATTATAATTCTTAATGGAGCAAGACAACTTGGAGGATACCTTCCCCATTACTTTGAGGCAGTTCTAAATACAAAACATTTAGCAGTACTTGTGTGATAAGTCTTAAAAGACAAAGAAAACACAAAAACTTAAAATAAGGAAAAGGAAGGAGGAAATTTCAGTGTGTATGTCCAGAACCCTAGTAGTACTGATTATTTATAGTTTCAGGACTTTATTGCATTAAAGCTTGTAAATCTTCACCATGACATAACATATCCTGAAACCTCGTGGTGTTGTCTTAGAAGCTCTGTTGATATCAGTATTTTCATATATGCTATAGAAAATACCTAAAGTGTATTTCATGATGTCTATACCATCATTTGGTGACTGAGATAATAGACAAGCATTAATAAACCTCATGCAACTCTGTATTCTGTCTGGGTAATATATTCCTTTCTACTCAGACTTGACATCTCCTTTCAATTCTGTTTTGCCTAGCTTTGAGTCCTGTGCTATTTGTATTCTCTAGCTAAAAACCTCACCCATTGATAAGTACGAAGTCTTTATTACAAGGTATTTTCTTAGACAGAATCAGAAGTGTTGGCAGCTGGTACATATTTCGTACAGATTAATGAAAGTGCTCTGTCACATACCACTGTGTGATGCTAAGGAGATTATTGTTAAGGTGAGTATATATGTCCTCCTTCTTCCTCACCAAAAATAGCTATAATTCTTGGGCAATATGTGGTATGCTTTGTTCATATGTAATTACTAACTATAAAGTTAGATGTTAGAGTCTTTAATTAAGAGAGTGTCCATTAAATAGTGTTGGCAAGATTTGCTGTGTAGGTACATGTATTTTTATGTGGAGAACTTGATCTCTTCTGTCTGTTGTGGACATGGTTTGGTTAGATATGAATGATAAAGGGAACAGAAGTTGGGAAGATGGTGTCTAGAAGTTCTGTCTCTGAGTGGACAAGCAGTTCTGAAGACAGTATTTGAAATGTAACTAGAGTTTCCCCCATGGTACCATACAAAGAGATGCCCAATACCTGAAGTATATCTATATTTCTCAGGGCTTAGGCAGTTTTGAATAGCACTGTTAGATTTGGCAGATGGTGTGACAAGATGTTGGGCAATCATATGGCACTTCATTTAAATTTAAATCTAGGGTATAGTGGGAGTGCTGGAGCTTTTCCGCTGCTGAATGAATAAAAATCTGGAGGATTGGCTTTATATACTGTCCTTGGAAAAAAAGGGAAAGCGTTCTGGCATTGAGGAGCAGAATAGAGCTCTGTGTTTCTGTTGCCACTTTTCCAGAGCAAATGGGATGCTCTTACAGAGAAAAACTGTAGTTGGATGATGAGATGACAGGACAGGCACAGCGATTTGCCTGCAGTCCTGCCTGTAGCAGAGCCTTGCTTGCATGCAGGAACACAGCTCCACCCCTGAAGCAAGGAATCATGGTTCTGTAGCCCAGTTCACCAGGGCTGTCAATGTGATTAAAAAGGATGCACTTCCCCCTGGGGGAGAAACAAGAGTACCTAGAGCTCATAGGACATCAAGAGCATGATGGGTTAGGGCCGTAGCAGCTGCCCTGTGAGGAGATGCTGAGGGACAGGGACTGGCCCAGCCTGGGAGAGGTGGTGTATAAGAAGTAGCTGGGGAGACAAAGGGCCTTGGCTGAACCCAGGGAGACTCAGAGCGGATTCAGGGAGAAACTTTCTCCCCATGGGACAGGCTGCCAGGGAAGGCCACTGGCACAGTTCTCAGGGTTTCTACCCCCAGTCCCACACAGCCCAGAGTAGCCCCTGCCTGGCTTCAGCACTGAGCCTGCTGCCTGTTGGGACGGGGACATACCAAGTGCCCAGCCAGGCACAGCTGTCAGGTATCCCATCATCTGAAGTTCAAAGCTGAGCCTTTGAGAAGTTGCTGTTAAGTTTATATTACCATCTGTGCATGAAAAATAATGTAATGGGGAACAGGAACCCTAATTTCCCAGACTAGAAGAAAGCCAGTGACAAGTACCTTTAATAATAAATAACAAATAGGCACTTAAACAGCATAGAGTTTCACAGTCCCTGTCTTTAAGAGATTACATTATCAATATATTTAATATGGCTAAATTCATTTATGTAAAATCATTTGTAAGTGTGCTGCACGTGCTCTGTTTCAGGCTTCAAGTCTAATTCAGTTAGCTGCTGCCTTTGTTGACCTAAGAGAAGCTTTCTCCAAGGCACAATGTGGTATTATGAATAGGCAGGAATTTCTGTAAACATGTTTTGCTTAAGTGTTAGCATGTGATACTTATGGTCTGCAATCAGAAATGAAACACTAATCCTATTGCTTTCTTAGAAGACGGCATCACTTGTAATGGCGTGATTTTGAGGCTTTGAAGAAAAAGGTCCCTCAGTGGGGTTAGGTCCTTTGAAATATATTTCCTGTTTTTCTTCTTGGAAACCTCAAATATTAGAAATTCTACACCACCATCCTTGTGTTCTCTTTAAGTGTCTTCTCAGAGGAGCTGGAGTGCAGTGAAATCTCATGATAATGAAGTCTCCAGAGAAGACAGCCACTCGCTAGGCTGTTATTAAGACTGTGTCTTGCTTCTGTTTAACACATGCACGTGTGCACATGGCAAAATAAAAGCAATTGTTTCTAAAACAGACATAGTCTCACTTAAACAAACATAAAGCAAAAAGCTCCTTTCAGTGTTGTCAAAGTTGCTTCATAAACAGTGATTGCACATATGTTCCCTGAGTAGTATAAGGTTGTTTGCATTAACAAGCCAGCGGTGCTTTCAACCACCTCACTTTTCCCCATCATTACTCAGAAATTGTCACTAATGGTGCTTGCTGTTTACAGTGGAGAGCTTAAAAAAAGCTTAAGAAGATGAGTGCATGAGCAATTTTTTTTTTTTCTTTCCCCTTGAACTTTCATTTGTTTGCTGGAACAGCTAGAATTGTGAAAGGAATTGAATTGAAGAAAAATCTCTCCTGATTATTAATGGATAGTCCTTTTATTGATGTAGTTGTAAACTCTCCACTTGAATATGGAAGTCTCATAGCACAGAGCCAGGGTTTGATGCCTTTATGAAGAAGAGGATGATGAGAGGATGACAGTAGCTTTTGCTGTTCTGAATTTGGTAGTTTTATCTGTGATAGCTTGAAGAGAGTATACTTGCTCTCCATGCAGTTCTTTTTATTAATGGATTATCTCACTTTTGTGTACCTTTGCTCCTTCCGGACTGTCATTACTTAAAGCTAGCTGGAAGTAGCACTTAAAATAGAATAAACAAGATGATGTTTTTCTTAAACAGATTTATTAATAGAGCCAGTGTATTGTTTCTGTTCTACCAAGTTTTGAAAGAAAAATAAATAAATACTAATTAATTAAGCTTTACTGGTTATAAAAAAATAATGCCAAATGGAAGCTTACTTGCTGTAATCATATTTAAGTAGAGACAATTGCTTGTTTTGATTGAACTGTAACAATTCATGCATCTTGCCATGGAAATTGAATGCTATTATAGAAACTCATCTATTTTAATGGAAATAATACAACCTTCAGCTGTATAGTCACTGTGTTAATTAAGTGACTGGTTAATAAGCCGGCCTTTGTAGAGAGTTAAATTATGTCATGCAAAGAAGGAACAAACTCATTTGGAGACTTCTTTAGAAAGAATTAGTAATTGGTAAAGCATCTACAGAGTGTAGAAGGAAGCTGAATGAATGTACCCAGCTGACCTATTTTGCAACTTCACATGAAGTGAGATTTACCTCTTTTCACATCCAAACAATATAAATTAAAACTTTGCACCATAATGATATGGAAAGTTGCTTGTTCTTTAAACTTGTATAAAAACATATAACTTTTAAGTTCTATTGCTTAAAATTAAATGCAAGTTTATATTCTGGAAAAAAAAAAGTGAAAGATGTGATGCAGAGATGTACTTTTTTTTTTTTTTTAAAAAAGGGAACTTCCAAAACATAATTGTTTACTCAGCTCTTGCTTTAAGTATTTTGCTGTGAAAGTTTCCTAAGCACTCATTATGAAATGGTCATTCTTTAATTTTGTATCTCTTCCTTATTTCAGTACTTTAAAAATATATATATAATTTTCTTGCCTAGAACTTAGAAAGTATGTAAGATTAGAGCTGAATCAAAGCATATATATATATTAGAAAAAGTAAATTCTGATTTTGGACCATGCAGGTACTCTCCCCACCCCCTCTCCATCCTCTGATTTGGTTTTGGTTGTATTTGATTAAAGCCACCAAAAAGACAGAACTTTGAGTCCAGGCTTTTCTGCAGACCTGCCTCTGTCAGGGTAGGAATGAATGCATTTTTTCCTGCACTACACCTGGTTGAAAACTGGAGAACAGAGCTAACAGCTGGTACTGTAGTCTCTGTAGTGAAGGACATTTCCTGCGATCTCAGTTTTCTTGTTAAGGCTTTCCAGTGGCAGTATTTCTTAAAAGAAGGAAAGTGGGGCTGACAGGTTTAGCTACCATCTGATGTGAGTCAAAGTGTATGTATAAATGGCAGCTGATCTGTTGTGTCTGTGATGAGTGAGGCAGCCCAGCAATTTAGGCTTAGAAGACAAGGAGAGCCCAGTAAAGATGAAGTGTAATTACCATTTGAAATTAAACTTCTCTTATTTGTTCAGGTGTCTTACCAGGAGCTGTGAGGTCAAAAAAACTCTTGCCTAATAGCAAATAAATGCCAATATACTTGGTGCTTTCCAGAGCTTGTGGAAAGCTCAGGCAAGTGTTCAATGTAATAGGTCTGATGCTGAATTAGAAGGTACAAGTGTTGTTAAAAGAGGGATGAACACAGGGGAAAGATATTTAATCACATTGTCCTTGTGAGAGGAAGAATTGTGTTGCCGAGGTGCAAGACACCCAATCTCTTGATGAGAAGCTTGTAAGCAGGTTGATAAGGCCGTGACTTTGTATTTGAACCACATTTCACAGTGTAGAAGAGGGGTTCAAATTCCAAGGCAACAATTCCAAACCACACAGAAGCTGAGCTGGCAGGTGCATCTGGCTCTGCTCCTCTCCATGCCATTCTGAGATGCTCCATCAGAAAATGGGCCAATCTAGACAGCTGAAAAAAATAATAAATTTGCAGAGTAAGACCTAGTGCTGATTTTTCTGGTATTCGTGTTGTCCTGTCCTATATTTTTCGTCAGAGGCCTTGATAGGAGCAGATGGAGACACATGCTCTTTGTTGGAGACCTTTTTAAGGTTTGATCTTGCAATAGAGAGTGTAGGGCATGTATCCTCATGTTCAGAAACATGAGGATAGATGGATGATCACTAAATGGGATGTGATGAGGGGGCAGATGCTAAGCCTAAGGTAGTGGTGTGGGAGCTAAAAACAGCTCGATGTTTTGGGATCTGCACTTGCACAGTTCCAGCAGATAGCACAGCAAGCACCTAAGTTGTGATCAGTTGGAGTTGTTCTGGGATTGTTCAGAGAAGCAAATTCTGTAGGGAGGGAAAAAAAACAAAAACAAAACAAACAAAGAAACAAAAACCCTTAAGCTGAGTAAGGAATATTAAGGCATGGCTACGTCTGGTGTCAGTGTGTGTGAGTTTCAAAACTTGTTAAGAAAATAAGCATATGGACTGCAATGTCTAAAAGGCACATAGGCTTTTTTGAGTGAGGAACATAGCAGACAACCCTTTTCCATTTTCCATTTCTTCAGAAAGTGTCTTCACACATTTTCTTGTATATTTATGTCTCTGAATTTAGGGAGGGAGGGAAGCTGAGGAGACAAGCAACGTTGGGTTCTGATGGAGATTAGCACCAGTTTGTTTGCAAATGGAAGTGCAGAAGAGCTGCAGTGATGTGTTATATTGTTAATTATGTTTCAGTGGAAAAGCTGAGACTCAGGAGAAAGAGGCATTTCCAGTAACAACTCTGGAACTGGAGCTCCAGCCTGCATGAACATGGTGCTTAGTATTTGTCGGTGAACTGTGGCATCTGAAATGGTACTGCTCTATACAAAAGTAGAGCTTAACTGTGCTAAATGGCCACGAAACACTTATTGAGGTTTCTATTTTAATGTTTAAACTAAACAAAATAGCAGGTTGTTGGGGGAATGAATTCTGTCACAGTTACTTTCTAGAGGAAATTGTTCCCTCATTTTTTAAATTAGAGGAACAAAAATATTTGGTCATAAATTGCATGAAAATAGCACATAATTTTCCTGCACTTCTCATTTGGGGCACTGAGTCTGTGGGACATTCACTTAAAGGAAAGCAGCTGGGGGCAGAGCATGTAGGAGTAGGATGCAGAGCTGGGGCGACTGGCCAGCTGGTGACTTGGAAAACGAGGTGTGCAAAGCACAGAAAAGGCGTGAGGAACATTTGCTTTATGCTGTGTGGCCTTGTGGCTTTCTGTGTACAGTGACAACAGCCATCAATTATGTAGAGCAGAGAAGTGAGGAAATGTTGGCCTTGTGTAATGTGGTGGGAGCGTTTTGCAGGAACCAAACTCCCCCGAAACCTTGGCTGGTTCTCTGAGGCCTATGAAGCTGACTGCTCGTCACAGTGAAGCGTGGGTGGACGCCTGCTTTAGTGCTGTGGTGGCTTTGCACAAGGTCCTGGCACCGTTCCTGTCTGGGGAGCCCTGGGGACACCTCTGCCACTGGCTGCTGGGGGCACCGTGGCCTGGTGCAGGTGCAGGGTCAGAGCAGGCCAAGGCCTTCAGCTGCCCCGAGTGTAGAATGTTGCCCCCTCTGAGGAGAGTTATGTGTACTGTCCGCATCACTCTTGTAGATGGTTTGTTTTCCTCGTGTTTATTCTGTCAACACACTCCTCTGAGAAGGACAAACAGCAAAAACGAGCACTGAAACAGGAGCAGCAGTAACTGCTTGTTTTATAGCCAGGGTGGGTAGGTTGAATCCAGCAAGACCTTGTAAATGCTTTCCTCCTCCACTGACTGACAAAACGAAGGTGTGGTGGCAACAGCAGTTGCACCCAGTTGTAAACATGTAGGTGGCAGGTGTCCTGATTCAGATTATTTTCCTCCTTCAAGGTAGAAGACACTTTTGATATCTTGGATCTCTTTGTCCTCCATTTAAAAATGGATTGGTGCTATAAAAATGCCGAGGCTAGGATGTTTCCTCTGGTTATAAATTTCCCACAGAAAGATCGCTCCATCTTTAACAACTTCATGCCGGGTCTGGTGCTGAAGCTTGAGTTTAACAAGGTTTATTAAAGAAGGCTGGCTGAAATTGTACTGATTTTCTTTTTCTTGCACTGTAATTGTACTTCTGAAGTAGGCTTCAGTTTTGGTAGCAAACATTACCTTATTTTCTTCTCCATAGCTCAAGAAAAACTCTGGTGTTAAAATGTACCTTTTTTTTTTGGACAGGAAATGTAATGAAATATGTATTGAAGACTGGGTCTGCATGAGCAGGAAATAAATCCATAATCAAACATGGAAATCTGTAGGAAAGGTGATTTTTAGTTGTACCTGCCTTTTCCCATCTGCTAACTTGTTGTTTTACTGGATCTGGGGAGTCAGAGATTTGTTATGAGTCTTTGCCTTGAACCAGCAATGCCTTTTCAGATCATGGAGGAATTGTACAGGACTTTATATTCATGGGTAGCTCAGGCTTTAAAAAACCACCACCACAAACCACTAGCAACAAAACAGATGAAAAGAGCTTCTCAGGATTTAGGCTGTAGCACCTCACAGATGGCCCCACGCTGTGGTTTGGCAGTGGGGCCCCTCTGGTGGTTATGGGGCATACTGCATAGGAAGCAGCCCTCCCACCTGGAGGTCAACATTCAGCTGGGGGAGCTGTGAAGTAGGACTACATTTCCTCATAGATCTCCAGCTTATCCTCACTGGCTCCACCACTATACCTGGAGGACGGCACAGCCAGATCTTTTGCATTTACCTGTTTGCCTCAAAACAATTTTTTTTTTCTGTTTTTAAATGACGGAGAAGGAAAAGAGAGGCCATCAGTATGTGTTTAGTCTCAAGGAAGAGCATTGGCAATGCTTGTGCAGGCCTGAGATTGTGTAAAGCAGAATACAGGAAGACGTGCATGCTCACTGCAAAATTTCAAGTTGTCCTCTAATGTATAATAATCCTGATAATAAACATTACTTTGAGTTGTAAGACAAAGCCTTCAAAATGCAGAGTAGACAGCAGTGTCACCAGGAAAGTTTCTTGAAAGGCAAAGAAGTTTGTTTTCTTTAATGAGGCAAATGAGTTATGTCCTCGGGATTCAGTTGTGCCAAGCAGATGATAATGGAAAATCGTTATTTGTGAAAAAGTTTATGGGTATGCCTGCATTGCTATGCATGAATATTTTTCACCTCAAATAACCCCAAAATGAAGTTGGCTGAATACACAGACTCTTGAGGACTGGGCCATGCTCCATCATTTCTGTGAGATCTATCCTACCCATTGCAGCTGGCATTAAAGTGAGGACAGGTTCCTCAGGGATTCCTGTTTGAGCCCTGAAAATCTCCTAAGGACAGATCTTCCACAGAAGATTTGAGCTCCATCTCCAGGACTTGGCCACTCTCACTATAAATCTTTTCTTCCTCTGCCCAAAGCAAGTTTCCTTGTTGTGACTGACCAACTCTGAGAAGAGCCTGGATCTCTTTTTAGTAGGCCCATGGAGGTGGTGGAGAGCTGCCATGGCAATCCCACCTTGGTCTTGTCATCTCCAGGCTGAATGGTGCTACTTCCCCCAGCCTCCCATCACACACTGTGTGCTGCAGCTCCTTAAATCACTCCGTGGCCTCCCAGCAGGCCCCTCTCTTCTGCAGTGTGGTGGTGCTGGGGCTGCAGCTGGATGCCTCACTAGTGCTGACTTATGAGATGTCTTCTTAAATCATGTGTGCTATAAGTGCCCTATTAAGGGCAAAGTGGACTGTGCATAAACATGAATATATGAATATATTATGAATATATTGAATATATTCTTTCTGTTGTTGTGCATAGTTGAGAGATGGACCAGGAATAATAAGCTAGTGAATTAAAGTCAGAATTATGTTCACTTACAGGCTGCTAAAAGCTGAATAACTAGTCTCCTGTCATACATAAACCATATACACAGAGGATGGAAAAGCAAGAATACCATTAAGATGCCTGAGGTTTGGTTTCATAGCACACTGAATCCAGAGGTGACCTTTAGTTATAATCAATGTGATATCCTTTGATATACATTGTGCCAAGGCTTCCTTCCCTTGTTTTATCTGAGGTTTGATCTTGGTGATACCTGATGCAGAATAATGTGCTGTCAGTCAGCCTGCTCCGATAAAAGAAATGCTGGCAGACATGGTCCTAGAGCCAGCATGACAGAGACCCTCATGCTAATAAACATAGTCAAGTTTTGTGCAGACCAGCATTGGTGGGAGAAAGGGAGGAGGATGAGCACTGGTAAAGTGGCATGAAACTGGGGAGGGAAAATCTGCCTGTCTGAGGTGAGGCAGTATGGTGCATGCAGTGGTCATTCTGGACACAGAATGGTAGCTTTCAAACACACTTGCTTCTCTTTAGGCTTGTCATCTCCTGCTGCTAACATCAGCTATGCTTTTGTTGTTGTTGTTATCGCTACTTGAAAATACAAATACTGTGTTTTCATGATGGGTAAAATTGAATTCTCCTACTGACAGCAGCAAGAGTTCTTGCTGGGGGATTGCAAAGCAATCTGTTCTGTGGATGGGGTATGCAGAAGGTAGGACTGGGATTTAATGATTTCTGCTTTCTTTCTCGTGCTCTTTGCAGAGATGCTGTTGTTCAGAGGAGAGCTAAGAAGCACAGCCCTAACCCTCAGGGAACACCTTGAGCTGCAGCTTTGTGTGGTCTGCATATTGCAAGAACAAAACATGAAGAAAACCTTCTTCTGTTGTTCTTCTCTGCCTCCTTAGGGATTGGATGTGATTTATGGTATTTCCCTGGGGCTCCTTGCACCTCACCTCTAAAAGCCATTCATTCAGCCTTTGGCAAGCCCTAGTGGGGCAGCAGGTTGCTTCAGCTGAACGTTGATAAGCAACCACACAAGCTGTGGCTAAGGTGGCTCTGGGCTTCTGTCATCCTTTTCCTTCTAATCATGTTTTTTTAAAGCGGGATTTAGTTTTGGAACTGCTGACTTCGGCACTCACATCTATGCTGATAGCTTTATTTATGCAGATGCAGCACATAAATTGTCGTGTCCTGACTGCCCAGTGTCAGGGATGTCTCTGTGGACAGGAGAGCAGGTGTTATTTCTTTGAGGCATTTGACTTTTAAATTTCCTCAGTATCACCTTGCTTGAAAGAGCACTGCTTTAGGAATTGATTTCTCCAGTTGCTGCCCTTTCAGAAGGGCAACCTGCAGCACTGCAGGGCTGCCTCTGCAGCCACCAGCGGAGAGTGGCAGGGTTTCAGGGATGATCAAAATGGAAAAATCTGTGTGTTCATCTCTCTGTATGCTGCAAAACTTCCATTTTAACATTTGAGTAGAGTTCAGCACAAGTGGAGGGGTCACACAACTTCAGTAGGAAGACAAAATTGATAATCTTAATGTCCTTTTCTTATTGAGCTTTTTCAGTCTTTAGAGCTCTTTCTCATTCTCTCAGTTTCTTTGAAATCTGAAACTAAACTGAATGAACAGTTATTGGGGTCTTTTCCCATTTTCATTTGAAAACAAAATGCCTTATTAGCCCAAAATACCCTTGTAATTTTCCACTTCCAGATTCTCCTTTATGCCTCTCCAAAATCAGCAGACCCATTTGACTTTTCCTTGCCACAGAAAGGACTTCCCATCTGGAGGGGACTGCTGTAAGGCTGGTTGGGGAAGGTCTTGTATACCAGCTTCTGGAGGTGGAAATCAAAATTGAAAATATTTTTGGTGATCTTTTCTTCATTAAAAATGTGATGTTTTGCCTTGCCACAGCACCAGCCTTGCCAACACCAAACTAGAAACCTCTGTGTGCTGTGCTGTGCCATGCCAGTACTTGGGTGTCCAGAAAGAAATGGATTTACCTAAATTAATGTTGACTGAATAATTTGGATGTCTCCGGTGTGGAAGGGGAGGGAAGTTTTCTATTTGAAGTGACACAATGGGGATTTCATTTGTAAGTTGTTTTTGTTTGTTTGTTTTTTAATTTTCATGTTTTCCTGCAGAGTATGAGAACAGTTGTACTGGATCAGATTAAAAGGCTATGTAGTGTACAGTGTCTTGCCTCTGACAGACGTCAAAAACAAATGGATTGGAAAAAGATTATCAGCACACAACAGTACTTCCCTCTGTATATTCTCCATTTGTCCAGTGCTCAGCAGCTCATGCTTACTTGAGCCAGATGCAGTATCTTTGTGTTTAGTAGCTGTTGATAGATTTTTGCTCTCTTTCTCTTGACCTTCTCAACATTATTAATTACCTCCTGGACCCCTCAATCATCTCTTTAGATTGAATCCGGTTTTCAGGTCCAGGATAGATTTGCCTCAGACATCCAGACGTGGCTCCATAGTGACACCTGCATGACATCAAGCATGTTTGGTCCTGGAAACAATCAAGATTTGTTGCTTATCGTTCCTGTGGATATCTGAAATGCTAAGATCATGTGCAATGGAAACCAAACCATGCATCTGTGGAGGTGTGGGAATTTGCAGTGTTGGTTTCTGACAGATCCTGGCCAAGGATCAAGAGATTGAGAACGATAGCCTGTCTTTTCAAAGCCAAGCCTCACTGCTGCCAGATTCATATTCCTTTTCATGGCACTGCTACCTCCTCGATGCCATCTGCCAGCTGTTATAATTATTTCCTTGTCACTCGCCCAGCTATCACCACTGCTTTCTTATCTACTCCAGGTATGCAGGTACATGGCTGGTACTTAACAGGGTAAGCAGTTTTGGAGGCAGGAGCATTGCCTCTCAGCACACAAAGAAGTACTGAGGTGAGGTGGGCTGTTATGCACAGCGACCACCCTTCAGATCATCTAGCTGCTCTTTTGATTTCAGAAGGTGTGCATTCAGACATCCCAAAGGAGTTAAGTAACATAGGAATTCATCACAGCTCTGGAAGAAACCAAAATGATCCTGATGATTCCTAAGATCTTATTGAGCAGGAGCGTATAGCTCCTTAATGTTGCATTTGAAGACGAGAAGAAAATGTATGTTTAACAAAATATTCTAAACTTACATCATTAAAATCAAGCCTGACTAGAGTAGATGATTTTTACATTGTGTCATTCAGACTATGTTTGTAGAGCCCCCACATGAGAAGTGCAGATAACTCAGCAGGTCTGCAGTCAGTAATTCAGTAAGTGCTTACAGTCGGAGTTTTTAAAGGAAGGATGCTTACTGAGGCCTCTTGCTGTGGAGTGACTTGTTTTTGAAAATTAGTTTTCTGTTTCTGAAAACAACCTTTTTCAGAGTGCTCATTCCTGAATACTGCAAACAGATTTTAAATATCTCAAGAGTCTGAAATACTTATGAGTAAGTAGTTGTAACACAAGGTATTAAAAAGGTTTTTTTCTCTCGGCAGCTGTGAAATTTGCTTTGAAGCAGTAGAGTGCTCTTTGGTTACGCAAGTAACTGGTAGAGGAAGGAGCCACAACTGTAAGTGGATGTGGCTTAAGCATAAGATTAACCTACCTATCAGCTGTAGACATCTTTGTTAAGACTTGATAAAAGCAGAACTCATGAAATATATTTTTTCCCCTTATTTCACTGTAGATAATGCTCATGACACAAATTGTGTAGCTTAATAGTTTGCAACATGAGATCAGAAATTGAATTAACCTCTTTTATCTGTTCTGATGTAAAGCCTGCATATTTCTGTCTGGAAATGGTAAAAATGTGGAAATTGATAAGCTGCATACGTTTTTGAAAGATAAACTTCTAAAATGTGGGTTTACAGTGTGCAAATCAGGCCTGCCAATATCCTTCATGTTCAGCATAGGCTGAATGAGGAGAAATAAGTAGTTGTGCTTCTTCTTAAGATTCAGTGATGTCCTAAAGGCAGAACTCTCTGATGCTGGTACAAGCCTATACAACAGCCCTCTCTTTGAGTCCTGTCCTGACTCTGAGATCCTGGAAAGTCTCTGCCTTCAGACTTCAGTGTAAGTTGGATCTGGTACTCAACCCATGTTAACTTCATATCTTTATTTCTTTAATATAGAAGCCTCTTTTTTTTTTTTTTTTTTTTTTTTTTTTTTTTTTTTTTTCTTCTTCAAAGCCTCCAGGGACTATGTAGGTACACCACTGAAGCTTGCAACACTGACATCCAGATCAGCATAACTATACTGGGTCAGGTGGGAACTGTGATAAAGGATTTTTTTGCATTGGAGAGACCATGTAGCAACTTCTCACAAAAAGGATGGTGGAATCTCTAAAACTGCTCTGCCTGCATGTTAAAGATGCTCTGTAAAAGCACTGCACAGACTGAATCCACACCATATTTACATATTTTAGAGGAAAGAACAAGTTGTCCTCTCTTGCGGCTGAAGAGATGCTGCGCTTGCTGTCATGTGAGCAGGCAGGAAGCCTGCGAAAGCTCTGTCCCTAGGCTGAAGTGTTGGTCCCTCACCTGCTGCAGGGCTTTACCTGGCCAGCAAGCCTGTGGCCTTCCTTAGCTGGCATAAAATGCCTTTTGGCAGAGACCAGCACTTTGGAGGCTGGCTCCTAATAAGGATGCAAACTAACCCGAAGGCATAATGAGCCAAATGGTAGTTATGTCGAGGGCTGAACTGTGGGGGCCTCTCTAACAAGCACTTCATTAACCTGTTGTCTATCAGCTAGCTCTTTTCATGTATGATGGGACAGACATGTCTCCTCTGGGTTACTTTTCTCCAGTCTACAGTCTGGACAAGGAGTGGATGCATGTGAGAGGTAAGTGTTCGGAGTTTCTTTCACCCCTGGTTCCAAAAGAAGCTGGAGTTAGGAGTGGAGATGCTTTCGCTGGCCTAGTTTGGTTCTGATTCATTCTGAAAACAGAGCATGCTCTAAAATCATAAGAGCAGCTATAATATGACATGTCTTCTTTTGTTGCCATGTCAGTAACCTTTTACATTTTATCTTGAGAATGACTGTGAAAGGCCAGGCTATCTCAGGAAAACAGTGGCAGGTTAGTGTCTGGAGAGTGCAGTGACATTTGTCATGACTTTCCATGATGCGTGAATCAGACATCTGGGTCCTCAAAGCTACGCTCCAAGTATTTGTCATTTAGCACATTCAAATCCCCCGAAAGTTCCATTTTACTCTGAACAGGTCAAATTATTTGTGAAAAGACAGAAGTGAAGGGGGTGGGAGTGGAGAAGGAGTCCTAAACCATGCACACCAAAGATCTAAAGAACGATACAAAAAAAAGGGATGCCCCCGTACTTTGGGGAGGGCTAACCAGGTGGCCTGGACATACCTCTCATTACACCTGCCAGCTGGCTCCAGAGCTCTGCACAGTGCTGCTTTTAGCTGTCCTAGGAATGCGAGTGGGGGGCACACACATGTGCCCAAGATGCGAGTCCCAGCTGCCAGAGGGAGCCTTGCATAGGCTGGCAGGTCACATCTGTGCTGCTCCTGGTTGTCTGCTCCTTTTGTCAGGGACTGGTGGCTGTCACACTCTAATATTGCTGCAGCCCTTCAGTGGTATGGCTGGAGAAGAGGAATGTGGGCTCTGGCTGGTAGCAGCAATTCCTCTGACATTTCACAGTTGGTAAGTAAGTAGTGGTTGCTCCTTCTAAATCCCGGGTAAATGAAAACCATAAATCCTCTGTTAGGAGGCATGTCTCTGTCCTCAAATGTTCTTGAGGCTATTCAGACAGCTTCAGGCTGAGTTACAGCAGTGGGCTGAGCTGGTGCCCTTCTTCCTCAATGCTTTAGAGGGATGTTGTTGTTTTTGATGTTTTTCAAGTTTAAGTCAAGGAAAAAAAAAAAACAAACAAAAAAAACAAACAGCAACCAAATCCCAGTACAACATCAGCATCATCTATCACAGGATGAAGGCAAATCCTGTCAGAGAAGCCAAGCTCTGTCTTTGCTTTTTGCTCTTCTCTGAGGCACAGAAAGCGGAGGGGAAAAAAGTGAGCAACTGCTTCTAGGGGATAGTACTGAGGCTCAGAAATTAAAACTGGGCTAGGAGAATAGAGTCTTTGACATAGGTGCCAGGGAGGCAATTCTGAAAATGAAAGGGGAACTGACTGACTTTGTTTGTTCCACAGTTCTAGTTTTGTTTGCTTTTTATGGGCCAAATGTTTATCAAGCCAATATCATTTCACTGCAGTTATACACTAGTACAAAAGGAAAATATGCTATCAGATAGTAGTTTGATGTCTGTTCTTGTACAAATGAATCTTTAGCAAGCAATTTATTATAGTTATTTATTCTTCAGAACATCAGGGGATAAAAAAGTCACAGAGTAGAAGTACTTACATAAAGATTGTATTTCTAAGACAGCACTGGGAAAAAATAATAAATAAATAAATAAAAGGTGCAAGTCATGTCCACAGTGTGATATTTGATATTTGAAGCTCATATGCATAAGGACAGTATTAAAGAAAGACAGCCTTATCAGAAAGTATCAGTTTAGCATGCATTGCAAAACTACAGTACTGTTGACTTCTACAGTGTTCCTGAGTCAGCTGCATAGGAGTGGAGTTTGTGATCTTGAAGTCAGCAAAAACATAAAATGATCTGCTAGAGAAGGTCATGGAAATATTCATGAGGTGTTTTGACCTTCACCTTTCTTTGTGGTGATCCCTGATTTATAAGTGAATATGGGAAACAAATGAATCAACATATAATGTGGTATCCTGTTCCCTAACTGTTTTTTTCCTTGGTGCTGGAGCAGGAAGTCCTCCCAGGCTGAAATGCATGGTAAATGGTTATTTACAGCTAAACTCTTTAAGGTCGAGGGTAGACTTTTTCTTTGTGTTTCACTGTATAGATTACATTGTTGCCTTTAAACTAAGGATTTGGGAAGGATGGGGTTTTAGTTTTTTCCAATAAGCTGATAAAGCCCAGGAGGCTATATGCAGCTTTATCACTTGCTGTAACAACTCATTTGCACTTTCCTGAATTTCCCTTGCCACTTATCTTTACAAAAGGTAACTGATCTAATCAAATTATGGTCTTTGATCCTCACCAAAATCAGCGCTTCTCTTCTGCAGTTGATTCCAATGCAGTTTGAAAACTGTATTCGGGCCATGCCATAGCTTGAAACTCAGTTAACTGTTAGTGGCTTCTTAATTTTGATTTCAGAACAAACGTTTCTACCTGTTGGGATCCATTGTTCTGATGAAGAATAATGCATCATGCCACAAGACGAGTCAGAAGTGCAGCTGAATAAATTTAACATCCATGCTCTATGAGAGCAGATGTGTAGCCCAGCTTCCTTCTGCATAATAGAGCTTCATGACCACCTATGCTGGTTTCTGAAGTGCTGCAGATAGCACAAATACCTCATACAGCTTTCAGGTATTGCATGGCAACATCTTGGGGGAATTACTGCAGAACTTCATTTGTACAAGTGAACTACAAAGATGATTGCTTTTCACCAAATTGGCACTTTAACTTTAATGATGTGTGTTAACATTCTGCTGCAAATGTTTACATATCAGTAATTCCCTTTATTTTTCTAGCTTCAAAACAGCCAGCAGCTTAGTTCTATCTCTGTTCCTTGTTTTGGATTTGGAGCACACCTGTAGGAAAGAGGCCAACAGTGTGCTAAAACTGGAGGCAACTGAAATTTTTTCCTATCTAGGCAAAACAAATACCTTTTTATGGTTTCACATTTCAGTTGTGATATGTGCAAAGTGATATAAAGAGGTGCTTATCTTAATATCTACCTTATATATATTTGTCCTAAGTACTAAGCTACTTTATTTATTATAAAAATCTTGATAACATTCTTAAAAGTGAAAAGAGCAATTTTTTTTTCTAAGTGGTCATCTAATGATTTAGGAAGTTAATCAGTCCTGGATACGATTGTCTCTCTGGGAATGAGTTGTGGAAGCATTTTTCAAATCTATTTCAGTGCACAGTCACCCAGAGGAGCTCAAATACTTCGTGTGCACATTATCTGTTCTGGTGGGTCAGCACTGAGAGAATGGCAAAGGGGGGACAGGCTTCAGCAGGCTTAGTAAAGGATGTCTCCTTACCTCCTTAGGCTGATACGTTGTCTACTCATGATGTTCTTACACTCATCTCCAGGATGAATGTAGGAGGAAGAATTTCTAAGCAAATTTGTTACTAGCATTACGGTAGATAGATATCCAGCTATTGTCAATCAATGGCATTGGCAAATTCAATGGCTCTTCTGTTCTGAAATCATGCCTAATAAAAGAGAGGCACTGTCACAGCAAGTGATTACAGCAGTGACTTACTTGAAAAATAAAATATAGATGAATGGAAGGTGACAAAGATGGAAACCATCTGAACAGAAAGTCTTTTTGAAGGAAAATTAAGAAGTGGTAGGCTTTCAAAATGCAGTGATAATTGGGATAGGATCAAATAAGAAATAGCAGGGCTAACTTGCTGAGGCTGGTTGAACTTTGTGCATGGGTTATATGCTGGAATTATTTCCATCTGCCTTTAGCAGTGGCTTTGCTAGAATAATGAAAGGCAGCAGGCTGTGGAAACAGGCACAGCAGCAGGCTGCTAGGGCAGAGATAAAAACAAACCAATAACAAACAAAACCACACAAACATCAGCAGCTTCATCGGTGCATTGGATGCTGGATGTGTCCGGAGGGCCCATGGCAGAAGGCACTTCAGGAAGCTGTGGTGCCCAGCAGCCTGCTCTGCAAACTGACTGCAAAAATCATTTCCTTAAACATGCTTTGCTTCAGGATTTTTTACCCATGCAGAGGAATGCAACTCCAATCAACCAAAGTAAATTGCAAGCTGTGAAAGAAAAAAGGAAGAGCTGACAAAATTTCTGCTTTTTTAACACTTGAGGGGAAAGCTGGAATCCTGGAAAGCTGAAGAGGCATTACAGTGGGAATGTTCATGTTTTATTTCAGCAAAAATTATATTCTCAGAAGTCACAGTTAATGTTCAAGGGACAAAGTGCAACATACCATTTACATGCCAGCTGTACTTCATTGTTTGTCACTCTTTTCAGTACAGAACCACTGCCCTTCTGCCCTTTTTATATTATACTCATTTTTTAAACTGATAAATAAGTATTAGGATTGAATGAAGGAATGAGAAGATTATAATGTACAGTTTCCATTTTTGTTATAAGAGGGCATCTTCTTGGTAGAGAAAAGAACCCTCTATCTGCAGTTTTCCAGGAGCCTGTTTCTTTAAAAAGATGTTTTCAAGATTGATTGGTATCAGGTGTGCCAAGCCGTCTGATTTCGGTGTTACTATGGTGATAACTCTTTTTAGATAGGATGTCAGAGACTATAATTGCACTTAAAAAAATCCTGTGCACAGTATGATAACCTGTGCGGAAATAGTCTACAGCCTCACTCAGACTGAGGTCTGTCTGTGTGACTTTGCTGACTGTGAGTCACCAAGATTACATACCGGTGTCTGGAGGAGATTGCTGTCCCCTCTCCCTTTCTGTGTGACAGACAGGCAGGATCAGCTCCACCAGCCTAAGAGGAAAGACAAGACTTTCATTTCGACTGACATTCCTCCAGCCCCTTTTGAGTCTGTGTCTTTCTCTGTGTCTCAGGCTACCAGATCTGCCCCAGAGGTGCTCTGGTGACATCTATGTGGCTCTACTTATGTCCACCTTGTGCTAGGTCCTGTCAATAAAAGTGTTTACTTCCATGTTAGCATCTCCATGGTTGCACTGCGGACATGGAAAGCCCAAAACTCCCCCTTCTCAAGCCTTCCCCAAATCTCTGACCGGTGATTAAAATTAAATTACCTTGCTCTTCAAAATGTTTCTTGCTAACACTTTGTATTTCATAGGCGCTAGCACTGCAGCCACAGATTTGCCTTTTCACAGTTCAGCCAGCAGTAATGTTACTCTTGTTCATAAACTTTTAACTTGTGCCCCTAACCCTGCAATTGGCCTTCTGCCTGCACAGTGCTTGTCTTCTGGCTTGATCTTTTGGATTCCACAGCCTGTAGATCCTGGACTTCTGCTTCAAGCCATTTATAGTTCACTTGAAGAATAATAGCTTATTAGCTTGAATTCTGCATCAGTAAGATGGAAGGAAAAGAGGCAGGATGGTAAGAAGTGAGGAAACCATGACATGGCTTTGTGGTCAAGAGGCATAGGGTGAAGAAGCCGTGGCATCAGACAGTACCATGCCTTTCTGCCCCAATTCCTCTACCCCACTCTGCTTCTCGGTAGCTGCAAGGAGCTCTGGGCTCGGTCTCCCGTGGTTGCCCATAGGCAGGATGGGATGAGCTGCAAGGTGAATCCTGTTTTTCATGACTTGGGATTTCATTGCCCTTGTGGTCTCCTCAGAGGGTTTGGGCTGTAAGCCATGACTGCATGTCTGTCAGCGTACCAGCTTGGTACAGGAGTTCAGATGTCAGGGAAAGGTCCACTGATAGAAAACATTTTCCTAGAGTTTAATAATGCCAGAAACTTTTCTGATGAAAGCTTGAAAATTCCTGCAGTTTTAGTAAGGCTCGATCCTTGCTTTTAATAACTTAACTGCTACTGTTGTTAAGTAACTTCATCTCTCTCCAATGTCTGTAGAAGTCAAAAGTAGTCAGGATTTTTTAGAGAAAAGAGTAGAAAGGTGAATATTTGGACCTCTTGTCTCTAGTGGTCTCTCTTAAGCCCGTGATTGCTATTTTGAAAGATAAAATTAGAAAACATGATCAAATAAGCAATTATGGCCCCAGCTGTACGGCTTAAGTATGTGGTTTTAAGCATCCAACTACAAGAATTAATCATTTCACTGAGTGCCTTGGTGGATTGGAGCTATGTGGTACAGTGAAGAATAGTGCTACAACTTTGGAGTAAAAATGGCATTTGATTTGATATTGCACTGCAGTTCAGTTCATTGATTTGACATTATCCCTTATTGTGTTTGAGTTGTCTTTTGCCAAGTAGAAAGTGGTCTCTAATACAATAAATAGATGGAATATAGTTAAATAGCTAAAGGTGAGTGATGTCAGCAGTCCTTTAACTCAGCTTTGTTCTGTCGCTACTGTATTATTATGTGTGTGCCCTTCAGCCATACTCAGCTTCTGTTAGAAGCCAGAATTAGTACAGGGGTCAAATTCTTAAACTGATCTCTCCCATTGAGTTTTAATGATATTCATCAATGAATTTGAGATCAGTGAGCTGTAAGAAACACATTCAAAGATGGAAACACTCAAACCAGTCCCTAATACAGGCATCAAGCTGTTTGAAAAATTAAATATCAAAAGCAGATAAAGAGCAAAAGAAGGCAGACTTGGTGTAGCATAGAGTACAAACACTGGTATGGAGTCTGAAATCTAAGGGGATGGTAAACAAGAGCATCTGTCCTTTCAAAGACCATTTTTGTCAATAAAGATATAATAAGCATGGTAATTGGCTGCTTTGCATATAACTGTATAAATGAGACTGGAAAATGCCAGCCAAGGCTACTACAGATCGGAGAGTCAAGCACTGACTTGTTTGGCATGAAGTGAGAACTTCCACAGCTGTTTCCTTACTTGAGAAAAAAGCGACACAGGAAGTGACTTAATTTACTAATTATTGCCTTAGCCCTCACATTTTTACTTCAGTTTCCCTGATTTCTTGCTTCTCTCTGGAAAAGGCTTTTTCCTCTGATTTTGCTGTGTTCCTCTATGCAATAGAAACACAAAACAGAAAACCATCTGGAAACTAGTCTCGGTGCCAGCCCCATTCAGAAGAACAAAGCTGATTTTTGATGCCTGATTTGGAGTATCAAATGCTCTGCCTAACAGAAAATCTGGTGCTATGCCCAGTTTTGGAAAGACAGAGGCTCTTAGAATGCAAAGTCACGCTGCTTCAGTTGATAGCTCCCTGGCTTTTGCACACCTGTGGCGGTGAGCAGTTCAACCTGAAAACTCTTTGTGACTGTGAACATCCTAATCCTGCTTTGTGTGTTGGCTACAAGGAGATAAACATACTCAGCAGAGCATGCTGGTGGCAAGGAAGGTGTAATGAAATACCAGGCTGCACTTGTTAGACTATGTCTGGAAAGAATGTGTCCAGCTTTGTCCTTACCTTACAAGCAGGATGTTGATAAACTGGAGCGGGAGACCATCAAGTTGAGGAACATTTACCCTATGGAGAGAAGCTGAAAGTCTGGGGCAGGAACAACCTGTAGAAGACTTTAGGGGGATCTCAGACTGGCCTTCCTATACGTACAAACGATTACTGAGAAGATGGAACCAGGCTCTTTACAGAGTTGCACAGCAGGGAGGATAAGAAACCACAGTTATAAACTAGAACTGGGCAGATTCTGACTGGAGGTAAGGAAAAACTTTTCACCATGTGGGCAGTTAAGCCCTGGCACAGATAGCCCGGAAAGGTTGTGGAGTCTCCATCCTTGGAAAGGTGTCTCCATTCTGGGACATATTCAAAACATGACTGTACAAATCCCTGAACAAACTGCTCTGAATAGTTGACCCTGCTCTGAGCAGAAGATTGAAGCAGATGACCTGAGGTCTCTTCCAACCTCAACAGTTTTTCTGTTACTATATATCACCAAGTTTTCAGCCATGCTTTATCCTATGCTTCTGGCTCTGTCCCAGATATCTCCTCCTGGCTGCATGTCCTATGCCACTCTTAGAGGTCTACCACTAATGCAAAATATCATTGCTGATCTCCTCCAGCTGAGCCTAGGCATGATAAAAGTTGTGCTGTTTTTGAGATGTTGACAGACTTTTTCTTTGAGAAAAACCCTACCTTGTCTCCATAAAAGAGGTGTTTAACCAGGACATGTAAGTGGTTGACCAAACAGGAAACTCTTTGGTTTGAAATGATTGCTCCTTTTTCTTCCCCAGGAGACTGACATTTTAGGATATCCCAAAATTTGTTTGTTTGATATTCAGAAACAAGCATAAGCAGACCATGATGTCTGAGAAACTACCAGAATTTTCTTCCACCTTCCCCCTGACCCCTGCCCTTTCTTCTTGTCTTGTTCACTCCATCTACCTGTAAAATGTTCAGCAAAGTCATGTAGGATACCTTGCTTTTCTTTAATTAGGCTTTTGAGTTGTCCCGGAAGTGGTGACCATAATTCATTTTCATATGCAGAATTAGTTTATAAGACTAGACAGGATGAAGTTGAACTAGCTTGTGTTTTTCCTAATTATGTTAATTCTTTCCTCCCGTCAGCAGACTTTGGGAAAAGCTCAGAAAGCTCATGGTTTTTTTTCAGCAGCAAAGTTAGAATCCATACAGAATGGGAAGAGATGAAGACATCATCTAAAATGTACCCAGGAATAGCCTGAAATAATGACTTGATAATAAATGTGAAATATAGTTAAGAAAATTGCAGAATTTATTTTCTTTCCTAAAATGAAAGGACTCAAAAGTCAGATTTCTAATGTTGATTAATGACACGCAGTGCTTCTAAAATTATGATGAAGTATATAATAGACACTTTGGGACATTCTTGAATCTTTGATAATGCATCTTTTCCCCCCAAATGTTACTTCTGAAACTGAAATTTGCTAGACTGGCTGACAGTAAGGAGAGCAAAGAGTCTCTCCCAGAAAACATAGGGCCTCAAGTAGACAGGGAGGTAGGTTCATGAGTTTGTCTATTGAAAGTTGCTTTGTATCATCTAGTTATACGTGCCTTGACATCTTGTCACCACTGTTTTCCTAGCAGTTGCTGAGTTCAAATTCAGTGATTAACTTGGGATGTGACTGAGAGGACGTGGTCCTCTTAGTGCTTTCTGTTTATATACTTTTTTAATACTTTTTTCTTTTTCCTACTTTGCCAATATAATATTGGCAATGCAAAGCAAATACTCTTTCAGAGAAATACTCAGCAGTTCCTTGGAGCATGGTCAATGCTTTTAGTGTCAAGTCTTACTTAAATAAACACACAGTGGTTTTACTTTAATTTTGTTTTGGTTTTACTAACAGCTCATTTCTGTGAACGCTTTTTTCCCCATCCATTTGAGAGATAATTGGAAAAGAAGACATGTAAGAATCCATGATTTGTGGGGACAAAATGAGCACAGTCATTAAAGGACTCTGTTGGAAATTTGGGGATTGTGAACCTTGCACTGACACCAAGGGCTTGCTCTTCTTGTATAAGAATCAGTCACTGCATAAATTACAGAAGCAGTCTTTAGGCTTCAAGCATAATATTTTCCCTCTGTGTTTCAAGTGGTAGCCTGACTAATGAGAGCCCTGACCCCAGGTTCTGTGACATATTTATTTTTTTCCCTTAAAAGAAGCATTGCATTAGATGTTAAAGTGTGAAGATGGTGGCAAAACTTAGTTGACTTCAAAAAGACATAATTTAATTTAGAATACCTCCATTATCTTCTGCACAGTGGAAAGTGCTGTTGCTCAGCTTATTTTTTTCCCTAGTGAGCAAAGCATTCACCTAGGAAACAGAAGATGAAGCCAGTTTTCCTTCAGAACCCTAGGTCTCCTCGTCTGGGCACCTTTTCAACAGGACAGAGCTCTGCTTGGTGATTTGAAGGAGTCATTGCAGAGGTGATTATTTCTTCATCTGATGAAGTTGCTGGTGAGTAGATGGAGGTATTTCCTGGCAACCCAACTTCCTTGCAATGGGTAGAATCCCTAGGCATGCCCTTCTCCCAGCTATTATCAGTTGTTTAGTTCCAGATGCCTTTCCTTTCATGTATGAGCTTTGTAGATTGAAGTGGTTTTCTGAAGCATCAAGTCTTTGTAGATGCTTCAGCATCTACTTACATGGTTTGGTTTCTTTCTACCTTGCAGGACGGGTACCTCAAGTATTGTGGCACCCATCTAATGTGTACACATGCTCTTTGCTGAAGAAGGAGGAAGAATCCAGTCCCAGATGTTGCAAAGAATTGTGGTCTGTGGAACAAGAAATGAGGCAAGATGGGGTCAGGGACAGTACTGGACCTTCATAGTGACAGTCCACAAAAAGCTTTTGCTTATGGCTAACAGTGAGCTTTACACCCATCTTTATTCACTTTAGAGAGAAGCTGTTTCTTTTGTTTGGCTGGATTTTTTTTCATCAGCTGTAGTATGAGCCTGAACAGTTCCATATCCAGACAAATTTAGAGGGATTTATTTTCATCTTTAGTCACCTTACCTTAATAGCCATTGGAATGGCATTTGGAGGAAAAAGAATTTGGATGACATGTCTTTAATATCTTTATATAATATCTTTATATAATATCTTTATCTTTAATATTATTTATATAATATCTTTAATATATTCCTCTTTAATATCTTCATCGATGATCTGGACGAGGGCATTGAGTGCACCCTCAGTAAGTTCGCAGATGACACCAAGTTAGGTGCGTGTGTCGATCTGCTTGAGGGTAGGAAAGCTCTGCAGGAGGATCTGGATAGGCTGCACCGATGGGCTGAGGTCAACTGCATGAAGTTTAACAAGGCCAAGTGCCGGGTCCTGCACCTGGGGCGCAATAACCCCAAGCAGAGCTACAGGCTGGGAGAGGAATGGTTGGAAAGCTGCCAGGCAGAGAAGGACCTGGGAGTGATGGTGGATTGTCGGCTGGATATGAGCCAGCAGTGTGCTCAGGTGGCCAAGAAGGCCAACGGCATCCTGGCTTGTATCAGGAACAGCGTGACCAGCAGGGCTAGGGAGGTGATCGTCCCCCTGTACTCAGCTCTGGTGAGGCCGCACCTCGAGTACTGTGTTCAGTTTTGGGCCCCTCACTACAAGAAGGACATCGAGGTGCTTGAGCGGGTGCAGAGAAGGGCGACAAAGCTGGTGAGGGGCCTGGAGAACAAGTCCTACGAGGAGCGGCTGAGGGAGCTGGGCTTGTTCAGCCTGGAGAAGAGGAGGCTCAGGGGCGACCTTATCGCTCTTTTTAGGTACCTCAAGGGAGGCTGTAGCGAGGTGGGGGTTGGCCTGTTCTCCCACGTGCCTGGTGACAGGACGAGGGGGAATGGGCTTAAGTTGAGCCAGGGGAGTTTTAGGTTAGATGTTAGGAAGAACTTCTTCACTGAAAGGGTTGTGAGGCATTGGAACAGGCTGCCCAGGGAAGTGGTGGAGTCACCATCCCTGGAAGTCTTCAAAAGACGCTTAGATGTAGAGCTTAGGGATATGGTTTAGTGGAGGGCTGTTAGCGTTAGGTTGGAGGTTGGACTCGATGACCTTGAGGTCTCTTCCAACCTAGAAAATTCTGTGATTTCTGTGATTCTGTCTTCAGACACTGGTGTAGGAGCTGTACATCAACAGCAGTATCCATACCTAATAATACAAAATAAATGCTAATTACAGATAACCTGAAAAGGTCTTTATATGCATTGGTAAGCATTTCATCTATAAAAATAGGAGCATTCTGGACATCAATTATGTATCTCATAGTCTAATTTTAATTTCTTTACAGACTTTGTACAAGATAGCTTGGTTGGCATATAGTAGTACAGACTTAACTGAGCTTGAGCAACTTAAGTTGAGAACTTTCTTCATCTGTTTAAAAAATGACTAAGTACAACTTCTTACTATGGAAAAAGCCAGCAAGGAAAAGTCTCAGCAGTATTATTTGGAAAATAAGTTTCTTGAAACAAGAATTGTAAAATTCTTCCTTAATTAGTGATGGTATGTCAGAATAGACTTTCCACAGCCCAAACATCATGTTGCTTGGGAGATTCTGAATGCTTTCAGCATTGCAAGACCAGTGAAGTTTACCTGGATTTACAGCAAATAAAATCTGTCCTTATACAGGTAGAATGCAAGCTTGCATTAGAGCATCCTGCTATTTATGAGGAAGCTGTTAGATGGATAATAGTTTATCTGGCATCAAGCCATTTGCCAAACTTCTAAGTGTGAGACTGGTTGCTGAGTCACAGTTTCAGCAACTGCAGTAACAGCTCAGAAAAAATTTATCCTTTAGCTAGTGAAAACCCTGTAGAGCTGAAAAGATGTATTATATGTATGCTTTTGAACTTTAAAATAGAAAAGAGAGAAGCCATCAACAGACCTTTTATGTGTGCATGTTGTTTTCTTCCTCTCCTCAGCACTTAGGTAACTATAAAGCAGCTAAAATCAACACATGAAATGTCAAGTTTGAAAGGGCATGTGTGCAAAGAAAGTGTTTCAGGCTGAGGATGTGGTTCAGAACACTGACTGTACCAACTGTTTGTCCAGTAATATAGCAACTGAGTTAAAAACATGATTTTCAGGCTTTAGGTAAACAACAAATTTGGAATGGGAGAATGTTTTACCCTGAGAAAACATTTGCAGTTCTGTGGTTCCCTAATGACACCAGGCACGATTTACTGAAGGAGGTGGTAAGGGAAGGTATAAGGAAAGAAAATAGGTTGAAAGGGGGACTAACAGAGCTCTAGCTATTACATTTCCAGAGCTGGGCTATGTATGTGTATCAGCATGATGGCAACCATGTACTTTTCTGCTCCTGCAGCACAGGTAGGTGTGACTGTCATACATGCCATTTACTGTTTCCCTTGACTGATGCTAGTCCTTTCAGATTCTGGATCTTAGGTAGACCCCCATTCCTGCTGTTTTACAACTATACTAGTAAAATAAATGAAGCATATCTCATAACCAGTGTCCAAGAATAGTTATGTTGCTGAAGTTTTCTGGATTATGTTAATTAAGCAAAACCAATAACGTAGGCATAATTGACAAGCACAAGAGGAAAACTAATTTAACAGAGTGCTAAAAGCTACAGGGAAGACTGCAATTTGTCTTGTAAATGTATTCTTTTTTATTGTATCAATTCCTCTTGCAAAGACATTGAGGTGGTGGTGGAGAAGTGGTACAATTGATTTTGCAGCATTTTGAAATACAATATTCTCTCCATAACAAACTCCTATCTACTTCAAAATGCTGATCTTTGAATTACTATTCTAGTAACTTCCTGGAGAGTAATTTTTTATGACTAGTACCTGCAGTCAGGGTTTTGTGCTGGGTTTGTGCAGAGTTCCATGAAGTAATGCCACTTAATCTGAAAGTCCAGAGGGAAGAATGGTCATCTCGGAGAGAACATAAGGAAGAGAACATTATATTGGGAAGTGCTGAATTCTTGGGTAGATCAATGTAGACTTAATGTGGTTTTATGGTATGCTAAAATAAATACATAAGTGATTTGAAGGCTAATTTAAAATAACTGTTTAAACATATAGTTTCATTTTTTCTCTTCTTTTTATGTCTAGATTAAACATTCAAAATAGAGATGACAGTGCACAAAAGGAGTATATATCTATGCAAATTTATTTCTATTTCTGCTAACTGATTATGGTACCACAGATATCCACTAAAATATCCCATTATAAACAAGCTCTTTTCACTTTATTAACTAAATAATTGGCTGATACGCACAGTTTGTGGGATGATCCTGATCTCAGTTGCCCTGGTGTACATCCAGAGGAGCTTAACTCCTGTGGCATTGCTCTGGATTTACAGCAGTAGAGTTTTACTCAGCTTGGGTCCTCTGTGTCAGAAGAAACCTATCCAGTGGTTAATAAAATCCCATCACCCCTTCCACTTGTGTGTATTTGACCCTTGAAAAATGTCAGGTGGAGACTCTCTTGCCGTTGTACAAATGGTTGAGTCATTTCCTTGATTGAGAAGTTTGTTTTTCCTCAGTGTTCCTTTTCTTGTTTTTCCCTGCTGACACACTCTGCACACAAGAGCTTTTTTATTTGTACAACATCAAGTTGTTTCAGCCCTCCTGAGTTTTAAAAGCAGCGAGTTTTTTCCATTGGCAATTTGCTTCTCCGGTAGCTGTGAGATGGCAGGTTATTTTCAAAGGGGTGGTGGGAGCCAGAGCTACTGTTGCCTTCCTGAATGTCCCTCGCAGTGACTGCATACAGCTCTACCGATGGCTCTCTCCTCTTTTTAGCTCATACCTAGTCCCTGTTCCAGAAGGACCGTGCCGTGGGACTGAAGGCATACATGAACCATGAACTTTAAGGTACTTTGCATTTTGGAGAACACAATTGGGCAAGATCAGCCAACAGACTGATCTTGAGGTAACCCTCTTCCATGCTGACCATTTGACCATGCAAATCAGCTGACAGCTAATACAAACTTAAGCAATGTGGTTATTTCCAGGTAGCTTTCTTGGCTGCTGTGAAACTCAATGTGTAGATGCTGGAATATCTGTTGTTGTAGACATTTGATGCCAATTGGGTGGGAAAGTATTATTTATCTCATAAATGTGAAAGCAATTTTTATGCTACAGTGTTGTCGTGACTGCCTATTGACAGCTTCTGAGTTATCACTTCTGATAGCAGAATGCTGTTGAATAGACACAGCTTGTTTCCTTAACTAGCATCTAGGCAGTAATTACTACCTTTGAAGTGAATGTAGCAGCACAGCAAGTGAGGAGAGTTTGCCTCTTTTAATGGAGGATGGAGAATTCATTCTAAGACCCTGTTATTAAGGACTGAGTGTAGAAAGCTTATTTTTGTACCAGAAGTGACCTAAATGGAAATGCTGAAGCCCAGAAGTCTACCTGTAAGGCACACATTCCTGTATGTGGATGTGTTGTTATATATTTGAATGGTGTTCAAGTTTTCTTTCCCTCTTGGCCATAATTCAGCTTTCCCTTGGCATTCTGCTGCAGTCAGTTGAAAGTCAGAAATTGAGATAATGTTCTAGTTGTTTCTCTGATACTCAATATCCCTTCTTGCTGTCCTGTGAGTAGTTATGCTCTCATCTGCTGTATTCTACCATTGTGTTCTCTACCTCTTGTAAGCTTTTTTTTTTTTTAATAATATTTTATGAGGTTTCATAAGTGTCTAGCATTCCTAATGAGTTGTGCTTGTCTCCTTATCACTTTGAACAAAATAAACAAGCAGAAAAGAACCCTTTTATTTAAAATTTCCTAGCCTTTCTGATGTTCTTCTCTTTGCTGGGTTTTACATACATGTGATCAAGAAGGTCTTTTTAGTCTTTCTATCCCCTCCATTGAAACAGCAGAGTAAGAATCTTCTTTAGTATATGAATGTGGTTAGATTAAAAATAAATAAATAAATAAATAAAATAAAATAAATAAATCACTTCTAGATTTATATTCAGATTTTGTTCTTTGGCCATGCCTGTCAGTGCCTTACAGAGTTCTTGGCTGAGCAGTACAGAAGTACGGTACCCACAATTTTTCTGTGGAAGCAGTTCTTCCTCCTTCAGAGAGGAAGAGTGTTTCATGAAGTGAAATGGGGGAGAGCCACTGCCCATGTGGCCCTCCAGATGGAGGCTGTCAGGCCTGTCCTGTAGAGACACTTGTATCACTGCAAGGCTTTTGGAGCTCTCTGTGACAGAGGGAGCACTGGCCATGAACAGCTCTGAACACAAAGCAATGTGTGGGCTTGGACCTGGCCTATTGGGTCTCCACACAGTCTTCATGAATTTGATGGACTCTTTACAGTTTGGGATGGGTGTTACAACAAATCCATTTTATTTTATTTTTTTCCTCAGTATGAATGAATGAACAAGACTTCTTGGAGGGATATTTGAAGAGATTTCTATCAACTCTCTCCTAAACCTTTGTTGTGTTGAACAAATCTGTACTGGTTTGGTCGACGCTATAAGGAACAGAATGTGACCTGTGATTTCAGAATAAGTGCAGCATGCAGATCTGTGGAAGGGTCATGACTCTTTGTCTGCATCCAATAAAATACAGAATTATTTCTTAAAAGGGGACAGGGGGAAGGTTTGAGGAAAAACTCAAACTCATGAATAAAATAAACTTTGCAACTGCTTATTCTAAACTGAGACATAAAATGTGGCAAAGAAGATAAGAGAAAAATGTCTCCCATGGCCCCTGTAGCCTTTTGTAGCCTCTTCAAGAACAAGTGGGGAAAAGCCAGTTGCCTGAAATGCCACCATCTACAGTTCTCTACCCAGATTCACATAGGACTCCAGGAGGGAAGTGTAGGTTTCTACTCATCTCCAGTGCTGACTGGAATCTAGAAAAACAAAATCCACCATCTCTAAGGATGTATGTTCAATGGGAAAACAAGGCAAGCATCCTTCATATTTTTGACTTCTCAGATAAGGTCTTAACACAAAGTAAATGCAGAAGTATGTAAAACAAGAAGTAAATGTTTGGAGTGCTAGAACAACGTTAAACAGAACACCAGTTATACTAACACAGTTATAATTTCTAGGGGGTTGTTTTGAAAAGCTCAACTCCATACTTCTGCAAACAAAACTCCCTTGGAGTTCCTGTGAGGCAATGCAATTAGGTCTGTGTGTTTCTGGGAAAGATGCATCTTTGTAGAATGTGTCTTCCAAAAGTGCCTTTGTGTTGGTTTCAATCTGTCTAGAAACAGAAGTTTTGCTTGGTGATTGTGCCTATCTGTTTTCCTCTTTCCCTGTCTGCTTAATAAGACAAAATGGGGAACAATCCTCTTCTGAGGATTTAAAAAAAAAAAAAAAAAAAAAAAAAAAAAAGATTAGTTTATACTGTTGGGTGTCAGGCTGTAATATGATCATGCTTGCAAAGCTAAAAAAGGAAATGTTCAGAGCTCATAGAAATTTTAGAAGATGTCATTAGCTTAGCAGATGGGAAAATTTTGTTTGAGAGCATTCAGCAGTTCCCGATCTCACACAACACGTTACACAGGTATGCACTTCAGCCAGCTGTGTGGAGGATGCAAAAGCTTCCAAGTAGCTCACAAGGGTGGTAATTCCAGTTTAACATAAAATGTTAAGGCTACTAAATGTCAGCACAGACAAGCAATCTGTAGCCACCTTGAAAGTGTTTCTTTCAGGCAGTCATTCTGTAGCATCAGAGCACCTTCAGCTAGCGAGTCAAACGGCAAGCGCAGTGTCTGTGGTGAGCTGCCTGCATCTCAGTAGGAAATCCCACCCAATTCTGCTCTGAAGAGTGAAACACTTGCTCAGACTGGCCTTGCTTGTTAATTTTGCTATGGCTTGTGGGAGAAAAGCTCTGGTCCGATATGTCAAAATTAAGCCCATCTCTCACTCAGAATACAGCAGACAAAAAATGTTAAATTGATAACAATAAAAACAAGGGAAAAAGCTGACTGTTAAATTTTTATAACCAAAAGATCCAGATAAATAGGTATGCAGGCCTGCAAACTAAAGTTATTTGTATGACAGATAAGAGCAAGACTTTCCCTTATGCATCAGTGGCCCACGTACATTAAGAAAGTTAAACAAAAGTTCTGTTCTCGGTTATGTTCCAGCTAAAAATAGCTGAAGGATCTAGCCACGTTTGATTCATGTCATTTATAAAAGCACTTTTTTTTTTTTTTTTTTTACTTTCTCCCCTCTCATCTTTTAAGACGTCCCATTTGTACTGGTTGTTTGCATAGCCTTGTTATCATTTGGGATATAAAAATAGGTGGGTTTTGTTTTGTTTTGTTTTTCTTGGTTCTTATTTAAAGCATTTTATCCAGGTGTTTTGGTGGAAGGGCATGTTTACTGAAGGATCATTTACCAAAATGGAAATGACTCTTTGTAAGCCACCTGTCTTAATTATAGGTAATTTTAATTGAATTAATTTAAAACACATTAATTCAACCATGTGGAAATTATCTGACTGGCTCAGTACATACCGTAGAAATGGCTGTTTGGTGTTTGTTCCTGAACAACAGGCAATAATCTTTGGAGGTAGAGATCTGGTTTTAAGAGTTTACTATTTTTTTTTTTTTTTTTTAAGGGACAATAATTCTCCTCAATTACTGAATAAGCTCAGGCAGACCATAAAACCTTCTCCTTAGTATATTTTACTGGAAGTTTGATTGAAATATGTCTATTTTCTTGAGCTACTCTATGACTGCGAAGCTCTAAGATAGTAAGGCTGTTTAATGTCCTAGAGCAAGGGCATTGGAGGGTAATAGAGATGATTCATGCTTTCATAAAATGGAAGTATATTGAAAGGCTAAAGAAATTAAACCAAATGAATCCCAGGTGTAATTCCACTGACTTGTTTAGCCTTATAACTAGTATGAATTTCACCTATTAGGCCTATTCTCTAATGGAAAAGAGACACTCTGAAATAGCATGAAAGTCAGGGAGTTTATAAATCGCTGTGATCAGTCATATCCTTTCAGGAAAAATGCAAAGGAAAAAAAAAAAAAAAAAAAAAAGAGTCATCTAAATATAGGGAGGTAGGAGCAAGTAGAGTGCTGCAGATAAAACCCTTCACCTGAGCAAAAAATTAATCTCAAATAAATTGCAAAGAAAAATGTTTTAGTGTGTACTGTGGCTAATCGTATACCTTACTTGTTTCCACCTTTAGTCCTCAAGAGATTGTTGGTTCAGGGGTATTTTCTTCATTTATTTGAAATTCAATTTCAGCAGTGTTGTTCAATGGGAGCAGGCTGTACCTGGCTCGTTCCCAGAAAATTTAGGGACAAGATGTTCTCAATTATCTGTGCCACCATACTAGCCTTTCTGTGGAGGTTTAGATAATGTTTAGGTGTCTGATCCACTGGAGAAGACTGCTGTCTCCCAGTCTGAGATGGACAAATCTGACCCTGTGATCCATTCCTGAAGGTTACGGAGCATATTCCTAGTTCATTCCCCTTTTTGTACTGTCAAATTTGAATGAAAAGAGCAGAAGACTTCCAGTTAGATAAAGTTAAGCACGTGCATAACTAACTGCAGGATCAAAATGTAAATTTATACTATCAGGGTATATATTTCAGTGAATTATAATTGATTTTTTTTTTTTTTTTTTATCAGCACATTAAAATATTCTGTAAATAAAATTAGGAAGTCTCATGAATCAGGGTCATTGTTTAACTTAATTATAAGGCTAAAGGCAGACACATTTCTCAAATCTCAGTCTATTTTCTTGGTGAGTTACCATAGAATGAGGCAGATTTTTTCTATCAGAAATTTCACTAAAATAAGTAAACAGGATTGCTACCAAGACTGAACAGGTATGCTGTAGAGGATACATGACTGATTAGAATTATATTAGAATAAACATGATGTGTGTCAAAAAGTGAAATTAAAATGATAAATTATTCATTTGATATTGAAGAAATATTATATATGAAGTAAAATATGTGCTAAGTCATAAATAGAGATTGAATGCAACATACAGAGCAGGGGAAAGAAGTGGAACTGATGATCCAGATTTAAAATACAATTTTAGAAGAGGGTGAAGAAAAGCAGTTCAACACAAACTCTCAAACTGCAAACTTATGTCCTATTGATTTTTTTTTTTTTTTTTTTTTTGGTGAATGTTAAAGTCACTGAGATGTCAAGCACAGCAGTAAGAGACTTCAATAACTCATTAAGGGGTGCTTCAGTGCACCAGGGTCACTTGCAGCCCAGGGTGAGCTCTGTTCTCTCTGTATTAGAATTCACATATCAAGCAGTTTCTTTCTTCTGGGGCTTCCTTAGAAGTCATCAGATTACTGTGAAAAGCACAGCAACATGTATTGGTTCATGGGTTAAAAACTGGCTGGATAGCCAGGCCCAAAGAGTTGTGGTGAATGGAGTCAAATCCAGTTGGACGCCGGTCACTAGTGGCGTTCCCCAGGGCTTGGTACTGGGGCCGGTCCTCTTTAATATCTTTATCGATGATCTGGATGAGGGCATCGAGTGCAGCCTCAGTAAGTTTGCAGATGACACCAAGTTAGGTGCGTGTGTCGATCTGCTTGAGGGTAGGAAGGCTCTGCAGGAGGATCTGCATAGGCTGGACCGATGGGCTGAGGCCAGCTGTATGAAGTTCAACAAGGCCAAGTGCCAGGTCCTGCACCTGTGGCACAACAACCCCAAGCAGAGCTACAGGTTGGGAGATGAGTGATTGGAGAGCTGCCTGGCGGAGAAGGGCCTGGGAGTATTGGTGGATAGTCAGCTGAATATGAGCCAGCAGTGTGCTCAGGTAGCCAAGAAGGCCAACAGCATCCTGGCTTGCATAAGAAACAGTGTGGCCAGCAGGGCTAGGGAAGTGATTGTCCCCCTGTACTCAGCTCTGGTGAGGCTGCACCTCAAGTACTGTGTTCAGTTTTGGGCCCCTCACTACAAGAAGGACATCGAGGTGCTCAAGTGAGTCCAGAGGAGGGCAACGAAGCTGGTGAGGGGTCTGGAGAACAAGTCTTATGAGGAGCAGCTGAGGGAGCTGGGCTTGTTTAGTCTGGAGAAAAGGAGGCTCAGGCGAGAGCTCGTTGCTCTCTATAGGTACCTTAAAGGAAGCTGTAACAAGGTCTATTCTCCCATGTGCCTGGTGACAGGACAAGGGGGAAGGGGCTAAAGTTGCGCCAGAGTAGGTTTAGGTTGGATATTAGGAAGAACTTCTTTACTGAAAGGGTTGTTAGGCATTGGAATGGGCTGCCCGGGGAAGTGATTGAGTCACCATCCCTGGAGGTCTTTAAAAGACATTTAGATGTAGAGCTTTGTGATATGGTTTAGTGGAGGACTTGTTAGTGTTAGGTCACAGGTTGGACTTGGTGATCTTGGAGGTGATTCTGTGATCTTCCTCCGAAGGCAGGCTGAACCAAAGTGATTTGGTAGAGCTTTCCAGCACCTGTGTTGGCCTAAGGATGTGGTTGCGAAAAAGTTTACAGGGACAGAAAATATATTTTATTAATTAGGAAAATGTCTTTGCAAAATCTTTTGGATATAACAGCTCTCCTTCAAGCTAGGATGGCTTTATAGAATTATCCTACAATAGCTCACTTATATTTGCAACATCAAGGACCTTTTACTACCCTTGAACTGAGTTAATAAAAAAATATTTCACTACCTAAATAAACATTTATGAAGTTGAGCAAAAACATTTTGCTTTCCAAAATCCTGTCCACTAAAGAAAGCTAAAAGAATTATTCTGGTTTGGATTTCCAGCAGCATTTGTGAGTGAAATAGAATATTTCAGGTAACCCAGGCCATTTGTGGGTAGAAGAAGTAACTGAAGCGAGAGTAAGAATAAATTATGGGGGAAAATAGTTATGCGGAGCTTCATGGTGAAAGCAAAGAACTTGAGTCAGTAGAAACCCTGAGAACCTAGTCTTGTAGCCATCACCCCAACACTTCACTCAAACATCTGAGCAGCTATCAGACTGATATTTGCTCTTTGTGAACACAGTGGAATAGGTGCTAGCACCAACAATAAGCACTAGTGAATTATTTGAAGTTGTCAACAGCTTTGCCTTTGATTTGGTTCTTAAAGAAACTAGACAAATAATAAAAACTTGAAAAATGCTAGATTTAGAAATACCCTAATGACAACGACAAGCAGGCTTTGTTGCAGCTGTAAAGAAAATAAAATTAGCTTCTGGTACTTTAGCAGTACTTTGATTGCCCAATTAAGAGCTGAAGGTTAAGCTGACTTTGCTTTAAATGTAGTATTCAGACCCGTATGAGTAATTAGCAATGAAATGGTTAATTTCTCTTCAGGATTTTCTTTTTTTTTTTATTTATTTATTTTTATTTTCTTTCCTTTATATATATATATATATGTATATATTTTATTTTTTCCTTCCTTAAACAGACTGCTGTGAGTAATTCTTGGTATCGAAATAGTGACTTCTCTTTCTGTGTGCTTGGCACAATGAAGCCAGAATACAGAAATGAAAAATTGAAATAGGCAAGTTTTACTTCAGTCAGAGAAGAGTGGGTGCCTGGATTTGGTTACACTTCAGCTCTTTCAAAGTGTCCAACAGAACCACAGCATCACAAGAAAATGATGCTCTCCTGTGTTCAGGCAAGGAAGTATGAAGGTGTGCGGTGCAAAACTGGCTAAACACAAGAATTTCCATGTCAGTGAGGTGCTACTGAACCTGAACAGGGAAGAAGCCCACATGTAGGACACAGAGTTCTCCAGGTGTGATTCAGACCCATCTGAGGTTGGGTCTAGCATTGCCCATATGAGCACTGCCTACATCTTTTACACAATGTATACCTATCTGTTTATTGGAATTTGCCTGAGTTTCATGACAGTAAACAAGGACAAAATGTAGCCTTACACTGATCTTTTAAAAGTGCTCATAAACCAATCAAATCAGTACTTCAAATCTTTGTTGTTTATCAAAAAGCTAAAAGATATAGCTTGTAAGTTTGAAGGAGGAAGAATCATACAAATAAGATATGATTATGTTTTTCAGTATAATTATGGAATGTTACCTAGCCATGACAAAGATAATAAAACAAAAGTCATCTGTCATTGGCATAAACGAAACAGTAAAATGCTTCTGAGAGCTTTCCTTGCTTTTTCAGTGAAATAGACCCATGTTTTGAATGCTTAGGGACTTCAAAGCCTTTTAACCAGGTGTCTTGCTGTAGGCTGTTACCACCTACTACCTAGCTGGAGAGAAGCACTGAGTTTCATGACAGCAAGGTAGCTCTTTCACCAAACCCACTTCTGCCTCCGAGAGTCCTGGGGAAGTCTGAATGTGAAGCAGCCAGGGACTTTTTGCCCTGGTAGGGAGCTGGTGTGCAGAAGCTCGCATTGTAGCTACTTGTTTTGAGGAGTCCCCACAACATCAGGGGTCATTGCAAATACTGAATCTTCAGTTAAGAAGACATAGCTTGTGGCATGTTAAAGTAGTGTGTTAAACTCTCATGTGCAGACTCTTCAGGTTTTCTGTATGTGGGCCTATTGTGGTAATTGTACACACAAACTTTTAAGCACATACATGCCTGTTTTACTGCTACCTAATTTGCTGCTAATCCATAGTCTCTGCTGGATGTATATATCCTCCAATAAGGCTGGTTTCTCCCCAGGCTTTACCATGCCTCTCTTCCTCCCTGCCTACATCCTACCTGCCATCCAAATAAACTCCTCATTACATGATTTCATCCCTCTTCCTCAGTCATTTTTCAGAATTACCCTTTCTTGTCTCTTTAGTTTGCCAGGTAATTTCTTTACCTCAGATAGACCTCAGTTAGTCATTCTTTCTCCTGATGTACAAGCACACCTATAGTCTCTTACTTCTCTGCCATGCTTGTGCTCCTGTCTTTCAGCAATTTGTGCCCACATGTTCCTACAAGTCAACTTCTCTTTCTTCGCAAGGAAAGAGACTATTCCTTACTATTCCTTTTTGTAAGCACTTGCACAAGGATCTGTGTTGCTACCAACCTCCCTGTGAATATCACTACCCTTGATTCACTCTGGTCTAGTTGGAAATGTTCCTCATTCGTGCCTGTAAGATCAGAAGGGGACTTGGGCCTTCTTCAGTAACCAAATTTGGGTATATATGTGTGTTGGTTTAGTGCATAAGATTGTCCTGTTCCCATATATCCTATAATCTGCTGAATTATAAATTCATCTTCTCTCTGTTCTTTTTATATTGCACTGCACTACTTGCCTTACCAGAGGGCATTATGCGGGCAGACCACAGCATACCATAAGTCGTTTGCTGCCTGAGCCTCTTCAAGTGGATTTGTCGGAGTAATTTTCTTCCACAGAGAGAGCAAGCGGAGACCAAATCACTCCCTGATTCACATAAAGAATGCAGTACTGATGTATGCATATGCTGGCTTCCACAGCTATTCATTTGTGTGTGCTTCAGGAAATGTTCCTGGGATTCTGGGGTAATGGCTATGGAGGCAGAGGGAAAAGCTCCTTTGGTTCTCCCTCAAAGAATTCGTAGTTCAAAGTCTGAGGAACAAGCTGATGGGAGAGGACAGAGGAAAGGTGTGGTGCACATGTGACCATAGTAACAAGACTAGGAGGTACAGTAAAGATACTCACTTCCTTGTGTTCCTGTGGCAATATGAAAAATCATGAAAAATACAACATAACTGCAATCTTAGTTACCAGGGCCTCTGGAAACTTAGGTAGTTAAATCTGATGTCTAAGTAATTCCTAACTTACTTCTAAAGTATGTGCCTGTGGGTGGACAAACTTCTCTAGGATTTCAGGCCAGGTGTAAATCTTCAGGAAGGATATGAGGCTCTGTGGCAGAGATCAGAAAGTATATGTGTATGACAGGGGATATGTATACATTTTGCAATGGGTAATGAAGACTGTGAGGATGAATGGCCAAAATATAAGAGGAGGAATAAGGTTGTTCCCCTTCCCCACACTGAGCTTCAAGCTTCATTTCTTATTTCATAGTAGGGGATGCATTTGACTTTTCTTTTTTCTTTTTTTTTTTTTTTTCTTTTTTTTTTTTTTCCCCAGCATAGCTGATGCATCAGCCTTTTTTCCTTGTTGAACTGTATTTTTGACTATAACTTGTGTCTGTCATTGCTTTTGGTCACTCAGAGACATTTGGAAAGTGACTTGCTCTCTTGCCTGGTATTGACTGCCTTCAGCTAATGTCACTTCATTTATTACTTACTGCAAATAACTTCTGATTAGGTTGTCGGTATCATGACCCTTTCTCCTCTTCCTTATTTTCTTTCACAACGGGAAATTTGTACCATTACTTAGTGCTATTATTATTCTTGTAATGTGTTTTTCTGTACATCAGAGCACTGTGTACTCAGTGTCTAAAAGCTCACAATAAACCTGTTCTACCCTGTGTAGGTTTGCAGAAGGTGAACTTCACCATAGCATCTGCACGTTCTCCATAAGTACAAAAGCATTATGACTAATACATTACATAGCTTTTTTCTCTGCTCTTTCCTATAACATAAGCTATGTGGAAGTGATCAGAAAATCCAGGTACTGTGTACAAGAGAAAGCAGAAGTTAAGAAAAAATATATTTTGTATTTGGACAGAAGATCATTGTGGTAGTCCTTAATATTTAACAAAGTTAATTGCCCATCTTGAACCATTTCTAATGAAAGCACAGACAAGATATATCTAGAAATTGTACGTCACCAAGGGGCAAAAATTGTCAGCTCCTGTCATTATCTTACAGTTTTGGCCAGCCTTTCAGATTCTGCACCCCAAACTGATGAGCACCTGAACAGCAGGAGCAAGATAGCAAGCAAGATCTTGGATTTTGACTCAGTGCTTCTTCTGAGAGGACCAATGCAGGAAATGAAGGGATGGTGTGATCCTGCTATCTCAACCTGACTGTTTTGAGACTAAGTGATAACAAGTTTTGAAAATAACATCCGGATGCCATTGCTTCAGATTATCAGAAATGATATTGCCCCTGGTACATGAAGATAGAGTAGGTAACATCCAGAGCAGGAGAACACAGATGTGTGTCCAGCTTTTTTCACTTTGCAAAGAAACCAAATTGAAAACATGTAAACAACATAGCAAACTTTCAGACGTCATGTCAAGAATGTCATGTATGAGCTGTAATAGCCCAGGCTGAGACATAAGATGTAGGAAGTCTGTAGACCCAAACATGCTTCTGCATTATAGATTCACTGAGACTGGAAATAATTTAATTTCCCTGTTAGTTAGCGTCTCTGGAGGTACTGGAAAGCCAAATCATCTTTCTGCCATGAAAAATAACAGAAACTCGTTTCAACTTCAGTGATATAATAAAAATAATTAAATAAATAATAATACTAATAATAAAGCTAAAGAATTTACTCCTTTTCCTGAGTGCTTCACTTTTAACTTTTGTGTATTTTGTCTATATTGTTATATATGTCTATATACGTCTATTCTGTCTATATTGTTTTGCCATGCCAATTATTAAGAAATGTGTGGTCTCTTATTCTACGCCCAAAACAGTCAAGACATCTGTGTATGCTATAGAAATCCTAAAGACTGCTTGCTTATATTTGTGTGCTGCCCACCACTAGGCAAATAAGTGTGTTGCAAATTTCATTGGTGGGGAAAAACACCAAACAGAGACCTCACAAAAATTGTTATGCAAATGTCCAGGTTATTATTAGTCATTATCATAATCTCTGGACAGTCTTCATTAAAATCATGACTGCTCCTAACTTTTTTTTTTTTTTTTTTCCTTTTCTGTGGTCCTGTACTGCTTCAGGATAAAGTGTAAAGATTATATTAGCATGTATCACAATGTTCCTAGTCTGTCGTCTTTGGGAAGAGCAGGCAAAGCCACAAGAGTGCAACAGCCGCAGAAGAGGATGTGGAAGCATGGCAAGTGTGTAGCAAGGAGATGTGGTTTTCATCTCAGTTGCACAGTGGGAAGTACTGCATTCAATAAGTTTTCTGTTCTCCTTACTTGAACACTTTTGAACCTACAGAATTTTGTAAAAAAGGTGCTTGAAGAACACTCCTCTTACTTAAAAGTAAAACAAAAAAATAAAAAAACTGAAGTTCTTCTTAAATAAAACAAGATGCTGAAATTTATCTTACAGCAGGAGACCATCAAGACACAAAATCAATCAATCTGGCTCTAGCAGTATTACTTGGCTATTCTATTTCTCAAGTGTTTCTAAGAGGATTTCATGTTTTCCAGTCTGTTCTCACTAATGAGCATTCAAAACGACTGGAAAGGTGTTTGGGAAGTGTACCTTTCAATTCAATAGTGCAGACAAAGGCCTAAGAGAAAAGTTTTCAAAAGGAGAGAAGAGTCTGAGTGGCAAAAAGTGATGCGTTTGGTTGTTCGGTTTCCTATGTGGAGTTGCAACAACATGGATGTCAGGAACATTTTGACATTTCCTGAAGAACAGTTTGTCCTTATAAGCAGAACAAAAACAGTATTTTGTCTTTGTATAAGACAGTAAAAAGATGAGAAGAAAAAAGAACTATCACAAATGTGTATGGTGGTGACTTATCTACTTTTTAGTAGATAAGGTGAGCAAGAGACAGCACTGACATTTAATGTGGATTGTGGTACCTGCTACGGCTACATGCTGTAAAGCATTTTTGCCTTGATCCTCGATACAAGTTGTTTTGGGAGACTTATTTATTCTTTTCCTTTGTCATTTATTTAAATAAATCTGTGACTCATTTTCCCCGGAGAAGCTGGCTATGCTGCTGACAAAAGAAGATTCAAAGATTAACAAACTAGCTGTCTTGCTTAGAAAAAAAAAAAAAAAAAAAAGTTGTTATTTTGCCTGCCATCCTTTTCTCTGAAGACACTCACTTGAAAATCTGATGCATACATTAATCAAACTTTACTTTTGGTGGTAGCCAGTTTGCACAAGCAGACTTCTTCCTTCCCCCTTGTGCACCAGAGAGGTCTTGCTGTGCGTCCTTTGTGGTCCTGCAGGAATTTCAGAGGGTTATCCAAGAAGATTAACTTTATACTCCTGAAATCCCTTAGCACTGTGTCATGGCCCATGAATGAGCAGCAACATTAATCTGGTACCATGAAATACTGATGGAGTACTTGTTGTGTTACTTTTTATTTATAATGACAGCCAAAGCCCTTGTGCCTAGTTTCAGTAGGAGAGTTCTTCTGGCAGTCCATCTGCCTTCCTACTGTTGACCTGCTGCAAACAGCTACTTTCCCCACTCAACTCATGTCCCACCCTGTCCCTTCTGCTTCTGGGCTGCCTGGTTTTTGCTTTGGAAAAGAGAGAGGCAGCGAAGTAGGGAATCTTCTGCTCCAGCAATCTGTCACTCTTCCTTTAAACTGTATACCATTAGCCTGGTGAGCAGTGACATGGGAGGAACTTGACAACAATAATTTGGAAGCTGAGAAAGACGACTGCGTGCTGGCATTGGTGAGATGTACATATCTTTATCTAGGATAAGTCTACAGCAAAATGAGCTCAGTGAAGCTGAAGGAGATGTTGCTGGTGGGAGGAGTGGAATTAGGAAAATTGATGCTGTGCACACTGTGATTATTATTTACTCTGTGAAAAAGCATGAAAAATGGTACACATAACACGTGTGAGAGGATGCCAGCTTCAGGAAGATAGTACCTGATGGAAATGGTGAAAAAAATAAAGCTAGACACAGATGAAGAACAGAAGAGCTCTACATCCATACCTAGATGTAGGACTTAGAAAATACTATTGTAAGGGAGCAGCAGAATGAAACTGAACAAAATCCTTAGAACATTAAAGAAAGAAATGCCATTTAGCTGCAGTACCATAGAAAGGTATTTTAAATATGGTCTGTTCCATGTTTGGAGGTAGACTTAAGTTTTGATTCATATTGTAAATTATAAGCCTGCTGGAGTAGTCTCATCTTTGAAATATACTTAGAGAGTGTCCCGTATTCAGTCATTTCTCTCCAAACTTAGAAGTGTGCTAGCTCAGTAAGTAGCCCTTAACTTTTGAACTCAGCCTTCTCCTCAGCCTCTGTTACCCAGGATTTAATACAGAAAAAAAAATGAAGATAATAACATAATGGTAACTGCTACACAAAGGACAGTGTATTGGTATTTTTAGATAGCTACATTTCAATTATGCCCACCCACCTGACAGATAATGATGGGCTGATTTCCTGTCCAACAAGTGTTCTAAGATTTGCCCCTTCATGCTTTTAAAATCAAATAAATCAAAATTCATGTACATGGAAGGATGGCAGACTGCCCTTCATCATCTTCCTGGGTTGCCTAGCATTATGCACTGACGGGAGATTACATCAGGGAGAAAGGGCTGGAGAGAAAAGGGAGGGATTTGACATAAGCGCCCAAGATGGCTAGGATGAAACTTTGCTACAGGAGAGGGTGGTTTGATACTGCTGTAGTTGTAGAGCGGATTTTCTCCATTTACAAAGTAATTGCAAGGGAGAAAAGAGGAAAAAACAAATGGACAAGGCAGGTTTGAGAAAGTCTCTGGTGTTTTAACTCATGTCAGTCTGGAGATCTTTTGATGAACAGCAGCCACCTCACAACAGTGTTGGCCCACCAACTGTGTGGCCGAAGTGAGATGGGCAGCACTGCAGCCACACCGATATTTTGGCATCAGGAACAAATCTTAATGCCTTTTCCAAGCAAAGGAAGATGCTGAGGATTTTCTGTTCTGATGTGTAACTTACAGTCCTTACTTGCTCTGGTGAGCATGTGGAGAAATATGCTGGAGAAAAATGGACACCCACAGTCAGGTAAATATGAACACCTACAAAAAGCCATGAGACTCTCTGTAAATTTGGATTCATTCTCCTTATTTTGTTATTTCTTGTTCAGGGCTGAGCTCATCCATTTTAATGAACACACCATATTGCCATATCTAAACCAGAATTGTGATACACATACCTTGTATATTTTCTCAAAGTCATATTCTTGAGTGTCTTTTATCACTTTTATATTTTTGCTGCTTATGGGAAAGATTCATTTGGACTTGTCCTGGCTGTTTTCATGCAAGACAGAACTTTCAAATATCAGGGTCAGAACCGTTAGTCACTGACTTTGGTGGAAGAAAGTGGTTTGTTTACCAGTTCAAGTCATCCTTCAGACTTGCAGATTTTACTTAAACCTCATTTCTTGCCAAGGAGGATTCATTTCTTTTATTACAACGCATTCAGAGATACAAAAAAAAAAAAAAAAAAAAAGGATATTTATTTTCATAATTGGAGTGACACAGCTGAAGGAAGTTTGAGGGAGAAGAGGGAAATGTTCTTTGTGGTGGAAACAAGGCCAGCATCAGTAATCAAAGCTCTGCCCCTCCCTTCCTGCACATCAGAACAGGCAATGTTCAGCCTACAGATCTCCCTCGGTTTTTCTATCCACAAAGTGAGAGCACTACTGTTTCCCAACCTTAGCAGAATTTTAGAGTGGTGACTATGATTCTCCATTTCTTATATGAGGAACAGTAAAAATGAGACTTTGCTTATCTAACTCTCATTCTACATACAGGCAGTTGTCAATCAAAACCTGATATTCTTCCATCAGGCGGGTCTCCAACCCCATCTGTATCCTTTCCACATCACATGCTGAGCACAGTGACACAGAGACAATATTCCTGTTCTCGCACTGCACACAGAACCGCACTCATACAGAGCAAGTATTGCTTTTAATTGAACAGTTCATGTTCAATTATTATAATTTACGCTGTTAATTACTGGAAATTATTGTGTAAAATTCTGGTGTGATAGCCTTCTGTGATTCTTAATGAAACAGTCGATAATGGGAGCTTTCACACACTATCCCTGTGTGTGACAGGCAGCTAAGTATCACCTTCTGCTCCAGGTGTTCTCACAGAAGCTGGTGCCCTGGGGTGTGATGCTGCAAACGCATCTATTCCTGATCCAAAGCCCATTGTGGTCAGCAGGAGTTTTCACATTCAATTCAATTGGCTTTGAGACAGGCTTGAGGGAACAGAACACTGTTGGCTTTATTCAGTCCAGGGTTTGGTTATTTGTTAGGTAAAAGTCACATGCACAAGCTGAGGTTAAACCAAGCAAACAAGTTATTTCTGTAGGAGCAGAGGAAAGCAAGTGGCTTGGTATTTACAGGATAAAGAAATTTTGTGCGTTTTTTTGTTTGTTTGTTTGTTTCTTTGTTTGAGGGATCTTTTTATATAATTTACTCCTCTGTGAAAGGAATTTGTTCTAACAAGATTCTAAATAATAGTCCAAACAAGATTCCTAATAAAGAAGGTATGTTCTGCTTCGCAGAGACAGTATGACTAAACAGAGTTTCAGTTCCCTTTCCAGTGGCTGTGTGTCAAAACCACTTATAAAGAGAGCTCAGGTCATAAAAATGCATACAAGTGGCTGGCAGAAAGGTCTGTTGCTGACTTTATTCGCAGGTTTTCTGTAGGTCAAGAGCTGTGCATTGTGCTCCTCGGGTGTGCAAATGGCAACATAAGGAAATGCACAGGCACATACAGCTTCAGCACCCAACATTGAGGTATGTGGCTTTACTAACAACAGACTCACTGGGGCAAAGCCTGTGGCTGTGATTTTGTTGAGCAGCATGTTTGATTAGTGTCCATCCCGAAGAAGCAGACTGATTTCATCATTGTTTTGTTTCGTTTTGCCAGGCTGTAGCTGTTTTCTTCTCATGTTTTTGAGCAGATGTTGCTATGAGGAAAGGAGTCAGCAATGACTGATGTGGAGCCTCTGGTCACAGATTTTGCAGCATCAGGAAGGTCGGGCCGCCGGAACGCCTTGCCAGATATCTTGGGCTCTCCTGCCGGTGCTGGGACTTCAGACCTGCCACACAAACTGGCCGAGCTCTCCGTTTCAGAAGGTAATGCCTGCACATCCCAGAAGCAGGCATTTCTATGCATTCTGCCATCATGCAATTTTGATGTCAATACTAATCTCTCTGTCTTCATTCAGGATTAAGTTCAACCTTCTAAAGCAGTTACCGCTTGTACCTCCTAACAAGACAAGTTAATTTTAACCCAGACTGAGTCTGCCACATCCACCCACAGATTCTCTGTGCAGTAGGTTGTGGAAGGGTGCTGGAAACTGAATTCCAGTTCCACTGAAGAAAGGGAGAAACAATACATTGCTGGGTAGAGTGGAAAACCACCACACCAGCTATAAATTAGGGTCTCCTCCTGCACTGAGATAACATAGCACAAGACAGTAAGCTGTGCTGCTGATCTGATTACAGCTGTCATCCTAACTCAGACGTTTAGATTAAGAGTAGGGTTTGCACTGATTTACTGCTGCTACTAAGCTTTGGACATTGCTGTCTGACAGCAGTGTTGTGTTTTGCCACTTTTCTTTAGGTTGGTAAGTGCTCTGTTAATGAACATGGGTCTAATTGATGCTGGCTTTGCATTTGAAGTTTTGTTTTTGTTCTGTTTTGTTTTGTTTGTCTTTTTACTTTCAGAGAGATTGTCAGATTCTTTTCACTGCTCAGACTGGACTGAAGAAAAGCCTGATTTCTGATGCCTGTGAAAAGAGAATTATAGGTTGTCTCTGAGCATGGCTAGCCCCTACTTTTTTAGGTCCTGATTTGGAATAATTTTTTCTTTCTCATTCCTGTCACTTTTGCAGCTCTTACAAACACCACTGCAGCTGGTGGCCTCAATTCTAACAGCTGCAATGGTGCAGGGACAGCACAGTGAGCCTGTGCTGAGGAATGGAGGGCCCATGAATCCGAGCAGGTTACAGGAAGGATTTCCAGGATGTATGTCCTGTATGTCCTGCTTGTATATTGCTTAAAGCAATTGCAGGGTGTTGAATTTACAGCCTCCTAAAACACCATGAAGTTGTTGGGGGTTCTTTGATTACAATTTGTTTTTGCTCTGAACATTACATTTATACTCATGTCTTTGGGGTTCTGTAATCCAAACCCATCTTGGGCACATCAAAGGACTGCTGGTGGTGAAGGTAGGGTGGGCAGTAGGTAGGGTGGTGCTGGTGGGCAGGTAGAAACAGCACTTCCAGGAGGAATGCGAAGGGACTGGATCACCACCTCCTGGCTTTGAATGTGGGAAGGAGAGAGAAATAAGGACCTGAAAGGGATCTGCTGGAAAGAGGCATTACCTTTGAAAAAGGGAATAAGGACTTATAAAGGGGAGAGGGTGGACATAAAAAAAGGAGGGGGGGATAACAACGAAGATGGTCAGATATATTTAGGCTGAAGGGCAGTACTGAGAAGAATTGGGGGGATCTCGAAGATTCCCCCAATTGTGTGTGACTTCAGCACTGAAAATCCATTCCAAAGTATAGACAGGCACTTAATGTTTAATGCTTTAATTTTCAAATATGATGTTTGTTTGTCTGTTTGTTTGTTTTAATTTCAAAAAGCTCTTCCACCTGGCACAGGTTGCACGTGGTGAACAGGGAGCAGGTTCCAGCAAGAGGGAACTGTTTCCCTTATGAAAGGGGATGCAGATGGGAATTGCTGTTGTTATTAGTGTCAGAAGCTGTGGAAGTAAAGCTCTTGGACTGGCTAGTCCAATCCACTGAAATATTCATTCCTACATTACGTATAACTAACCTTTGTATTGTTTAGAGCAGTGAACCATGAGGGACGTGCACAAAACCATGTTAAACAAAGCTCAAAACATACAGCAGTGGTAGATAAATGCCTCGTGTTTGTTTCATTTTGGTCTCTAGAAAGCTTAGTAGTTGGAAATTATATACTTTTTAAAACATGGAAAATTTCTCTCTGATCCTTTTTTTTTTTTTTTTTTTTTTTTTCCCTGATTAAAAATAAACATGAAAGAGTGAATGCCTTGTTAAAAGAAATGTTACAGCACAACATATAATAAGCACTCTAGACAGAATAATCCTCTTCTGGTGTTCATCCAATGTATAAAGAAAAAGAAATGACACAGCTACATTAGTATTAGCAAAATGTACCAATGCTTTCTTACAAATGCAAGGACCAGCACTGCCAGGATTTGGAGAACAATTTAGAGCACGGAATTATCCTTTGCTTTTGTCGTCGGCATATAGCTGTACCAGAGCATGCCCGGAAGGAGCAGCGGCTGTTATCAGCACTCTGCAGTAATGATAATAAAAAGTGAATACAGGACACAGTTAGTCACACTGTGACGAGTGGGCCCTGCTTGGGTGCTTTTTGGGGTTGGGAATTGGGAATTCTACAAGTACCGAATGGGAATTACAGCCTCATTTTCTTGTCAGTTAAACTTCCAATCAGCCAGCAAGAAAAATGAGGGGAACTCGTCAATGGAGAGAAAGTTTGTTTGTAAGTTCAAATGCTATGACTGGGAAATTGTTTGCTTGGGAAACATTTTGGGCTCTAACAAGCAACTCTTTTGCCTGTCTCTGGCTTTAAAAATAAGCTATTAACAAAATGAAAGCCACTTCCAGCTCAGAGCAAAAAGGCTGGATAAATGAGAAAAGTGAAGATGGAACATGTGGCTATATAAAGCATGCCCTATTTTTTTCTGCTGTGAAAGATTCAGTGAAGATTGTGGGAAATGGCGAGGAGGACTCTCCATCTTGCTTCAAATTTAGCTAACACTCTTTGGATCATACATTTCCTTTCCTTCTAAAATGCTGTTACTTGCTGTCAGAGAGAAAGGTCAGGAACAGAATGTGCTAATACCATTTGTCTGGTTGAGATAAGATGCATGTATTCTTTATGAATACACAAGGATCCTGTCTGTGTGATACAAATTGCTGTGTACCCTGAAGGTTGCACCAAATTCATGTTCTCATTGACACGGATGGGAGAGATTTTGGCACCAGCTACTTCTGTCAGAGCCTAATTCTGAAATTAAGGCTATCTGTAGCCTAACTACCTCTGGTGATGTGTTAGTTTTGGAGGGCTGATAGTTCCCAAAGGTGGTCTGGTAGGAGGCTGTAGTGGAACCACGTTAAACAATTGATTGTTGTCACTGGTGGTCCAAAGGTTAAAGAGTAGTCCGCAAGAAGTTTGAGAGCAAAGAGGCCACACTGGCCACCTGTAATCTGCTTTAGGGGAAAATTCTGCAAAAAACTTGTTTGCTGATTTTTTTTTCTAGGTGACTATGTATGACTGACTTGATGCACTCAGCAGCTTAGCACTTGTTGCACACCCAAATGCTGCTGAGTACGAGATTAGATTTCCTTGAGCAAAGTATGTTTTCCTCTACCCTGTTTGCAAGACTCCACTGGTATTGGACATCCAAGCCCACATAGAAGCAGCGAATAGAGGAGATTGCTCTATCTCCCCTTCCACAGCAGTGCTGTGCTATGTAATAGTGAAGGATGGCAAATAACTCATTTCTTAATTTACCAGTGTAAATCTCTAAAGCCTCCAAACCACTGAGCAGGCTGAGAACATCAAGCAGTTTCTGCCAAGAGCTTTAGCTGATGCATTGTTGTGGTATGTAGAGACCAAGATATATAATTCTTTTGTCTATTTGTGATATTTAACGGCAAGTCTTCAGGGCAAATAGCTGAAAATGTACCCCTTAGATTATGATTATTAAAGTGGATAGAACTCAGAAGATGGTACAACCAGATTTGCTGAGCAGATCCCTCCTTGCCTGCAAAAGCTACGGTCTGTCTTGGATTTGTGTATACAAACTGTTTTGTTACCATTGTTAATGCCATGTGGGACTTGAAGATAGTGTGAAAATAATTACACTTTGCAAGGAAATCAAGGCAGGAGGAGTTCTCATTTCTCAGTGACAGAAATCGAGCATCAAAAGAGTTGGAGCTGAATTCTGTTGTCCTAATGATGACCTTGACCATAAATCACTTATGCTAGGGCGCTTTTACTTGTACTACTCATGTAATCATTCCACTGTAATGTATGGAAGAATGAGCTTCCAAGTCAGAATACAAGGGAAACAAAAAATAATAAATAAATAAATATATATACACACACACATCCCCTCATCTTGTGAAAACCGGATGAATTTTCCATGGTATTTCTTGGTAAGGAAGGTCAGCCAGATAACTGGCATGTTCATAAATTGTAATGTTATCTACCTGAAACCAAGCAATGCTGAGAGGAATGCAATCTTCTAACCTGACTTTGGAAATAAACCAGAAAAAATAATAATAATGAAAAGTTATCTCCAATCTGATTCTTACAACCAAGTGCACATTGATCAGCAGATGCAAGGAGCAGGGAAATGAGCATCAATAGGAAATTGCTTTTGGATGATGCCTTTGCAAGTTCTTTGTCTTTTGAGTTAATCTTCTTTTCCAAAGCACCCATGAGTGTGGTAATAATGAGCCAATCTAAATAGTGGTGATCAGTAAACCCAAATATTTGGCTGCAATTAAAAAGCTCTGAGAGTGTGTGTAGTATAAACGTTGGATTCTGTATTTTTTCTAGATGAAGGAGCAGAAGGTGGAGAAGTACCATCATCCAAAGCCTTGCTGGAAAGTCAAGAGGCAGAGGGAAAGAGCAGTGATTCCTAACACTTAAGGACTGCTGGAATAGTGAAACTCATCAACAGACTTTCCAGAGTTTCCCTGTGTTGTTCCCTGTTCTGAAGTGTGGTAGCTACTGCAGCAGCACAGACAAGACTTTTGCACACCCTTGTATCTAGGTGGCATTAAGATGGAACTACTTTTTTTTTTTTTTTTTTCTACTGTAGTCCATCAGAATGTTCTGAACAATGTTCTACACATCCAAATGGGAAGAGAACTAAGAATGTATCTGTTGTTCTGAGTTTTTTAATGGTTATTGTATTCATCCTAACTAATCTTCTTTGACAGTTTCAATGAATATAAATAGCAGATGTACCAAGTAATGATCGCTTTAAAATTAAAGACCTATTTCTTAATTTTCCAAAATAGCTTCTTTCTCTCTGACACAAAGGTGTATTTATTCTCCCCACCTTAAGAAGATAATAAGTATGTATTAGATTACAGACCTAATCTGCTGTTTGTCTCCAAAGATTTTTGTTCTCATTAGGGATATATAGATGAATATGGAAAATAGAAAAAAAAAAAAAAAAAAAAAACACATATATTTTTCTCTCTTCCTCCTAACTTCAAAGCATTTTGTATACCACTTAAACCACCAGTGTCTGTTTTTAAATGTTCTTTAAACTCTAGTTGATTATGGCAGATCATTTCACATATCCCGCTCCCAGCAGTCTTGCTACTTCTGTCATTTCTGTTTTCAGGCTTAATATTGTAGCTATTCATGTGTATCTGAAATAAAATAGCCATGTTTGTAAGTGATTAAAACTGTTTGATCTTACAATGAAAATTAAATAGCTATTATGTTTTCCGTCTTCTGTTGAATCCTTGATGTTTCTTTTATTTGACAAGACTCAAACCCTGTAATATAAAATTATTTCATCTCAGTTTTGCTTTTTTTCTTTACTGCTGATAAAGATGTTCCAATGTTTTTGGTATTTACAAAGGGTTTTCTCCACTGAAAGGCATTGTTGTGTTATGGAAGTCATGCTCCTGAAAATACCCACATGCACTCCTTTATTGTAGGAGATCAGAGATTCATGCACAGACATGCACCGTTACTGCAACCTAAAGCAGCTGCCATTTTATGTGCTTTGTGAAACCTAACCAACACTGACAATCAAATGCTTTTTTTTTGCCCATACAGTCTCTTTGCTGGACTGTAGCCAGAGGGAAGAAGCATCCCCAATAGGAACATCACACATCTGACAGGTATTACATCTACAAAATACCTGTGTATTGTATTGTATAGTTGGCAGAGAGCTGGCAGAGAGGTTTTACCACACCGCTACCCATGCTATACATTTGCATTTGTTCATGGGCTGCCTTTTGGGACCACTCAGCAAAGGGTAAATTTCATCCAACTGAGGCAATACTGAATAGCCTCCTCTTATCTGCATTCCTTTAACAAGTGCAGTATCTCAGAATTACTTTCAAGGTTGGAAAGGTCAATAACCTACTCTGCTGGTGCAAAACAGGTGGCTTAAGAAAGTCTGAAGTAGCTGACATGGAGGACCAGAGATGGAAACCACAGTGGAGAGGGACTCAGAGTTAACTTGTATCCGTGGTACACATGCTTGTTTGGGTTGCAGTCCCATTCTTGTACACCACCCTCCTTTATAGCATCTGGGCACATAAAAGCGTTGTTTCAAGAAGTTAAAATGATCCCATGGAAATCAAATGGTAGAGCATTACTGAAACAGAATTCCTTATATGCTTTAAGTGGAGCATATGCTAAAATGCTCTTTTGGGTCATGACCTATATTGAATTTTCCTCTTCCATCACAGTTGCAGCACTGGATATATTTAGAATCTTCTCTTACATTAAACAGACACTGAAATTTGGGTTAGAGGAGTAGTACTTAAACAAGTATTTTGCAAACCTGAGAAACTTTGATTTTATTTTATTTTTTTTTTCTATTAAAATACCAGTCATGCAAAACAGATGAATTTAGCAAATTATTCATGTGATAAACTAGGTATAAAAATCACTCCACAGACACACATACACAGAGTTAATTGCTCACCGATGTTGAGTTTAGAACCTTAAGCAGGGTGCTAAACACCCTGGAAAACTGGTGCTTACTTTGTTCTTGAGCTGTATGAACCTGTCATTGAGAGAAAGGGTATGGAAAGAAGGTTAAAAGAAACACTGCACAAGAACTAAAGACAAACAGGAAGATTTAAAATGCAACTCAATTAAAAGCAGGATTAATGTGTTTGATCTATAATATGTGGGGTTTGCAAATGATCACTACAGTCCTCATTTGCCTGTTTATTATCTGGTTGCAGATTAACCAAGTTGCAGAAGCAGAAATACTTTTTTTTTTTCTTTCCAAATGTATGTACGGTTTTTGTCTAAAGAATTGTTAGTCTAAGCTGCATGAGAGAGCTCTTTTGTAGTCAGGTTGGATATAAAAGATGAGTAGCTATCAGGGCTAACTATACTCTAGATCTTGTCAAATAAGCCTTTCTAGGCTGAGGCAGCTGTGTATTTCTGACCAGTATACCTAGAACTGCAAACACTGGCTGTTGGGAGAAACATCATGCTGAAAAACTTTGGTACCAAAGAATTTATTAATTCTGTATTACTCTTAACTCAGACAGACAGGAGATAGTGAAGCCCCTTCCAAGCTCTTTGGGGGCCTCCAGGCCTGGGCTTTAGGGGTTTGGACAGGGTTACAGTCTGAAGCACCCCTGAAGTTGTGGTTCATTTTTTGTTAGTATCTTGAAGATAGGTCATAAATCCTGATGAACTTTGGCTGAGCCTGTAAAAAGCCAATTAAGTGCTTCTGAATACTTCCCGCTGAGCCAGTTTATCCAGCTTTAACCAATATTCAGGATATACCACCCTCCCATTAGTTTGGCTAATGAATAATTAATGATAGTGTTTTCTCTTAATCCATACAGTAACAGATTTATGGCCCTGAATCAGCAGAATATTTTAAAACGTGCTTAACTCAAAATACAGACTAGTCTCACTGAAGTCAATAGAACCACTCAGTGCCTAAAATTAGGTACATACTTAATTAGCTTGATAAATGACACCATCAAACTTCTATTAGGGCTAACCTGGTATTAAAATGCATTAATCCCAATTTCCATTTTCAGCGAGTGCAGCACAGGCAATAGCATCTTTTTCATCAGCATAAAACACTGTCCTGGGCTTTTATAGAGCCAAGACATGTATTAGGACCAAGCAAAAAGGTAACTGTTGTCTCCAAATTTTAGAACGTAATGAAGTAATTATTCATTCTCAGCCACACTGCATACTTAAAAGAAAAGGAAAAAAAAAAAAAAAAGCAAGGAAATAAAAATAAACTCCTGTAACTTCATTGTGCATGCATAAAACAATTTAGGTACATTGCACATGTATAAAATTGGCCTCAATCTTTTCCAGATGTCATTAAGACAGTAATTTTCTTTGGGTCAGCCCTTCATCAGAAGCTCCATGTAAGAGGTGGGTGAACATGCTGAGGCATGTCTTTTGTTGTTATTAATCAAGAAAGCTCAATTTGTTTTCTGGAAGGCAATGAAGGAGTAAATAGGTTTTAAGGTAGAGGACTGATTATTAGAATGTTCTAATTTAGAAAGATAAAAAGGAGTAAGTAAACTTTTTTTTTTTTTTTTTTTTTTTTTTTTTAAAGCTTATTTGCTATAATTCCTCATACAGCTACCTTCACCTATGGCATATGCCATTATTCTTATTATTCTGGTATAATACTGCATCAGCTGAGCTTAAAAAGAAATGTCGGATGAAATGAGTGGCAAAACAGTTTGCAGGGTGGCATATTTTAAAAGGATTTTGCAAATCATTGATAGTACAGCAATGCAGAGGTTGGATTCGGTTGTCATTGAAGACAAAGATCATTTTACACTAATTGCAGTGTGAATTGTATCTAATTTTAGTTTTAAGTCATGAGTTACTAATCATACAGAAAATTTCTCCTGTTTTAGAAAGCCCATGAACAAAGGATTGTTCATGACAAGGAGACTGCTCAGTGGAAACATCATACATGTTTGCACTGTCCAAGATATGATATTTGGTTATATGGATCTTTGATGTGATGTGACCAATTCTCTGTTGTGCAGCTTTCAGTCCAGGTCATAACGGAATAGTAATGACTTATATGTCTTTTACATGCATAATATGCTTCCAAATGGGGCCTAGCAGACAAAAAGGATTGTGCACATAGAAGTTTCTTCATGTGTACTATACAGGAAAATAAATTTTGACGTGTATGTTAAAAGTAATCAGTATTCCTATACTCACTTTGTGGATGCTATTAATAAACAGATGCTTGTAAATGATAGGTCAGCTGCCATATACCACCTGTTTCACTGTTAGGGGTCTGCAGTTTTTGTGAGAGAATTTATTTAAATAATGCTCAGCTACTTCCATGTAAGAATCATATATCAAAATATTAGCTGATGGCTTATTCTCAGTTTTTATCCCAGCATATTCATAGTTGCACCACGATGACCTACTGTTTGACAAGCAGAGATGTTGAATTATACCTTCTTTATCACTCCCATATAGTGAGAGACTACACAGTTATGACACATTAATAAATACAGTAGTGATCATACAAAGAATTATAACTGCACTTGCATTAATTAAAAAAGAAAACACAGCAGTGGTGAGAAGAGATTTAAACCGCACTTTACCATTGTGTATACCAAATACCTCTACATTTCATACATGCAAAGAGGAATATTTCAAGATGTAGAAAACTTCTTAGGGCTGCTTTGTATTCCTCTGTTCTCCCTGCTTGAGCTCTGTATGAGATAAAACCCATGAGGAACAATGGAAAAGTCAGATTTATTTCTGCATGGCTTTCTTCACCGGTTTGTCACAAGCCTCATTTGCTGTGCGCAAGGAGCATAAGCCCCAGACCTGCTGAGGAGCGCTGAGGGTCTCCAGGATCTCCACTGGGCTGTGCTGAGCCCACTAGGGAACAATGGTCATGAGTTCCAAAGTGGTTTGGCTAGAAGTAACAAGGACTTAACTGTCCTACCACCTAGTGGGATCCTCAGTCTGCCAGGTAGTTTGTTTGAATAGATGGAGTCAGTTGTTTAAGAGACCTCAGCGCCAGCTGGGAGACAGCTACTTGAGAGTGAAGTGCAAAGCAGGCAACAGCTGGGCTAGTGACTGATTGTGTCCAGCTGATCTGAGACACCTAGCTTTTTGCTAGGGGTCCAAACACGTCATTACAGTCAGTACCTCAATGTTTGTACATACAGAAAGCTTGGTGATCACAAGCAGCAGAGATCTCGCACCTCTGAGAATATTGCTTTAATGGTTAGATTGGGAAAATAATCCTGGCTAAACCCTCCAGCTACATAAGCACTGTCACTAGCAGAAATGCAGCACTTCTTCCTGCTGTCCCTTCTAACCTACTCCCTTATAGTGCGTCTGTCACCTCTCTGACCTGAAGACCCAGATCTCCCATGGAAACTCACTCACGCTGCATGGGCAAAGGCAAGGAATTTAGGGTCCAAGGGCTGAGCTAGCCAAAAGCACGTTCAACTTGCCAGGTCTTTGACTTTTAATGCAAGCCGTATAGTTTATGGAAAAAGTATTTGGCTGATGATATAAAGCCTGCAACATAAAGGGACCCCATTTAATGATTTAGACAATCCTTACCAGTGCTTTATTACTACTTGATGAGAATCCCCCGTATAGTGACTGCAATTGCAGTGCCTATCACACAGCGCACTGAGAAACGAATCCCTGAGAGAATGGTTTAACCTTCCTGCATGTATCTATCTGCGTTTGCCACAAGCCTTGGGCACTTCGGTCACACTCTTAAACGACCCACCAGTGGAGGCGGCCGGCGGGCACGAGATGGCGCCCGAGCCCGCGGCAGGCCATCGGCCGGGCCCTGCCGGTCCTCATAAGCGCTCCCACCCCGCCTCGCCGCGCCTCAGACATCTCAGAGTTTGGGCTGCCTTCGCTAAAAACCATGACGTGAAAAAGAGGGAGAGCTGTGGCAGCGCCAAGCAGCTCGGCTCCGGCGGCAATGCGGGACCGCGCTCCCCGGAGGGGCCGGCAGAGGGCGCCGCCGCCCGCCCGCCCGCTCGCTGCCGCCCGCGGCTGGTTGCGGCCCCGGCGCGGTGTGCAGGCCGCCACGGGAGGGCTTCCTCGGCCCCACACCAAAACCTGACCTACCTGTCGCCTGCTCGATCGCTCAGCCAGCCCAGCCCATTCCTTTTCCCTGCCTGAATGTCTTATCTAACGCCATTTGGCGCCCACGTCAACTTCCTCACTGCCTTCAGTGCTCACTCCGTTCTTACAGACCTGCTTATGCCTCCTTATGCCCTACATCAACTGTTAGTGCTTCAAACATCCCCTATGAGAAAGCAGTCTCACCAGTTGCCTTTTTATACAGTAAAATGAGATGTAGAAGGACAACACATCACTATTCCTCCCAGCAAGTACTGGACGGAGAGTTTACATGTCAGACAGACCCCAAAGACTTGAGCCAGACCCTGAATAGCCTTTGTCTTGGGCACTGAGAGAGGGAACGCTGCTCTGGGAAAAAAAAATAGCATGTGACCATGTAGATAGAGGTGGTGTTGCAATATAAAAAAGTGCTGAAATAAGTGTGTCTCAGGCATTTTCTTTCAGACAGCCTTTGAACTCTTGACTTTGTAACTTTTTGTTGTTTGTTTTTAGCGTGGGCTTTTGCGAGTGAAAATTTCTAGCTAAATTTATAAAGGATAAAATGCTGATACGTAAGAAGGAGAATATTTAAAGCTGGGGAGACTAAGGACAGTGGGAATGGGCTAAAGGAATGAAAGCTGGTCCACTTTCTTTTCCACAGCCCTTCTTTGGAGCAGAGCAGATGAGTCTGTCTTGGCATGAGTGAAGACAGCCCCGTTCCTGTACCCTCTGTGGCTTCTGGACTCTGGATGTTGTCAGCACTGTCTGCAGCTCCCACCACTTGTTCAAGAAAGTTTCAAAGGTCTGGAGGAAGATGCTATTAGAGGTCTTGTTTAACTATTACAAGATTAGTTAAGGAGCTTGCCATATATAGAGGCTCTGGGTTATGTATCAGCCACACGGAGGAGGAGATCTTTTGAAATACATATACATGGATGTATACATGGAGTTGAAGGAATAGTGGATGTATCTGTACGTTCCCACTGGCACTTGTTACAGGACAATCTAGGTAGTAAGTCCCATGATTATCCAGGCAGGGACTACATGCCTGTTTTCCTTTTGATGCATATCTGCATCTTCTCCTATAACAGAGTCTGGATTTGGCAAAGCATAAGCCCACACTCAGCAAGTTACTGATGTGTTTTTAAGTCTTCCATTGTGACTTCCTCATGTGATTTCTTGCATAATCCAGGATATGGAACTTCTCTGAATTACTTCCTGTATCACGTCTAATAGCAGTGGCTGTTAGCATAGTTTACAACTTGTAGGGATGAAATATCTAATAAGGCAGTTTGTAAGTTGATCTGCTGGTTAAGCCTCCTCACAGCTAATACACACTTCATTTTCAATAAAATTTTCTCTAGACTCAACTCCCAGTGACTGGAGTTTTCATATCTTTGTATACTGGAATGCAGATTCACTCTTATTTCTCTTTTTCTGGGACTGGCTCTTAGTGGCAGGGATGACAAGTTTTCTCCAAGTTTCTCTTGTTATTAGTCCCTGTTTAAAGCTAGTAATGAACTATCTTAACCCTGCAATGCTCAAACTTGCTTTAGAATTTTTTTGTTCCAGGAAGTTTACATATTTAGACTCATGAAAACTGAAAGATGATGCAACACTTGCTCACAAACCTATCTGTAAAGCAGGGATATGTCTGCACTCTGTGAATGAATTGACAAGGGAGGTGTGTAATTCTATCTAGGTCACCCAGCATGAGCTAACATTTCAGAAGCACTCCTGCCTGGTTTGTGTCAGGCTTTTTTTTTTTTTTTATTATGATTATTAACAGCAGGCCCATAAATTGGTAACCTATTATTATTTTAAAAATATATATTTATAAAATTATTTATCAAGACTGTGAAATTCACAAATTTCTTCAGGACGCATTAACACTCTCTGTATTCCTCTGCCAGTTTAAGACTGCAAAAGAAGTAGCTTGTGCCACAGAAGAGATTTTGATTCAGATGAGACAGTGTCAGAGAGATGTGGCTCTGACTAATCTGAGG